>NC_135480.1:113002633-113627633 GCF_052094955.1 Ictidomys tridecemlineatus
CTTGTCCTCCACTATTGGAAAACAATTGCATTAACAGCTTTTGAATATTCAAAGACACAATTTTGAGATGCTTTTATGGCTTACAGAGACATACAAAATAAGAAGGCCAAGGGAGTGCTTGAACAAAGGGGAGGAGCTGAGAATGGAAAGATGTGTCCATGATGTGTACATAGGTAGTTTAAGTCGGCCAAAGAGCAGGACACCATCTAGAATTTATGTATGCATCTTTAAAAGGGAGTAGAATGAATGAGGAATCAAGAAGCTGAGGGCCAGACACCTGTTTGTATCTCTGGGAGACCTGGCTGCCACAACACAGCATAAGTCAAAGTTATAAAATTCACAGTTTCTTTGACCTCCATTTGCCTTTGACCAGTGCTATGGCAGAGACAGTGCCTTGACCTAAAAGCACGAGTCCATCACAGGGCAGTGGAGACACCGAGGCCCAGACAGGCAAACCTGTTAGCATCCTGCTGGTGCCAGCATGTCCTCCATGCCTTTGGCAATTCCACCCATCATGGAATCAAGATTGCTGACATGCAGCCCTGGCTCTGCCCCTCGTTTGCTGTGTGTCCTTGGAAGACCCCATTCACTTCTGTGAACCCCAAATCTCTCTGGTGTGTATTGGAGATCACAGCATCTGTCCTGCCTACCTCACTGGCTCTCTGTGGTGAGGCATTGTGCAAAGTGCTGTGTCGACAGTGAGGCTTGATGAAGCACCATGCACAAGGGTCACCGTTCTTGGCAGGCATGGGCCTCCTCCTCTGTTTCTGCCTCTTGCCCTTTGCAGGCTGACCACATCTCCTTTCCAAGGGCACTTGATGGCATGTCTCTCCTGTGGTGCTGGCTCACTGCCCCATCAGTCCAAGTCAACCATGGGGAGGCAGCTAAGACTCTCATATGGGGCCCCTGGCCCTGAACACAAAGGCAGTGGGACTATCACATATTGTAGGGGAAACACCTCAGTCATATTTTACATATTTCCTCTTGCTCAAAACCACAGAGTCAAATCAACTGTAATAATAACAAAGTCCTGCTTGGCAAATTTTGGTTTTGCCATTCCTCTGTTAGTAGTTGGTGTTGCGGCGACTACTGAGCTATTAGTTATCCAGCTTCTGAGCTTGTGTTTTCCACAATATGCTCTTCCTGCATTTCTTCCAGAACTGACTTGCCCAGAGCCTAGGACTTCTAAAGGCAGCAGAGCCAAGGCAAAGACCTCCTACATGAAGGGAGAAGTTAAGTGCTAAAAGAGAACAGAGAGTCCATTCTCATCCATCTCCCCTTTCTGGCCCCATGACCGAGTTTCCCTCTTTCTCCCAAAGAGGAGATCATGGATTGTGAAATACCTTGATGGAAAAACAGCCACAGGGCACCAGCTTAGTAGGATTTTGTCCAAAATCATTATGTCATGTAAAGTTTCTTTCCCCAAGTATATACAAGGCTGTTTTCCAGCAATTATCCCAAATCACTTTTTTATAGGGAGATGAGGCTGAGGAGGAGGAGGGAGAGAGGGGTTTATAGCCAGGGAGACACACAATCCCCCAATTCATCACTCCTGGCTCTGGATCATCTCACATCAATAAAGGGGTTATTCCCAGCCCTGAGGCTCTCCTCCTGCCTGTCTCCAGCCCCCCCCCCCACCACTACCTCCTTTTACTCATTAGGAGGAATTTTTGACATGAGATTTGCTAAGCTGTCATTTATCATATTTCACGAAGCCTTGACTAGAGCAAGCCCTCTTAAGGTGGAAAGGAAAACACTTTACCTCTGTATAAGATAAGCAATAGGCAAGGGCAGCCGAGATGGGGTAATTGGACTGGGAGAGGATGGTATGATGTGGTGCATTAAATGCTTGTCTGGGTGTTTTACTCGCATCTCCATTGTGAAATAACAAACAGATCACTTATAGGATCTGCACTCAGCACCAAAACCATCTCCCAAGTCCCATCCCCTTAAAAAATCCAGTTTGTCCCTGAAAGGACTGGTTGTACCAATGTCAGTCTGAGCTGCACAGAGTACACTTGAGGCATGATCCAACCTAAAACATTTTTTTTAGGATCCACAATTTCATTACTCTTCAGAAAGGAGAGGTAAGGAATGTGACTGGAGGGCATGGAAGAGGTGGAGGAGGAGCTGGAGGTGGAGGTAGAGGTGCAGAAGATGAGAGATGGTAACTTTATGCAGATGATCTGGGAGGAAACCAACCTAGGGATTGGCCATCCAGTTGAAGGGCCAGTTTCTGGAGTTAACCAGTCAAGATCATGAGGGAAGGGATGGAATCTCAAGAATAAGGTTGCTGCCCCCTCAACTGTAACTGGGAGGATCATCAGCAGCAATGGTTTCTAGGAGATCCTTATGAATCAAGAGTGATCTGGGTACAAGAACCAGCAAACAAACAAAAACTAAATCTCTTTTCTTGCCTTGCCTATATGAAAAGTAACAGTTCTCAGCAAATTTCAGTTTATTGTACTGGATGGTAAACTATTTTTTTAATATCAGGAAGGAATTTACAAATATAAAACAGACATAGTTTTATATGTCTAGTACAGCTTTGAGAAGCAAGGATGTGATCACTGAGTAAGGCCACGTCCTTCTGTGGATAGTGCCTATGGCAAGGGGGAATTCCCACAACTATCCAACCTCCTCACAGGTATTAATATTAATGCCTGTGTTGATATGCTGTAGATATCATTAATAAGTTTCCTGGTTTCAACACTCCAGTAAAAATAGGGAGAGTCCCAGGCACAGAACAAAGTTCAGTGGCTTTACTTCCCACTCTCATATTGTTTTCAAATATTCCTTGGCATCTGCACCTAGAGAACCCACACCACCTCTCAGGGACCCTCAGAACCCATGCCATCTGCCAGGGACCTTCATCCAGAATGGAAAGATGGAACCTCCTCCGGGGATCAGAGATCCTGTAAGACTAGGGCCAAAAGGGACTGAGTGAAACAATTGGTTCAGTCCCAAGAATAACACTAATATTGGAATATGTATTTTCTATAAACAAGGACATTCTGTGACACAATAATTAGACAGTATGGAAATCAGGAAATTAACTTGCAGACATCGCTGTTATCTAATCCTCACTGGGGAAAGGGTGGTGCACAGGGTTATTAGAGAAGAATTATGGAGGCAAGAGTCACAAGAGAACTTTGGGGTGCTAAATAAAGATATTCATGTGTCAAAACTTATCAAATGTTTATTTTAAATATGTAAGGTTTATCAATGTAAATCATACCTCAGTAAAGCTGTAAAGGAAGAAATGTTCTCTCTCTGGGTAGAATAAAAAGGTCCTTGAAGGGTGCAGAGAAGGCACATCTGTATGGAATAAGAGGTCAAAGTATAATTTTCACCATGGCTTCTGGCAATGTTCTCTATCCAAAGGCCATCAGAAGCACACAAATTGGTTTTATAACTTGCCCAGGGGCAAAATCCACCATGAAAGAGTCACAGGGAATCCCTAAAGCTGTGTTAGGAAGCACTCACTGTAGGCTGTGAGCTTTGATGTGTGACTTATAGGAGGACCTAAGAAAGTTATTGGCCACCCTAGATTGGGGGTCACCAGAAAGTGGCGGCAATTCTATGACAGGGCATCTCAATGGATCTTATCCATAGGGAGGGGAAACTGGGACTAGGATCAAGCTGTAATTCATAAAGAAGTAGCTGTTATTTCTCCCAGCCAAGAGAAGTTGGTGTTGGGCACTTTTGTGAAGCAGTGTCCTTGTTTTTATCTGTGCTTAGACACAAGTAAGAAGTGGCTTTGGTTTGTTTTATCTACCATGGTCTTGGAGTGTTCTGAAGTTGGTACTCAGAGAACAGCACTGCCTAGCTATGAGTGCCAGGCCAGCTTCTGAGTGCTGGGTTCCCTTTTCCCCTTTCTTCTCTCTGTCTCCTCAAGCCCAAGCTGTGGGGAGGTGGTAGGTGTCAAAAGCCGACATTCTAAATGAATGTTGATGAAGAATATGCCACATGTGACCCAAATACCAATTCAGTAGCTCTTAGTCCATCACCCACTAAAGGATGCAGAAGAAGTTTGGAGATGGACAGGTAGAAACTGGAGGGTGAGGATTTCTGAAGACAGCGACCATCCGCCCATAAAAACATTTAGTTCACCCTTAACCAAGCTAACAAAGAGAAGGAAAAAGCATTTGACAAAATACCTTTCATGTTCAAAACATTACAAAAACTAGGGATAACAGGAACATATCTCAACATTGTAAAAGCTATCTATGCAAAGCCTTAGGCCAATATCATTCTAAATGGAGAGAAATTGAAAGCATTCCCTTTAAAAACTGGAACAAGAAAGGGATGCCCTCTTTTATCACTTCTATTTAACATAGTTCTTGAAACACTGGCCAGAGCAATTAGATGAAAGAAATTAAAGGGGTACACATAGAAAAAGAAGAACTCAAAATGGCACTATTTGCTGATGATATGATTCTATACTTAGAAGACCAAAGAAATTCCACCAGAAAACTTCTAGAACTAGTGAATGAATTCAGCAAAGTAGCAGGATTACAAAATTAACACCCATAAACCAAAGGAATTTCTGTATATCAGTGACAAATCCTCTGAAAGGAAAATGAGGAAAACTACCCTATTAACAATAGCCTCAAAAAAAGGAAAAAAAATACTTGGGAATCAACAAAAGATGTGAAAGACCTCTACAACAAAACTACAGAACGCTAAAGAAAGAAATAAAAGAAGACCTTAAAAGATGAAAAAAATCTACCTTGTTCTTGAATGGGCAGAATTAATATTGTCAAAATGACACTCTCTGTAGAGATTTAATGCAATTCCAATCAAAATCCCAATGGCATTCCTCAAAGAAATAGAAAAAGCAGTCATGAAATTCATCTGGAAAAATAAGACACTCAGAATAGCTAAAACAATCCTTAACAAGAAGAGTAAAGCAGGTGGCATCACAGAGCAATAGTAACAAAAACAGCATGGTATTGGCACCAAAATAGACTGGTAAACCAATGGTACAGAATAGAGGACACAGAGACTAACCCACATAATTACAGTTATCTTATATTAGACAAGTGTGCCAAAAATGTACATTGAAGAAAAGATAACCTCTTCAACAAATGGTGCTGGGAAAACTGGAAATCCATATGGAACAAAATGAAATTAAACCCCTATCTCTCACCATGCACAAAACTCAAAGTGGATCAAGGACCTAGGAATTAAAACAGACACTGAGTCTATTAGAAGAAAAAGTAAGTCCAAATTTCCATCATGTGGGATTAGGCCCCAACTTCCTTAATAAGACTCCTATAGCGCAAAAATTAATATCAAGAATCAATAAATGGGATGGATTCAAACTAAAAACTTTTTCTCAGCAAAAGAAACAATCTATGAGGTGAATAGAGAGCCTACATCTTGGGAGCAAATCTTTACCCCTCACACATCAGATAGAGCACTAATCTCTAGGATATACAAAGAACTCAAAGAGCTAAGCACCAAAATAATAATAATAATAATCCAATCAATAAATGGGTCAAGGAACTGAACAGACACTTCTCAGAAGAAGATATACAATCAATCAACAAATATATGAAAAAATGTTCAACATCTCTAGCAATTAGAGAAATGCAAATCAAAACTAAGATACCATCTCAGTCAGAATGGCAGCTTTTAAGAATACAAATAACAATAAGTATTGGCAAGGATGTGTGGGAAAAGGCACACTCATTAATTGCTGGTGGGACTGCAAATTGGTGTAGCTAATATGGAAAGCAGTATGGAGATTCCTTAGAAAACTGGGAATGGAACCACAATTTGACCCAACTATCCCACTCCTCAGTCTATACCCAAAGGACTTAAAATCAGCATACTACAGGGACACGGCCACATCAATGTTTATAGCAGTACAATTCACAATAGTTAAACTGTGGAACCAATTTAGATGTTCTTCAGTAGATGAATGGATAAAGAAAATGTGGTATATATACACAATAGAATATTATTCAGCACTAAAAGAGAATAAAATCATGGCATTTGCAGGTAAATGGATGGAGTTGGAGAATATAATGCTAAGTGAAGTTAGCCAATTCCCCAAAACCAAATGCTGAATGTTTTCTCTGATTTAAGGATGCTGATTCTAATGTGGTTGGGGGGGCGGGCATGGGAGGATAGATGAACTCTAGATAGGGCAAAAGGGAAAGGGGGAGAGAGAGGAAGGGAAGGGACATGGGGGTAGGAAAGACAGTGGAATGAGATGGACTTCGTTACCTAAGTACATGTATGAAGACACAAATGGTGTGACTTTACTTTGTGTACAGCCAGAGATATGAAAAATCATGCTTTATATGTGTAATATGAATTGTAATTTTTTCTGCTGTAATATATAACAAATTAAAATTTTAAAAAATGAAAAAAAGGCAGGAACATTTTTTTAAAGTCTGTGGTTGTTGCTAATCTTGCAAATTTCTTTCCAAAAAGACGGGATCAATCCATATTTCCCTGTGGAACGAGGAGGCTCAGTTCTCTATATCCTTGGTGAAACTCATGAAAACTGCCTCATTCATATTTGCTTTTTTGAAAAATAAAGCAATTAGTAAAAATTTTTAAAAAAACATTTATTTCATACATACTGTATTGAATTTGGTTTCCATTACTTTACACAATTATGAACATGTAGTCAGTGACAGATAAATGGCGCATGGGAAATGGTAAATATGGTACAGAATAACCAATTGAAACCCAAATAATAACTTTATGATGCATATTATAACTTTTTTAAAGTGATCAGATAGAAGGGGGCTGACCCTGACCCAGGAATATAGCACAGAAACTTAACTGGGACAGCTGGACTCCCAGGGACCACCAAAGCCAGATTGCAACTGTACCCTTTTCCTACTGCCTTCTCCAACTCCAGAAAAGCCAACACAGAATTCTCAATAGAGAAGAAAGAAAAGGAAAACTGGAGGAATCCATTCATATCTCCTTCTGCACTGTACATCTCCCAATCTGACAGGTCCGTCCTGAGGAAAGGAGGAAGCCATGAATCAAGCCAGAGATGGACGCTTAAAAAAATTAAATGGACTTAACTTTTAACTTGAAGCAAGATTTTTTAATAGTTGAGAGGAAACCATAAAGTTCCTATTGATATCAGTAAGGAGAGGTAAGAGATTCAAACAAGGCAATGGTATAAGAAAATAAAGTTGTTTTCTACTTGCACCCAATGTGCACCATTGGTTCAATAAGTCATTATATACACACAGAGACATGCTGCTATGTTTTTTTTTAATTATACTATTTTTTATTGAGCAGTTTTAGGTTTATAGAGAAAACATGGAGTTCCCATATACTTCCTCTGCCAGTCACTACTCACAATTTTTACTATTATTAACAACTTGCATTCATGAATTCCTGATGATCCAATATTAATACATTATTATTAATGAAAATCTGTAGTTTATACTAGAGATCACTTTTCTGTTTTATAACTCTATAGGTTTCGTCAAATGCATAATACAATTACAGTACCATGCAGAATAGTTTCACTTCCCTAAAAATCCCTTGTGCTCTACCTACTCATCCCTCCCACTCCCTTCTTCCCCTGGAAACTACTGATGTTTATGCTGCCCAAAAGCTTTGCTTTTTCCAGAACATTTGATATTGCCAGTGTTGGATTTTGGCCATTCTCATAGATGTGCCATGGTATCTCAGTGTTGTTTGGCTGATAAATGTTTTAATCTGGCTCTCCAGCAAAGGGAAATCCCAGATTTGTTTGTTATATAGTTGGAATCACATAGTATGTAGCCTTTTCAGACTAGCTTCTTTCACTTGGCAATATGTACTTAAGTTTCCTCCATATCTTTTCTCAGCTTGATAAGCTCACTTCTTTTTACTACTGAGTAATATTTCATTATGGGGATGAACTACAGCTTGTTTGTCCACTCATCTTTTAAAGGATATTTTTGTTTCCAATTTGAAGCAATTATAAATAAAGCTACTATAAACATTAACTTACATTTTTTATGGAGACTTAAGTTTTTAAGTCCTTTGGGTAAATACCAAGAAGTATGATTGCTGGAGCATATGGTAAAAGTATGTATAGTTTTACAAGAAACTGCCCAACTGCCTTCCAATATGACTGTACCATTTTGCATGCCCACCAGCAATGAATGAGCATTTCTTCTGTTGCTCCTTATCCTCGCCAACATTTGATATTGCCAGTGTTGGATTTTAGCCATTGTCATAGATGTGCCATGGTATCTCAGCGTTGTTTGGCTGATAAATGTTTTAAACTGGCTCTCTAGCAAAGGGAAATCCTAGATTTGTTTGCCAATCTTCACAGTTTGTATGCTCTCACAGTGGGAAGGTAAATGGGACAATCACTATGGAAAATAGTGTGGAGGTTTTAAAAAATATGTTTAAACTATCATATGATCCTGAAATCCCACTTCTAGGTATATGTCCAAAGGAAATAATATCACTATCTCAAAGATATTTTCACACTCCCTTGTTCACTACAGCCCTATTCACAATACCAAGATATGGAAACAAACCAAATGTCCATCAGTGGATGAATTGATAAAGAAAATGTGTGTGTATGGACATAATTATATGTCAGAACAGAATTCATACAAAATTTTACATAATCACAAATATTCCATAAATAATGAAATATTGTTCCGCTTTTAAAAAGAAGGAGACCCTGCCATTTGAGACAACAGAAATGAACCTGGAAGACACTATGCTAAGTGAAATAGCCAGCCACAGAAAGACAAACACTGGATGATCCTACTTTCCTGTGAATCTAAAAGAATTAGACTCATAGGAACAAAAAGTAGAAGAGAAGTAATCAGGGGCTGGAACCATGGGGAAAATGGGAACAAATGGTACAAACATTCAGTTCTAAGATGAATAATTTCCAGAGACCTATACAGAACAATGACTATAGTTAATAATTATGTACTTGAAATTTACTAAGAAAGTGATCTTAAGTATTCTCATCACAAAGAAAAAGGAAACTGTGTGCTGAGGGATGTTAATCAGCTCGATCGTGGTAATCATTTCACATGGTATATGTGCATCCCATTGTGCACCTTGAATATTACAATTTTTATTTGTCAATCACATTTCAATAAAGTGGAAAAATATAAATATTTTTTAAAGTTCCCACTGAAGTAAATTCCAAGCAACCAAGGTGATGTCACTAAACACAAATTTGGAAAGAGAGGCACGTAACTGCTCTTGTGAGTGAGTATGAACAGCTCCACACCCATACCTACACAATGCACAGTACAGAAAGCAGGCTTAGCTACACTCCTCATGTCTTATATTAAAGAATTTCTCTAGATATTGTTGGACTGTATGGATACCACTTGTGCTCAGAATACCGAAACAGTGTAAGCTAGAGAGAACCCAGGATTAACTAGGTTAACCAACTTCTCTCTTCATGACAGAGACCCACAGGGTAGCTGGTGGGTATTTGACAATCACTAAGTCATTCCCCTCAATGAGCTAATTGGCAAAAATCTCTCAAGTTCTAAAAACTTGCTCCAGATCACCTAAAATCTGTCTGTGCAAGCAAGACCAAGGCTCTGTGGCTCATACTTTCCCCCTCTGTAGTTTGTCTTCTTTTAAAGTGAGATGGGAGATGGGGGCAGGAGAGACTTCCTCATGCTCTTTTCTTCATCTCCTCTCTTTGTTTCTCTTGCTCTAGGATAAATAATTCAGTTATAGTATAATTTAGATAGATAAATACTGATCTCAATGGCACCGGGAGATCCCCACCACCTCATCCCCGCCCCACTCTGCCCCCCCCCCACAGTCATTCTGGGGTCAGCCTTATCTCCATAGCCAATGGGGTTTCCACGGCATCTGAGAGGACATCTGATACAGGTGTTAAGCTTTCTGAAATAAGAAGGCAATTGGACACACACAGGATTATCTTTTAAAACCTCCGTGAGGGTTCAATTATGTAACTGATTTCTCTCTTCTAGGGCCTTCCATCTTAGTCATCAATAATTGGAGCTGGTAATGATCGTTGGAAGATATAGTGTTCAGTAATTACTTGATTAAAGCTAAATTTAGCCTTTTTATGTGAGTTTATGCTTTGAAGTGTGACCAAATGAAACCGAGCGCCGAAAGAATGAAACAGGTGCAGCCATGAAGCCACATGAAGTGTGAGAGCAGAACTCCTGGGTCCTGTGCCCAGTTCTGTCTCCATAATCCTTAATCCACTTGCAGAGAGGGGACACTTTAGCACAACTAGCAGACAGGATCAGTAGGGGTGATTAGCCCAGATAAATGAAGTAATTTGTCTGAAAGCAAAACAGCTCCCCTCAGCCCTGAAGGCCACAACAGGGGCCAGATCCCTGCTGAAATCTCCTGCCCGATCTGAGGGCCCTGCATGAAGCCCAGGTCTGACCTTGAGCAGATTGTGCAAGCCCTATGAGATTAATATCCTCATCTGTTACCTGAGACCACAAGCCTTTCATGATGGACAGGTGGTCTGACTCAGAGGGTACAGCCATGGACTGGAAGCAGGCTCAGGAAACTTAAAACCAGTCTTGTCACCATTGGTGCCATGTGACCTTGACTGAGCAAAGTAGTTCAGTCGAACCTGTTTCTCCCTACTAAATAGGGATGCTGAAGAGGAAGAGGGAGAAGGATGAGGCGGGCAGGAAAAAGAACAGCAGGAGGAGGAGAAAAATGAAGAAAAGGTAGAGTAAACAGATGGTCATTGTAACTTCCTAGCCCACAAAAACTCTCTTAACCTGATCTGTGCCCCACCCCCTTGACCTATGAGAGTCCCAAGTTTTTCCGACAATTGTTTATGAACTCCTGTGCTTACCTCTGGGTGATTTTCTTGACTCCAGGTAGCTCATCTGCGCATGCTACTTCTGGTCTTTCCCACCTCAAAGAAAAAATTCACTTACCCACAACCACCTTGTGAATTCAGAGAAACTGACTAGGGGAAGGTGCCCCGGGGTGGTTTCAACTGAAGCACCCCAAAGCCCTTCACTGCCTTCCTCCCTGTGCCTGTGCAGTGCACTCTTCCCATCCCAGGTCATCCTGAAACTTCAGCTTCTTTTTCTGAAGCCCAGACCAAAGTATTTCTCCAACAAATCATTTCCTTCTAAGGCAAGGGCTAGTATGTAAATTTTCTTCATTTCTTTGGCAGTCAGAATAGCTTATATGATGCACCTTGTTTGTAGGGCACTTTATTGGCCATCTCATTTGATTCTTACAGTGACTCTGAAAAGTGACTCTGATTTTACAATGGGGGAAACTGAGGCTCAGAGATGTTAAGTGACCAACATGGCACAGCTAGGAGAGGGTGGCATCTGAACTCAAAACCAGGCTGACTCCAAAGTCTGTGGTTCTTCTCTCTTTTACCACCGTCCCTTTGTCTCTGATGTTGAACATCCCCTCAGGAAGGGACCTGATGACCACCTGCCCCCAGGAAGCCAGAGGCTGTCAACCCCATCCTTGTAGCAATGGCAGAAAGCTCTGCTTCTATTCTCCTGCCTTCTCCATGCTCTCAGACTCTTCACCCAGGAGAAATCCTTGTTTTCTGACTATCCAGGAAGCAGCAAGTCTTCCAGAGCAGCAGAAATAGGGTGCTTAACAGAGAATTTGGGGGGAGGGGGTGGACAACTCTGGTTTTTCTCCCTTCTCCATTTATAATTCCATATTCTTATTCAACCATTCCCCCGCCCTGCTTCCTCAGTCTCCCCTGGTTCCCAATCAGGATATCTATGTCCTGGCTGGGGGACAGCAGAGGTAAAGTCAGATATAGGTGAGGACATGTCAGTATAATTCAGAGCCAGATGAAAAATGGAAGCGAATAATGGGATAGAAACAGAGTACCTACTAGTACATCTTCTATGAGATTTCCAAGTCATTCTCAGGTGACAATGATAAAGAAGACAGACATGGGAATATAGCTTAGCAACAGAAGCCTTTGAACTCTGGCCCTGGAATGCAGCATGCTCCCTCCTCACAAGGCTTCCACTCCGGGGCACGGTGTCTTGGGCTGGCCATAAAATGAGTGATAACTTTCCCAGCACACTCGCCACCAGCTCACTGTGTGGAGGGAGGAGGCAGAGAATGTGCTGGGTGGTCAGAATAAATCAGCCATGGGATTAAAGATTGGCTATGGATCATGTACAAAATGTGTGTCAGCAAAAAGTTAACAGTTGACTGTGCTACCTAAAATGGGGCGGTGGAAGGCTCAAAGGATGAGGGAGAAGCTGCAGGGTCATACAGACCCAAAGTTGACATTCACGTCCTCAGGTGAGTGAAGTGCCATCATGGGAACACCTTACATTTGGACAGCTCCTTCCAGTGTTTCCAGGGATGAGTACATGGTTTTATTCAGAGTACAAGCAGAGCACGTGCTAGAGTTGAATTGCCTGGTTTGGAGGCCAGCACTAACACACCATCTTCTGTCCTCCCCTAGTCTCAAGGTTCTGCCTCTCCAATGGAGATGCTAATGATGTGCATCTTATAAGGTTAACCTGAGGACTAAATGAGACACCCCTTCGTTTGCTCCCTCACTCCTCAAATAATTTTGAGCATCTACCATGCCTGCACTGTTCTAAACACAGTAAACAAATTGTATCAAAAATGTTCTCTGTGAAATTCTCTTTTAGTTGGGGTCACAGATAATCAAGATAATAAATAAGGACACCATATGGAATGCTACAGGGGCCACAGTGCCTCACACTACAGAAGAATTTGCTAAACATTAGCCATTACCTCTTTTGTCTCACAGGCTCACAACTTGTGTGCAGTCAGAGTCTCAGAGAGGTTAATGACCTGCCCTGGGTCACACAGACTCAGAATTCCTCCCAGGACTCCTTCACCAGTGCTCTCTGCCAGCCTCTTCTGCAGCTGGGTGATCTGGAAAGAGGAGACAGCTGCTGAGGAGGAGGGTGAAGGGTGGAGGGGGCTGCATCAAAGAGAAGCTACGGTGACCTCCCTCCCAGCCAGCGGGCTGCCCAAACTTGCCAGGCGGGACACTGTGGGGCAGCTGACAGCAGGAGCTCCTGGAGCCCGTCCTGTCCCCACGATAAGGGTTCCCACGGTGCCGAGGCTGTCAGGGCGCCAGGGGGAGAAACGCCAGCTTGTTTTATTGACTTTCCACTCAGTTGACTCCTCCAGGCCTGTGGCTGGGACACAATGAACAGAGCAGCAAAGAGGCGGCCTTGGCACCCTGCCTCCATGGTGGGGCAGCCTACCAAGGCCACCTCCTGCCAGGCTGAGCAGTGCTGCAGCGCTGTCCCACTCCTGGAGTCACTGGACTCTGCTGGCCAGGTCCTGACCAGCAGCTTGTCTGCACATGGAATGGGAACAGACCTCACGCACGCACTGTTCAGCCGCACCCGAACTCCCCAGCAGGCTTTGAAGCCACAAGTGCAGGGCGTCTACATCCACTCCAGGGCGCCATGGTGTAGGTTCTGCATCCCTGCCAGAATCTGCAGCTCTGCTCTCTGCAACTGGGGTCATCAGGCTCCCCCTTACAGACCAGGCCCCAACCTGTCCCTGGAGTCAGTCTGAACTCACCGGCTGGAAACACTGCCTTACCCTGGGTACTGGTTACCTTTGATGACAGCCGCTCGAGGTCCTGCTGCCTTGCTCCTGTGTGTGCCTCTGGAGACTGGTTCCCTGCCTTCACAACTTGATCACTCCACGGAATCCCAGTTTCTCTAGGACTGGCATCTAGCACTGCTTGATCCAGATTTCTCCTCCATTCCTCAACAAATACGTGTAAGCAGGTGGGCTGGGGGATGTAGTTCAGTAATAGAGCTTATGCTTTGCATATGTGAGGGCCTGGGTTCAATTCCCCAGCACCACCCACACCCACACACACAAAAAAAAGCATAAGCCTCAGTACCTAGTGTTAACCTTCTTACTAGGATCGAAAGGACCTGGAGGATCTACAAACTGTCCTTGAACAATTTTCACGCAGGAGCAGATATGATTCCAAGTCCCAGCTTGCATCCTACCCCTGTAGCCACTGGTCCCTGCCAGACCATGCTCTGAGCTACATGAGGGTTTCCTAGTTCTTAGTGAACCAGGGTATGTTTTCTTCTGTATTGTAAATACCTAAATCTATTAAGGTTTTATTACAAAAATTCAAACAATAGCACAAAGTAAAAATTAATAACTCCTCACTCTCCTCTTCCTTAGTCTCAATTCCCAGATGTATCTACTCTGAACAGGTTGGTATATTTCTAAATACATACACACAACTCCACATAAAATTCTTTCCTTTTTTTTTTTTTTTGTTGTACCAGGGATTGAACCCAGGAGTGCTTAATCACTGAGCCACATCTCTAGCCCATATATATATATATATATATATATATATATATATATATATATATATGAAAGGCTGAATATGTTTGTAACTGTAGGTTAGCTCTTTGTATTTCTTCTGTGAATTTCTTGTCTACATATTCTGATGTCAGTAGTAGGACTGAATTCTCCAGCCTTCCACTTCTATAATCCCTTTATCTTAGCCACCATAACTCTTATTTTCCATTGGACCAGGCCAGAGCAGAATCTACAATTTTCATGCCTACTTGAGAATGCCTAGTTCCCCAAAGAGGACTTTGGGGAAAGCATATTTCCCTCATAAAACTCTAATCAGAAGTGGAAGTGCCCCATGCCCCTACCCAGCCATGGTTTCCCTGTGAGCCTTAAAGAGTGTGGGTAAGAAAAGGATGTTGTGCCCACCAACCAACTGAACGGGTGACATAATCTGGAAAGTTCATGGAATGAGCCCTTGGGAGGGTGTCTCAAATGAAAAATGAAGACCTCAGGAGACAGCTGTGGGAGAATATGACAAGAGATTGGACAAATCAGAAATGATGGTAATGACATGAGACACTTGCAAATCCCTGAGTGATGAGATCTTGACCTGTTTCTTCTTTTCCCATCTTCACTTGGTGGTAAAATGTGATGAGTTAGCTGAATGATGTCGGCTGTCCTAATTCTCTGATGACATGTTGCTTTGTGATAACATGTGTTTTGTTGCTTTGCTCCTGGGACCCATTAGAAAGTTATACACTTGATCTTGGGAAGACAGGGATGTAGTATTCGGAACAAGGGGGCCATACCTTCCTTAGCAAGCATCAGCCCTTCTCCTGAAGCAGAGATGACCTCAGGTCTGAGACCATAAGCCCATTCCTCTCCTTCCTCCCTGCTCCCCACTGGAAGCTCATAAAAGACAACCTCCTGTAGAACAGATGACTCTGCTACACAAATTAAATTATTTTCACACAAAGGATAAAAACAGAGTTACAAGAAAACACCTATATTCCCACCCTGGTCACCAAATCCAGTGACATTTTGACAACTTCCATGTCATCCAATGCAGTCCTTTCTCTGAATCTTTCAGAGGCCAGGAGATGGATATGCCCATCAAACTGTCCTTGGACTATAGCTGATACTGATGCTTAGATAGAGACACTGGCATTGTTCCTGGGTCAGTGTGGGCAACGTTAGGATTGTATGTCCTTATATAACATATCCTCCATTATCTCTCTGAGTAAACATGTGAACTTACACATTTAAAGGTCACTATAGCTCCAGAATATATCTAAGGAAAGAATTGGTATATGTTGATGAGTTTCCAACATGGGTCTTAGAACAGCCTTCTGTGTTTGGTGTGATTACCATCCCAGCTGAAAGACATCGAAGAACATTCAGAGGTCTGCTAGCTGCAAAGTGGGAAAGCATGGAGTGAGTCCAGGTCTGTGATTTCCATGTCCACAGGACTTCCATCACACCAAGTTGATTATGTCATCTATTGGGCATCTTCCAGAGGGTAATGAATGAGCAAAAACTAATTTGTCTTACTTTCCCCTTCTCTCTCTTCCAATCTATAACCACCTCAATGGGCAATGGAGAAGGGATTAGAGGAAGATCTGGAAGTCATCCCATGGACCAAAGAGTGGCCTAGCCAGGAGGGTGCACACCAGTACAAGTACAGAATGGCCACCTGCAGGCAGACGGAGGACAAAAGAAAGGCTGTCCCTCTCTTCCTACAACCACCCCTCATTTCAGGACCCTTGTTAGTGTTGCACTAGGAACTGAAAATACCCTAGAAAACTAACGGGTAGAAATTATAGCCTTGGTGAACAAGGGAATTAGCCACCTCAGTGCTGTAGCCAAAACAGAAGTCCCTCACTACCTGTTAGGGCTTTCACCTGTGAGGAGCCACTAGGTTCACAGTGGAGTGGCAGGTGGTGGGATGCTGGTAAATGTTTAACAACCAGCTTTCCAGGGAAAATAAAAGCCCTGAGTTATAGCAGCATTTCCTTTGATTTCCTTGGTATAAATATGACCCTCATAGCCAATTTCAAGCTGGAGCAAGCACATATCTGGCAACTGTGGAAATTCTACAAAGAGAAGAGCTCAGATCAGGGAAGGGGATGGGACATCACAGAAAGAAGGAAGTAACATCTCAGACACACCTTTGAAGGCCATATTCTTCTCATCTGCCCTTCATTGTAAGTGCAAGATGAAACACACCTGTAGGTGACAAGGCATTTAAGTAGCAAAGAGTACAAAGGTTCCCAGCTGAGAATTTTCTCTCGAATGTTTGAAAATCCTTTTTAAAGAGTGCAGACCTAGGGTTGGGGATGTGGTTCAGTGGTAGAGCACTTTCCCAACATGTATGTAGGCCCTGGGTTTGATTCCCAAGACCTGTAGGGCTGTAGGGCTCTGCACTACCTGGGAACTTGGAGTAGGGCTTAACTGGACAGCTCAGAGGAGGGATGGCCCTGTTTTTTCTATTGTCTTTCATGCTCTTCATGCCAGATCTGAGCCAGGATGAACTCTAAGAATTGAACTGATAGAGGTCTCCACCTTCAATTGTTGGCCTTATTCCCAGCCCACCCTCATGTTGGCCACCAGTTTATTTCTGGCCTCAACACATCTTTCTAGAAGAAAAAAATCAGATCATGTCACCTTCCTGTTTAAAACCCTTCCTCCCCTCCTCATCTCTTTATTCACTTAATGTCTATCTTCAATACCAAACTCTAAACTCCTTGAGGGCATGGCCATGTCTGTTGTTCATTGTGATATTCTACTACCTAGGATGCTAGTTGGCACTCATGAGCACTCCATAAATATTTGTTAGGTGAGTCCCAAACTGCTACTTAATAATGCATTCATCAAATATTTTTAAGCACCTCGACATGCTAAGAACTGAAAGAGGCCCTGGAGAGGAAGAAATCAGCAGGCATTGTTGATGCTGCTGAATGTTCCCCATTCCTCCCTGTGACCCCACTAAGCAGAAAACACAAGACATGGAGCAAATGTTTCCACCACTATAGAGCAACCAGGCAAGAAGTGGGAAGAAAGATGAAAACTGTGGATTCCAGCTATAAATTATACAAATGCATGGCATTAAAAAATTATTTTAACACATCAAATATTAAGTCATTCTTATTCTCTGCAATTACTTTATCTGTCATCAGCACACTCGAGCTATTTGAAGCGGTGACAGATGGGAAGGAGTCCATGCCAATTTTTCCTGCAGGTGTGCATCTGGGCTAGAGGGGAGGGTTCTGTACGTGCAGCAAGGGAGGGAGAGGGAAGGGTGACTGAGGTTATGAAACTAGAGCTGATGTGAGAGGCTTGGCAAAAAATAAAAATTACCAATTTGCATCCTGGAGAGCTGTAGGGCACTGCACTCCCTGGGAACTCAGAGTAGGGTTTAACTGGACAGCTCAGAGGAGGTGAATTGGCATGTTGCCCATGTTATAGAAGAGGAAAATCAAGGTCCAGCTCGACTAAGGTAGAGCCAGTGACCAGACTATGGGATCTGACTACTCCTACTTTGTTTTAAATTCTAGTCTATTCTGAGGGTAACTATCTGGAGAAAGTCAGGCAAACCAGAAGGTGTGTACAAGATCATCAAGAGATGAGGGCTCCTCCAAGGCCAAAAGGGGAAGGATGCAGGGAGGATTTCAGTAGGACCAGGTACAAAATGTCTGAGCTGGACTAATGAATTTTTCTAGGAAATGAAGACTATAAGATAGGAGATCCATTCTGGAAGAGATTGAATTGTACCTTCAAATCCAGCTTTAGGCAGAACATCCCTAAGAAGGACTCTTGTCAGGGCCAATCCTCATATCCCTACCTCCTCCCCTGGATTCCCAGAACCTGGGGCTCTGCTCCAGACCAGCATCCTCAACTGCATTCTGACAATGGAACTCTCTGCCACCTACTCTACGAGGATTCAGCCCATCTCTGCTGAGCTCATTGTGAATTCCACCCTCAGCTACTCCACCTGCCATTGCCCTCTTCCAGCCTGTACTTTGTCCAATCATGTTGATTCCTAATCATGCTCTTACTGCTCTTTGGCATTAGAGCTCACTCCTCCTTCCTTCCATTCTCTACCTCACAAATCTGGACAGTTTAAATGACTCCCCAGGCCAACTGAACATCCCCCATGCCACATCCCATCCCAACCACACACGCACATAATCGTAATGTGGCCAACCACCAAAACGAATCACTCTACAGCTTTTCTTCACTAAAGTAACAATCTATTGGGCACAAGATGAGGCTGGTTTTCTTCCACAGTCTCAGGCAGGCAAGAGGGGAATGACTAGGTGTGAAGAAATGGAGGTTGTTATGAGAAATAAACTCTAGCTCATGGAATCGTGTGCTCCATACCCAAAGAAGTTCTGAAAGTACCTTTTTGTGTGACTATGGGAAAGAATGTTCAGCTGGAAAATTTGGCCAGGACCTTGTTTGTAGAAGTCAGAGAGATATGGTGTCTTCCCTCACCTTAGGAGCTCTTCCTCTGAAATGGGGCCCGTTGCAGAAATAAAGGCAACTACCAATTGTCTAAGAGCCTAAAAACAACTGACTTCACAGCCAATTGACCTTCAGGGATCCGACTGGAGTCACACAGCAGGGGCCTAAGCAAGTTGATGATTCCCAAGGCAGAAAGATTGCAGCATACACAGGTTGACTAAGCATATTTAAACCCCATTGCTTTGATTTGGTTTAATAACAATATTTGATTTATTTTGAACTTTCAATAGCATTAAAGAAGGAAAAAGATTTTTATGTTTACTCTCAAAGGAGGGTGTGGGTTTTTAAAAATTGAGAAACTTTGCTCTTAGATAACATACATGTTTATTGGAGCAAAGGCTGGATTGAGATCCATGCTTTATTCGTTCCTTCACTTGTTCATTCCTTTAAGAAGTAGTCACTTGCCTCCTATTGGTGAGCACAGCTCTCTCCAAGGCCTGGGATTACGAAGATAAATACGGCCTATTCCTGGCCTTGAGAAGGCATAATCCAACAGCACAGAACTGCCGTGAAAGCAAATAATAGTTATCACACGGAGCTGGTTCTGATAGGTAGGCACTAAGGGAAGAGGATGGAGGAATTAATTGGGGTGGGCATGAATCAGGGAGCTCTCACAGGGGCAGGGATGTTTGAGCAAGTTCACAAGGAGCTCAAAAAAAAAGAGTACAGAACCTGTTAATCCAGGGAACAACAACAGATGCAAAAGTGTGAAACCTCATCACATACTTAAAAATTCCCACATGGATCTACTACTGAGTAGCAATGAGAGAGTGGCAAGAGCTGACTGACCCAGGGGTGGGGAAGGATGGGGACAAGGTCAGGGAGAACCTGTGTACCAAGCCAGCTTTGTTTTTCTGGGGATAGGAATTCAACTGGAGAACTTTAAGAGGGAAGTGACACCATGGAATTGAGATCAGGAAGCATTTCCCCAAAGGATAGATGGGAGTGGGACAGGCTGTGCCTAGGGAGGAAAGGGGACAAATTGGGAGGCTGTTGGAATACTCTGGGTGGTTTGAGAGCCATGCTTTATTCATTCCGTCATTTGTTCGTTCCTTTAAGAAGTAGTCACTTGCTTCCTATTGGTGAGCACAGCTCTCTCCCAGGCCTGGGATTATGAAGATAAATACGGCCTATTCCCTGGCCTTGAATATTCCCTGGCCATTGGCACAATCCAACGGCACAGAATATCCTGGGTGAGAGGTCTAGATGCAGGAATCTCTTCCATGTTGGAACACACAACACATCTCTGTTGCTCGACACACAGGACGGTGGTTCCAACATTAACTTCATAGGATTTTGAGCAGAGATAGGAATAATGTTGGGATAAAACACAAAACCCCAGGAAAAATCATAAGCAGTTATTATGAGAGAGGGGGAAAAAAACAGCTTTAGGAAAACACTCAAGAGAAAAGCACACCAAGAAAAAAACGAGCAGCAATATCACTTGTATCCCATGAAGATTTTTTTTTCTGTATCCCAGAAGAATGCTTTAGGATCCTCCAATTATCTGAATTTTCCAGTCTGAAGGTCACATAGTACTTTGTCTCTGAGGCTGCTCTCCTGCGCTAGGCTTTGCGCATCACTGGCTTCTCTCTCTTCGCATGCAGGTCATGGACAGAACTGACCTCTCTGACTCAGTGGCTCTGACAAGATCTCTGCCCCAGGAGGTCAGGCTCCCTGGCAAGCACCAGCTCCCTTGCCACACCTGATGTCAAGGGAGCATGATGCATCCTCCTGAACGCATCGGGCTGAATTGGGAGACCACGCCCTTGTCAGTCAAATGCCAACAGGGCAGTTCTGAACCTGCTGGGCTGCATTAGTCATCACCTTTCTAAAACAAAAATGCCCCAATAATTAATACAGAACAAATTAATTAAAGGAAGTGGGAGTGTTGCAGGGCCCATCATGAACTGGGTGATAATTATTAGCAAACACAGGAAGAGGTTGAGTAAGTGCCCGCTTCATTGACAATGAACTAAGCCCTGAAATCCTATGCATCAAAGGTCAGGAACAGACTAGAGCAGAGCAGAGCCCACCCTGGGGCCTGGATTTCACTCACATGACTGAAGCACACTACTCCTTTGCCTGATCATTTTACCACTTGAGAATTTTCTAGCACCTCTCCCTCTGTGAGCTACAACTCCAACCCTCCAAAGAAATAACCACAGGCTTCTCTCTACATTTTTGATGGGAAAAACAAATAAGGCGACTTCTATCCAAAGTAGTCAAACAATGCTTCAGCAGATGCCTTCTCATCATTTCGACTAGCAATTTCTAGCAATGGGGTGATGATCCTACTCATGTGGATATAGAATTTATATATAAATTATAATATATACTTATGAATTCTGGACTGAATTTAAAGGATATCTGAAACAAACAAAATCATTTATGAAGATAAATTATTGGGAACAGGGAACTCTATAAAGTCATCTTAATCTCCTCTTTTTTCTTTTACTCTGTCATTTTCATAGGGGCATTGATAATTTTATGCATTCATTGGCTTTGCTGACTTTCTACCCAGGTCAGGAACAGGATAGATTCTCCCTACAACAGCATGTCTGCCCCCAGAGGTCAGGTTTCCTTGCCACACTTGATGTCAAGAGAGAACGATGCATTCTCCCAAGTGAATTAGGCTGAAATTGGGGGTCTGAGGCCTCCCAGAGAGTCATGATATTACATTTATTGCTTACCTATCATGCTCCACTGTAATGAAATCTCCACAGGGAAGAGAGATACTCCCACCCCCCTGAGGATCCCCAGACCACATTTCCAGCAGATTCAAGTTTGCTCTAGAGCAGGGTTCCAGGGTCTCTGAGTAGAGGCCAGCTAATCTTGCATTCGAGGAACACAATGAGCAGCATATCCAGAACCTGATGGGAAACCTTTGATGGAATCTCAGTCACTGGCCCTCGGACAAGGCACCCCTCCTGGACACCAGTCCTGAGTGCTTCTACCCACTTCTGAAGCTGTGCCATGCTTCCTGGCTGGAAGCAGTGAGGCTCGTTCTCCTACTTGGAGAGGATCATTCTCTTCTCCCAGTGCAAGGCGCTGAATGGCAAACTTGCTCTGCCTCTTTCTCGGGTGGAAACAGCTGGGCTGCAAAAAAAAAAAACCCAACAGATCACAGAAGAAAGAGTTTCTTAAATGGAGTTGAGAAACCTTTGCAACCATTCCCTGGAAACAGACATCATCACATTAATCCAGGTCTCTGGTTACTAGCCAATTAGAGTTTTATCTCTTTCTTCAATGAGGCTGAAAATGCCAGAGTACTTTAGCTGTGAAGAAAACAGGGCCCCTGAGGTAGAGAGGTAGGTCTCTACAGCTGCCTGTTCACACAGGTACCACAATCAGATTCAGAGAGAGAGGAGGTCCCGGGGAAGGAAGTATTCATTCCTCCACTTTTATCTGTGTTGCTGGAGGGGAACACAACATGATTAACTCTGCTTATTTGTCAGTGAAGCCATAGTTTTGAAAACCCAGTCTGACTACCTTCTAAATATCTCTCAATTCACTTCAGTTCTCACCACACCATTTCAGTCCACGTCGTGTCTCACCTGGAAGAATTCAACCACCCACTCACTGGTGCCACAGCCTACGGTCTCGTTCCTCTTTAATGTATTCACCAACCAGCTGGAAAGAGCTCCCCTCAAATCCCCTCCGAAAAGCCTTCCAATGGTTCCCCTGATTGTTAAGATGGAGTTCTGTCTCCTTAGCCTAAACCGACCCCTCCCAACCACCCAAGCCGCCTTTCTTACACACCTGTCTCTCATTCAGTAAAACAGCCACACTCAGCTTCCTTCCACCTCCCAGGACACATGTCCCCATCCCCTGCAGGTTTCTCAGATGCCTTTCCTTGACAGTGACGCCCCCCACTCACCTTTCTCCTCCCTCCCCCCTGCTTTCCACCCACCTCCTCACTTCCTAATTCCTACGTATCCTTTTAGTCTGCATCTTCAAATCTTCTCTGACCCCCAGACCTGGTTACAACCCCCTGCTTAGATAGTGTCATCTGTCTGAACTTGGCCCTTCATAGCTCTCCTAATGCTTCACGTTAACCACCTTGTTCCTGGCTGGCTGGCCACATGACAAAATCCATTCATATCTATTTCATTGGCTTTACCAATACCTAGCATGTTCTTGGATTTTGCTGAATTAGACAAACAATGGACTCCTTTTCAGACCAGCTATGAATCTCTACCTCTCTCCTACCCCACCGAAACTCTTCTCCAATTTTACTGGTAGTTTTGAGTTCTAGATTCATATCGCACCTGGGATCTGTCTTTTCAATCTTTCTAGATAAGTTTAGCCATGTTCCTCTTTTACCTATAAAATATCTGCTTTTGCTTATTCCTTTGTGAGTTCAGCCTCAGGTCCCTTCCCTAAGTAGGAGCTTAGGATTCCCAGTAACAGAAATGCTGAAGAATTGGCAATGTTTTAAAGCTATAGGGAGGCCTGGCACGCCGCCTAGAGGTTATGATGAAAAGTTTTGTGAAGTCATCTGGGCCTCTTCCTGGGCCCTGTCAACAATCACAGTCATCCCTAGAATTAATTGCCAAGAAATCTGGAAGGCATGTCAGGAGTCCTCTAACCTAGCCACCTCCATTTATAGATGAAAAACCCAAGATGTGATGTCTAGAACCCAATCCAGCACTCTAGGATTGCTGTGAAACACAAATGACCTTCCAAAATAGAAATCCCGGGCTCTTCATTAAGTGCCAGTGTCTCCCTTCTTGTCCTAGTTAGCTCTGCTTTCTGATGTGAGAGTCCATGTCTAAGGTCCTTACATTTCCACAGGATTTTGAAGAGGTGAGATGATGAAAATATTGACCTGATGCTGATCCTTATCCCTTTAAGACTCCCCCTAGCACTCTAAATTATTCCACTATAAATTCAAAGAGAGTCAGTCAAGACAAACTCCTGGGGATGGGCACACTTCTGCTTTCCTTTCCTAACAGGGTGAAGAATTATGGTTGTCATCATGAGAATTTGTTTTACAGCCTAGGAAACAGAGGTCTAACACCTCAGAGTTTAACACATTCAGGAACTCTATTTCTAGATGCCTTTCCCACCGTTGTGAAAAATGGAATACTGGAAAACCTTATTTTTACCAGATGTCAATCACCTATGGCAGAACTCCCAGAACATTCTGCTTAAATTCAGTAATCACATGAAACAAGAAATATTTGCCTACAGACATTTTTGTGGTGATATTTTCAGATACGTCTTATGTCAGATGTAGCGCTATCCCACTTTTGAGAATCTAAAATGAAATGAACCTATTTCACCATCGGTACCAGGGGAAAATGCCTCAGCTTGATAAAAGTGAGGGAAGAAATCTGAATTTAATACGCACTCATGTGCAGCAAAATGGAAATTGTACAAAAAAAAAACAAGATATGGCTATTCATGGGTAAGAGGCTTTCCCACGTGCCAAATTCATGATTGTTTTTCTAAAGCAACATAGCTCTTGAGGCAATACAAATAATGTTAATGGGATTTGGGCACTCAGAAATTTATAACAGTGTTTCTCAAAGTATGACCCATAGACCACTGGTAGGGGAGGCCTCCAAAATTCTCCTAAGTATCCATGCGGCCAAAACTATTTTTGAAATAATACAAAGATGTTCTTTATTTTTTTTTTCACTGTATTCACCTTTGCATTGATGGTACAAAGGCAATGACAAAATGCTGGTGCCTTCAGCCTAGGACCTGACTTCCTTAACAAGATCCCTAAAGTGCAAGAAGTAAAATCAAGAATCAATAAGTAGAATGGATTCTAACTAAAAAGCTTCTTCTCAGCCAAGGAAACAATCGGCAACATAGAGACTCCACAGAACAGAATAAAATCTTTACCACATGAACTTCAGATAGAGCATTAATCTCCAGAATAAATAAAGAACTCAAAAAACTTAGCACCAAATAAATAATAATAATAACCCAATCAATAAGTGGGCAAAGGAACTTAACAGACACTTCACAGAAGAAGAAATACAATCAATGAACAAATATATATAAAATGTTCTTTAGCAATTAGAGAAATTCAAATCAAAACTACTCTAAGATTTCATCTCATCCCAGTCACATGGCAATTATCAAGTGTACAAGCAACAAGCCGGGTGTGGTGGCACATGTCTGTAATCCCAGCAGCTTGGGAGACTGAAGCAGGAGGATTGAGAGTTCAAAGCCAGCCTCAGCAATGGTGAGGTGCTAAGCAACTCAGTGAGACCCCATTTTTAAATCAAATACAAAATAGGGCTGGGGATGTGGCTCAGTGGATGAGTGCCCTTGAGTTCAGTCCCTGATACCCACCCCCCAAACAAAAAAATACAAGCAACGATAAATGTTGGCGAAGATGTGGGGGGGGAGTACACTCATGGAGATGGAAGTACACTCATAGGGGAGATGTTGAGAGCCACAGCCAAAGGGGCCCCAGCAAACTTCCAGCTGCCAGCAAACTTCCAGCTGCCAGCAAACTTCCAGCTGCCGGCTGATGATTGGCTCACAGCGGCCCCAGCAACATCTAGCTGATTGGCTCCTCCACGGAGCTGCACATTGGGCTGTTTCCCTGCCCTTTCAGACCACGGAGCTGCTCATTGGGAAACTTCTTTGGCTCCGCCCACGGGACCCAGCCAATCGGCCTCAAGAGCAGGAGGATTGTGGGAGGTGGTGAGGTTTGTATGGGTGAGAGGCTTGTGGAAGCCGGTGGTGGCAGTTGGGCTCTAAGGGTTTTTTTCCTGAGGAGCTGTTTTGCTTGGCATTTGTAGTTCTAAAAATAAAGTTAGTTTCTTTTGACAAGTGGCTCCTGAATTGTGCCCAGCCAGACTGCAGCACTCATACATTGCTGGTGGGACTATAAATTGGTGCAACCACTCTGGAAAACAGTATGGATATCCCTCAGAAAACTTGGAATGGAACCATTTGACCCAGTTATCCCACTCCTAAGTTTATACCCAAAGGATTTAAAATCAGCATACTACAGTGATACAGCCACATCAATATCTATAGCAGCTCAATTCACAATAGCTAAACTATGGAATCAACCTAGGTGCCCTTCAACAAATGAATGGATAAAGAAACTGTGGTATACACACACAATGGAATATTATTCAACCTTAAAGAAGAATAAATTATGACATTTGTTGGTAGATAGATAGATAAAACTGGAGAATATCATGCTAAGCAAAATAAGCCAATCCCCAAAAAACAAAGTCCAGATGTTTTCTCTGATATGCAGATTCTAATTCACAATAAGAGGTGAGGGATGGGCAACTAAGGAAGAATAGAGTTACTTTAGATTATGTAGAGGGGAGTGAAGGGAGGGGAGGAAGTTGGGGATAGGAAGAATAGTAGAATAAATCAGACATTATTACCCTATGTACACAACTGATGGGATTCTACATCATGTACAACCAGAAGAATAAGAAATTATACTCCATCTATGTATGAAGTACCAAAATGCATTTTACTATAATTTATAACTAATTAGAACAAATATAAATAGATAGATAGATAGATAGATAAAGCTGATGCCTTAATTCAAATCAAAGCATAGCACCAAATTTTACTGTCACTGTATTCTTTTTTAAAAATGCCAGTTTCACTTATGTCTTTGATAAAACAATAAAAGCTATTAATTTTATTTCATCTCAGTTTTTTATATAGTTTTTTAATGCTACATATTGTACATATATCACTTTGTTTTATATGGTACAATAGGATAGACAGGTGTGTGACTGAGTTGTAAAATAAACTAGACAAGTTTTTGTGGAACACTATTTTTTACTTGAGGGATTATCAATCAAGCTGTGCTTATTTAGATATAGATATTTAGAAAAATTTTTGCAAAAATAAAAATAAAGCCTATCAATTCAATGAAAACAATTGACAATATTTGTTGCCAATGATAAAATTTAATTTCTTAATCAAAAATTGCTATTCTGAAAGGAGACCCTCATCACTATACAAAATACATGTATGAAGATGTGAATTTGGTGTCAAACATACCTTATATATAATCAGAGATATGATAAAGTATGATATAA
Source organism: Ictidomys tridecemlineatus (assembly GCF_052094955.1). Lineage (NCBI taxonomy): Eukaryota > Metazoa > Chordata > Mammalia > Rodentia > Sciuridae > Ictidomys > Ictidomys tridecemlineatus. The sequence goes on from NC_135480.1 coordinate 113,029,483, forward strand.
TGGTGTATTAAGAATTGTAGTGCAAAAATAAATAAATAAATATTTTTAAAAAGAAAAAAAAATGCTCTTCTGGAAAACTAGTTGCTACCACTGTAAATTTGACAACTTTCCAATCCTTAAAAATTTTAACAGTGAAATCAGTGGTGTTCTTTACTAACGTGATTATTTCTATCTCATATAATTAAATATGTCACCATTTGAAAGATCTCCTCAGCTGTGTCTTTCTTTTCTAAGTGGCCAACAAGACCAAGTTACATTGTAACAAAACCAAGTAATTAATGCAACTGAGTAGGAAGTTCATTGAGGTGGTTTCAATTCTGTTTTTAGCTAATCTCTTCCTGAGTAATACTTTGTTTCTTTTGAATTGTAATTCCATCCACAGATTTTGCCAAAGTATCCAATTCTGATTGGACCATTTCACTGCTGGATATGATGGCTTTTAAAATAGAACGTTCTAAGATCTAGAAAGTTCACCATGTGCTTTTGCAAGTGACATCAAACACTTGGCCACTGCTTCTGCCCCTAGCTTGGCAGTATCCTTGAACTCAGACACCCAATGTGTAACCTCTCCTGCTCCCAGTCTTTTTACTTATGGGATGTCTCTTGTCGAAGTGACAAATACTCTTGGATCTGGGTTTCCAAATATTTGAGGTAGATGGTCCATATAGATTACAGGAATACATTTTCCTTGCTTTTGAAGCTGGGTTATACACTGGGGAACTGGCTCCTCCTCTTGTGAAACTGTGGGTTCAGTGACAGGATAGGCTCCTTTGGGTCAGCAAAGACTGCCCAAGCAGCCCAACCCCACTAGGCTTTCCAGATGTGCCTGGTCTTTTGCTCCTCTGAAGCAGAAGTAGCCTTCAGGTTCGTACTGCAGCTCACTTTTAAGAAACTACTATTGTCCATTTTTCATGCTATCCACAATTATCCACTGAATACTTCTCTTTATAGCTATGTGTCTATACAAAGCCAGACTTTCTGCATATATTTCAACTGACACAATGCACCCCAACACTTGAGAGTCTAGCTGTCTTCTTTGAAGCCAAACGTTAGAAAGAGTTGCAAAACTGTAAAATGGTGCCACTCTTCTCAGTAAAATTTTATTGCTTTGGAAAACATAGTTGTCTTTTATAGAAATCAAGTAATTATGATAATATATAACAGGTTTATTAATGTTATTAATTAATTGATGTTATTGATGATAAGCCCATTATCAATGTTATTTTAGTTAATTAAAAATTGTATAACTTCTCAGTTTGATTTTCTAATATATAAACAAAAAAATATATATATACTTTCTCTCTCTCTAGTGCCTATCTCCACAGAGGTAATGGAGCTATCCCCACAATCTGTTTATGGGCACTAACTAAGGCCACTGCCCAACCTACATCATCTTGTGCCTCTCCTCAAGCTCCAGGGCAGCTCAGTGGCTTTCTATTCCAGAGCACACCAAACTTGCTCTCACTTGGGGGTTCTCATTCTCTACATATCCCCAGTGTGTACAACAATTCCAGGCAAGGAATGGGATCTCAATAAGCCCTTCTGAATGAATAATATTTCCTGTGTTAACAATGAAAAAGAACTGAGTGAGAGGACTCTGGACCAACACCTCCATGGAGAAGCCAAAGTGAGCTGATAACAGTAGTGCTTCATAAATGGCTCTTCCTATCAGTATGGAGTTTCCTCAAAAGACCAGGAATGAATGGAACCACCATGGCCCAGGTATCCCATTCCTTGGTAGTTATACAAAAGAACTAAAATCAGCACACCACAGTGATACATGCATACCAATGTTATAGTACCATAGCTCATAAAAGCCAAATTATGGAACCAGCCCAGGTGTCCATCAACAGATGAATGGATAAAGAAAATATGGCACATAATTAGCCATAACGAAGAATGAAATTATGTCATTTGCTGGTAAGTGGATGGAACTGAAGAACATCATGGTAAGTGAGATAAACCAAACTCAGTCAAGTGTCAAATGTTTCCTCTCATGTGGAAGCTAAAGAGAATTTTTTTTAAAAGAATAAAAAAGGGATCTCATGAAAATAGAAGGGAGACCAAAAGAGTCGAGGAAGGGAATCAAGAAGGAGGGAGGGAGAGCGGGATGGGGGAAGTACTGGGGAACAAAATCTGCCAAATTATGAGATGATCACATGTGAATATACCTGCTTTTATGTATGATTATAATTCTGTAATTCAAATAATAGCAATAGAAAGAAAACCAGCTGAGTAAAGCAAGGGGACCAGGGAACAAGATTGATCAAATTATGTTATGTGCATGTATGAAAATGGCATAATGAACTCCACTATTGCATATAATTATAATGAACCAATAAAAATAAATAAATAAAAATAAATTGCTTTTCTTTTGTAAGTATCTTAAAAGAGAAATTATCTTTACTATGACATGTGAACATATTATTTCCCTTTCTTTCCTTTTTTAATTGTAAGCATCCAATTTATTTCATTCCCTCATTTAGCTCCAGCCATGTAACAAACACTCCCAGTTACAGAAGACAGGGCTAGATAATTATGATAGAATCCTACACAGCCATTACAATTATACTCTCCCTTTCTCGTACACAAAGCATACATCCCCCGTTTTACAGAGTCACTCTTCACTTAACAACAGGCATGTGTTCTGTGAAATGCATGCTTAAGGGATTTCATTATTGTGCAAACATCATAGTGTGAATACACACAAACCTAGAAGACACAGCCTGCCATATACCCAGACTATGTGGTGTGAGCTATTGATCCTAGGCTGCAGATCTGCACAGCATGTGATGTACGTAATGTTGCAGGCAGTTGTAACCCAGACATATCAGTGTATCTAAACATAGAACAGGAATGGTAAAGATACTAGGCCACAGGAACTTTTCAGCTCCGTATGCTCTTCTAACAACTGTCACATATGCAGTCTGTCTAAAGGTCAACTAAAACCGTATTATGCAGCACATGACTATAGGTACACTTCACACACACTGAGGAATGTGCATGAATACACTCTCACACATACACATGAACATTTTTTTTTTTTTAATTCTTTCCTCGGGTCTGGTATTGTGGCTCCGAGGTAGAGTGCTTGCCTAGCACGTGTGAGGCCCTGGGTTTGATCCTCAGCACCACATAAAAAGAAATAAGAAAAATAAAGATATTGTGTCCAATTACAACTAAAACATAAATTTTTAAAAAAATTCTTCCCTATTTCATTCCTAAAATACTGTCATCTCTTCTTTCTGCTCCTTCCAGATTTAAAATTTAATTTTTTTTTAAATTCAGGATTTTTTTTTAAATTCCTTGGGTGCTGCAGATATTGAGTTCATAACAGTGAACTGGGGCGATAATGTTTTTCGTTCTCTTCTGTTGGCATTCCAGTAAAACAACCTTGTGTCCACAAAGCAATTTCTTCCCTCCAAGAACAATAATAGTTGGCTTGATTTTATAAAGTGTTTTACATACCAATATGACTTGTCACTAAATACCTTGCAAAGTTAACAAAAGGTACAGAATTAAAGCAAAAATAACTGAAATTCTAACCAATGTTTCTTTAATTTCTACTTTCCTTATACAGGAGAGGCCCCAGTGGGAATTGCTGAAGCTTGTGTTCATTGATTGATACCAAAGCTAGACTTAGGAAGTCACCAAAATGCAAGGCCATATGTCCAAAATAGATTTAAATCCTTTACACAAAACCTTCAAAGTAATTTTCCTCCTTTCTGCATATAACTGTAGAGGGGTCAGGGTGGTAACATAAATGAGATAATCTAGACAAGGATCAAGTCGGAGATGGACAGCATGTGAGCGTGTGTCTCTGGTGAGCTGGAGGCCCACCGAGGGCCACCACCCAGGAGCCCTGAGTGTTCCACAACAGAACACAAGTTCTGTGTGACAAGATTGACAGTTTCTTGAAGAGAAGCTAGATAAACATGTTTTAATGCAAAATTCTCCCATTTTTCAATGATCATTCATATTCTTTAAAAGCACTACTTATAAAAATACATCAGCAGTGAACATCACCCTAGGTATATGTATGACTGCACATACGATGCAATTCTATATTGTGTACAAGCAGAGAAATGAAAAGTTGTGCTCCGTTTGTGTACAATGAATTAGAATGCTGTCATGTATGACTAATTAGAACAAATTTTTAAAAATACATCAGTAGGTCAGATTGGGCATGAAAGTCACCCGTGTATGATTTGTTCCAGAAGTCAAGAGGACAAAAATCATGGAGGAGGAGCAAAGAAAAAAAGAGGAAATAAACAAAAAGGAGGAAGAGGAGGAGGAGAATAAGGAAAAGAAACTTTTCACAAAGGTTTGAAATTTCAGGAGTGTAGAGCAGCTCTAGTGTTTTGGTCAGCTTTTTCACTACTGTGACCAAAAGACCTGACCAGAACAATTTTAGAAGAGAAGAAGTTTATTTGGGGGCTCAGGGTTTCAGAGGTCTCAGTTCATATATAGCTGACAAAGGCATGCCCCCCAAAACCCACCTCCTCTAGCCACACCCTGCCCACCTTCAGGGATACTCAGTTAATCCCCATCAGGGGATTTATTCACTGATTGGGTTAAGGCCTTCATAACCCAATCATTTCACCTCTGAATGTTCTTGCACTGTCTCACACATGAGCTTTTGGAGAACACTTCACATCCAAACCTTAACACCCTAGGCTCACACACACAAAAAAAATGGGATTGTCTCTGACTTAATTCCAATCTGGTCAAACCCTAAAGAGGTCTTTTTCTGCCTATGGGGTGAAAAAGATGCATGAAGATCTTAAAACCAAGAGCTGGGAGAGCCACTCAGTGGTAGAGCACATCTTAGCACTCTCAAGGCCCTGGGTTCAATACCAGGCACAAAAAGGAGAAGGAGGAGGAGCAGGAAAATGAGGAGGAGAAGACAAGGAAAGAAAAAAGGGCTTGCAACTCTAAACTCTAGATGAGGTTAAGAGAGACTCATAGAGGAACTTGAATTAGTTAGCCCCCCCAAGGGAAAGAAAAAGGTGAAATACAACCTAATGGCAAACTTCACAAGGCTCAAGTGTAGAAAGAATAGCAGTGGAACTTTGTAGAACATGGAAGGAGAGCTCCTGATTCCCAAGACTTGGTGGGAGGCAGGGGAAAGCAGGTGGACTTATCCACACATTTGGAAAGCTTCACTTTCCTTTGTCAATGTTCTAGCACAGCATTATTTCTGAATTTGCAGGGGTAGATGGAGATCAGGAGTCTGTTTATAATAATGATGAATCTTAGCTGCTTAGAGAAGCCCTAGGAGGCTCCTGGCCATGGAATCTAGCCTCAGCAGGTTCCCATTCTACCTTGCAAAGGCTGAATAGGAAGATGGCCCCCAGCCCATCTCTTCTTGGTATCTAAAAATTACTAGTCTTTTTTTTTTCTATTTTCCTCCCCCAAACAGACTTTTCCTTACTTACTGATCTGACAATGTTTTGATTTGGGGTTTGGGGTTTGGGGTTGTTTTTTTTTCTCACAAAGAGGATAAAGAGCATCAGGGAGGTGATAGTCCCAAGAACAGAGACTCATGAAGGTAAAAGCATCTGATGTCTAAAAGTCAGCATAATACCCAAAAGAGTTGAAAACCATTATTTAAGGAAAGTTGAAACTCGAATGTTCATAGCAACACTTCAATTTTACCAAAAGGTGGAAACAAACCAAATGAACTTCAACAGATCAATGAGTAAACAAAATGTAGCATATCCATACAATGGAATATTATTCAGCTCTAAAAAGGAATGAAACACTGATTTATGCCATCTCACAGATGAACCTCAAAAACATCACACTAAGTGAAAGAAGCCAAACACAGAAGGTCACATATTACATGATTCCATTTCTATATAATATCTAGACTAGGCAAATCCACAGAGTCAGAAAGCACAATAGAAGTTGTCAGAGGTGGAGGAGGAACGAGATAAGGTTTCCTCCGAGGGTGATGACAGCATTTTGAAACCCCATGCTTGAAGTGACAATTGTCACAGCATTTGAATGTAATGAATGCCACCTAATGGTGCATTTTTAAATGGTTATTTCTATATTACGTAAATTTGATCTTAATTTGAAAAAGACAGACAGACAGACATGCTGAACATGGTGGTGCACTCCTGCACCACTAACTTGGCAAGTTCCAAAGCCCCAGTGACTTAGGGAGATCCTGTCTCAAATTAGAAGATAAAGAGAACTGGGCTGGAGTTGTGGCTCAGCGGTAGAGTGCTTGACTAGCAATGTGCGAGGCCGTGGGTTCAATCCTCAGCTCCATGTATAAATAAATAAAATAAAGGTATTGTGTCCACCTACAATTAAAAAATAAGTATTAAAAAATGGGACATAGGGTTCAGTCCCCAGTACCAATGAATACATAGATGAATAAGATAAATAAAAAAGTTAGTAGATGATATCTAGATAAAGAGATAAAGATAAATAGATAAAAAGCCAAGAGACTGTTGGTTACTATTGGCTGCCTGGTATTGTTTTGCAGTATTGGGGATTGAACTCAGGGGCACTCTACCATGAAGCCACATCCTCAGCCCTTTTTATTTTTTATTTTGAGGCAGGGTCTAAGTTGCCCAGACTGCCTTCAAACTTGTGATCCTCCTTCCTCAGCCTCCTGAGTAGCTGGGATCACAAGTGTGCACCACCGTGCTCAGCTAGCAGCCTGGCTTGGAATGGTGACTTGCCATGTCATTAGGTGACACTGGGTGAGCTGCTGGACCTCTGCACCTCAGTTTCTTCATCTTAAATTGGGAATAGCAAAAACGTTTTCCTCGAAGATCATTGTGAGGAGCAAGTGAGTTAATATCTATAAAGCCACAAGATCAACCTTTTTATATTCTTTTTTCTCCATTTAGTTTATGTCCTTATTGGTGCATTATAATTATACACAGTAGTGAAGTTTATTGTTACATATTTGTACCTGCTCACAATATAACTATATAATTTGGTCAGTTTCATTCCCCAAGTATTTTTATAGTCTAAGTGTCATAATTTTTTTAAATAGATACATCAGCCCCAAACCCCCTCCACGCAGGCTGCTCTGACCTGGGCTCTTTTCTTCAGGTCTGCATCTCTTGGCCTGACAGAATGGCCAACTTGAGAGCCAGGTGTACATCCAGGGCTGATGGGCTCAGCCCAGTGGGTGAGTCGGTCTTCTCTCCGGAGTTTCCAGCAGACAAAGTCCCCTTAAAGACGCCCACACAGGGGAAATGAATAAGAGTTTCCAATCAGAGTCCCAAATTCTCAAATGACTTAAAAGTGTGGGACTCTTGTGTACAGAACCTCATTATTCAGGACTTATGAGATTCCTGTGAAGAAAGGGAGTCTTCCCTGAAGAAGCCACAGGAGAAGACAGTCACTCATGTATTGCTAACAGCCAATGAGGGGTGCATACACCAAAAGATGGTGATGGGACAATTCCATTTGCCTGGGGACATGGTAGCCACTGCTGTAGCATAACGCATGACTCTCATGCATGTGGTGTCAGTGTTGTGAACATACCTCCTGCACCATCATTCACATACAGTTATGGAGAGTATATAATACTTGATAAATAAAAACACTTACTATAAGTGGTCTATGTATTTACTTCTCTATACTTTATGGCTATTTTATAGTGTACTCCTTCTACTCATTGAGAAAAATGTTTGGTGTAAACAGGAGGCTGTGTTCTGCCGGCAGCAGCTCATATACTTCCTGTGTACTATGTCTCCTGGTTGCATCAAGAGGCCACGTGGAGTGATTGGTCTATAGCACCTAGGTTTGTGTACATACCTCTATAATGTTCACACAATGACAAAGTCACCTAATGACATCTTTCTTAGAATCTGTTCCCATCATTATGTGATGCATGACTGTACTTCCAGGCAAAAATTTCCCAGGTTGACTTCCTTGAGGCTCCAAGTGCTGGGCCAGGCCTCCTTCCCAGGATGATTAGGAGGAGGTTCTGAAAGGACTGAGCCCTCAGGGCTACACTATTCTTGTGCACTGGCCATTCAGAGCCCAGATAAGGTGCCAGTACCAGTGAAGAAGTAAGGAATGTTCTAGGCTCCACGCTGCCCATTGGAGCAATGACCTCATCATTTGGTTTGGATAGATTTTTCACTATATAATATTTTTGTCTGGAGTGGTTTGGTTTGGTTTTGGAATAGGTATTACATTAGTTCAAAACTTAATTAACTCAAAAAGATATTCAGAGAAGTCTTACTTCAATGCCAGTTATTCTCCTCTCTCTCTCTCTCTCTCTCTCTCTCTCTCTCTCTCTCTCTCTCTCTCTCTCTCTCTCACACACACACACACACACACACACACACACAGCTAATCAATTCATTGGTATCTTGTATAGTCTTTCCCAGAGTGTTTTTAATGCCAAGAAAACAAATATAAACATTTACTTACTCATTTATTTTCTCTTTAATTTATGGGAAAGGTAGCATATTATACATACTTTGCTGCACCTAGAGTTTCTTCACTTAATATATTGGAAATCATTTACTAGAGAGCATCTTCATTCTTTTTTACAGTTGTGTAATATTCAACTGTAGGGAAGTACAATAATTTACTTAATTATTTTCCACTTGGTAGATATGTGGACAAATTCCAAAAATTTGCTATTTTAAATCACTGGCAATTTATAAATTGTGTGCATGTTATTGTACAAGTGTGCAAGGCAAATCCTTAAGGGTGCTATTGCTGGGTCAAAGGTTACATGCCTTTGTAATTTTGACATATACTGCCAAAATGCTCTCCAATTTTACCTGTCAACATTAATGTAAGAGACTTCTATTTCCCACAGATGTATCAGCATTGGGTGTTGTTACACTTTTGAATTTTTTCCAATCTGATCAATGAAAATGGTATCTCGGGGTAGCTTTAATTTTTGCATTGCTCTTATCAGAAATGAGATTGAATATACCTTTTATATTGTCAGGGGCCACTTCTGCTTTCTGTCCTATGAACTATCAATTCACACCCTTTACTTGCTTTTCTGATGGGTTCTTAGTCTTTTGCTGATTGGTATGTGTGAGCTTTTTCTCAATGAGGAAGATCCACCATTTTCTATGAGATGGGCTGCAAATGTTTGTTTAATTATATATGCGAACGTGTTTTGCCGTGCAGAATTTTTCATATCGTTTGACTTACCAACCTTGGGTTTTGTGATTTATGAAATTTGAATGATAGAAACACATTACTCCATCCCAAGTTTATAAAGGTTTTGACAAGAAATCCTCAAAAGTTTTCATCTATGACTTTTATGGATTTCTTTAAAGGTTTGACCTTTGGCTCCTTGGAGTTGTTCTTCATTTTCCTTACTCAGAGAAGGCGATTCCTGTGTCTTCCCTCTCCATCCCACCACTCTCCATATCCCCTTGGCCCTGGCCCTCTGTAGACATGACAACAGCTGCCAGAAATGTAGACTTCAGGAAAGGGCCGTGAGCCTCCAGCCCTCCCAGACTGATCAGGATCTCCACACGAATCTGAGCCGTCTGGGATGAAACGGGGTTTGGGGCAATTGAAGGGGACAACTGAAAGGAACCCAATGATGGTGACCCCAATGATGGTTACCTCAGTCACTTAAAATTCTTGGAAGCACTGGACAGAGGCACTTGGAAAGGGAGAAAAACGGACTTAAAAAAGCAGTCTCAGGGTTTCAACATGTGTTCTTCATCGGTAGAATTCAGGATGAGGATTTGGAGGACCCCGTGGGAGTATCCTTTTACTACTCTCCCCTAATCCTCTCCAAATCGCCTGGGCTCTACAGCTGTTGGTTAGCCAGATAAACTATTTGTTCAATTATTCTTGGCCAGGATGGGGCGGCTCACCTCAAAGGCTTTGGGCTTCATAATTCGGGCTACTTCAATCAGCCAGGGCCCCCCCAGGGCTGCCTACAGGAGACAGGGCCTGTTTGAAGATAGCAGCGCTGGACCAAGTCTTCCCCTTCACCCCCTTTTCATCTCCACCCAGACGGGGCTGGAGCGGCTGACACCTCCCCATGGACTCTTATGTCGGGGAACAGAGTTAGCTACGGGAACCATGCCAAAGCAGAGAATCAAGGCGATAAAATAATTACAAATGAAAGGGAGATTAGCAGGCACTGTCGGGACAAATGCTTCCAGAATGGTTCCTGAAATCTCAGGCGGCGGGTTCTCAAAGGAGACGTGGCTGCAGCTGCTGTCTCCATGGTGATGGGGCAACAGATGCCCAGCTGGGAGCACTCTCTGCCCATGTCAGAGCCAACAAAGCACCAGCCCCGGGAAGGAGATGACAGACCGGGTCACCTTTGCATCATGGAAATGGACTGATCATTAACACAATTTTATTTTCTTCATTTGTCTGCTCCCCCTCCCCCTCCCCTTGGCTTCAGCCGAGTCCCACTAATAAATGGTTGACAGCTGCTGAGAAATGGGTCCAGTCTGGCAGTTGCTCTGAGAAATATTCTCCTTGGAGTTTTGATGCCGCATGCTGCTGGAAAGTCCTGAGCAGTGATCTGGTATGTTCTCTCTGTAGCTAAGTTCTCATCTCAATAAGCACCAGTTTATTCGCTTTCTCTCCAAATTTGATTCCAGTTTCCTGTGACATCCCTAGGCCACAGTAACAAGTAACTTGGGATAACCACACTCCACTTCTCCTCCAAAATATCCATCACTTTCCTAAGACCATCTCCAAGAAACAAAATCTAACAGCAGTGGGATTGCCATGTAATCAGCATGAGCTTCGTGCTTCCAGAGAAATGGTCACTCCTAAGCATTTTCTATATTTAAGAAACTCTGGAATCACTATGAATAGTGTCTCTCTATCTAACATGATATAAAGTCTGAGACTCTTCATATTTCACACCGAGTTTGGGCATATTCTCTGGGGTGCTTTTCCAGGTATCTCAGTTCAGGGTAGGAAGAGATGTTTTCTAAACATGTATCAAATAGCCTGTCTTGAAATAATTCATTCATTATATAGTTAGAGAATGATCATCCCTAATCCAAAAATCCAAAATCTGAAATGCTCCATAATCTAAAACTTTCTGAGCACAGGACACAATCAAAACACAGGTGATCAAAAATAGTGAGTAAAATTACTTTTAGGCTATGTGTATCAGGTGTATGTGAAACAAATGAACTTAATGTTTAGATTTGTGTCCCATTCCCAAGATATTTGATTATGCACATGCAAATATTCCAAAATCCAGTAATATCTGAAATGTAATCACTTCTGGTCACAAGTATTTTGGATAAGGGATGCTCAGCCTGTACTGAATTGGAGTCAAAAAAACTGACTCAAATATCTGCTGCACCTACAAAATGCAAAATTAACTACAAACTCCCTGTGAGAAGAAACTGCATAACATTTTTGTATTTTTCCAATTTCTAGAAAAATGATCAGTGTAAGCATCAAGAGAAGAAAAGGGGAGAAGGAAGGAAGGAAGGAAGGAAGGAAGGAAGGAAGGAAGGAAGGAAGGAAGGAAGGAAGGAAGGAAGGAAGGAAGGAGGGAAGGAAGGGAAGTTTTGTAAGGCAGGACACTCCAAACTTTTCAAATCATGTGTCTGTATGGGTTTTTTATTATTATTTGTTTTAGTTGTAGATGGACACAACACCTTTATTTATTTTTATGTGCTGAGGATCAAACCCAGTGCTTCACAGGTGCAAGGCACACGCACTACCACTGAGCCACAACTCCAAGCCTGTCTGCATGTTTTTAACATGCATCCCCAAAGAAAGAATGTCTATTTAAATAATATTAACTATTCTAATACTATAATGAGCTTTATAGAAATAGAGACAAACAGGAATTGAAAGGGAGTTAAGTTAAAAATAAGTAGAACTTCTATTTCCTTCTTATGCTGCAATGGATCCTCTTGTCCTTCCCATTTCAGACACCACAGTTTCTACACTCAAGCGGCCTGCAATGTATTTAAGAAGACTTGAAACAAAGAATAACACTGGTGCTGCACAAAAATTAAAATTTAGAGGAGGGGATGGTCTTCCAGGACATGGGTGTGTTTTACAAAGTCACGTACTCCACTGAAATAGAATACCCACGTTTATAGTTTTGTGCCTATGTGCATTTTTGTAAGGAAAGTCCAAAGCTTTCCTGTAATCCTCAAATGAATCTGGAACAAAAATTAGAGAATAATTGGATGAAAGGGAGAAAAAGAACACGAAGAGCTAAAGGAAATACACAGGCATTCTGTTCACGGTTGTCCTGCTTTTGCAGACAGAACAATCTGGAGTGGATGAAATACTGTCCCAAACACTAACCAGGGAAATGAAGCCATTTCCAAGGACTAATGTTTCATCTCTGGGTTACTGCTTTTTTCCAACTCCTTTTAGCAGTAGCCACCTTTGAAATGAAATCTTGTGTGGACTCACATACATAAAAATAGACCCAAGTGAAGATGCTCTGGGTGAAGAGCACATCCCAAGTCGTCTTCCCCTCCTCATGACCGATGTCAACATGTCCTCACTGGGCTGGAGGTCATGAGAATCCCCGTTTTTGAGCCTGTGATATGATGGAGAGGGTATATATATTTCCTTAATACATGTCCTCTCCACTCTGAATATGAACTATTCAAAATCACCCCTCGGCTTCAGCTTCTATCTTTAGCTATTTTTCTCCTTTCGTTTCCTTAAACAAAGTCCCCATTAGTGGTATCCTCTGATTTTTCTCACCAAATGTGGTCCAAGATCCACCCTCACCTGGCTTGCTTGCAAAAGATGCACATTCCTGAGCTTCCTTCCAGACCCACGGACTCAGAACCACTGTGCATGAGCTCCTATCACATGCGGCTTTGACAAGCTTTTGTATGACTCCAGGAGCCCTTAAGTTTGGAATCTACGGAGGCCTTTGCCACAGAGCCATACTCAGCCAGCAACTTCCCATCAGAGAGGCTTTAACTAGCCAAGGGTCATCAGAATTGACTCCACTTTGCTTGAGCCTACCCAAAAGCTAAAGATAGAGCCAGGAGGAGATGAAAATTCCAGGGCTGTGTGTCCATGACTCCGAGGTGAACAATAACTGGGTGTCTTCTGAGGTGACAATCCTCTTTCTCCGGTCTGGATGCACAGTGACAGGCATTTTTCTTTTAGGCTCTGGTTAAATATAGTGCCTAATGCTTTGCAGACTTCAGCTTGGAGGAGTGGAATTTACTGGCCTGGAAGTCAGTCTCTTGTAGCCATGGTGCAAGCAGACATCACAGACCTGGGAAGAGAGGGTAAGCCCATTTGTCTGGGGGGTATTTATTCCATGGAGAGAGGTAGCCCCTGAACTTTGTGCATTTTTCCTGCAGTTAAAAAGGTAGCAGTGGACTAAGTCTTGCATACTCTGCCTGAAAACTAGAATCACGAGAATTTCCCAGAGCTAAGTGGTGGGAGTTGTTTTTACCATATTGATACAGAAGCAAGGACAATTCAGAGCTATAAATGGCAGGATGCAAAATCATAAAAGCAGTTCTCTATATTCTGCCTCCTTTTGGACCCAAATCAAGTTCTGCTTCTGTCATGAAGCTACTCCAGCTCACTGCACTTTCCCCCTCTTCTCCTATGCAGTGGCATGTATCTCAGTGCTCACTCATTCTTTATTTTAAGTATTTAGCTTCTGTCTCCACATCTCTGGGTCACAAACTCCTTGAGAGCACAGACCACACCTCATCTCCCTCAATACCTCCCTTGGAACCGGTCAGTATTGGGTACCTGAGCACTAGTGCATGTCTTTTGGCATGAACCTAGACCACATCAAAGAGAGAGATTTGGGAATGGAGTACTGACTGTGCTCTGGGTACTACTGTAGGCATTTAGCCTGTGTTAATCTATTTCACCTTCACAACACCCATTTGAAGTGACCCCCCCCCATTACAGAAGAGCCAATTTACTCACAGAGGATTGAAGTGAAATGCCTGAGGTTACAGAGGTCACACAGCCACTAAGAAGTAATGCTAGGATTTGAACCCAGGGAGTCTGGCTTCAAAGCCCATGCTCTGCCATGAGCCCTAACACTGCAGAAGGAAAGCTGTCCCTATGGGCATGTGGGAAATGAGCTCAGAGAACCAGAGGGGAGCTTATGCTTCCCAGAAAAAAAGACAATTGACCCTGGAGTCTTTACCCTAACTTGACTTGAAATGACCAACTCAGGCATGGTCTCTCCAGCAGAAGGACAGTAGGCCTTTTCCAGGTTCATGGCTCTCCTCTAGCTACTGAAAAGTTCATCCAAGGCCCAGCACCAGCAGCAGCCTCTCCCACCTCTCAGAGATCCACCCTGCTCTGCATGGATGAGGGAAGAGGCATTGGGAGGAAAAAGTGGCATTTGCCAATGGAGAGCAACCCCCAATCAGAGAGCTTGGGCAGGTGCTGAGGGTTGGGGGTGACACCAACCCAAACTGGCAAGAGACCACTCACTGCCTTACAAAGGCAACCTCCAAACTCAAAACAATTCTTTACTCCCCCTCCAAGACTTTCCTGAAACTTCTTCATGCTAAATAATGAGATTATTTGATGTCCCTGAGTCCCACCCTAGTTGGCCATGTCCAAGCCACTAGAAATACTCCCAAGTACTCCCTTGGTACTTCCAGGGACCAAGTAGTATCTAAGACCTTAAAGAAGGGACCTTAAATTGACCAAATTATGTTGTGTACATGCACAAATATGGAACAGCAAATTCCACTATTATGTATAATTATAATGCATCAATAAATGTTTTAATTTAAAGAAAAAGGAAAAAAAAGAAAGGAGCTTGCAACATGTAGCCTGGGAGAAAACTTTCAACAGGAAGAGGGAAAAGCCCCTCTTTTAAAAACAGTGATGATTTAAAGAATCTCATATATGAAGTAAAATCTCATATATGAACTTATGGTTCTGGTAAGCATTTAAAATGCAATATATTCATAGACAGAAAAAAATTTTAAAAGCATCAGACAAATTGTTTGATGCTTATAAAATATCGGTATGGTTTCAAGAGACATGGGGCTGGGTTTAGTTTTTTTGAAATCTCTTCATTATGTAAAGTCTTCCTGAATGCTAAGTGAAACCTGCTTTTAACATCTAAGATATGCTGGGCTCTGGTCCTTGAACTTTGTGTTAGAGACATTTAAAGGTGAATATGTCCTCAATGAGAGAAGATTTCAGAAAAGAGAGATAAGGAAACAAATCACCTTCAGTGAAAGTTTTAGACTTGGGGACTGATGTCCACAATGGGAATCCATCGTGAAGGCCTTGAGCGGGAATGTTAGATGGATCCAGGGGCTCAGGAGACATTGTGAAGGAGGCATTTATTTGCAAAGTTTGAAGGAGGTGGATATTTACCAAGCATAAATCACAGGAACTGCAAGAATCCAGAACTGCAAGAACTTCAAGCCAGGCTAAAGATGGAGAAAACAGGGAAAATTAATAGTGCAGGTATGGACAGGAGTCTGGCCCTGGGGCTCAAGGGTTATGCCATTAGTTTAGTTCTTATAACCAAGGACTTGGAGTCACAGTCCTTTCTTTGGACTGAATGATCTGGAATGCTTCAAGGGAAGAAAGAAGGCATGGAGACTCACAGAGGGAAAGCCTGTCCATGCCAGAACACAACCCCCAGAGACAGCCAGGCCTGAGACGGGATGGAATGTGGAGCCTGCTTCCACCACTCACAGGAAGGACAGAGGGGGCTGCTCTTGTCTGTGCATCACACCTAATTTTGCCTAAAGTTTAGGGATTTTTCTTCCTTCATTTCTACCTGTGGTACCTGTGGTGCCTTGAGCAATGTTTTTTACCCCACAAATATCAACTGTCCAAAAATTTGGTCATTTTTCATATGATCTCTTTTGGGTGATAGAGCATATATCTTCCTGAATTCATTCTAAATGGTTGGACAGACATCCTGAACTGAGGGAGTGAAATAGAATAGTTGCTAATATTGATTGTATGTCAACTAACAGCCAGGCACCATACTCATGGCCTTCTTCCTCCTCCTCCTCCTCCTCCTCCTCCTCCTCCTCCTCCTCCTCCTCCTCCTCCTCCTCCTCTTCTTCTTCTTCTTCTTCTTCTTCTTCTTGGCAATGACTGCATCTTTTTTTTTATCTTTATTTTATTTATTTATTTTTATGTGGTGCTGAGAATCAAACCCAGCCCATGATGGCCTTCTTTTTATTATTTTTATTGAGACATAATATTTATATGTCTTTATGGGGTACCTTATGGTAACCAAGTACAATGTACACAATGTGCAATAAATCAGGGTAAAAAGCATCGACATTTCTACAAATATTAATCATTTTTATCTGCTGCTGGGAATTTCATACTTTTGTATCATTTGGAGATGTATTATAGGTTGTTTTCACCTACAGTTATTTACCTACTCTGCTAAAGAAAAAACAGAAGTAATCCCTCCACTGTATGATTGACACTCCCTCTTGAACTTCTTTTCATTCCTCTTCCTCCCTGCCCTTCCCAGTCTCTAGTGATCACTATTACACTCTATTATTCTACTAGATTGGCTTATTGGTTTTCACAAATGTGTATTCATGGAATATATATGGAAAAATATATATATATATATATATCATGGCAGGTCAGAGCTTCAGACTCAAGTGTGTTTGAATGGTCGTCTCCACCCCCTCCACATCCCTGGCTGGCAGTGGGACACAAAGAAGGCACCAAAAAAAAAAAAACTCAATTACATGCCTAAGGAATGAATTCAGTGGATGTCATGTTCTTTCCCTTTCAGGTCTTCTGACATCAACCCTGGAAATGAAGGAAAGACTCAAGTAAGATACCATTTTCTAGAAGGAAATCCTACCATGCAGGACAGCATGAGTGAGGCAGCCAAAGAAGGACACACGCTGTGTGATTCCACTTGCTTGAAGCATCTGCAATAGTCAAACCCACAGAAGCAGAAAACAGAACATCGGTTGCCAGAGGACGGGGAGAAGGACAAGCGGGGACTCGTTACTCGGTAGGTGTTGAACTACAGTTACACAAGACAGTAAGTTCTAGAGATCTGCCTATAAAGCCTAGAGTTCAAAATATGGTTTTGTGCACTTAAAAATTTATTAAGAGAGTGGATCTCATGTAAAGTGTTTTGACCACAAAGAAAAAGAAAAGAAAGAAAGAAACACAAGGAAACTGTGGGAGTTGTTGGATGTGTCTATTACCTTGACTGAGGGGATGGTATCATGGGCAGATGCATATGTTGAAACTCATCAAGTTGTATATGTTAAATATGTGCAATTTTGTATATCAATTATATCTCAATAAAGCTGTTCAAAAGGTAACATTTTCTTAGTTTTATCTCCATCCCAAAGTTCCTTCACTCCTTCTGTAACATTCAAATTGGTGCAACCCCTACCACATTCACATCCATTCACATTTGATGTGGGATTTTCCCTCTTCCCTCTTGCCCCTACCTGAGAGGGGTGAACTTCCTAGTCAAAACCCTATGGAGGTGAACAAAAGACCCTTGGTACTCCCTGAAGTTCCTGACTCTCAGCCAGAATGATGAGGAGATCAGATGTGGCTCGGCCTCAGAACTCTTTTCTCTGCCCAGAGCCAGCTGGAGAAGAAAGTGTGGGCAAGAATGTCCTAGATTCGGCCTCCACTGCTCAGGCTTCCAGCATCCCCTGAGGCCTCCTGTGAGTGGAACCACACAGTCTGGTCTTTCTGCTTCGGGCTGACTGCACTCAGCACAATGTTTTCCAGGTTCATCCATCCCAAATGGTTTGCCAACGACATTCGAATCTGTGCTGTGGTGGCATGTCCATCAAATCCAGTTTTGTGTCTCAATAGCAGTCTCCTGCTGACAGACAAAAGCCAGGGTGGAGCCAGGATGCCCCTAGCCACCATTGTGCGTAGCTCGTCCAGAACTCTCCTCACACCTCGGCTTTTTCGAAACCTGGCATCCTCTCACCTTTCACATTGGTAAGAGCCTAAGAAGCTGTTGTGAAATTATCTTGAACCTGGGTTGTGTGGGATCAAAGAAATATCCCAGAAGACCAGCGGGATGGAGGAAAGGAGAGGAATTTTCCCCAGTGGATGGCTGAGTCCATGAATGTGGAACCCATGAATGCAGAGAAACAATTTGTGTGTATGTGTGTGTATGTGTGTGTGCACACATGATCATCTGTGTAGAAAATCCCCAGGAAGGCTTGGGCAGCAGGATCACAAGTTCAAGGCCCATCGGGCATGCATACATACATATATATATATATATATATATATATATATATATGTAAATATATATACATGTAGTCTGTGTAGACAATCCATAGAAGTCTATAAAAACTATTTATATTTATATATACATTTATATTTATATTTGAATAGATTCTTCTTTGGAGAACTCTAATACATAAGTATATGGAAATATAACTGCTTTTGTGTGTTTTGACTTTATACCCTGCCACCTTGTTAAATTCTAACAGAGTTCTAACAAGTTTTGCAGAGTCTTGAGGATTTTCTTGTGTGTGTGTGTATAGAGGACAAGGGTACTGGGGATTGAACCCAGGGGCACTCTATCACTGAGCTATACCCCTGCTTGGTGCCACATTGGCTTGGGGGGTGGGGGTGAGGGTCCTGCACAGCCTAACTTTTCCAAGAAAACTGAGTATAAGCTGCAGAAGGAGTCTCCGGGACTGAACTTGTTAAAGAAAACTATCCTATGAACATAGGACCCCTCATTGTTTGTAAGTACAAGGCAATGGGACTGCAGTGTCCCACCTAGAGGAGAGGCATATGCTGAAACTGATTTCCCTGGTTGTGCTAGCCATGGGGAATCAAGAGAATCCCTTTCAGTAGCATTTCTTCAGGAGCAACACAGCGCCCCCTGGTGGCCACATGGGTGTGGCTGTAGTACAATAGTGTGTGAACATTGCCACCTGCCGGGCACTCTATTGATGTGCAGCTTTGCCAACAAATTTTCAGCAGGTATGTTTTTTGGTTCTCAAGTTTTATTCAAGAACTTTTTTCTTTTTACATTCCTGTAGGTACTTTTAATTTTCTAGTTTAAGCAGTAATGAATCTATTAGAAGTATATTTGTGAAATGAAAAAAGAAAGTGAAAATGAAAATTTTTTTACTTACTGGAAAAATAGGGATCAAAGAAAATGGATAGCAATTATTTCAATAATATATGCTGCAAATGGCCAACAAATATATATATATATATATATATATATATATATATATAAAGTTCCACTTCTCTAGCAATCAAAGAAATACAGATCTAAACTACACTAAGATTTTATCTCATTCCAGTCAGAATGGCAATGATCAAGAATGCAAATAATAATAAATGCTGGTGAGGATGTGGGAGGAAATGTACACTCAGAACATTGTTCGTAAGACTACAAATTATTACAGCCACTTTGGAAAGCAGTGTGTAGATTCCTCAAAAGGCTAGGAACTCAACCACCATGTGACCCAGCTATCCCATTCCTCAGTATTTATCCAAAAATACTAAAGTCAGCATGATATGGCAATACAGCCATTATAATGTTTATAGCAGCACAATTCAAAATAGCCAAACTATGGAATCAATCCAGATGCCCATTAATAGATGAATGGATCAAGAAATGAAGTTTTACTCAGCCATAAAAAATGATGACATTATGGCATTTTCCAATAAGTGGATGGAAATGGAGAACATGCTAAGTGAGATAAGCCAGACTCAGAAAATCAAGGGTCAAATGTTTTCTCTTGTATGTAAAAGCTAAAGTAAAATAAGATAAAGAAGCAGTGGGGGAAGGGATTGGACATCATAAATATATAGGGAAGATCAGTGGAACAGAAGGAGGAGAATGAAAGAGAGGGAGGGAGGGAGGGAAAAATATGAAAGGAATCGAACAGAATCATGTTATATGCATATATAAATGTACCAAAGGGAATTTCACCTTTATGTATAGGTAGAAAGTACCAATAAAAACAAATAAATAAAGGAATGAAAGTAAGATCAGTAGAGGAGGAAGAAAAGGGGGAGGGAGAAGGAGAGGAAAAAGGAGGGTGAATTGAAATCAAATTCCTTGCATGTATAATTTTGTCAAAAGGAACCCAAATACTATGCATAATTATAAAGCTCTAATAAAAAATGTGCTGTTTATCTGTACTGAAGTATGAACATAAGGCAAATGTCACAGTGGGAGAAGCATGAATTTTAGAATCACACAACTGAGATCACATGCCTACCGGCTTTGTGAGCTTGGGAAAAGTTACTTAATATCTCTAAGCATCTGTTTTCCCTAATATAGAAGGGAGGTACACTTATCTTGCAGTATTGTAGGAAAGGTTAGATGAAATAACATGCATAATATAAAAATGAAATGCATATTAAATAAATCAGATATGCAAAATACATAATCTTTAGGTAGAACATAAAATTTCATATAAATTTTTTTTTCTAATTGAATTATGAAATATTTCTGACCTGGACCTAGCAAATGAAAAGATGGAATCACTCATATATTTTTAAAATAGTCTGTATTTTCTTTTCTCTATAGTGGTTGATTCTGATCCTTCTCCAAAAGATAATTTGGCTTTGGCACAAGGCTTATGTATGAGAATTAGGTAGAGAATTCTGCCAAATTGAGACTCCACTAACATTGAGTGATGATCTTCAGCGTGCCAGACACTTTCAAAGACTCTCTTTCATCGTCACCAGTGAAACCTAAAGCTTCAGGATCCATCCCCTTTCCACCAGAAAACATTTTGCCAAGAACACAAGAACCTTTTCTTCCATAGCTACTTGAGCACTGTCCAGATTACTCAGAAAAGCCCCACACAGGGAAGAACACAAACGTCCATTAGCAGGAGAACAGATCACAGTGAATCCACACAGTGAAGCACCCCAGAGAACAAAAAGGACAAACAGCTAAGCGCAACAATGTGGGTGAATCCTGAGTCTGAGAAAAAAAATAGGAAAAAAATGCATATATCGTGTTTTTAAGATGTTCTAGAATAAGAAAATCTAATCTATGTTGGTAGAAGTCAGAATAGTTGTTAGCACTGCTTAGGAGGTGGAAACTGCCTACAAAGGGACGATAGGAAATGTGGGTGAGGGAAATGTCCTTGATCTCAGTCTAGGTGATGGTCACACCAGCATAATGGGCAGAGGTGCGTCACAGCCCATTAGCACCACCAAGAGAGCCAATGGTCAAATTCTCAGAACTTTGCAAATCAGATGGCATCACATTGGCAGCATGAAATCCATCGTGGTGGAAGTGTTTGTACCCTGGAAGTTGGCAATCAGTACAAAGCCAGGCTTGTTTTTTTAAAAATCCCACCAGAACAAAAACAGTTGTTTAACATTTATGAATATACCACTGCCTACATCCACCAAAGCTCACCAAACTGTATTTTGAAGATCTAGGTATTATACTAGATAAAAATTATATCTCAAATCATTATACCTCACCACTGTCACAGTGTGCAGAACACAGCCAGAAAGAATGCTGATCAATCAGTTGAGAGAGAAAGATTGTTAATGTTCTTTTCTGGGAATGAAAATCAAAATGTAAGCCTTGCTGTCCAGCCCTAATGGATCTAAATCAAGAAACCGTGTGGACTCTCTCTCGTCCCTCGAGGAGATCCACAGAACAGAGTAGAGGAGAGTGTGGCCATAGAGTCACTAATCAAGACTTCTGGAGACCAAGCAGGAAGCGGGTCTGATTTTATCGTGCAGTTGCCAGGTATATATACTCAGGCAGTAGCTAAGCAGATTACAGGCAGCCACCAATGCAATTTCTGACCAACTGTCCTTGCAGCAACCAATCGAGGAGCAGGTCGTGGAGAAAGCGCCGGGACTGCAACACATGGCCTCACGCCCAGGGCTGTACCTATAGGGTAAGCGGGGTAAGAGGTTTGCGGCTCACACGCCTAGCAGCAGGGAGTGGTTTTCCACTCAGACGCCCTTAACGTATGCCATGTATGCAGTACTCCATGCCCTTGTCCCCACGAGAAAAAGATCAAATCCTTGAGACTCGGGGAAGACATGCAGGGCAGGTGGGCATCTTGAGAGCTGCTGCACAGGTCACAGTCTTCAGCCTCACCTGTGAGGAGGAACTGGAGTCCCACTCCAGAAGCTACTGCCATCCTCTCTCATTTTATTGGTTTTATTTTTTAAAAATCATCACAATAAAATTTACTCTTTTACTATAAAGTTTCTACAGTTTTAACACATGTATAAAATTATGGAATCATTACCACAATCAGGATGCAAAATAGTACCCCCTAAAATTTCCCTCCTGCTCTCCCTTTATGATCACAGCCTCCCCCACCCCTAACTCCTGGGAACCCCTGGTCTATTCTCCATCACTACTTTGTCTTTTCAAAAATATCATGAAAATCACCTACAAGTAAGAAATACAGTGCCTACCTCTCTAAGACTGCTTCCTTCACCCAGGATAATGCCTTGGAGTATACTTCTTTGTTACATGCATAAATAATACATTCCTTTTTATTACTTAGTAGTATTCTTTTGTATGAACATGTTACAATTTATTCATCCATTTCCCTGTTTTCCCCCTTTAAAGAATTTATTTGACACCTATTATGCCACATATTTTAAACACTGACATGTAATTCCCTAATAAGATAAAGCAAGACAGAGAGTTCATCTTATTAGAAACAAGATACACCATCACTTATTGTCTTCAAACATTATTGCACTTTAACTTCCATAATTTGACAAAGCATTCATGAAATAATCTGCACACTAGTTTTAACAAATAACACCTTTAAGCAGACATGACTGTCCTAAGTTGTTTATTAAATATGAACTTTACAAATATCACACTTTTTTGTTATGATTAGTTATACATGACAGTAGAATGCATTTTGACACCTCACACATAAAAGGATATAACTTCTCATTCATCTGATTGTACATGAAGTAGAGTTACACAGGTCATGTAATCATATATGCACAGAGAGTCATAATGTCCAATTAATTCTACTATCATTCCTACCCCCATTCCCTCTCCTCTCCCTTCACTCCTGCTGTCTAGTCCAACACATCTCTATTCACCCCCTCCTTATTGTGAATTAGCATCCGCATATCAGAGAAAACATTTGGTTTGGGGGGATTGGCTTCTTTCACTTAGCATACTATTCTCCAATTCTATCCATTTACTGGCAAATGCCATAATTTCGTTCTTCTTTAAGTCACAAACATCATACTTTCATTAGCAGTTAGTAGTGGAGCTGGGGAATATTATGCCTTCTCCAAGCTGCACAGGGAGACCCACCAATAGTGTGGTGGAACTTGTGACCTTTCCAAGGCCAGGACTCTTGCAGCCTGCATATGTTAACCCATGCATTTCCCTGTGCTTGGGGACTGGTTTGGTGATTCATTGGGTGTCCGGATTTCTTCTGACAGCTTTGTTAAATGGATCAATGAGGATGACCTCAAATAATTTGTATGTGGAATCTTTACCAATAGAATGCAAGACTCTCAGAGCCCCACAACGGTGTCCAGCTCACTCCTCAATGACAGACTGAAGAATCCTGGTTAATCCTGGTCAACACCATGATTGGCATTTGTGGCCACCACAGTGCATACAAATCCTGTATATGACATAACCTTGATTGTTCTTGTATCCCAGTCTGCATGCTTTATCCAGCTGGGTGGGGCGGGGTGCACCATGGAGTGCAGAGAGCTGGTGATACTGCCAGCAGCAGACCTTCAGAAGAAAGAGCATCACATCCAACTGCTTCTACCTCCATTGCTCCTGGGTGGACTTGTTTGCCCCCATCTTGACTTACCTGATGGGTGCCACCAGATGGAAAGGCTCCATTCACCTACTGAAGGACGTTTGCTTGCGATAATGTGACTAGAATATCAATAAACTTTCATATCCAGGTTTCTTACGCTCACATGCATAAGTTTTCATTTCTCTAGGGAATGGAATGGCTGAATTATATAACAAATGTATGTATGTTAACTTTATAAGAATGCTTTCCATTTGTCTCTAAGAATCTTTTGATTTCCTCCTTTATGTCTTCTGTAACCCATTGATCCTCGAAACAGTGGCCAGAGCAATTAGACAAAAGAAATTAAAGGCATAAAAATAGGAAAAGAAGAACTTAAATTATCACTATTTGCATATGACATGATTCTATACCTAGAAGACCCAAAAGGGTCTACAAAAAAACTACTAGAACTAATAAATGAATTCAGCAAAGTGGCAGGATATAAAATCAACACACATAAATCAAAGGCATTCCTGTGTATCAGTGACAAAACTTCTGAAATGGAAATGAGGAAAAACACCCCATCCACAATATCCTCAAAAACAAAATAAAATACTTGGGAATCAACCTAACAAAAGAGGTGAAAGATTTATACAATGAAAACTACAAAACCCTAAAGAGAGAAATAGAAGATCTTAGAAGATGGAAAAACATACCCTGTTCATGGATAGGCAGAACTAATATCATCAAAATGGCAATATTACCAAAAGTTCTCTATAGGTTTATTGCAATGCCAATCAAAATCCCAAGGGCATTTCTTGTAGAGATATATAAAGCAATCATGAAATTCATATGGAAAAATAAAAGACCCAGAATAGCAAAAGCAACTCTAAGCAGGAAGTGTGAATCAGGCAGTATAGCAATAGCAGATTTCAAATTATACTACAGAGCAATAGTAACAAAAACAGCATGGTACTGGTACCAAAACAGGCGGGTGGACCAATGGTACAGAATAGAGGACACAGAGACTAATCCACAAAGTTACAACTATCTTATATTTGACAATGGGGCTAAAAGCATGCAATGGAGGAAGGATAGCATCTTCAACAAATGGTGCTGGGAAAACTGGAAATCCATATGCAACAAAATGAAACTGAATACCTTTCTCTCGCCATGCACAAAAGTTAACTCAAAATGGATCAAGGAGCTTGATATCAAATCAGAGACTCTGAGTCTGATAGAAGGAAAAGTTGGCTCCGATCTACATATTGTGGGGTCGGGCTCCAAATTTCTTAATAGGACACCCATAGCACAAGAGTTAATAACAAGAATCAACAAATGAGACTTATTAAACTAAAAAGTTTTTTCTCAGCAAGAGAAACAATAAGAGAGGTAAATAGGGAGCCTACATCATGGGAACACATCTTTACTCCTCACACTTCAGATAGAGCCCTAATATCCACAGTACACAAAGAACTCAAAAAATTAAACAATAAGATAACAAATAACCCAATCAATAAATGGGCCAAGGACCTGAACAGATACTTCTCAGAGGAGGACATACAATCAATCAACAAGTACATGAAAAAATGCTCACCATCTCTAGCAGTCAGAGAAATGCAAATCAAAACCACCCTAAGATACCATCTCACTCCAGTAAGATTGGCAGCCATTATGAAGTCAAACAACAATAAGTACTGGCGAGGATGTGGGGAAAAGGGTACACTTGTACATTGCTGGTGGGACTGCAAATTGGTGTGGCCAATTTGGAGAGCAGTATGGAGATTCCTTGGAAAGCTGGGAATGGAACCAACATTTGACCCAGCTATTCCCCTTCTTGGACTATTTCCTAAAGACCTTAAAAGAGTGTGCTATAGGGACACTGCTACAACAATGTTCATAGCAGCACAATACACAATAGCTAGACTGTGGAACCAACCTAGAAGCCCTTCAATAGATGAATGGATTAAAAAAATGTGGCATTTATACACAATGGAGTATTACTCTGCACTAAAAAATGACAAAATCATGGAATTTGCAGGGAAATGGATGGCACTAGAGCAGATTATGCTAAGTGAAGCTAGCCAATCCCTAAAAATAAATGCCAAATGTCTTCTTTGATATAAGGAGAGCAACTAAGAACAGAATAGAGAGGAAGAGCATGAGAAGAAGATCACCACAAAACAGGGATGAGAGGGGGAGGGAAAGAGAGAGAGAAGGGAAATTGCATGGTAAAGGAAGGAGATCCTCATTGTTATACAAAATTACATATAAGAGGAAGTGAGGGGAAAGGGGAAAAAAACAAGAGAGAGAAATGAATTACAGTAGACGGGGTAGGGAGAGACGATGAGAAGGGAGGGGAGGGGAGGGGAGAGAAGGGGAGGGGAGGGGGGATAGTAGAGGATAGGAAAGATAGCAGAATACAACATACACTAGTATGGCAGTAGGTAAAAAAGTGATGTGTAACCGATGTGAATCTGCAATATGTATATAGGGTAAAAATGGGAGTTCATAATTCGCTTGAATCAAATGTATGAAATATGATACATCAAGAGCTTTGTAATGTTTTGAACAACTAATAAAAAAAAGAATGCTTTCCAGAATGGCTGTGCCAGTTTTCAGACCCACTCATAATGTATGAGAATTGCAGTTGCTCCATATTCTTGCCAGGACTTGGTATTTTAGCCACTGTAATAGGTACTTGTGATTTTAATTAGCAAGTCTCTAATGCCCGATAATACAGAACATCTTGTGTCTTTATTTTTCCATGTGTATGTCCTGCATAAAAGTCCTATGACCAATGGGATTTGCAAATATTTTCTTCCAGGCTGTGCCTAGTGTTTCCATTCTCTTGACAGCATCTTTCAGAGTTAATGTTATCAAACTTGATGAAGACCAATTCATCATTTATTTTCTTTCGTGGATGATGCTTTTGGTTTCATGTCTAAGAATTCTTCCTAACCTCAAGAAAACGTTTTATCCTAAATGTTTTATTCTATCAGAGTCTAGAGTTTTACATTTTCCATTTATATCTATTGTCCATATTGAGTTCACTTATTTATATGTTATGAAGTTTGCCAGGCACAGTGGTGCATTCCTGTAATCCCAGTGGCTCAGGAGGCTGAGGCAGGAGGATCACTAGTTCAAAGCCAGCCTCAGCAACAGCAAGGCTCTAAGCAACTCAGTGAGACCCTGTCTCTAAATAAAATACCAGAAAGGGCTGGGGATGTGGCTCAGTGGTTGGGTGCCCCTCCCCCCAAAGAACACACTTATATGCTATGAAATTTAGGTCCATGTACTCTTGCTTGTCTGTTTTATAGATGTCCAGTTGTCTAATAACATTTGTTAAAAACCTGATCCTTTCTCCATTGAATTGTTTTTGCACCTTTGTAAAAAAAAATGGCCATATTTGTATAACATTTTTATCATATATTGTCTACTATATCCCACTGATCTGTGTGTGTCCCTTTCCAATATCACACTGTCTTGGTTACCATGTCATAGTATGTCTTAAAATTAGGTGGTATGATTTCTACATTATTCTTATTTTTCAAAATTGTTTTAGCTTTTCTGAACTTGTACATTTCTACATGAATTTTAGAATTAGCTTGTCTATATCAACAAAATGACCTGATGATATTTCAACAAGAATTGTGTTCAATCTATACTATACATCAATATTTTGTCAAAATCAATAACTTTTTTATGTTAAGACTTCCAATTCTTGAACATAGTATGTCTCTGTATTTACTTAGGACTCCTTTGAGTTCTTTCATCAGCATTTTGTAGCTTTCTATGAAAAAAGTATCAATTTTTTTTAACTCTTACAAATATTTTTTAGTTGTAGATGAACACATTACCTTTGTCTTATTTATTTACATTTATGTGGTGCTGAGGATAGAACCTAGTGTCTCACACATGCTAGGCAAGTGTTCAACCACTGAACTACCACCCCAGCCCTAAAGCTTTTTAAATGGTATTGTTTTATAGTTTTGCTTTTCAATAATATATCGCAGGTTGTGATAGCTAATTTTATGTATCAGCTTGGCTAAGCCATGGTACCCAGATTTGGATCAAACTCTAGTCTTGATGTTTCTGTGAAGGAATTTTGTAGATGTGATTACCATTTAAATTAGTAGATTTTGAGTAAAGCAAATTACCCTCCACCATGTGAATCGACCTCACCCCATCAGCTGAAGACCTTAAGAGAAAACAGACTGTGATTCCCTACAGAACAGGAAATTCTGCTTCCCAATCAATGGCCATCAGACTTGATCTGCAACATGGGCTCTTTCCTGGGTCTCCAGCATGCTGCTGTGCCCTGAAGAATTTGAACTTGCCAGCCCCACAATCACATGAGCCAGTTCCTTAAAGTAAATCCCTCTCACTTTCTATCTCCCACTCTATCTGAACACACACATATAGAGCCATCCTTTGATATGTGCATGGTTCCAGGGACCTCTGCAGATTTCAAAATACGTGGATGCTCAACAGCACAACGACTGGGGTTTTGTGTAGAAATGCAGGTAAGTCTCTGCGCAGTACATAGGTAAGAATGGACACCAGGAAGGACATTCAACCCCAAAAGCAGCAGCTAATAATATATACCTGTGTGGAGAATGTCACACAGGAAATGGAATAAAATGTAGGGATCCAATCAGGTGCAGAAAATGTAAATACACAATAAAGTACAAGAAAAGAACAAAAAGATGCTCAATGGAAAGATAGAAATTCAGGTGAGTGTCTTCCTTTGTACTTGGATTTGATCCTTTAATGCTTGTCACTGTTGTATAGCTTTTCATTTAGCACATTTATCTCATGCATTTAACTATATTCATATGATTTTATTTCATTTTCCAAACCGAATTGTATCTAGGTGTCAATAATTTGTACAAAAATTTTTTGTCTAATTAAATGACTAAATTTTATCATATTATGTGATCTGACACAAAATGAAGGTTAAAATTGCTTCCCCAAATCACACTTTTAATTGAAGCCTTATTAGAACTGCACTAGAGTCCTATAAAATTCTGATTAAATAAGTTCCTTGGAAACCACACAAAAAAAGAATAGGTGGATGTTCAAATCCCTTATATAAATAGGCATAGCATTTGCATATAACCTACACACATCCTCCCATATGCTTTAAATCATCTCTAGATTACTTTAATACTCAGCACAAGTAAATGCCATGTAAATAGCTGTTAAACTATATTGTTTCAAGAATAATGACAAGAAAAAAACATCTGTACATATTCAGTACAGATGCTATTTTTCAAATACTTTTGGTCCATGTTTGGTTGACTCCATGTGGAACCCATGCTGCAGAGAGACAACAGTGTGTGTGTGTGTGTGTGTGTGTGTGTGTGCATGTGTATGCTCACATGCACACATGCAGTGAGCATGATCATCTGTGTAGAAAAATCCCCAGCAAGGCTGAGGCAGGAGGATCACAAGTTCAAGGCCCACCTGGACATACACACATATATATAAATATACATGTATATGTTTATATAGTCTGTAGAAAATCCATAAAGGTCTGCAAAAAAACTATATATATATATATATATATAAATTTATATTTTTATAGATCTGTTTGGAAGAACCTTAATACACAGGTATGTGGAACTATAACTGCTTTTGTGTACGTTAATCTTATATCTTACAACCTTGTCAAATTCACTTATTAGTTCTAAGAGTAATTTTTCAGAGTCTTGGGGATTTTCTTATGTTTGCGTGTCTTCGGGGAATGGGGTGCTGGGGATTGAACCCAGGGTCACTCTACCACTGAGCTACTCCTCAGCCCTTTTTCTTTATTTATTCATTATTTGGAGACAGGGTCTCAATAAGTTTCCCAGGTGAGTCTTGAACTTGTGATCCTTCTGCCTCAGCCCTTCTGGGAATTTCTACACAGATGATCATGTTCACTACAAACAGGAGCTCTTCCATCTGGGAAGGATGTAGGGCCCAGGGTGAAAGGATATAGCATCTCCTTTGTATTTTCTTATTAGTAGGAACTTCAGGGAAGCGCTTCGTCACCCCTGGTCCTTTAGTAAAGTATGGCACTCCTGAAAGGCAGCAATGCAGAACAAGAGTTTTCTCAGTTATGGGGCGAGGAGGAGGTGGGATTAGCACACTCCATTAGTAAAGAAAGGCCTAGGGAGAGGGACTGGAAGCAAGAAAAATTACAATGGAGGGCCAGAGACAAGCTAGCCTGCTCCTGCATGAGGCCAGGTTTCTAGATGAATCAGCAACCTGCCTTTAAACTGAGGCCAGGTCCTGTGTGGGGACTCATGAAAGTCTGGCATACTGGTGGGAAGCCTGGTGACGTCATTTTGCAGGAGTGGGAGTGAGGTGTTGCTAGGAAATTTTCTGGGCTAAAACTCATAAAAGAATAAAAGGAATCAAACACCGCAAGATGACCCAAGAACAAAAGCGGGGGCGGTAGTTCACTTAAACTTTGTTGAATTCTGGGGCATCAGCATCCCTTCCTAAGAACCTTTCTGTTAAACTGTGATTGTGAGGAGAGAGGTCTCCAGAGACCAATGGATGGACTCCTGTGAGAAATGCTACAAGTACAGAAAACGCTCCCACAGGGACCCCAGAAAAAATCGGTGCAGATTGTTTCTGGAGACCCTGTGAGACAGTGGGGTTGCAAGAGCCAGTGAAATCAGGGTTTTCAGCTGATGGTATACTTTTTCTACAGCCCTATGAAATCAATACAAATTGAAAAGAGAGTGCCACTTTTGTCCCTTAGAACATATCTGAGCATCCCCTTCATTACACCTATGAGAGTTTCCTGTGTCTCCATAGCCCGAGGGGCTGTGACAGTATCTGACCCCTATGAAGTGGCTGAAGGTGACAGGATGTCATCAGGCTGCCTGTTAATCATCGCACCCCTTGCTGCCACTCGCCATCCCACAGAAGGCTCCCAACAGCTGTCCCTAAGTCCTTCCAGGCTATAGAAATTGCCCTTTACACCATGTGCCCAAACACCGTCATGCCTCAATCCACATCCTCGCTGACCCACCCTTCCCCTGTCCGTCCCTCTCTCTTCTGCCTCTTCTTCCAGCTCCAGTCAACCTCCTATCCTTTCACCCATTTCTTCTGTTAGAGAACAGACAGATGTGAATGGTGAGAACACAAGGTTAAGGGAGTAATCCTATGAAACGAGCCCACTGTGTGGACCCCCACATGCTTTCTTTTCCAAGAAGCAATTAACCTGCAGCCCTGCCTGGCCTTAGTGGACAGGACATGTCACATTCCTCAGCAAACTGCCTGTTACTCACAGGAGAAATGTAAACCCACAATAGTGTTGATAAGAGGAATCCAAATTTTATCCTGAATGGGAGACTTTGGGTAAACCTTTTCACAGACCAGATCCTAAAACTTAGGAATATAAGGATAATTCCTCCTAATCATAAAATCTGTAAGAACTTATAGTTAAGAAATCAATTAGAACTGGTCAGGGGGCAAAAGTGACCTAGAGTTGCCATGGCAATAGGGACTTGAAAGTCTGAGGTCATCCTGCTGTCAGTAGAAAGACAAGAAGTGGATCTGTGAAAGGCTTTCTGGAAGTTTCTCTGAGATCCCCAATAAAATTGGAGTGCAGGAGAGGCACACTGTCCCTCTCTTCTGAGAGGACCACTCTCTCCCTTGAGAGTGTCCCCTTAATCCTTTTCCTAAATTATTCCATGAATTTAGTAAATTCATGCCTATTAATCTGAGTGATATGACTAAAATATTTCTGACTTGATCTCAAGAATCAAGGTTTGAGGTCTTAGTGCAGCCTTGGCTTCCGGAAGAAACCAAGTCTTCCTGGAAGACTCCAGCCCTGTCACGCTTCCCTTCTAAGATGTCCTCCAACCCGCATGGGTTCCTCCCCACACTTTCTCCTCCTTCTTTCCCAATTCCCCACACCAGCACTGAATACTTGTCAGAAGCCATGGTAACCCTGGACCCGTCCAAGCCTCCTGCAGCCCAATTCCTCATAACTTCCTGCCTACCCTCAGCTCCCTGGTGGCCCTAGTCCTCTCTGCCAACAACTGGGCTCTTCCTCCTCCTGCACATCACCAAGCTAAGCCCGTATTTCAAAATAGTCTCCTGGACGATGCTAACAACTGCAGTTATTTAAGAAAGTGTGTGTGACCAGAGTCCCAGAACAATGCAAAAATGACGATAGAGGGAGGGCAATGGGCCACTGGCCAGCTGTTTCTGAAGATGAATTCATAAGCCTGGTGTTTCTCCCAAAGGGTGACCAGAGAATATATGAGTTTCAGGACAGTACTGATCCTGAGTCTTTAATGCTCTTCATCCCTTAAGTACACAAGGACTTCAGGAAACAGCTTCTTTTAAAATTAATTTTACAATTTTTACAAGATTGACTAGGATCCAGGCCTTGGATTGTAATAGATCCGGACATATTCTAAGCACTAGCTCTCTTCAAACTACAATTTCCAAAACAATCTAGAATGGAGTCCAATCAACACATCGCAATATATTTCTTCCTTATTTTTCTGGAAGTTTTATAAAACATACCTAGAGAAATAGACATTGTCATAAATTTGTTTACACCTTAATAAATTTCATCCGGTGAATATACCTGCAAAAACAGCAACCAGATAAAGAAAGAGGATACCACACATCCCAGAAGCCTTCTCCATCCTCACTTCCAGTTATGCTTCATCCACCCCAGGGTAAATGTGATCCTGAGTTTCAACATGGTATACTGATTTTGTCTGTTCTTTGAACTTTCTGCAGTCTCTTTGTGACTGACTTATTTAAGTCAATATTATGTTGGTGTGATTCATCCTTCTTCTATGAAGTTCTAGTTAATTCATTATTGTATAGCATTTTCTTCAATGAGCATAGCAGAGCTGTGCCTCCATTCTACTCTTGGACGTTTGGGTGGTTTCCAGTTTGGAGACATTAGTAATAAGAGTAGTGTGAATATTCTAGAACATGTTTTTTAGTAAATATATGCATGTAGTTCTTCTGGGTTATCGTTTTTAGAAATATATTTCAAAGAAATCAAATTGAAGTTTGATATGAACTTGACAGTTGTGAGACATGGAGTCCATGTCTTGGTGAACCCAAGTTGGTCATAAGCAGCCATGGGAGGAATGTTCACAGTGGGCAACTGTTTCTCATACATGCTGTGGTGTTCATTACTCAGTTATTCAATATCGAGCACTATGCTTCACTCATTATGTTAGGTGCAAGGCATTCAGAGGTTAATAGGACAATTTTAGAGTTCACATACTCTTTAAAAAGCAATTGTAACATTAGGAGACATGTACAAATCTCAAGGAGATTGTTCAGAAAAGTGCCCATTTATTTAAAATGATGGGAAAGGGCTCTGGATAAATGTCATAGAAACACAGAGACAATAGGCTGATGAGTGGGGTCAATAACAGCCATCAGAGACTATAATTAAGATTACAGTTATTCTTCATTTATATGTACAGAGCTTTCTGACAATGATAGCCAAGAAGCATCAGAGGAGACAAACAGGAGGAGGGAAAGGTATGTTATGTATATTGAGTCTAAAAAAATGCTCTGAGAGTGTTTTTAGTCCTACGTAGAGGCAAGGGGGCAGGCATGATTCTGGGATCTTGAGAAAAGAAAATTTCCTATCATTCTTCTTTGGTCCCAGGCCCTCATACTAATTATGATTGGAATAAATTCATTAATGCTATCAGATCCCCTTACTTAGTAACTTCATGTCACTTGTTAATTTTTTTCATTTTAAAACTAGCAAAATAGATTCCCAATGGGATCTGCATTTTCTGGTTTTGATCAACCATCCTGGAAGCTCAACACTAGAAACAGAAGTGTCCCCGTAGTGAACCGCATAGCTGGATCTATGCTGCTATCTAGTGTTCACAGTGGGCAACTGTTTCTCATACGCACTGTGGTGTTCACTACTCAGTTATTCAATATTGAGCACTACGCCTGATTCATTATGTTAGGTGCAAGGCATCCAGAGGTTAATAGGACAATTTTAGAGTTCACATACTCTTAAATTTTTTTAAAAAAAAATTGGCAGGTACATAAAAATTGTACATATTAATGGAATAACAATGTTTTGACACTTGTATAAATTGTGCAATGTTTAAATCAGGTTAAACACATCTGTATCCTCAGGCTTTATAATTTTTATGATAAAAACTTCTAAACCCTTACTTACAGCTTTTTAAAATACACAGTGCATTATTTTCATCGGTAGTCACCCTCTTGTACAATAGCACACCAGAACAATTGCTCCTATGTAACTAAGCACCCACTGACACTCTCTTTCCATCCTTCCCTCCCTCTCCTCTTCCCAGCCTTCCATAGCCACCATTCTACTCTTAACTTCTATGAGATCAATTATTTTATTTTTTGTTTGTTCTAATTAGTTATACATGCCAGTAGAATGCATTTTGACACATCCTACATAAATGAAGTATAACTTCTCATTCTTCTGGTTGTACATGATGTAGAATTGCATAGGTCATGTAATATATATGTACATAGGGTAATAATATCTGATTCATTCTCATCCCTATATCCCCTCCCCTTCCTTCACTCCCCTCCTTCTAATCCAAAGTACCTCTATTCCTCCATAGCTTTCCCTCTTATTATGAATTAGTATCTGCATATCAGAGAAAACATTCAGCCTTTGGTTCTTTGGGATTATCTTATTTCACCTAGTGTGATATTCTCCAGCTTCATCCATTTACCAGCAAGTGTCATGATTTCATTCTTCTTTATGGCTGAGTAATATCCCATAAAATATATATATATTATATATACATATTATATATTATATATAACATTTTCTTTATCCATTCATCTGTTGAAGGGCATCTAGGTAGGTTTCATAGTTTAGCAGTTGTAAATTGAGCTGCTGTAAACATTGATGTGGCTGTATCACTGTAGAATGCTGATTTTAAGTCCTTTGAGTATAAATTGAGAAATGGGATAGCTGGGTCAAATGGTGGTTCCATTCCAAGTTTTCAAAGGAACCTCCTTACTGCTTTTCATAACAGTTGCACAAATTTGCAATTCTACCAGCAATATATGAGTGTACCTTTTTCCCCCAATCCTAGCTAATACTTATTGTGGCTTGTATTCTTTTTTTTTAATTTATTTATTTATTTATTTTAGTTCTCGGCGGACACAACATCTTTGTTTGTATGTGGTGCTGAGGATCGAACCCGGGCCGCACGCATGCCAGGCGAACGCGCTACCGCTTGAGCCACATCCCCAGCCCGTGGCTTGTATTCTTGATAATTGCCATTCTGACGGGAGTGTGATGAAATTTCAGTGTAGTTTTTATTTGCATTTCTCTTATCACTAAGGATGTTGAACATTTTTTCATATATTTGTTGATTCAATGTATTTCTTCTGTGAAGTGTCTGTTCAGTTCCTTAGACCATTTGTTGATTGACTTGTTTGGTTTCCTTGAGTTGAGTTTTTTTAGTTATTTATATATCCTGGAGATTAGTTCTGTATCTGAAATGCATGTGGTAAAGATTTTCTCCCATTCTATAGGCTCTCTCTTCACGTTATTGGAGATCAATTATTTCAGTTTCCACTTATGAGTAAGATGGTGCAATACTTATCTTTCTGTGCATGGATTATTTCACTGTAACATAATCATCTCCAGTTCCATCTGTGTTGTCACAAGTGATAGGATTTCATTCTTTTTATGGCTAGATAATATACCCATCATATATAGTGTGCCACATTCTCTTTATCTATTCATCAGTTGATGAACACTCACAGAATGGGAGAAAGAATTTGCAAATTATACATCTGACAAGAAGTTAATATCCAGAATATATAAGAAATCCCAAAAAGTCAATAACAAAAAAAATTATGAGAGTAAAGGACATAAACAGATACTTCTCAGAAGACAGACAAATGACTAACAGGTGTATGAGTAATGCTCCAACTCATTAGTCATTCAGAAAATGCAAATCAAAACCACAATGAGATATCATCTCCCCCAGTAAGAATGACTATTATCAAAAAGCCAAATGACAATGAGTACTGACAAGAATATGTAAAAAAGGGAATGCCGTAAGCTATTAGCAGGAATGTGAATTAGTATATCATGATGGAAAACAGTATGGAGGTGCCTCAAAAGCTAACAAGAGAACTGCCATGTGACCTGCAAGCCCAAGCTGAGTAGATAACCAAAGGCAGTTCATCAGCATGTCAGAGAGATGCCTGCACACCCCTGTTCACAGCATTCTTCACAGGAGGACTCAAGGCTTAGTGGCCATCTGGCTTTGGGAAGGTGATTTACCGCACTCACCTCAGTTTCCTAAACCTGAAACTGTGGACAGAAGTATGAAATCCATAGTTTCCCAGAAAGTATATAAGATAAGCAACATAAAATATATCAACTTTCATTATTTGATAATGTAAGATGAATGTTCTCTTTTCTACCAAAGTTAAACCTGTAGTCTTAGTTTCCCGGTATGTAACAAAAACCTGTTCACTGTAACCTAAAACTTAAATTTCATAATATTTGGTTAGATGGAGCCATTCTAAATTCTAAAACCATATGGCAAAAATAAAGCCATTTTGAGCTCCCCTACATGTACAACATATGTCCAACATATGTCCACCAAGAGTGCAGACCCCGATACCTATGTCACAACCCCCAACTATAATCTCCCTTTGTCCTTGGTCTCCAATTACAGTGTGTATAGTGTCTTCAATGAGCCAATCATAACCCTTCCCTTTTCTTTTCTCAATTTTAAATCAGCCAATCACATACATAATAACCCCAAGTTCCTCCTATTAGAACAAGGGGCAGAGCTGCATTAGGGATAAAAACAGGTGGGCTGCCCACCCCACTGTGCTTGCTCTGGTTGGTGGCACACCCTTCTGTAGAAGTGAATTTTGCCTTGTAGAGTAACTTTTGAGCACATGTCTGATTTCTTGTGGCAAACCAATATTTCTAACAGTAATCACTCAACACATGGTACCTACAAAGCATGATCTCTTAGGGGGCTGTTAGAGGAGGCAGACATGTAAATGAACATAGAAAACACATGGTAAATAATAAAATAAAAATGATCTGGGCACTGGGTTGCACACCCATAATCCCAGCAGCTGGGGAGGCTAAGGCAGGAGGATCACAAGTTCAAAGCCAGCCTTAGCAACTGAGCAAGTTCCTAAGAAACTTAGCAAGACCCTGTCTCAAAATAATAAATAAAAAGGGCTGGTGATGTAGCTCAGTGGGGTAAGCTCCCCTAGATTCAATTCCTAGTTCAAAAAAATTAGATATCCCATTTCATCTACAAAATAAGCATCAAAGCTAATATTACTCTTACATGTGACCTTTAGGCATAATGCAGTAAGACTTATTTGATTATTATCAAAAATAAATAAATAAATTTTAGTGCTGAGTAATATTCCATTGTGTATAATTGCCACATTTTTTTTTATCCATTCATCCATTGAAGGGCATCTAGGTTGGCTCCACAGTCTAGCTATTGTGAATTGTGCGGCTATAAACATTGATGTGGCTGTGTCCCTGTAGTATGCTGTTTTTAGGTCCTTTGGGTATAGTCCAAGAAGAGGAATAGCTGGGTCAAATGGTGGTTCCATTCTCAGCTTTCTAAGGAATCTCCATACTGCTTTCCAAATCGGCTACACTAGCAGTGGATGAGTGTACCTTTTTCCCCACATCCTCGCCAGCATGTGTTGTTGTTTGTCTTCATCATGGCTGCCATTCTTACTGGAGTGAGATGGTATCTAAGATCATGGCATTTGCAGGGAAATGGATGGCATTAGAGCAGACTATGCTAAGTGAAGTTAGCCAATCCCTAAAAAACAAATGCCGAATGTCTTCTCTGATATAAGGGGGGTGACTCAAAATGGGGTAGGGAGGAAGGGCATGGGAAGAAGATTACCTCTAGATAGGGAAGAGAGGTGGGAAGGAAAGGGAGGGAGAAGGGGAATTGCATGGATGGTGGAAGGAGACCCTCATTGTTATACAGATTACATGTGTGATGATGTGAGGAAAAAAAAAGAATAGTGTTACCTTAGATTAGGTAGAGAGAAGTGATGGGAGGGGAGGGGAGGGGACGGGAGGGGGGATAGGAAGGAGAGTAGAATGAGACAGACATTATTATTACTGTGTGTATATATGTGACTGCATGACCAATATGATTCTGCAACCTGTACACTCAGAAAAATGAGAAATTATTTCCCATCTGATTCAAATGTATGATATGTCAAGGTCATTGTACTGTCATGTGTAACTAATAAAAACAAATTTAAAAATCAATTACATTTAAAAATTATAAATAAATAAATAACAAAAAATATGCTTTATGTGTCCAAGGAACATTTCAGGCATATCCAACAAGTTACCTAGTATCACTAGGCTCCAAAGTTATGGTTCTCAAGCCTCATTGGCTCTTTCTCATACATATTAATATTTAAGAAGTTTGTTTAACCTATAATAAGTGTCTTTAAGATCATTAACCTGAGCTAGGTGTGATGGCACACACTTGTAATCCCAGAAACTCGGGAGGCTGAGGCAGAAGGATCATAAGAATAAGGCCAGCCTCAGCAATTTAGCAAGACTCCAAGCAAGTTAGCAAGACTCTATCTCAAAATAAAAATGTTTCTAAAAATTTAATAGAGTGGGGATGTAACTCAGTGGTAAAGGGCTCTGGGTTCAATCTCCAGTACCCCCGCCTCAAAAAAAAAAAAAAAAAAAGAAATCACTAACCTGAGAAGCCTAACATCAAAGTCTATAATGGCATATAAACCAAATATCATAGCCTCTGCCTTAAGCCCCACCTAGCAAAGGCTGAAGTTCTGGTTTCCCCCAATCTTATCACAGTTCCTGGGTGGCTCAAGAATTATCCTTATAATCATGTTTGCTACCAAGATTCTTGGTAGCAATAAAGAAGCAAAAATCTTGCTATGACAATCTTCTTCCCTACACGACCTTCTTTGCAAGCACCTCCTGTGTGTTTGTGGGGGGTCTACTCAGATTTATTATCCTTCACAAACTTTATAACTTTACAAAAGATCATTTGAGTTCCTAAATTTGGTCATATAACAAGTGTCCTGAATTGGTTCCTCCTGTTTTCTAAAGCTTCTTCTTTTTTTTTTTTTTAATGGCTTGCTTTACTGGTACTGAACCACCTTCCACCTCCAAGGAAGCTCTATCCTGCCCTGAGGCTGGTGCCCAACTTCTGCCAGATCACTCCCCTCTTCTAGTCACCATCACCGCTCCCATCCTGAGTCATCCTCCCCTGGTTAAACCTCTGACTGCAGCTGCAGAAGAGAATGGTCAGTTTTCTTCTTTCCTTACTACATCCACAAGAGGGAGCCTCCTGCCAACTTCTTCAGCCAGAGCTTCAGCCCTCAAGACACTTTTCTACTCACCTTGAGGCACAGACCCAACAAGGTAAACTTCAGGATCTTCTATCCAATTAAAAATTACAAGACATGCAAAAATTCAGGAAAATATGACTCCTGTTTTGTCATTATTAAAAGTAAAAATAAGAAAAACATCCCAGAAATGACATGGACAAAGACATTAAAACAGTTATAATTATTATAATTATATGATCAAGAATCAGAGGAGATTGCACAAGTTGGTAGAGACAAGGAAAATATTTTTTAATCCTTTAATTGAGCCAAGTGTGGTGACTTACACATGTAATCCCAGCTACTAAGGAGGCTGAGGTAGAAGTATCACAAAATCAAAACCAGCCTGGGCAACTTAACAAGGTCCTATCTCAAAAATAATCAAATATTCAAACTGAACTTTTGACCTGAAAAAAACACTGGATGAGATTAATATCAAATTAGATGTCAAAGATTATTGAACTTGAAGATCCAGCAATACAAGCCATCCAAATTTAAACACAGAAAGAAAAATACCGAAAAGAAATTCAGAGCATTAGTACACAGCGAGACAACTTTGATCAGTCTAATATATATGAAGAACTTTAAATGCTTCAAAATGTAACCAAAAAGATAAAAAGTAAAAGAAATCTTCTAAATTGTGAGAAAGTCCATCAGAAATTTTTAACAGTTTTATTGGAAGAAAAAAACAATTATTTTGCCATTTAAATCCCCTTCAGACAAATCTTTGTGACAATCCCTCAAGGTGTCATCAACCTACACAGATAGCTCTGATGCTAACATGTTATTGGGACTAGCTATCATATTATACATTTGTTAATATTTTAATAACATAACATAATCATTGACCAATAAAGAGTTCCTTCCAGAAATGTAATACTTATTCCACAACAGGAATCTTGTCTATGTCACTGAATCTGTATATTGAGACTAAAACCTACATGATTTTATAAATACATACAAAACAGAGGATTTTCCCCCATATTTAATAGCATTCTAATTTTAAAAAATAACGAAAACAAGAGTAGAAATTATTCAAACAAGATAAAAACTGTTTACCAAAACAGAACTCTATTTTCAACTATGGTGGAGACTCAATTTACCTTCTCTCCTTTCACAACTAAAAGCTGGACAAAATACATGAAACAAAAGTTTCCATACGTTGGGTAACAGAAAATGCTAAACAGTGATCCCTGAAAGGAAGAAAACATATGAGTGTGACCAGTGGCCCCACTCACTGCCTGAGAATTTGCAGGTCTAATACACAAAAAGAAAAATTAAAGTAGAGTCAAATAGTTTCACTGATTAAGGACACAAAGTTCAGAGTTCTAGCAGAACAAGGTGATGAAATTTGTGAGGCAAAGTATCAAAAGGAGGAAGTATAAAAAGTGAGGGCTCCAGAGACCTGCAGAGTGGTTCGCCAAGTCTTTGAGAACACCTGTGTGCAAGTTAGAATGCTGTTAAACAGGAACCATATGCTATGTAGAAACCGGGGAAAGGACAGACAGGGACAGGCCACTAAGGAGTTCACACAGGGCCAGAAATAGTGTTCTCACTAGTCAGACTGAGAAGACCTCCCAGGATATGAGGCATTGGTACAGTTCTCAAAGCATATAGCCTTAGTGGAACCAGATTAGCCCTTGATAAAAAGATGTCTTAGACCTGCCCCCACTGAAGCTTAAAAGCAAACCTCAAAAGAATAAAACTGATACAAGTAATTTAGTTCATTTTAAACAAATCTCAAAGTATCGGCCCTGTGTGGTGGTGCATGCCTGTAATCCAGGGACTTGGGAGACAGAGGCAAGTGAATCTCAAGTTCAAGTCCAGCCTCAGCAATTTAGCAAGATCCTCTCTCAAAATAAAAAGTAAAAAGTGCTGGGGATGTAGCTCAGTAGTAAAGTGCCTTAGGTTCCATCTTT
The DNA here is from genome assembly GCF_052094955.1 of Ictidomys tridecemlineatus. Classification (NCBI taxonomy): domain Eukaryota; kingdom Metazoa; phylum Chordata; class Mammalia; order Rodentia; family Sciuridae; genus Ictidomys; species Ictidomys tridecemlineatus. The sequence goes on from NC_135480.1 coordinate 113,070,452, forward strand.
AGTACAAAGGGAAAAGGGAGAGAGAGAGAGAGAGAGAGAGAGAGAGAGAGAGAGAGAGAGAGAGAGAAGCCCAAAGTATCTAAAAGTATTCAACATTCCAGCACCCAATAAAAAATAATGTACAATGTCCAGTGTCCAATCAAACATTACTAAGTATGAAAATAAGCAGGAATATATGTCACAGAACCAGGAAAAGAAATCATCCCCATAGAGATAAAGCCAGATAAAACACAGATGTAAAATGTATAGACAACAACATCAAAATGGTAGTTATAAATACACTTCATGTATTCAGGAAAATACAGGTGAAATAAGAAGAAAAATTAAATAAAAACATAGCCACTAAGCTTCTAGAAATAAAAAATACAATATCTGAAATGAAAGATACACTGGCAAGATTAACAACAGATTAAATGCTATAGAACAAAAGATGACTTCACTTGAAGACATAGCAACAGAAACTATCCAAAATGAAACACTGAGAGAAAAAAGAAAGAAAGAAAAGTGGAATAAAATTGAACAGAGCATCAGTAAGAAATGCGGAAATCCCACAAAGCTTAGCTTGTGTATAATTGCAGTATCCAGAAAAAAAAATAAGAAAGCAATATTTGAAAAACATAGTGTTCTTTCCAAATTTAATGAAAATTATTAATTTGCATATATTAGGGTTCTCCAGAGAAGCATAATGAATAACACACACAAACACACACACACACACACACACACACACACAAATAAATTACATTGTAGATGTCTTTATGACAAATTTGGGGAGATACTTAGAGGCTGATTTGTTATGAGGAATTGGCTTGTGCAATTACAGAGGCTGATAATTGCCATCTGCCACTCCCAGGCTAGAGACCAAGAGGGCCCGTGATAAAAAGCAGTCAGAGTTCAAAGGCCTAAGAACACGGGGAGCCTGTGGTATGAATCCTAGTCTGCGACAGGAGAAGATGAGATGTCCCAGCTCAAGCAGTGAAGCAGAAGAAGAGGGGGTAAATGTCTCCTTCGTCCATCTTCTGTTCAGGTGCCCAAAGATCATATCATGCCTACCCACATCAGGGAGGGCAATCTATTTTAGTGAGTCCACTGATTCCACACACAGAATATTGAATGTTTAATCTGGACACCCCATGACCCAGACTAGTTGACACATAAAATTAACCATCACAGGTCCCCTCATTGGCAGCTTGTCACCTATACACATCTCCTTATAACAAACATTTTGTCTCTAAATGAAAATAATAACAAGATCATAATTTCTCCTAACTTAATACAAATATCCTGTATACAACTGAAATGCACTAACCTTTTCCCCAGAAAAGGAGGTAAGGACTTTACCCTTCTCCTAGCTATCTCATGACTCAATGCTATGATATAAAGTCAGCAGTACTTAGATAGTGTGATATAAAATTAATACATCTTGAAAGGGAAGAAAACAAAGACAACATTCATAGTAAAATAAGGAAGAAATACTCATGACAATTACCATCCTCTTTTGTGTAACTGGCCATATGGTCATAGTCAGTTTTACAACTATCTGCTTCCACTATCTGTTCCGTATTTCCCTTTCCTTCAGCGAGCACCCAGCTGGTCATGGTTCTTTACCTGTGAAGTGACCTAAATCATTCCCAAAGTGACTGAGTCTTTAGTTGTCCTGCCTGGATGAATGTTGTAATTTTCCATTAACCTTAATCACAGGGCATAATAATACCAAGAGACATCCTATGGGATATTCTGTATCCTAGACATAGTTTTCCTTACCTCCATTGTGGAAGAAAGTCCAATTTCCTCTGGTAGTCAGATCAACCTATCCAGCCAACACAGTAAATCCCTTATCTGTCTGTTGATCCATATGCATGAGAAGTCTAAAGTGGCCTGAGAGGTAATTTTTTTTTAAGAGAGAGGCAGAGAGGGAGAGAGAGAGAGAGAGAGAATTTTAATATTTATTTTTTAGTTATCTGCAGACACAACATCTTTGTATGTGGTGCTGAGGATGGAACCCGGGCCGCACGCATGCCAGGCAAGCGTGCTACCGCTTGAGCCACATCCCCAGCCCCATGAGAGGTAATCTTAACATCCAGTTAATGGAATCATTATTGTGTCTCTGGAACCAAGACCTCTAGGTCAGCAGAGCATAAAGCCACAGAAATAGGAAGCCAACCTTTTGCTGGTAGGTCACTTGGGGTAATGATGAGTGGTGACACATTTCAAACCTTGATTCCTAGACTCAGGAATCCTGACTATAGGAGAAACAGCACAATATTTTTGGATACCTTTTCAGAGCCCAGATAGCCTTCTGGAGCACTTTACTCCAGGTATGCAAGATATTGCTATCCAGCTGGAATTGTAACGAAGTCTTCAAAAGGCCATTTCACCCTTCATCAAGTCAGTTGCTTAGGGCAGTGGGAAACATGGTAAGACCAGTGAATTCCATGAACAAGTGCCCATTGAAGCACTTCGTTTTCTATGAAGTGAGTTCCTTGATCAAAAACAATACTGTGTGGTACAGCACTACAGTGGATAAGATACATTGTAAGTCCACAGATAGTAGTTTTTGCAAAAGTATTGCATATAAGGAAAGTAAACATATTTAAAGTATCTTATCCAGTAAGAACAAAATGTTGCCCTTTCCATGATGGAAGTGATCCAGTGTAATCAACCTGCCTCCAGGTAGCTGGGTGATTACTCCCAGAGAATGGTGCCTTATCAGGGGCTTAGTGCTGATTTCCATTGCCGGCAGACTGGGCACTGAGCAGTGGTTGCAGAAGAAGTCCATGTCACTTAGCCCATGCATAACCTCTATCTCTGCCATCATGGCCATTCTGTTGATGAAACCATTTGGCAAAAACAAGGATAGCTGGAGGAAGAGGTTGACTGGCATTCACAGACATGTCAACCTATCCACTTAATTATTAAATTTCTCTGTATATGTTTTATCCATTCAGAGAGTCTATCCACATACTTCCCCAAATTTCCTTGCCACCATTTTTCCAATCATGTTCTTTCTAAGTCTCTGAACATCAGGCCAAAGCACTGGCTACCGCCTGAACTGGTGGATGATCACATGTGTGGACATTTCCCCTTCCAAGAAAAGTACACAACCAGGTACACTGCTTCAAGTACTGACCACTAGAAAAATAATGCTTCACAATGTCCCTTTAAGAAGGTTCCAGAGCCAGGTGCAGTGGACCACACTTGTAATCCCAGCAGCTCAGGAGGATCATGGGTTCAAAGCCAGCCTCAGCAACTTAGTGTGTATAAAACACAAAAAAAGCTGGGGATACGGCTCAGGGGTTAAGCTCCCTGAATTCAACTCCTGGTACAAAAGAAGAAGAGGAAGAGGAAGAAGAAGGTCCCAGAAAGGAGAAGTGGAGTCACCCACCTCTGCCATCACTGTTGTAGCCTCATCCGCTGCAGGAGAAGGAACACCAACAGGAAAGCCCCTGTGTGAAACCCACCATCTTGCTGGCTGGTTTGTCTACTCCTCCTTCCTTCTCCCCAGCCCCCGGCCCCTATCCCCACAGGTGCCATCCACACCATCCACCCTGTCTACCCACCATCTCTAGGTGAGAGGAGAGAGTTCAAGATGTGGAGACCCAGAGCAACTCAGCAGGGTCACCATTTGCAGCCCAAAGTGGTAACAGCTGGAGGAGGAAATGATATTCAATGATATTTTCTCAGGTGAAAGCAGTAAATGATAATGTAGCAGAAGCAGATATAATTTCTACAGTAAAGTTTAATCATTCTGGAAAATTACTAGTAACAGGAAGAAAAAGTGGTAGAGTTGTTATCTTTCACCAGAAGCAGGAGCACCTTCAACCCAAGGATCTCAGGTGCTTTACCAACACTGACGAATTAATCCTCACAACACCCCATGAGAACAAAATCCAGTTTTATAGCAGGGGAGAAAATAATGCTTACAGCACCTTCCAGAGCCATGAACCAGAATTTGACTACTTGAAAAATTTAGAAAAAGGGGGAAAAAAATAGGTGGTTACCCCCCAAAAAAATGCTGCTCAGTTTTTATTGTCTACCAATGATAAAATAAGAAAATTATGGAAAATCAGTGAAGGGGAGGGTATAACTTGAAAGAGGAAGATGGAAGGTACAGAAATCCTGCTACAGTTACTACACTACATGTGCCAGTCTTCAGGCCCATGGATCTAATGATCGAGGCCAGTCCACAAAGAATGTTTGCCAATGCACATATATAGCACATCAACTCAATTTCTATTCATAGTGATCATGAACCTTATTTATCTACATATGGTTTGTGGATTAATCTTTGGAACCTGGAAATGACAGACGGGAATTTTAATACTGCAGATACCAAGCCTGCCTATACAGAGGAGCTCACAGAAGTGATTGTAACAGCAAAATTCCATCCAAACGACTGTAATACTATTGTATACAACAGCAGCAAAGGAACTACTTAGTTATGAGATATGAGAGTATCTGCCTTGTGACAGACATTCTAAACTGTTTGAAGAACCTGAAGACCCTAGTAACAGGTCATTTTTTTTTTCTGAAATCACCTCTCCTATTTCTAATGTAAAATTCATCCATAGTAGTCACTATATGATGACTAGAGGCTATTTGTCAGTCAAAATTTAGAACTTAAATATGGAAAACAGGCCCATAGAAATATTCCAGGTACATGAATACCTCAGAAATAAACTTTGTTCACTATATGAAAATACATATTTGATAAATTTGAATATTGCTAGAATGGATGTGACAGCGTTGTCATGACTGGTTTGACAGGAACAAAAAACGAGATCTAACTCTAGAAGCATCATGAGAAACAATAAGCCTCACACAGTTCTGAAGCCACACAAAGTGCAAGCAGCAAGTGAAAGAAAGATGAAATAAGTGTTGACAGCCTAGACAACCCTTCAGGGGCTGGGGTTGTGGCTCAGCAGTAGAGTGCTTGCCTAGCATGCTTGAGGCACTGGGTTCGATCCTCAGCACCACATACATTTAAAATAAAGACATTGTGCCCACCTAAAACTAAAAAATAAATATTAAAAAAAAGAATGAAACCCTTCATATGACCTGGCACCCCAAGGAAAACATCACTGCTGTATCTACTACAAACATCTGTGTACATTTCAAGACAAAGTGAGTTAGGGTTGGCATTCCTAGCAGAAGAGCCCACTTCCTGCTTAGTTGAGATAACTGAATCTAGCATTTGTATCTGTGAAAGAGAGAGATCTATTGCAGCACCCTATTCCAGTATTCTACATTCATTCATTCAACATTCATTCATTCATTCATCCATTCAGCAAAACATTTCTATAGCTACATGGAGAAAGCTCTGTGGATTATCACTGTATTCTCCACATCTGCTAGCCAGTTACATAAGGGTAGGGCACTTTTAATTTAAATGACTTCTTGCACCATCTTGCCTAATGGACTAGATTGGACTATCAACATTGAGTTACTCCACTTTTTATGCCTTCCACTGCGATGACATCCAATGGAGTGAAAGCCTTCTGCCGTGCTATGGGATTTGTGTATCCTCATTACTGTATCATTTGTAGGATATCTCTCTTCACTCCCCCCCTCCCTTTTTAAATTAAATACAGCTAATTCTTACTGTGACTTGTAGCATTCCTCCTCTCTGGCCTACTGGACTCTCTCCCTTCATCTCTCTTGCCCTAGCTCCTTCCACCAGTCTTGGTGGTAGTGTATTTAAAAAGAAAGAACAAAACACAGACAAAATGAGTTGGTTTGAGGTCAGTGATAAAGAGGATATAGGTTACAAACAAATGTTTTAATAATGGTTGGCTGTATCACTCCTTGCCATGTCTGGCACTGAAAAATAAGGGCAGGGAGTGAAGGGGTATATGAATAAAAATTACAGAGAGAGAGGGAAAAAAAGAAGGAGAATGTCCCAGAAAGGGCTAAGCACTGCAGCTGTCTACTTCTGGGTGGTGCCTGCATATTGGGCAGAGCCTTCTGTAGGCCATGCATGGTCACAATTCTCAAAAGAAATTTGTCTCTTTTCTTCAGTGTAGAAGTCCAGGATCAAATGGTCAGAAGCTTGATTCCTACCCAGGCCTCTGAAGGATATCATGTCCATTCCTCTCCTCTAGCTTCTGGTGGGTTGACAGCAAGCGGAATCCCGTAGTTTCCGCCGCATCACATCATCTTCTGCCTTCATCTTCACATGGTCTTCTCCCTCTTTTGTGTGTCTCTGTCTAAATTGCTCTTGATAAGGACACTAGATGTATTGGAAGGGCATCCCATCCTATTCCAGTATGACCTTATCTTACTGTAATTACTTTTGCAAAAACCTTATTTCCAAGTTAGCTCACATTCTGGGGTATGGGGAATTAGAACTTCCACATTTGAATTTGGAGGCAAAAGGACCCAATTCAACCTCTAATATCCAGTAAAAATATATTTCAACAATGAAAGCAAATAAAAGATTTTTGCAAATATATGAAGAATGAATTTTCTGCCAACAGATCATCAGCAAAGAATAATTAAAGCATGCTCTTTCAATAGAAATAAAATGTTACCACATGGATATTTGGATTAAAAATGAATAAATGATGGTTCCATTCCAAGTTTTCCGAGAAATCTCCACATTGCTTTCTAAAGTGGTTGCACCAATTTTCAGTCCCACCAGCAATGTATGAATGTACCTTTTCCCCCACATCTTCACCAACATCTGTTATTGCTTGTATTCTTGATAACTTCCATTCTGACTGGGGTGAGTAGTTTTGATTTGCATTTCTCTAATTACTAAAGATGTTGAACATTTTTTCATATATTTGTTGGTCACTTGTATATCTTCTTCTAAGAAGTATCTATTTGAAAAGCAGTGTGGAGATTCCTCATAAAACTTGGAATGGAACCACAATTTGACCCAGCTATTCCACTCCTTGTTCTATATACCCAAAGGACTTAAAATCAGCATACTATAGAGACATAGCCACACCAATATTTATGGTAGCTGAATTCACAATAGCTAAACAGTGGAACCAACCTAGATGCTCAACAACATACCTGTGTTGGATAAAGAAACTGTGGTATATACAAACAATGGAATATTACTCAGCACTAAAGAGAATAAAATTGTGGCATTTGCAGGTAAATGGATGAAGTTGGAGACTATTATGCTAAGTGAAGTAAGCCAGTCCCCAAAAACTAAAGGCCGAATGTTTTTTTCTGATTAATGGATGCTGATCTGTGATGGAGCAGGGTGGCATGGGAAGAATGAAGAAAATTTGGATTGGGCAAAGGGGAGGATGAGGAGGAGTTATGAGGATAGGAAAGATGGTGGAATGAGATGGACATCATTACCCTAGGTACATATGATTGCATGAATGGCGCATCTCTACACCATGTACAACCAGAGAATTGAAATACTGCACTCCATTTGTGTATGGTGAATTGAAATGCATTCTGCTGTCAAGTACAACTAAGTAGAACAAATAAAAATTAAAAAAAAAGAAGAAGAAAGAAAAATCTAGCCACTAAAATGATAAATATTTCTACTAAATATATATTATATACAAAAAAGAAAAGAAAGATGACAAAAAATAATAAGTAGGTGAGCAAATACAAAAGACTCTTCTCATTTAAAAAATATGTTTAAGGTATAATTGCACCTCCAGTATCTGGTCAAACCGGTAAGATATCTGAAAGTTGCTAGTGTGTCCTATCAAGTGAAATGTTGAACAAACTGAAAAATCAATAACTTTCCTTAAGTCCACAAGAGATATGAGGCCCAAAGCAATCCATTGCCCCCAAATTGGAAAGACTTACAGGCAAATACAGAGAATCACAACTTACCAGGGCTGTAACTCACTAGCATAAACCTCCATGGAACCAAACCATAACAGAAAATTGTTGGAGGCTCATTGTATAAAAGTCTGAAAAAGAAAATGTCCAGGGCACTCGGTCATCAGGAGGCCCCCACGCATTTGTGAGTTTTACCTCCTAGAGCTCAACCAGTTCTCACAGTAAACATCAGAGAAAAATCTTCTCATGGTTCTAGCAGGGGGAAGAGATAAGGAAGCATTTTTAAATGTGCCAGAGCACAGTTTCTTAACAAGGCCTGCCCATATGAGTAATTGTCTAACCAGAGCCCAATATGCTGGGCTTATCAGAGCCTAACCTGACCATTGGGGAAGAAAATTACCCAAATCCAGCTCACCCCATTTAGCTTTCCATGTAGGAGAAGGGAAATACCCAACTACAGTCCATATAGCCATACTGTTCCAAAAAAGTCTGAAAGATGGAGAAACACATCGGAGACTCACAGTTCAGGGACACATGCTCACTAAAAGACTGAGACTTAATCATAGGTCTACAGAATACTGCCCTGCTCCTCCAACACCTTACCATCATGGTACTGAAGGCTTATTCACTGCAATTCCTTTTACCAAATACATTGTGCTCAGCTATTAAGAAAAAATGAGAAGGCGTGCTAAAATTTTTTTTAAGAGACAGCAAATATTAGAAACAGAATCAGATATGGTGGAATTATCAGACCAAGAATTTAAAACAAATATAACACAATATAAGGATTATGCAAGCATGCCTAACATCTTGGGTTCAATCCCCAGAATATTGTTTTGTCTTTTGGTACTGGGGATTTAATCAAGGGTACTTTAACACTATGCTCTATCTCCGGTCCTTTTTATGTTTTATTTATCAATAGGATCTTGCTAATTTTCCCAGTTTAGTTTGAACTTGTGATTCTCCTGCTTGAGGCTCCCAAATCACTGAAGTTACAGGCCTGAGTTGCCTCACTCAACTGATCCCCAGAACTACAAAAAGAAAAAAGAAAAAAGCTAACAGCTGTAATGAATGAAGTAGGCAGCATGCAAGAACAGATGGCCAATGTAAGCAGAGAGATGGAAATCCTAAGAAAGAACCAAACAGAAATGCTAAAGATCAAAAACACTATAACAGAAATGAAGAATGACTTTGATGGACTTATTGGTAGATGAGATATGGCTTAGGAAAGAAACTATGAGTTTCAGGATATCACAATGCAAACTTCTAAAACATAGAAAGAAAAAAAGATGGGGAAAATGTCCAAGACCTATAGGACAACTATAAAAGGTCTAACATACTTACAATGGAAATAACAGAAAAAGAAGAAAAAGTAAAAAGAACAGAAAAATATTTGAGATAATAATGACTGAGGATTTTCCCAAATTAATGTCAGCTACCAAACCATATGTAATGGCTAATCTGAATTGTCAACTTGATAGGATTAAGAGATGCGGATGTTTAATAGGCTTATGGTTGTGTCCATAAAGGTGTGTCTAGGAATGACTGGCATGGGGGAATAGCCAGCTGAAATGGAGACCCTCCCTAAGCATGGGCAGCAATGTCCAGTAGGATGATGGCTTGGATGGAATAAAAGTTGCAAGAATAAGGAAGCAGCTGCAATGCAAGCTCCATTATTCTTGAACAGATTCTTTTTAAAAAATATTTTATTTTTTAGTTGTACACATACCTTGGTTTTATGTATTTATTTTTTACGTGGTGCTGAGGATCGAACCCAGGGCCTCGAAGGCGCTAGGTGAGTGCTCTACCGCTGAGCCACAACCCCAGCCCCTTGAACAGGTTCTTTACTTTTAATTTTTTAAAAATATTTTTTAATCATTGATGGACCTTTATTTATTTGTATGTGGTGCTGAGAATCAAACCCAGTGCCTCACACATGCTATGCAAGTGCTCTTCCACTGAGCTACAACTCTAGCCCTTAAACTCAAGCCTTCCATCTTGGACTAGGGTAGTACTGTTGATCCTTCTTGTTCTGAGGCTTCAACCTCTTGAACTGGTTCTTCCAGCTATCCATCTTGCAGACAGCCATTGTGGACTAGCCAGCTTCTAGTCATGTAAGCCAACCGAATATGTCTCCCTTTTATAATTACACTTCCTGTTGATTCTGTTCCTCTAGACAATACTAATACACCATAGTTCCAGGAATTCAAGCAGGATAAATGCCAAAATTTTTAGCTACACATCATTTTTTTAAAGATATTTATTTTTTAATTGTAGGTGGACAAAATCTTTATTTCATTTTAATGTGGTGGTGAGGTTTGAACCCAGTGTTTCACGTGTGCTAGGTGAGCACTCTACTACTGAGACACAACCCCAGCCCTAGGCATATCATTTTTAAACTACAGAAAATCAAAGATAAGAACAAAACCCTTTTTGTATATTAATCTCTTATAGATAATGGTTTGCAAATACTGTCTCTTATTCCATAGATTTCACTTTTCACTTTGTTGTTTGCTTTTGCTGTGCAGAAATTTGTTAGTTTGACAATCACTTGAATCCAGGTGCTGGAGGTCAGCCGACAAGACACTGTACCTTAAAAAAGAAAGGAAAAATAAAAAAGATAGGCAAAGTCAGGGTCAGAGACTGCTTGGGAGAAAATGGAAAGCAGGAAAAAGAAAAAATAATAAAAGAACAAATGGAATAAATAGAAAACAAACTCCATCACGGAGAAATTATAGCCTTTTCAACAAATGGTGCTGGAACAACTGGACATTTGCACTCAAAAAAAAAAAAAAAAAGATTCTAGACACACCTTATATCCTTCACAAAAACTATCTCAAAGTGTATTATAGACATAAATGTAAAATACAAAACAATAAAAATTCCCAGGAAATAACATAGGACAAAATCTAGGTAACCTTGGGATTGGCAATAATTTTTTAGTTGTGACACCAAAGACATGACCCCTAGAAAAATTGATCAGATGAATGTCACTAAATTTAAAATTTTCTGCTCTGCAAAGGACACCATCAAGAGAATAAAAAGATAAGCCACAGACCTGGAGAAAATATTTGCAAGGAAACTTACATGTACATTACTAATTGAAAGAAGCCAGACTGGAAAGACTGCATACTATATGATTCCAACTATATGACATTCTGACAAAGGCAAATCTGTGGAGTTGGGAAAAAGATTAGTCATTACCAAGGATGTGCACGTTGGAGGGATGACTGGGCAGAGCTTTTAGGATTTTTAGGGCAGTGAAATTACTCTGTGTGATATTATAATGGAAGGTATATGTCATTATACATTTGCTCATACCAATAGAATGTACAACTCCAGGAGTAAGCCCTAATGTGAACTCTTGGATTTGGGGGTGAGAATACTGTGTCAGTGTAGGTTCATCAATTATAACAAATGTACCACTCTGATCAAGGATTTTGATAATGAGGGAACTGAATATATGGGGACAGGAATAAATACAAAATCTCTATACCTTCTGCTCAATTTTACTGTGAATCTAAAAATGAAAAAAAAATGTAATTGACTGATTAAAGCAAAAATAATAATTAATTTTAGTGCTTATGATATATAGAAGTTAATGCTTGAATAGTAGCTCAAAAGCCAGAAGGAAGAAAAAAAGAAGTGTATTATTGCAATTATTTTTATTGCAAATAAATTGATGTAATATTATTTGAAGGCACAGTGTGATAAATGAAGAGGTATATTGTAAACCATACAGCACCTACTAAAATAAAAATATAGCAAAGGGTATATTCAAAAACCAATGGGGTTGTGGCTTAGTGGCAGAGTGCTTGCACTGCACATGTGAGACACTGGGTTTGATCCTCAGCACCACATGAAAATAAATAAACAAAATAAAGATATTGTATTCGTGTATAACGAAAAAAAAATTTTTAAAAAACCAATAGCAGTCAGTGTGCTTGTTAGAAAATCTTAAAAGAAATGAATGAATTTCACTATCACTCTTTTGTTTCCATGTCACTAGAAGAGAACATCCCAACCTGGAAAGTTCTCCAACAATAATTATTTCCACTGGGGCTGAAGAGATAAAAACAGGTAGGCTTGTTGGCCTGGCAGCCTGTAGTCCCAACTACTCAAGAGGTTGAGAATCACTTGAGCCCTGGTATTGGGGGCCAGACTGCAAGACCCTGTATCTTAGAAACAAATGCTAACATGATAGATTTGAATAAACATAATGATAATCTTTTTTATTTTTTATTTTTGTTTTTTAATTTGTTCTAATTAGTTTTACATAACAGAAGAATACATTTTGAAACATTGTATACAGATGGAACACAACATCTCATTCCTCTGGCTGTACATGATGCAGAGTCACACCAGTAGTGTAATCATACATGTATACAGGGTAATCATGTCTGTCTCATTCTACCATCTTTCCCAACCCACAGCCCCTCCCCTCCCTTCAATCCCCTCTGCATAATACAAAGTTCCTTCATTTTTCCTTACCCCCCACCCATTATGGATCAGGATCCACTTATCAGAGAAGACATTCAGCCTTTGGTTTTTTAGGATTGGCTTATTTCACTTGGCATGATATTTACTAGTTAAATCCATTTACCTGCAAATGCCATAATTTCATTCTTCTTTAGGGATGAGTAATATTCCATTGTGAATATGTACCACGTTTTCTTTATCCATTCATCTGTTGAAGGACACCTAGGTCGGTTCCATAGTTTAGCTATTGTGAATTGAGCTATTATAAACATTGATGTGGCTGTGTCACTATAGTATTCTGATTTTACATCCGTTGGGTATAAACTGAGGATTGGGATAGCTGGGTCAAATGGTGGTTCCATTCCAAGTTTTCTGAGGAATCTCCATACTGATTTCCATAGTGGTTGCACCAATTTGCAGTCTTACCAGCAATGAATGAGTGTACCTTTTCCCCCATGAATATTTTTTCATATGTTTGTTGATTCATTGTATTTCTTCTTCTGTGAAGTGTCTGTTCAGTTTCTTATCCTATTTATTGATTGGCTTTATTTGTTTATTTGGTGTTAAGGTTTGGGGGTTCTTTTTTCCCATTCTGTAGGCTCTCTCTTTATGTTGTTGATTGTTTCCTTTGCTGAGAAGAAACTCTTTAGTTTGACTCCACTCCATTTATTGATTCTTAATTTTACTTCTTGCACTTCAGGAGTCTTGTTAAGGAAATCAGGTCCTAAGCTGACATGGTGCAGATTTGGGCCTACTTTTTTTTTCTATCAGGCTCAGAGTCTCTGTTCTTGTGCCTAAGTCTTTGATACACTTTAAGTTGATTTTTGTGCAGGGTGAGAGATAGAGGTTTAATTTCATTTTGCTACATATGAATTTCCAGTTTTCCCAGCACTATTTTTTAATAGGCTGTCTTCTCCAATGTATGTTTTCAGCACATTTGCCTAGTATGAGATAACCATATTTATGTGGGTTTGTCTCTGTGTCTTCTATTTTTGTACCATTGGTCTACATGTCTATTTTGATGCCAATACTATGCCATTTTTGTTACTATAGCTCTGTAGTATAGTTTAAGTTCTGGTATTGTGATGCCTCCTGCTTCATTCTTCTTGCTAAGGATTGTTTTGGCTATTCTGGGTCTCTTATTTTTCCAAATGAATTTCACAATGGCTTTTTCTAATTCTGTGAAGAATGTCATTGGGATTTTGATAGGATTTGCATTAAATCTGTATAACAGTTTTTGGCCATTTTGATTATATTGAATCTGCCTATCCAAGAGCAAGGGATAGGTCTTCTAAAGTCTTATTTAATTTTTTTCTTAGGTGTTCTATAGTTTTCATTGTAAAGGTCTTTTGCCTCTTTTGTTAGGCTGATTCCCAAGTATTTTATTTTTTTGTTTTTTGAGGCTACATTAAATGGAGTAGTTTTCCTAATTTCTCTTGCAGTGGCATCATCACTTATGATATAGAAATGCATTTGGTTTATGGGTGTTGATTTTATATCCTGTTACTTTACTGAATTCATTTATTAGTTCTAGAAGTTTTCTGGTGGAATTTTTTGGATCTTCTAAATATAGAACCACATCATTGGCAAATAGTGATAGTTTGAGTTCTTCTTTTCCTATTAATTTATTTCATCTGTCTGATTCCTCTGGCTAGAGTTTCAAGGACTACGTTGAATAGAAGTGGTGACAGAGGGCATCTCTGTCTTGTTCCAGTTTTTAGAGGGAATACTTTCAATATTTTTCCATTTAGAATAATGTTGGTACAAATTTGCTCCCAAGATGTTGACTCTCTATTCACTTCACTGACTGTTTCTTTTGTTGAGAAGAAGCTTTTTAGTTTTAGTCCATCCCATTTATTGATTCTTTATTTTAATTCTTGCACTATAAGAGTCTTATTAAGAAAATCAGGGCCTGATCTGACATGATGAAGATTAGGGCCTACTTTTTCTTCTATTAGACGCAGGGTCTCTGGTTTAATCCCTAGGTCCTTGACTCACTTTGAGTTGAGTTTTGTGCATGGTGAGAGAGAGGGGTTTAATTTCATTTTGTTGCATATGGCTTTCCAGTTTTCACATCACCATTTGTTGAAGAGGCTCTTTTCTCCAATATACATTTTTGTACATTATTGTACAATGTAAGATAATTGTAATTATGTGGGTTAGTCTCTGTGTCCTCTGTTCTATACCATTGGTCTACCAGTCTATTTTGGTGCCAATACCATGCTGTTTTGTTACCATTGCTCTGTAGCATAGTTTAAGTTCTGGTATAGTGATGCCACTTGCTTCACTCATCTTGCTAAGGATTGCTTTAGCTATTCTGGGTCTCTTATTTTTCCAGGTGAATTTCATAACTGCTTTTTCTATTTCCATGAGGAATGCCATTGTAATTTTGATTGGAATTGCATTGAATCTGTATAGTGCTTTTGGTAGTATGGTCATTTTGACAATATTAATTCTGCCTATCTAAGAACAAGGTAGGTCTTTCCATCTTTTAAGATATTTTCCATTTTCTTTAACTTCTTTCTTTAGCATTCTGTAGTTTTCATTGTAGAGGTCTTTCACCTCTTTTGTTAGGTTGATTCCCAAGCTGGTTTTTGGTTTTGGTTTTTTGTTGTTTTGTTTTGTCTTTGTAAGTGGGGTAGTCTTCCTCATTTCCCTTTCAGAGGATTTGTCACTGATATACAGGAATGCCTTTGATTTATAGGTGTTGATTTTGTATCCTGCTACTTTGCTGAATTCATTTACTAGTTCTAAGAGTTTTCTGGTGGAATTTTTGGGAGGGTCTTCTAGGTATAGAACTATATCATCAGCAAATAGTGCTAATTTGAGCTCTTCTCTTCCCATTCGTATCCTTTTAAGTTCTTTCATCTGTCTAATTGCTCTGGCCAGTGTTTCAAGAACTATGTTAAATAGAAGTTGTGAAAGAGGGCATCCCTGTCTTGTTCCAGTTTTTAGAGGGAATGTATTCATTTTTTCTCCATTTAGAATGATGTTGGCATGGGGCTTAGCATTGAATGCTTTTACAATATTGAGGTATGTTCCTGCTATCACTAGTTTTTCTAGTGTTTTTAGTACTGTATTTTCTCAAATGCTTTTTCTGCATCTATTGAGATAATCACGATTCTTGTCTTTAAGTCTATTGATTTGAAGTATTATGTTTATTGATTTCCATATGTTAAACCAACCTCACATCCCTGAGATGAACCCCACTTGATCATGGTGCACTATCTTTTTAATATGTTTTTGTATGCGATTTGCCAGAATTTTTGAGAATTTTTGCATCTATGTTCATCAGGGATATTGGTGTGAAGTTTTTTTCCTTGATGTGTCTTTGTCTGATTTTGGTATCAGGGTGATACTAGCTTTATAGAATGAGTTTGTAAGAGTTCCCTCCTTTTCTATTTCATGATGAGGAGTATCGTGTTAACTATTCTTTGAAGGTCTTGTAGAACTCAAATGAGAATCTGTCTGGTACTGGGCTTTTCTGGTTCGGTAGGCTTTTGATTGTGTTCTATTTCATTGCTTGAAATTGATCTGTTCAAATTGTGTATGTCCTCTTGATTCAGTTTGGGTAGATCATATGTCTCTAGAAATTTGTTGATGTCTTCAAGATTTTCTATTGGAATATAAATTTTCAAATTATCTTCTGTGTTTTAGTAGTGTCCCTTGTGATATTTCCTTTTTCATCACGAATTTTAGTAATTTGAGTTTTCTCTGTCTCTTCATTAGTGTAGCTAATGGTTTATCAATTTTATTTATTTTTTCCAAAGAACCAACTTTTCATTTTGTCAATTTTTTTCAATTATTTATTTTGCTTCAATTTCATTGATTTCAGCTCCTATTTTAATCATTTCCTTTCTTCTACCACTCTGGGTGTTGATTTGTCCTACTTTTTCTAGGGCTTTGAGATGTAATGTTAGGTCATTTATTTGCTGACTTTTTCTTTTAATGAATGAGCTCAATGCAATAAACTTTCCTCCTAGCACTCTGCCTTCATAGTGTCCCAGAGATTTTGATATGTTGTATCGGTGTTCTCATTTACCTCTAAGTATTTTTCTAGTACCTTTTTATTTCCTCCCTGATTTCTTCTGCTATCCATTTGTCATTCAATAATATGCTATTTAATCTCCAGGTGTTGAAGTAGGTTCTATTTTTTATTTTGTCATTGATTTCTAGTTTCATTTCGTTACTACTTTACGATCTCATAGAATGCAGGGTAGTATTTCTATTTTTTTGTGTTTGCTGAGAGTTTCTTTGTGGCATAACATATGGTCTTTTTTGGAGAAGGACCCATGTGCTGCCAAGAAGAACATGTATTCACTCAGTGATGAATGAAACACTCTATATACATCCATTAAGTCTAAATTATTGATTGTACTATTTAATTCTATAGATTCTTTGTTTAGGTTTTTTTTTTTGAAGATCTATCAAGTGGTGAGAGAGATGTGTTAAAGTCATCCAATATTATTGTGTTATGGGTCTATTTGATTCTTAAAATTGAGAAAGGTTTGTTTGATGTACACAGATGCTCCATTGTTCGGGACATATATAGTTATGATTTTATGTCTTGTTGATGTATGATTCCCTTTTCCTAGAAGGTGAGTCTCTTGAAGACAGCATATTTTGGGGTCTTTTTTAAAAATCCAACCTGCCAGTCTATGTCTTTTGATTGATGAGTTTAGGTCGTTAGTATTTAGGATTATTATTGAGATATGATTTGTGATCCCAGTCATTTTGGTTTACTTTTGGTTTTTAACTTGACTTAGTTTCTCCTCTGATTGACCTTTCCTTTAGTGTAGTTCCTCCCTTTGCTGGTTTTTATTGGTTTTTTTTCCTCCTCATGGAATATTTTGCTTAGAATATTCTGTTGTGCAGGCTTTCTAGTTGTGAATTCTTTTGACATTTTTTTTTATCATGGAAGGTTTTTATTTCATCTTCAAATCTGAGGCTTAATTTTGGTTGGCATCCATTTTCTTTCATAGCTTGATACATGTTTTTCCATGACCTCCTGGCATTGAAAGTCTGGGTTGAGAGATCAGTTGAAGTCTGAATTCTGAATTGGTTTCCCCCTATATGTAATTAGATTTTTTTTTAACTCTCAGGGCCTTTAAAATTCAATCCTTGGGGCTGGGGCTGGGGGTCAGCAGGAGAGTGCTTGTCTCGCACATGTGAGGCACTGGGTTTGATCCTCAGCACCATATAAAAATTTTAAAATAAATAAATAAATAAACAAGATTCTATCCTTATTCTGTGTATTGGTCATTCTTATTATAATGTGCCTTGGTGTGAGTCTGCTGTAATTTTGTACATTTGGGGTCCTGTAAGCCTCTTGTAGTTTTCCATTTCATTCTTAGATTTCGGAAATTTTCTGATGTTATATCTTTGAAAAGTGTCGGAGACCAGCTCCAACAGGGGGTCTCAGGAGACGAACGGATGGTGAGGAGTCAGCGAAGGAGGGGGTAGAGAAACAACACAGACACCAAAGTGAAGGTGTTGATCCCAATCTTTACTTGTGAAGTTGATCATATATACTTTTCATTTTGGCAGGCTTACAGTACTTTGTGGTTACAAAACAGGAATCATTATTCAAACAAAACAAAATATTACGTAGCTACAATTAGAATAGAAGAATGTATCTTGGCTTATGCATAAGCAAGCATTTGTACTTTCAGTTCGAGTTTTGCTTTGAGCTGTTTCTGCTTAGTTAACTTTTAATAATAGTTACAAATGTCCCAAACTATTGGCCTATACCTTGACTATTCTTCCTTGACTTACTGACTGGAACCGGTGCCATGGTTACGGCAAGTAGTTGATTTGTTATTACTTTTAATCAAACAAAAGTAAGAGCACAAACCATTGTGCACAGGAACAAGAACAAGTTGCCCAGTACTAAGCACTAATCTATCTTCTTAACATTAATTTTTCTTCTCTAGATTTTAATTTAATTTCTCAAAAACTTCCTTGACAGGAACACAGGGAGTTTTTCTTTAGACATTAACAATTTACACTCCACAGCTGAATCATTGAATTTAGAGCAAACAGATCTATGCTTTAGAAGTAGTTGCATTAATTGGGAAAGTCATGATTTTTCCTTCATACTTAATGGTCATATGAGAAATCGCAACTATACTTATTAAAGGAATACAATAACAAATCAGCCCATTCCCAGAAACATACTGCACTCCTCCAGAGGATGAATGCCTTGCGCCATCCACCTCAGTAGGGCCTTGCCATTGCCTGAGTCAGGGGAGGGGCGCAGCAGAAAAGATTGTGCATTTCTTTGATTTGTATCATCACACCTTCTTCTATTCTGATAAATCTTAAATTTGGTCTTTTCATGTTATCCCATATTTCTTGGAATTTCTGTTCATGGCTCTTACTATCTTTACTGTGCAGTTGACTTTATTTTTGAGGGTGTATATTTTTTCTTCCTTGACTGAAGTGGTCTTCTAAGTGGTCTAGTCTGTTGGTGATACTTTCCATTAAATTTTTAATTTGGTTTATTGTTTCCTTCATTTCAAGGATTTCTGCTTGATTCCTTTTTATAATCTCTGCCTCTTTATTAAAGTGATCTTTCACTTCCTATATTTTCTTTTCAATACCAACCTTTATGTTGAAGATCAGCCTAACTATGCACCTTCTAAACACCTTCCCTGACATTTCTTCTACTATGTTATCTATTAATTCTATTGTTGGAACTTCTTGGTTTGTTTAAAGTGCTTTGTTCCCTTGTTTTTTCATGCTGTGTGTGTGTTTTCACACCTAACAGTATGGATCTGAGGCAGTACAATTTCTACCCTGTAGTCTTATGGTGTCCCTGAAAGCTTCCAGTAACTCACCTTTAAGTGGGAGACCAATATTAACAGCACCTAATGTGTTTGCACCTTTAAACCAAATAGATCCTATTAAGGTGCCTACAGTTTGTTGCAATAAACAGAAATGATGGGTTCAATTATTGTCTACAACATAAACAGTAAGTTTGCTAAAAGTGTCTATCATTTCAAATGATGGACAATGAGGGAACAAAAGTAGTGTAAGATGTGATGTTTATGAGGGAGAAGGGAAGATGATAGAGATAAAACTTTATAGGAAGAGTTAGAGAGGAATTAATTGAGGTTGGCTGTTAGTATAAGAGAAGTGAGAAAGAGAATCCAGGCATACAGGTGAGAGAAAAAATATGTACAGATTTTTTTTAAGAAAAAAAAGTAAAAATATAAGAATAAACAGCAAAACTGTAATATACTATTCAGACATCCCATTTCTTAATAAATTGATGCATGAAAAAATATTTGGGTTCAAAGATGGTAGAGATGTGAGAGAAGGCAAAAAAAAAAAAAAGGAAAGTCTCAATGGAAAATTGAATAATTGCTTCCATTGGCTTTCAAAAACTTTCTCAGCTTCCCTTCTCTTCCCATAGGTGGGGTTGTCTGAAGTTTGAAGGTAGCTCCAGTCCATTGGGACCCGACTGGTTGGGTGAGTGAGCAGATAGCAAGATGCTCTCACACCCTCTTCCAGTCTCCCTACCCATTGTATCCAGCCCCTTCCATCCCCACACACTTCAGGACTCACTGAGCTAGAGAGAGCCCAGTTTTCTCCAGTTTCTCCAACCTGTGCTCCCCCTAGGGAACTGCCCCTAGTTTCCGGCTTTCCACAGGCTTACTAGACCCAGACTGGCCCATGCAATCCTGGCTGTCATCTGGAGCTTCCATATAGGAGCTGAGTGCCCCCCCGACCCCAGCTTTGAGCAATGGAAATGCAGAGACTGGCTTTCCTGTGCACTGAAGCAGGAGGATCCCTATCTCCGCTCAGCAGGGGAGTAAGACTTTGGGAGTGGGCTGCCTTCTTGTTCCTCTGTAATATTACCTCTTATTTTTTTTCTCTTCCCCCTCACATCATTATATATGTAATTTTGTATAACAATGAGGGTCTCCTTCCATCTTCCATGCAATTCCCCTTCTCCCTCCAATTCCCTCCCACCTCTCGTCCCTGTTTAGTGGTAATTTTCTTCTCATGCTCTTCCTCCCTACTCTGTTTTGAGTTACCCCCCCCTTACATCAAAAAAGACATTTGTCGTTTGTTTTTTAGGGATTGGCTAACTTCACTTAGCATAATCTGCTCTAATGCCATCCATTTCCCTGCAAATGCCATAATTTTGTTATTTTTTAGTGCTGAGTAATATTCCATTGTGTATAAATGCCACATTTTTTATCCATTTATCTATTGAAGGGCATCTAGGTTGGTTCCATAGTCTACCTATTGTGAATTGTGCTGCTATGAACATTGATGTAGCTGTGTCCCTGTAGAATGTTCTTTTTAGGTCTTTTGGTATAGTCCGAGAAGGGGAATAGCTGGGTCAAATGGTGGTTCCATTCCCAGCTTTCCAAGGAATCTCCATACTGCTTTCCAAATTGGCTGAACCAATTTGCAGTCCCATCAGCAATGTACAAGTGTACCTACTTCCCCACATCCTCGCCAGCACTTGTTATTGTTTGACTTCATAATGGCTGCCAATCTTACTGGAGATAGTATCTTAGAGTGGTTTTAATTTGCATTTCTCTGATTGCTAGAGATGGTGAGCATTTTTTCGTGTAATTGTTGATTGATTGTATGTCCTCCTCTGAGAAGTGTCTGTTCAGATCCTTGCCCATTTGTTGATTGGGTCATTTGTTTTCTTGGTGTTTAATTTTTTGAGTTCTTTGTATACTCTGGAGATTAGGGCTCTATCTGAAGTGTGAGAGGTAAAAATTTGTTCCCAGGATGTAGGCTTCCTATTTACCTCACTTATTATTTCTCTTACTGAGAAAAAAAAAAAAACAAAAAAAAACTTTTTCGTTTGAGTATGTCCCATTTGTTGATCCTTGATTTTAACTCTTGTGCTATAGGTGTCCTATTAAGGAATTTGGAGCCCAACCCCATGAGATGGAGATTAGGGCCTACTTTTTCTTCTATTAGATGCAGAGTCTCTGGTTTGATTCCTAGGTCCTTGATCCATTTTGAGTTAACTTTTGTGCATGGTGAGAGAGAGGATTCAATTTCATTTTGTTGCATATGGATTTCCAGTTCTCCCAGCACCATTTGTTGAAGATGCTATCCTTTCTCCTTTGCATGCTTTTAGCACCTTTGTCTAATATAAGATAGTTGTAATTTTGTGGATTGGTCTTTGCGTCCTCTATTCTGTACCATTGGTCCACCCACCTGTTTAGTTTTTTGTTTTTTTTTAAGAAAGAGAGAGTTTTTTAATTTTTTTTTTTCAGTTTTCAGTGGACACAACATCTTCTTTTGTTTGTTTGTTTGTTTTTATGTGGTGCTGAGGATCGAACCCAGTGCCCCTTTTACTTTCTAAGGTGGAATATTCCACTGAATGGCTCCCCTCAATAAATAGGGCTTCAGAACATGCTCCTCCATCTTTTTTGTCTGCCTCTCTTGCTTCCCTTGTGGGAGCTGGGGCTGAGGAGCCACTGATGAAATGCCCCAAGAAAAAGGCACTTTCTGTGTCTGTGTGATTATTTACTAGCCAGCCCAATTCACCTGGAGTGACCCTGACTGATTTAGTCACATGTCCAGGCATTGGACTGGGCTTTAGCTTCCCCAGGCTCTGCCTTGCTTTAGTCCCAAGATCTCAATGCCCTTTCAACTTGCAGAGAGGCAGGGATATGCTCACACAACAGAGTGGCCCTGCAAAGAAGCAGCCAGATGGTGGCCACTAGCACACCCAGCAGAAAGACCTCAGTTGCAACCAGACCTGTAGATACCTGGACCATATATCTCCAGTCCCCAGCCAGTGTTCCCAGACTGAGGCAGCCGCGCCCTGGGATGGCAACAGTGGCAGCAGCAAACTTACAGGTCCTGGCTGGTGTCCCAGGTTGGCAGCAGCCATGTGTAACCAAACCTGCGGGTACTATGACAATGAAATTCCAGGCAGCAGGGGGCAATGGGCAGTGGGCAATCCAGTGGTGGTCTTTGGGCAGTGTGCAGGCTAATTGTGGGCAATCCGTGGGTAGACGTGGAGCAGTGAGCCATGGGCAGGCAATGGGCAGGCAAGAGGCAGGCAAATGGCATATGATAGGCAGGGTCAATGAGCCTATGTTGATAATCTTTTTTTTTTTTTTTAAAGAGAGAGTGAGAGAGGGGAGAGAGAGAGAGACAGAGAGAAAGAATTTTTAATATTTATTTTTTAGTTCTCGGCGGACACAACATCTTTGTTGGTATGTGGTGCTGAGGATCGAACCCGGGCCGCACGCATGCCAGGCGAGCGCGCTACCGCATGAGCCAAATCCCCAGCCCCTATGTTGATAATCTTGATACTAATTATAAAAATACAAAACACTCAATTATATGCTATGATTATATATATAATTATATAATTGATTTTTAATGAAGCCCAAGATAATACTTATTCTATTTCTTTTTTTTTTTAATTTCTGTTTGCTACTGCTATTTACTGAAAGTAAAAGAGAACTTGTGTGGCTTTTCTTTTTCCATAAGCCACCTCAAGCTTTCTAAATTTGGAACATTCAATCAATCTGAAGGGAAAAGGGAGCTCTAGGGAAAAGCTCTACGGAGAAAGGGAAGGCTACTTTGATAATTGTGGCCTAGTAGGTGATTAACTACTTGTACAATTACCTCTCAGTTTTAATACATTGTGTATAGACTTTAATTAAATGTGAGAGTTCTCTTCTTAGAGCAAGTGCATGCACCGGGTGATGTCATGTTCAGAGTAAGTGAAGGGAGGGAAGCGAGAGTAGCAACCAGTTCACCTAGCAGTACTGATCCTCAGAAATCAGTCAGGGATAAAATACTTGGGTCACTGGTGACTCAGAAATTGCATTTCTAAGATTACTGAAGAAAGCAAGTTCCATAAAGTAGTCCTCAGGTTTGTTTTGTTTTTTTTTTTTTTCCCCCCAGCAAGGACTTTCTCAGCCAGCAGGTCTTGCTCATTCTAAAACAGAATCACAGCAATAGTGCACAGTCGTCTCTTATTCCAGACCCCCATGAAGAAGTCCAGAGCCTTCTGCAGGCTGTTAGGTTGTCCTCCCATATGAATGCATTGAAACTACTGCTGGCCACCATGAAGGTGATGGCACTCACTTCATTGCAGCCCTGGATCCGTTTGCTGCAGTCATCACACTGGCCACTCATATCCTCCACATGGAAGTTAGCTTTGTCTATCCATAACTTGGTCTCAAGGATCCCAGAAGTTAGTACACAGCATTAGGGTAGGTCTTGGATGCCTGGCACAGTGGGCCTGCTTGCCAACTCAATCTGTCAAGGAAGAACAACAGCACAGTCAGCTGGTACTGGTTGGAGCACTAAGCAGGCACATACTCCCCATCCTCCCATACAGCCATGGCCTGCTTGTAGAATTCAGGTGTGAAAAGTCAGGCATAGTCATCATGCTCAGAATGCAGCCCACTGGGAACTGGTTCTCCACTGGGGGCATGAGCTTGTTCATAACAATCATGATGATTCAGTGCCTCTTTCAGGGTGTTTTTGATGTCCTGCTCTTTCTCAACCCTCTCACCATGACTATTGCTCCTTGCAGCCTGCAAGTCCTCTCCATGAAATCCATTAATATGCAGGATCCTCATCTGCTTCACAAGGGTTTCATTCCAGATTCTCCAGAACCCAGCAGCAGTTGGAGCCTGGATACCTGTTTGTTCCTCTGCAGCTGCTTCTCAACTTTTTGGTTGTCTTTATACTGAGCCTTCAGCTCACTGCTCTGGATTTCAGCCTTATGATTCCTAAGGCAGTCCAAGGGTAAAGTTGACCAGGCACTAGCTGGGTTTTCACCAGGAGTGTGCTAGGCATGCTGCAAGTGTGCTGGCAACATGGATCAGACAGAAGGGTATGTGCTGCTCTAGGACCCCTGAGCTGTCACCAACCAAGATATACAAGAGCAGGAGCAGAATAAGCTGCTCAAGAAATCCATCTTGAACACAAAGACACAATCATGTTAAAAGAAAATGGTGGGGAAAATTCTACCATATTAACACCAGTTAAAGGAAGACTAGAATGGCTATCACCACTAGTATTTTACATTATTTTGGAATATATCTCACTAATGCTATAAGGCAAGAAAATTAAATAAATAATATAAATATAGGGAGAGACTTCTTTTTCATTGATGGTATCACAAAATTATATATATCTTAAATCTGCACTTTATCCCACTGATATGACCACACAGGCGACGACTTTAGTAACAACATTGATACTGGTACCGTTGATCTCTTCAACTAATACCTATTCAGAGGAAGTTCCTATAGTGGTTGCTGGATTAACTTTGCTTAGCACATGTTCATTACATCATCTGTCTGGTCTAATTTTTACTGCTTGATTCCTTATGATACATAGCTTAATAGCTTCCTGATTTGCTTTGATTATAATTGGAGTTGGAAATTTACCTTATCCTTTTTGGGGAAGGAGGGCAGTAACTTGAATGATTTTAATTGCTTGTTGAATAATGTCAATGTAGCTTCTCAACATTTACAAAGAAAAAAATGTAATTTTGAAGTTCAGCAAGTTTGTTGATGAAAAATGCTGTATCTTGTTTGACACCTAGAACACCTCTTCCATTCTCCATTCCAGGGGAACACAAAGAATGTCCACTATCTGTGTTTTAGCCAACATTTCACACTCTTGCCTCATCAAGGCTTTTAACAACAGGTATTGCCTTAAAACTTACAGAATTGGCAGATTTCCTTTCTCTGTTTCTTGGTACTAATAAACCAAAGAAATTTTAAGAAGAAATAAAAACAAAAGCCAGACTGGTACATTATTTTCTCTGAATCCTCTAATATTTAAAACATCAAATTATACCCTCTTTTTTTTTTTTTAAACTTGGTACTGGGGATTGAATCCAGACAGGGGCACTTTACATTCCCAGACCATTTTTTATGTTTGTTTGTTTGTTTGTTTTTTAATTTTGAGACAATGTCTCACTAAGTTGCTGAGGCTGGTCTCAAACTTGCAATCCTCCTGCCTCACTGAGTGAGCAAGCCTCCTGAGTCACTGGGATCATAGGCATGTACCACCACCACTCCTGGCCTTCTGCTTCATTCTCAACTTCTTTCTATTCTTCCTGCATTCAATTGTTTATTCCTCCCTTCTCATTGATAATTATATTCCTCTATTTCTAATGAACACATTTCAAATACAAAAATTCAAAAACAGCATATATATACACTAATGTATGAATATTTATTTTTAAATATATATGAATGTTTTGAAACTTTTACTTTATATCTAACAGGGAACATTTGTAATATTCTTGCTCTGTGCCAAGCACAGTAGGTGCCATGTAAATATGGATATATTCTCATATAAAGTGCATACATTTTGATTATCACATCAGCCCTATGTGATAGATATTATTATCATTTCCATTTTACAGATGGAGAAACTGAGATGTGTAGAAGTTTGTACTGTCACACAGCTTATAACTGGAAGATTTAAGAATAATCTACCTGCCAGAGTTCATGATTTTTACCTTTGTACTATATCCTGCCTCTGACTAATACAGAGGCTAGGAAATAAAATATTAAAGATAATAAATTCAACTGCACAGTTGTAACTAAGCCATCTTTCTTCCACTCTTTCTGTAACTGTAAACAGAAGTGCAATCACCATTTGATCCCAGGTAGAGGCACTTGACATTCCCAGACCTATTGTGGACTTGTGTAGGAATACCCTAGAATATATTAATACTTGATTTAAATTTAAGTAATTTAACTTACTCTTCAAAGAAAATTATACCAGTCAAAATTCTCCCAACAATGCAGGAGGGTCCTATTTTTCTTATATCTTTATATTTGGTATTATCAAACTTTTAATTTTTTTAAACCAATGTCTAGTATCTTAATACACTATACATTTTTCTAATTTCTAGTACCTCTACATAATTTTCATTTGGTTTCCTTATTTGGAAATTTCCTGTTTATATCATGTATCAAGTTTTCCATCATGTTTCTCATTGTTGATTCACAAGAGTTGCTCGTACATTCCAGCATTATTCTCTAATCAATCTTAGATATTGCAAATATATTCTCCCAACCTATCATCTGTGTATTGACCTTAACTATGGGATTCTTAGTCTAACAGAAGCCTATAATTTGATACAAACAAAACTTTTTTTCCATATGTTTTATGTATTTGAGATCTTAAATAGTCACAAAGATATCCTCATATAAGCTTTTTAAAATATGTACCTTTACACCTTTAACCCACCTGAAATCTACCTCTATAAATAAGGTAGGGGCATAGTAGGAATCCAGTTGTGTTTTGTTTTGGTTTGGTTTTGGGTTGTTTTTTTTTTTGGTGGGGGATGTCTTTTTAATTTACTTTATAGTAGAATGCATTTTGACATTTAGTACATAAATGGAGCACAATTTCTCATTCTTCTAGCTGTACGTGATTCAGTCACTCTAGTAAGGAATTCAGTTTTTACTTTCCTAAACATGGTTCATTTTTCCAGTGTAGTCTACTGAGAATTGATTTGTGGTATCACCTTTACCATAGCAAGTGTCTACAAAGAGATGGGTCTAGCACTGAACTCTCTATTCTGTTCCATTAGGCTGTTTGTTAATCCCCATTGAATTGCCTTGGTCTAAAATAAGTTGACTGTTAACATTAGGATTCATTTCTGGACTCCCAGTTCTGTTCCACTGAGCCATAGGCCTATCCTTAAACCAGTTTCATACTGTCTTGATTATTATATTAAACTTTAAAATCAAGCAGTATAAAACCTCCAACTTTTTTCATATGTAATAAGGCTATCACCCAACTTTTAAAAACATTTTATGATCAAAAATTGTTAATGCACAGAAGTTAAAGTGTAAAATGGACAGACTTAGTGGGATACACCCATAAACCCAGCAACTCAGGAGGCTATGCCTCAGTCTAGCTGGGCACAAAATAACCAAGCCGCCATGAGGCACTTGTAGGTTCAAAACAGGAACTCCTTTATTGCCGAACTCCCGCGAACGCCACCCACCCACCCACACAGCCCTTCCAGGAACACCACCAACCGGAAATCCCTCCTCCAGAACTTCCCCAACAAACGAGAGAACTCCAAAGTAGCCAAAGTAGCGGGGTGCTGGAAGCGGACAGCAGGGGTCTAATATACAATTGAATACACAGATCAACATAACCATCATCATCTCAATGGCTCGCTGGTGTCACCTCTCAACCACTCCCTTCTGGCAAAAATGCCACTCGGCTGTGGCTCTCAGCAAGGCTAAGGTGGGAGGATTGCAATTTCCAGGACAGCTTGGGCAACTTAGTGAGATCTTGTACCAAAGTAAAAAATGAAAAGGGGTGGGGATGTAGCTCAATAGTAAAGCACAACTTGGGTTCAATTCCCAGTACCAAAAATAAATAAATAAATAAAGGTGCAAAATGAACTTTAAATAGCCATCACCCAACTTCACCTATACTTTTCCATACCTTAACATTGCTAGTCATCATTTTCAATATGTTTAATGAGGCATAACATACATATCAGTTCACCCATTGTAAGTATACAATTTAATGAGTGTTAGTAAATTTATAAAGATGAACAACTTCACCACAAGAATTCTTTATATATATATTATAGATACAAGACATTTTAAGACATTCAACTTAAATATAGTTTCTCCTAGTATATACCTTGTACAGCATTTTCACTTTATTAATGACATATTTTGAGTTTTTATTTTTTATAAAGTCCAAGTTTTTCTTTCATAGATCATGCTTTTGGTGTGGATAGTTTGGGTCCTTTCCAGTCTAGCCAATGCATCTATGTGGAGAATTTATCAAGGCCCAATGCCTGTCTCATATTCCAAATCATATTAAACTTTTGATCAGTCTCCAGTTCATTGCTTGTACCAACAAGGTCTGTAAATTGGAGATAGCTAAGATACTGGTTACCCCCAAGCTCAGCAACTTGGGGATTGCTGAGGATGGGTTTTTCCATGTTTCATTAAAAGTTGAGTCCTCTCTGGCAATGAAGCTGTGTGTTTTTTTTTTAAGAGAGAGTGAGAGAGAGAGAGAGAGAGAGAGAGAGAATTTTTAATATTTATTTTTCAGTTCTCGGCGGACACAACATCTTTGTTGGTATGTGGTGCTGAGGATCGAACCCGGGTCGCACGCATACCAGGCAAGCGCGCTACCGCTTGAGCCACATCCCCAGCCCCAAGCTGTGTGTTTTCATAGCTGGCACACTCTGGTAGAAATTCCCACTCCAAAGAGGTGAGGGAAGGGAAATAGAAGTACCCCCAGAAAATATTGCAGGAGACCCCACTGCTTTTGCCTAAAGTTCAGTTTTTATTCATATCCAGTTCTAAATTGGTTATATGCCTTTAGGCAGCTTCCAGAGTTTTAGAAATGGTTGTTTTTGACAGCTCAGCCTAGCTTTATCACAAGTTTTTATGGATGGAATTTCATGAGCTCTAAGCTTCACCAGCCAAGAATCTCATCCACTTGCCTCCCTCTTGTCAGCTTTGTACTTTTTTCCCAAAGAATTGTCTAGTTTTATTTTTGGAACTTTGCTCTTCATGTAAATTTTTTAATGGATTTGTTTTCCTCAAAGTCAATCTAGCAATTCTAAAATGGTGATTGGAATTGCACTGGTGTTTATGAATTAATTTGGAGATAATGGTCATCATTATAATCTTAAATCATCTTATCTATAAACATAGGGTTATCTCTCCACTTAAATCTGCTTTTAAAGTCTAAGATATGGGGTTAAATTTTTCTCTACAAATATGTAGTAATCTAGTAATCTAGAAGCCTAGTAATCTCTAGGTTTTTTAAATAATATTTTGTTGTTCTTTTGAATAGATTCTTATTTTCTATTATTTTAAAAATAGTTAAATGAATAAATCATTCTATTTATTATTCTCACACATTATTTTGTACTTTCATTGTGTATGTATGTGTTTATAAGTTCATTGTCGCGACCCCTCGCCGGCAAGGGAAACACGACACAGGATTCTTCTTTCAGCAGTTTACACAGGACCTTTGAATCATGATGAGAAAACAGGAACAAGAGAGCGAGCGGTGGGTCTGCCCTAGCTTAAGTACCCAGCCCCGCCAATGAACTAGCACCACGTGGAGAAGTCTAATAAGTACAGCGCAGCGGAAGCAGGCCAGAGCCCAGCCCCACAGCCTTACAAGGAGTTGTTTACTTCTAACAACTCTAACCGCTAACGAAGCGGAAGCAAAGACCAGCGCCATATTCAGGGTGCGGTTGCTGGCTCCCAACAGTTCATATATTTTATGTTTATATATTTGCATTATACTGTAAATCTGCACTTTTAACATTCATCACTTTTGAGATTGATTCATAGGGCTGGGGATGTGGCTCAAGCGGTAGCACGCTCACCTGGTGTTAGACCAGGACGAAAGAAAAGACCACTGACTCCAATTAAATTCAAATTAAAGCAAGCTTATTATTTCGACCGGCCGGACTGCCTTTTCCTCCCAAAACGGTGGGAACAAGACAGCAGCCCCAGCTTTCCTACAGCCCAGCTTTATAGCCCAGAAAGTTACACAAAGGGGGGTTACAGATAACAGAACTCTGACAAGCATCACACTAATGGTAGTTTACATTTTTTGCTGGCCCCAACATCAGAATTTATGAGGACCATTAGAGCCTCAGAGAGGGTCGTTGTCTGGCCAGGGAAGGCCAATATTTATGAGGTGTCACTAAAGTTTCAGAGAGGACTGCTATCTGGTCAGAGAGCCAGGCATGGGTGAGTTCAAGGCACGGGCAGGCATTCCAAGCAGGTTCAGAATTTGCAGTAATTTATAGTAAAGCCGAAATTAGCTTTTCATGGCTTTGTGGCAAGATGGCTCCCAATTTTAATAAAAGATCAGGTTGGGTTTATCACTGGCATACATGCAGCCCGGGTTCCATCCTCAGCACTACATACTGTAAGGGTCTGGCGTTAATTCAAGCCTTCCAGCTTAGAAACTTTACCCTTTCAATACAAACAAAGATGTTGTGTCTGCCGAAAACTAAAATAAATATTAAAATTCTAAAAAAAAAAGTAACATTCCAAAGAAGGAATGGCAAAAGAGAGAGAGAGAGAGAGAGAGAGAGAGAGAGAGAGAGATTGATTCATGTTGACACATGAAGATCTGGAGCTTTCATTTTCATTCCATTTTAAATTAAAACATGGGTTATTTATTCATTTTCCTAACTGGGGACAATGAAGATATCACCATTTGGGGGCTACAGGCAAATGATGCAATGGCCATTCTTGAGTGGCTTCCTAGGCAATTATTATTGTCACTATACTGTACCACCAGAATCCCCCACTGAGGTGTATATGCCCCCTAGCTCCTTGACAATCCTTTCCAGAAATTTCCCTCAGTGAAAGAGAGCTTCCTTGCCAATATGCTCCTTTCCCAGGAGTAGAATATATCTAATGACTATTTGAGACATAGCTATTAATTTCTAGTCTTGTCACCTCAATTCAGGACAACTCTGAATAGCAAAGCTTCAGTGATCCTCACAGGGTTGCAGATTCTTCCCTGCTTCATTTTGCATCTGTCCCTAGTCCCACAGGTGTTTCTATAAAAAGAATTCCCTGTCTTCTCGAAGGCCATTATCCATCTGAGGATCTACTTCCTGGGAAACCTAACCCATAGCAATTGGAACCAGGAGAGGTCTGAGAAGGCAGAAGGTAAGATGGAGTTTGAATCATTTACTGGCCAGTTGGCAAAAGGCTTCTGTTATGGTTTGGATCTGGAATGTCCCCCTAAATCTCATGTGTTAAAAGCATGGTTCCCAATGCCACAAGGTTAAGAGGTGGGTCCAGGCACAGCGGTGCATGCCTATAATCCCAGTGACTCTGATTCAGAGAGCTGAAGCAGGAGGATTGCAAGTTCAAGACCAGCCTGAGCAAGTAGCTCAATGGTAAAAATGTCCTTGAGTTTGATATGCAGTACCAAAAAAAAAAAAAAAAAAAAAGTTCAGAAGTGGACTTTTTAGGCAATGGTTAGATCACGAGGGCTCTGACCTCACCAGTGCATTTATCCATTCATAGCTGAATGGACTTCTGGGAGGTGGGACCTAGTTGAAGGAAATAGGTCACTGGTGACATGCCCTGCAAGAATTTATCTTCTCTGCCCTTTCCTTTGTCTCCGTCCCTCTCCCTTCTTGCCTCCCCTCTTTTCTCTCTGGTTCCTGGCTGCAATGAGCTGAGATACTTTCTCCACCATTCCTTTCCACCATGATAACACCTCAGGCCTAAATGAAACAATGGAGTTGGCTGACAATGGATGGAATCTTCTGAAGCCATGAGTCAAAAGAAAACTTCCTTCCTCTAAGTTGTCCTTGTCAGGTGTTTTGGTCAGCTTTTTGCTCTTGTGACTCAAAGATCTGACCGGAACAATTGTAAAAGAGGAAAGTTTATTTGGAGGCTCACAGTTTCAGAAGTCTTAGTCCATGGAAGGCTGTCTCCATTCCTCAGGGCTCGAGGTGAGGCAGAATATCAGGGTGGAAGAAAAGAATGTGACAGAGGGAAGCAGCTCAAATTGTGATTACAAAGCAGAGAGAGGGGTCTCCACTTGCCAAATACAAATTATACCCCCCAAGCCATGCCCAAATTCCCACCTCCTCCAGCCACACCCTACCATTTCAGTTACCACTCAATGAACCCCACCATGGGATTAATTCACTGATTGGGTTAATGCTGTCACAAACTGCCGAAGTCTGGCTTGGCACAAATCAGGAGCCACTTGTCAAAAAGAAACTAACTTTATTTTTAGAACTACAAACGCCAAACAAAACAGCTCCTCAGGGAAAAACCCTCAGAGCCCAACTGCCACCACCGGCTTCCACAAGCCTCTCTCTCCCACACCAGCCTCTCCACCTCCCACAATCCTCCTGCTCCTGAGGCCGATTGGCTGGGTTGCATGGGCAGAGCCAAAGAAGTCACCCAATGAGCAGCTCCGTGGAGGAGCCAATCAGCTAGATGTTGCTGGGGCCGCTGTGAGCCAATCATCAGCTGGCAGTCTGAAGGGCAGGGAAACAGCCCAATGAACATCACCGCAGAGGAGCCAATCAGCTAGATGTTGCTGGGGCAGTCTGAAGCTTGCTGGCAGCTGGAAGTTTGCTGGGGCCCCTTTGGCTGTGGCTCTCAACAACAAACCAATCATTTCTCCTTTGAACCTTCTTGCATTGTCTCACACATGAGCTTTTGGGGATAGCTCATGTCCAAACCATAATATTCTGCTGCTGGACCCCAAAAGCTCACATTCATCTGATAAGGCAAAATATGTTTAGTCCATTCCCAAGGGTCCCCATGGTCTCAACAGTTTCAAGATTGTCCAAAGTTAACTCCAAAGTGTTCTCTGAGGCTCAAGGCAATCTCAAATTGTGAGATCCTGTAAAATTAAAGGTAAATTACAAGTATCCAATATATAATGGTATGGAGTTAAAATTTCCATTCACAAAACTAGGGGCATAGAAAGAAGGAATAGGACCAAAATAAGACTGAAATCTAGCTGGGGAAATAAGTCCTGTAGCTCTAAGTCTGGCATCTGAGGCACATGGCATTGTGATATTCTCTCCAAAGAGCTTGAGTAGCTCTGCCCTGTGGCCTTGTTGGTTGCAGCCCAAGTGGCCTTTGTGTTGGCTTGTCTTTGCTCAATTCCTGCAGCTTTTCTAGGATGATGTCCCATGTTACTGGCATTTCTTAATCTTGGGAGTCTCCACTGCAGCTTTGGCTTCCTCCTCAAATCTCCACACCTTATCTTCTCAGGGCATGCCCACAGGGACTCCAACCCTGCTGCACTTTGCCTGGTTTCCAAGACCTTCCTTTGAAATCTTGGTGGAAGCCTCCATGATGCCCTAACTCCAGCATACTGTATTCCTGCAGAACCAGCACCCTGTGGTAGATGCCAAGATCTGCCACTATCTCAAGCAGTAACCAAGCTTCCAGGGACCCTAGCTGCCTCTGAATGTGTGGGTGGTTGAGCACATTGAAAAAACTTCCTAGGGCCCCTTGTGCAAGCAGGGTATCCCACTGGTCTCAAGAAAACTTTTACTCCCTTGAGCCTGAGATGGGTGTGGTCTTGACAGCTCCTGAGATGTCCCCAAGCCATCTTTTTCATTGTTTCTAGGCAACGTCTTTAGCATTTCTTGTGGTAAGTAAATCTTTAACAACTGCAACTTCCTTAGCCACAGTTTTAATCCCACCTTTCAAATCCAAGTTTTTCAAATCTTCCTGCTCTACTTTCTGCTCCTGGATATCACAATAAACTTGACTAAAAGCCACCAGCAATATCCATGCCACTACCTGAATGCTATGCTGCCTAGGCATTTCTTCTGCCAGATTAAATAGTCCATCACTTTTTTCCCTATTTTTTTTATAGTTGTGTAAGGACAGCATGCCTTTATTTTATTTATTTTTAAGCAGTGCTGAGGATTGAACCCAATATCTCACACATTGTCTTACATATTGTCTCACAGAGTGCTAGGCAAGCACTCTACCACTGACCTACAGCCCTGGTACCAATCCATAACTTCTTAAATCAGCCTCACAGCAAGTCTCAGAACACAGGCAAAATGCAGACAACTTCTCAGCCAGAACATAAAATGAATGACCTCTAGTCCAGTTACCAATAGTGCCCTCCTTTTCCTCTAAACCCTCTTGAGCCCTGTCTTCACTGTCCGCCCTCCTATTGGCATTCTGATCTTCTGAGCTCCCACCAGAATAGGCCATTAATCTCCATTTACAACAATTTAAGGCATTTCCAGCTTGCACTACTAAGCATCTCAAAATCCTTCCCACCAATTCCAAAAACACATGAACCATATGGTCAGGTTAGTCACAGCAATGACCCCACTTCTCAGTGCCAATTTCTGTTTTAGTCAGCTTTTTCACCTCTGTGACTAAAGGATCTGACCAGAGAAATTGTAGAGGAAAAAAGTCTATTTGGAGGCTCACAGTTTCAGAAGTCTCAGTCCATATACTGCAGGCTTCATTCCTCAGGGCTCCAGTTGAGGCTGAACATCATGGTGAAAGAATATGGTGTAGGGAAGAAGCTCACATGGTGATTAGACAGCAAACAGATAGGTCTCCAGTTGCCAGATACAAAAATATACCCCCAAGCCATGCCCCAATTCCCACCTCCTCCAGTCCCCCACTACCACTTTAGTTACCATTCACTTAATCCCTATCAGAGGATTAATTCACTGATTGGTTTAAGATACTTACAACCCAATCATTTCTCCTCTGAACCTTCTTCACTGTCTCACATATTAGCTTTTGGGAGATATCACATTTAAACCATAACCTTAGGTATTTTGGTCAAAACAACAAAAATCTGAATAACACTAGTAATATGCAGATTATGGATAATACTGAGAACAAAGTAGCAACACAGTTGTTACACTTCACTGGTAGTTAGCTGGATGTCTTAGTCTGTATTACAAAATATCTGCTGATGGGTACATTTTTCTGCCAGGCACAGTAGTGCACACCTGAACTTCCAGCAACTCAGGAGGCTGAGTTGGATACCACATTTGAGGCTAGCCTGAGCAATTTAGCAAGAACCTATCTCAAAAAATAAGGAGTAGAGATGTAACTCAGTGGTAGAGTCCCCCTGAGTTCAAACACAAGTACTGAAAAGAAAATTTTTAAATTATTTTTTTTACTGGGGATTGAACCAGATGTGCTCTACCCAGGCCTTTTTTTCTACCCAGCCCTTTTAATTTTTTATTTTGAGACAGGCTCTTGCTTAATTGCTAAGGTCTCATTAAGTTGCAGAGACAAGCCTTGACTTGAGATCTTCCATTCTCAACCTCCTGAGTCACTGGAATTGCAGGTGTGCATCACTGTGGCTAGCCAAATAAAATTTTTCTGCTCTGCAAAAGATGTTGTCAAAAGAATCAAAGGTCAAGCCATAGGCAATGAGAAAACATTTGCAAAAGACATAACTCATTTTTAAAAACTGTTATCAAAAATATCCAAGGAATTCTTAAAACTCAACAATAAGTACTGGGAACTGAACTCACAGTTCACATATGCTAGGCAAGTGCACTACCACTAACCTACATCCCCCAGCTCTAGTCTAATTATTTAAGTAGGCCAAACACCTTGACAGATTCCTCATCAAAGGTAGATAAGTGCCAAATAATTTTGTAAACAGATGCTCTAGTATGTCCTCAGGAAAATGCAAATTAAGATAACAATGAGATATCTTTGAACTCTTATTAGAATAGTTAAGATCCAAAACATTGACAACAACAAATGCAGACAAGGATGTGGGCCAACAGTCACTTTCTGGATTATTTTTTCTAAGTTTTCTTTTAGTTTGTTAATTGGTCTATTCTTGTGCCAATTCCCACATTACCTCTATTACTGTGAGTTCATAAAGGTGTTGATGAGTCTACTTTAGCCATTCTTACCCCTCTTACACTTTCATATTTGTCATAAAGTTGTGTTATTGTTTATCTCTTACACACACGTTAGGGTCTGTAAACAAGTCAAGATGGCACCTGGTATTTTGCCAGAGGGAGTGGTTTGTGAAGTAATGCCAGCGAGCCATTAAGTGTAGAGATTCCTTATTGGTTGACTGCTGTATCTAGTTTATGTTAATTAAGATAAGCTGTGTGTAATGTATATATACCCCTCCTGTCCTACAATAAACGGCTCCCACTCCTGCTGTATCAATGTACACAAGTTGCTCGTCACCCCACCCTCCCCCACCCCCAGTTATTTTGCTGCAGCTGGACTGTGGCTCACACACACACACACACACACACACACACACACACACACACACACACAAATCCTCTGCTAATTGATTGATATTGCATTGCATCTATACATAGTTTGTAAAATATGAACATTGTTACCATACTGAGTCTTTCAATACATGAACATAACATATTCCTTCTTTGTGTACAACTTCTTTAAACTTTCTCAATATTATTTTAGAAAATTCAGTGCAGAAATCTTTCACATTTTTTGTTGACTTACTAATTGCCTGAATCAATTCCTTGAATTGGAATTTTCTAATTCTATCATTTATTAAGCATTTATTAGTTAGAATTCTTCTATAAATAAAAACTCTCCCTTATCCTCTGAGACTATTTCATTTTCCTGATACACAGTTCATATAAGAAAGTCAAAATATGTTCCTAGTTCTTTTCCCTAATAACTAATTTTTAAACAAATAATTTGGGGCCCCAGCAACTTCCAAAAATGTCTAATTAGTTTTGTTTTGTTAATAATTATTTTCTATTTTGAATACCATTATGAACTGATGGCTTTCTATGTATTCAGTATGTTCCCATAAATTGTCGGCATTTTGTTGAATTTTCAAATTGTTCCATCTTTAGACAGAATGTCCCTTCGTGCTAGCTCCTGGACTTTCTTGACAAACTCCTGTCTTTACCGAGGTTTCCTTAACTCAGAGACTGAGACAGTGATTATGTGTAGGTAGTATATTGGGGAAGGCAAGTAATGTGGGGAGTGTCAGCAGGAGGAGGAACAAGCTGATCACCAGGACTGTTTTCATTTTT
Source organism: Ictidomys tridecemlineatus (assembly GCF_052094955.1). Classification (NCBI taxonomy): domain Eukaryota; kingdom Metazoa; phylum Chordata; class Mammalia; order Rodentia; family Sciuridae; genus Ictidomys; species Ictidomys tridecemlineatus. The sequence continues at coordinate 113,107,212 of NC_135480.1, forward strand.
TCTAATACTTTTTGAGGAGCTTTTAAAAACATATTCAAAATTCTCTGTCAAGGAAGACAAAAGGTTGAAGCATTTGTCCTTTGGCTACTACTTCTTACCAATCAAGATTAACCTGATAGGTTAATCTTGATTGGTAAGAAGTAGTAGCCAAATCCCCCCAAATTCCCAATTGTACAGGATAACCCTTGAGTGGGTTCCAACCAAGTTTCTGCACTCTACACAGCTTTAGAGAAGTCTCAGGGCAGGAAGCAAGGGATCTTCAGCTCAAACAGACAGAAAGTGCTCTCTGTACCTGGACAAAGCCTGTAAAAACTGATTAGAAATTAGAAATGGGACAGAGAAGATGCTGGAGTGTCACACAAAAGGCAATGACTGCTGTTCACTTCAAGCTCTTCATGCTTTTATTCTGTTAACTCCACCACAGAGCTTCCTGCAGTGTAGTAGCTAGACCCAGTTTCTACAAGGACTCCATGTAAGAGATTAATGGAACAAACTGCGGTCTCCATTCTATGATTGGGATAGCCCTCATCTACCATCAACCTGGATTCCCTCACCCTCGCTCTCACTTCAGAAGTAACACACTTAAAAAAAAAAAAAGAAGAAGAAGTAACACACTTCTAAAAAGAACTGTCTTTCCCCGGCCCTCTTTCTGTCTACTGTCACGCCAATGGAGTAACCAAGGTTGTTTTCTATGCCTTCCTTTTATCCTTATACACATAACACATAAAAGGGAAATTAAGAAAACATGTGTGCAGTATGACCTCATTATTGTATAACAAGTGAACAAACAAAAATGAAAGAAAATATATACCAGAAGATCTGACAGGTGTACGTATGTATATATATATATATATATATATATATATATATATATATATAAAACATTCCATTCAAAAACAACAGAACATACATTCTTCTCAAGTGCAAATGGGACATTCTCCAGGGTAGAACTATATGTTAGCACACAAATCAAATCTCAGGAAATTTTAAAAGGTAGATATCATAAAAGGTTCTCTGATAACAATAGAATGAAGTTAGAAACAAAGAAGGAAAACATGAAAAAAAACACAAATTTGTAAAAAAAGAAATTAAAACATGTTTATATAATCATAATGTATGAAAGAAAGAAAAAGAGATTTTCACTCTCTGCTTGCTTCCTGGTTCCTGCTACCTCTAGACTTCTCTCACGGCCTCAGTACAGGAAGAAGGCTGAGAAGACAGAGGAGATCACTGAGGCACAGGTCATCAATCTTGGTGGTAACATGATCTTTGTGAAGATCATCCACAAGGCAATCCCAGCCAAATCATTTTTAAGGATGACCAGTGCCTTGTTTTCCATGACATTTAGCCTAAAGCACCAACATATTTTCTGGTGATACCCCAAAAGCATATATCCTAGATTTCTGCAGAAGAAAAAGATGATGCAAGTTTTCTTAAACATTTAATCATTATTGGTAAGAAATATGCTGCCAAGATGGGCCTGAAGAAGAGTTATCAAATGCTGGTTAGTGAAGGGCAGATGCAGGAAGATCTCTGTCATATTCATGTCTTGTTCTTGGAGGTCAGCAGATGAATTGATCTCCAAGTTAAGAATGTTTGTGGAATAATTTCCCTGTCTCTAGGCAAAGATCAAGTTTGTAAGTTCCAAAGTGGTAAGTAGCACATTTATTTTTGACTATATATGGAAAGATTGGAGAAATAATTTTTTAAACCTACACATGCAAAAAAAATTGTTGCATGGTTAAAACAAATAAAGAGCAAGTGAAATTAGAAAATTCCTAAAGATGATGAAAGTGAGAACCCAACATACCAAAACTTATGGAATGGATCAAAAGCAGGCCTGGGATATAATTTTGTAGCTGAAAACACTTAGATTTTTTTTTAAAGATTGCAAGCCAAACATTTAACTTCACAACTCAAGAAACTAGAAGAAAAAGAACTCCAGACTAGCAGAGAGAAGGAAATAATAAAGATTAGAAATAAATAAAACAGAGAAAAGAAAAACATTCGAGAAAATCAACAAAACCAAAAGCTAGTTCTTTGAAAAAGATTAATAAAATTGACAAAATTTAGATTGACCAAGAAAAAAAAGAAAGAAGACTCAAATTCCTAAACTCAGAAATGAAAATGGAGATGTTATGATTGATTCTGCATGTATAACAAGTAATATAAAATAGTACTATAAATAGTTGTAATCCAACAATTTGGATAACTAACAACAATTGAACAGGAGGATACACTCTGAATGTTTTGTATCTCTTCCAAAGTTTGTGCCAAAACTTAATCCCTAATGCAACAGTATTAGGAGGTGTGGCAGGTGTGATACAGACTTGCATTCCCAGCTACCCCCGAAGCTGAGGCAGAAGGATCACTTAAGCCCACAAGACCAGCCTGGACAACATAGCAAGATTGCATCTCAAAACAAAAAGAGGTGTGATCTTTAGTTGGTCATTGAGTCATGAAGACTCTGCCTCCATGAATGGGATTAGATGCTTTTATAAAAGGGCTTGATGAAGGGAATTCATCTCTTTTCCCCATCCTTCCCTTCCACATGTGAGGTTACAGCGTCCTTTCCTCTGGAAGACACAGCAACCAAGCATCATCTTGAAAAAGAATTGGGCACCTCACTAGTTATTAAACCTCCCATATCTTGATCTTTTTAAAATTTTTTTATTAGTGCATTATAGATATACATAATATTGGGGGTATATTTTGACATAATTATACAAGCATGGAATATAATTTTTTAAGAATAGAATATAATTTTTGCTCAATTCATTCCCCAGCACTTCCCCCTTTCCTGTTCCCCTTCCTTCTGCCTGTTCCCTTTCCTCTATTCTGCTTGTCTGTCTTTTATTTTGTTCATAATTTTTTCAATTGGTGCATTATAAATTTAAATAAAGATGAAATTCACTGTGGTGTTTTCACATGTGTTCCTAGGATAATTTTGTCAGTTTCATTCTACCATTCCTCCTTTTCCTATCCTTCCTCCCTCCCCCTCACCCCTTCCTCTACTCCACTGATATCTCTTCTATTTTCATGGAATTCCCCCTACTTTGTTTTTTTTTTTTTTTCTTATTTTGGTCTAGCTTCCGCATATGAGAGAAACATTTAACTCTTGATTTTCTGGGTCTGACTTATTTAACTTAGCATGATAATCTCCAGTTTCATTCATTTACTGGCAAATGCTATAATTGCACTCTTCTTTATGGTGGAGTAAAACTCCATTGCGTTTATATACAACTTTGTCTTTATCCATTCATCTGTTGACTAGCATCTGGGCTGATTCCATAACTTGGCTATTGTGAATTGCACTGCTATAAAGATTGATATAATTGCATCCCTATAGTACGCTGATTTTAGATATTTTGAATATATACCAAGGTATGAAATAGCTGGGTCATTTGGCGGTTCCATTCCCGTTTTTTTTTTTTTTTTTTAGAAACATCCACACTTCTTTCCCGAGTGACTACTAATTGCAGTCTCACAAAAAATGCTTGAGTGTACCTTTTCCCCCCCATTTTAATAGTGTTTATTATTATTTGTATTCTTGATAATTGTCATTCTGACTGGAGTGAGATGAATTTCAATGTAGTTTTGATTTGCATCTCCCTGGTGCTAAAGGTGTAGAACTTTTTTAATGTATTTGTTGTCCACCTGTATTTCTTCTTTTGAGAAGTGTTTGTTTAGATATTTTGCTCATTTATTAATTGGGTTAGTAGTAGTACTAGTAATAGTAGTAGCAGCAGCAGCAGTTGTTTTTATTTCTTTATATATTCTAAATATTAATCCCCAGAGAAGCAGGTGGCAAAGATTTTCTCCCATTCTTTAGGCTTTCTTTTTGTGCTCTTAATTGTTTCCTTTGCTGTGCAGAAGTTTTTAAATTGATGCCATTCCACCTTATGAATTATTGATTTTATTTCTCACACTTTAAGAGTCTTGCTAAGGAAGTTGGAGCCTGTGTCAATATGCTGGATTGTTGAATCTTCATTTTATTCTAGCAGTTACAAAGTTTATTGTCTAATTCCTAGGTCTTAACCATTTTGACTTTTGTGCAGCATGAGAGGGATCAAGTTTCATTCTTCTATACATGAATATCCAGTTTTCCCTGCACCATTTCTTTAAAACGTTATCTTTTCTCCAATGTACGTTTTGGCATCTTTGTCAAGTATCAAATGACTGTATCTATGTAGATTTGTCTCTGTGTCTTCTATTCTATTTGTCTTCATGTCTCTGCCGCGTGATCAGCACACTAGCTTCATACTAGAGGTCCTAAGCATAGAAGTTAACTAGTGAGATCAAAATAAAGACACATAAACTCAATTTACCTTTTTCTTGCCCAGTTCAGAGACGGCCCTTCCTGGCTCCTGCCTCGAGCCATCTGGTGGGGTAAGCGAGATTTACACAAGAGACTAGCAGGAGAGAGGGGAGAGCATGCCAGAGAGTGGGCTTTTATTGGGGAACAAAAAATTCAGGGGAAAATTCCATCCAATGAAGGTCAAGGGGGACAGCATTCCAAGGTCAGTGTCAGTGATTGGTCTCAGGGTCAATGGTCAGTCACACTCCCCACAAGGATGGGCTCTCTCACCTAAAGAGGGTGGGGATAAGTTCTGACACAGCTGGCCAGAATGCCTCACACCCAATCAGGGAGGTGCCCAATCACGTGTGAGAACAGCTTCCCACATATCCCCCTTTTTTCTCTTAAAAATCAGGGGGTGATTCACTCTCTCGAGTTTTTGCACTCTTGTTCCTAAGACTTGCCATCCCATAATTACAACACAAAAGAGAATTAACAGCAAAGAGAACAATACAATAATGTACCAGGGTTAAATCCATTTAACTCCTTCAATATTTGGTTAGCCAAAGAAGGATCTGAAAAATCAGCTCTATTATTTTGAATGTCTTGGATATGGTGATGAAGTTCCAAAAGATCCAAGCTATTATTATTATTTTGCAAAATACCTAACAAATGGTTTTTAACCTTCTCCCAATCCCAGAGAGAAGCATTGTACTTGGCAGCTGTAACACACACATATTTATAATTTGCGAGGCATTTAAGCCTTTCCTTAAACTTTAAAGCTGAAAGTTCATTACCTACGTCTATAACAGTCGCCTCTAAGGCATTTAACTTAGTCTCAATTCTTTCATCAATATTTACTTGATTACGCAGAGACTTGGAAGTATTTTGAGCTAAATTATTAAGAAATTTTGCATGTTGAATATTTTGAGACAACATTAAGGAGGCAGAAATACTGGATGCAATGAAAGAAACTAGTGCCAAAACACCAACAATTATAATTCCAATAGCATGTTTTGGTCTTGCTAGCTGGGCATGAATTTGCTGCAAGACTTGAAAACCAGCATCAGCATACCATGGCTCTGAAATGTTAGCAGGCAATAAAACAAAATAGGGCTGATGAAGTATCAGCACTCCTTTTCCTCCATTATACCTAGTAATACAATTGGTTAGGTTACATTTGAAACATGTAACAACATATCTGTCATCTATCCATTTAACTTTTACATTTTCAATAATTAAAATGTAAGGAATTGGACACAGGCTTGTAAACCATTGCAAGATCCTATCCTTACAGTTCTTGCCAACAAATTTTGGTAAAGGCTTGTCTGTAAAATATAAGAATTCTGAGGCAGCAATTAAGCACCAAACATCTTTTTGAATACCATCCTCACTGTAAGTCAAAATATTACTGACAAATCCTGCAGGTGTCATAGCAGAATTTTTTCGTATATGTCTCATCAATTTTTGGAGATCAGTCTAAAATATACCCACTATCTTTAGACATCTTATGTTGTACATGAAAAGTATTTACACAATCTATCCACCTAGGAAAGGTGCCAATCTCAATTGTAGAACTATTTGGACAGTGGGGTATTCGTGGAGGTTTTGCAGAAATGACTGGTTTGTTATGGGAAAGTCCCATCGTAATTACTGATCTAGTATAAGGTTTTAAGTTTCCATAAATAGAATAATTAGTCAGTCTAGGTCTCCAGTCGCTGTCTTTTCCTCAAATGATACTTTCAGACAGCAAGCATATTTATCATGGGACCAACACAAAGGTAATTGGGCACTTTAGCCAGAATAATTAAATCTAGTCACATGATTGGGAGTAATATTAGTATCTGTAAATCCTCCCATCATAAATGAGTCATTAGTAAACACTGGAATAGATTCTCCAGTCCACACAGCTGGGTGTACCAGGGGTGGATCTGGGAAATATGTCCAGTAAGTGTCTGCTTGGCTCCCCTTTACCTGACAGCCCAGCAGGGCAATCACTGTGGCTACCATCACCACTAGGGTCTTGTTTTTTCCTAGAAGTCGAATTATTTGTGAAACCTGTGTTGTTAGCTTCTTCATGTCTTCCCATAAAATCAGCCTTTTGGCTGGGTCAATCTGGTTTCTCTTCGTCCTTCTTTGATATCTCTTCCTTTTGAATGGGGGCCTCTCCGGGTTCTATCTCTTCCATGTCTGATTGCGCCTTCAGGCACCCAGATAGGACAGAAAGCACCTTCTGGAAAAATACAAGCATGACCTCTGCCCCACATAATCACTGGATCTGGGCCTTTCCATTGACCAGTCTGTAAATCTTTCCACAAAACTCTGCCTAAAGGGCCTGTTACTGTGGGAGACATATGTCTCTCAGCTGGAGTGTGACCTTCTACGTCACAGTTTAAAAAATTTAAAACAAACAAGGCATGATTGAGGCTATTTTGGGGAGTCATAAACCTATTTTGACCTTTTAATTTTTCTAATTGAAGCTTAACAGATAAATGAGCTCATTCCACAATGGCTTGATTTTGTGGGTTATAAGGAATTCCTGTTTTATGATTAATTTGAAACTCTTGGCAAAATTGTTGAAGAGAAGAGCTTACATAAGCTAGTGCATTATCTGTTTTAATCTGTAAAGGGCACCCTAATACAGCAAAGGCTGTTAGGCAATGAGAAATTACATGTTGAGTATTTTCTTTTGTACGTGCTATGGCAAAAATAAATCTGGAATATGTATCAACTATTACATGTACATAACATTGCTTACCGAATTGAGGAATATGAGTTACATCCATTTGCCATATTTGATTTGGTTTTAATCCACAGGGATTTACCCCTGATGGCGGGGATGGAGTGTGAATAACACACTTAGGGCAGTGACTTACAATTTGATGAGCTTGTTCTCTGGTAATATTAAATTTTTTACATAAACTAGAAGCATTTTGATGATGCAAGGACTGGGAGGCTTGTGCACAATCATATGGAGACATCTGTTGACAAACAGCTACTAATTTATCAATCTTGTCATTACCTGAAGCTAAAGGTCCTGGAAGATTAGTATGAACCCGTATGTGTCCTATGAAACATAGGTATCTTCGCATTTGCACTGCCTACTGTAAATTATGAAATAATTCAAATAACTCTTGTGATGAAGTATACGCAATAACTGAAGTTTCAGTATTTTTGGTAACTCTGACTGCATATAAGCTGTCAGAATAAATATTAATAGGCTCATTTGCAAAGTAATTTAAGGCACAAATCAGAGCCTGAAGCTACTCTCTCTGGGCAGAAGTATATGAAGTTTGCATTACCTCTGTGTGGACACGACTATAAAAACCTGCTTTACCTGAGCTTGAACACCGATAAAACTCCATCTATAGGGTGGGCATGTACAATCTTTGGAAAAATAAGCGATGTTAATGATGCAAATTGAATAATTTTATCATGAGGGTAATGACTATCTATCTGGCCAGGAAAATCAGCAAAAGCTATCTGCCATAAGCTAGAAGTTTGAAAAAGCCAATTATTCTGTTGAACAGAAAATGGAATAATTATGATATCAGGCTCAGATCCAATTAATTGTAAAATTCTCATTCTACCTTTAATTACTAATTGAGCAATAGAGTCATGAAAAGGAATCAATGTTTTTTGAGGGGAGTGGACTAAATAAATCCACTCAATAACTCCCAATCTTTGCTACATGGCTCCTATTGGGGTATGCTCAATTGGAAATATTAATATCTGAAATAAAGGACTTAAATCAGAAGTAGTTAGTTTTAAGGATGGCCTCAGCCAATTAATATCTCCTAATAGTTTTTGAAAATCATTAAGGGTTTGTACAGAAACTGTTTCACTCATGTAAAAATAATGGTGGCCCCCATGGTCGGTGCAATGACGTCAATTTGCGCGACCATCATCTACTTCCTCATTCTTGGCCAAGGGGAGGACCAACCAGAAGTCTGTGTTCCAGCCAGGCGGAAATGATGACAAGAAGGCAGGCTGATCAGAGCCATCTTGATCCGCCATGTGGGGATGAGTCCTGTAATATCTATTATCAATAGCAGAGGGAACCCTGGACTTAAAATTACGAGTACGACATTCCTTAGCAAAATGGCCTTCTCTACCGCAAAGATAACATCTCCTGCGGGGTTTTTGCACCAAATCCTGTGGCTGTAAAGTCTGCTTCAAGGCTGCAGCTAACATTACTGTTTGTAAATGGGTGGAATCAATCTCAGAACACAAGTGGATAAACTCAGAAACTGTTCCTTTTTTCCGATGGGATCTGAGAACATCCTGACAATATTTATTTGCATTTTTAAATGTCAATTGTCTAACAATAAATTCACAAGCCCCTGGGTCTCCTATTGAGCGATTGGCAGTTGATACAGCCTCACTACAAAATCAGAATAGGGTTCACTTGTGCCTTGTTTAACTTTAGTTAGAACTAAATTGGACTGGTCCTTGGAAATTATCTGTTTCCAGGCACGTTAAGTACAGCCAGTTATCTGATCATACACTGCAAATTCATAATTTAACTGTCTTTCAAAATCAGTAAATTCACCTGTTCCTAAAAGCATTTATACTGGTGTCTGAAGATTCTGTCTTCTATTTTTCTCTTCTTGTTCAGCACCAAAATCAGCCCAATAAGACCGTCAAAGCAAGAAGTTTCTGCCACTCAGACAAGCCCTGGTTAATGAAACCCAGTCTCTTGGTGAGGATATAGTATCAAGGAAATTTTGCACAAAAGGTGAATTGGGACCATAAATCTCACAAGCGCTTTTTAATTCTTTGATGGTTTGAAAGGGAATTATTGCATGAACTTGAACTCGTTGACCCTGGTCATTAAGCTGCTCAAAAACTGGGAAAAGCTGAAAACCGCTAATATCTTCCCCTGCCTTCTGTGCTGTCTTAATACCTCCCTGGAACCGGGTAAGAAAAGTCATTGTTAATTCAGAGTACCTGTTAAATTTTGTCCTTTTAGCAGAAAATGGCCGAATTCTAATAGCCTGGGCAGGTGGTGTTAAACGCAGTCTGTTAAAATTTCTCTGTAAGTCCTGAATTTCAATGTCTGATTCCTCTTCCTCAGACTGTGACTTGTGGGAAGAATTTTCTCCGTAGCATCTTGAAATTGGGCTCTTGAGCCACGTGGTAAAGGGCTTTGTGCCTCTGTAAGAATTACTTCTTCTCCAAGAGGATTTTCTATCTCTCCGGGAGAACTTTCTATGTCTCCAGATGTTTCCTCTATATAATCCTCATCTCTATGACCCTGACTTTTATGATCTTCCTCCAAGCTACCTTGACCTTGTTCCTGCAAGCTTACATTTCATACCTTAGGCTTAGCCCCGAGAGCTTTTGTTTTCAACTAGCTTAAGGAAATTACCTTAGACTCAGGCAGGTTTTCCATTTGAATAGATTTAATGGCTCTCTGAATGCCTTTCAATAGATCTTCAGGGGGCCACTGAGCTATGGTCCATGTAGTCAAAAAGACAAATTTCTAAAGCCATCCATACTTTCTGAATGTTCTCAATATTTCCAGGTATTCATTAGAAAGGCAGATTTTTTTGTAATTTCCTTCCCTAATTTGTCCCAAGTATGTAAATTTGGTGATTCTTGGTCACAAAACCAAGGGCAAAATTCACCTACAACCTTTAAGAATTGTAACAGTTGAGTCTTTTGTATCTGTTTTCCTTTCTGATTAATTATCGTTTTTAAAATAGTCAAGTACATGTCCTTATCAGTAGAAGTTGCATTTCCCATTATTAATAATTTAACATCTTGTCCCTTCAGTACCTCCAGGTACTTTTGTGACCCAAAATTGTCACCAAATCCTTATTTCTATAGCGCGCTCCCACTCAATCTAGTTAATCTAATATGCTCCCTCGTGGGCACCAAAATCTGCCGCGCGACCAGCAAGCTAGCTTCATACTAGAGGTCCTAAGCATAGAAGTTAACTAGTGAGATCAAAATAAGACACATAAACTCAATTTACCTTTTTCTTGCCCAGTTCAGAGATGGCCCTTCCTGGCTCCTGCCTCAAGCCATCTGGTGGGGTAAGCGAGATTTACACAAGAGACTAGCAGGAGAGAGGGGAGAGCATGCCAGAGAGTGGGCTTTTATTGGGGAACAAAAAATTTAGGGGAAAATTCCATCCAATGAAGGTCAAGGGGGACAGCATTCCAAGGTCAGTGTCAGTGATTGGTCTCAGGGTCAATGGTCAGTCACACTCCCCACAAGGATGGGCTCTCTCACCTAAAGAGGGTGGGGATAAGTTCTGACACAGCTGGCCAGAATGCCTCACACCCAATCAGGGAGGTGCCCAATCACGTGTAAGAACAGCTTCCCACACATGTCTTTTTTGGTGCCAATACTATGCTGTGTTTGTTACTATAACTCTGTAGTATTGAGATCCAGTATTGTGATGCTTCCAGCATTGCTCTTCTTGCTCAGGGTTGCTTTGGCTACTCTGGATCTTTTATACTCCCAAATGAATTTTAAAACTTTTTTTTCCTAGTTCTGTAAAGAATGGCACTGGTATTTTAATGGGGATTGAATGAATCTGTATAACACTTTTGGTAGAAGAGCCATTTTGATAATACTAATTTTGCCTATTCAAGACCATGGGAGGTCTTTTGCTCTTTGAAGGTCTTCTTCAATTTCTTTCTTCAGTGTTCTATAGTTTTCATTTTAGAGTTCTTTCACCTCCTTGGTTAGACTTATTCCCAAGTTCTTGTTTTGTTTTGTTTTTTGTTTGTTTGTTGTTGTTGTTGTTGTTGTTGTTGTCTGTTTGTTTTGAGGTTATTGTGAATGGGGTAGTTTTCCTTCTCATTAGAATCATCATTGGAGTATAGAAAAGTGATTGATTTATGTATGTTGATCTTGTATTCTGTCAGTTTGCTGTATTTGTTGTTAGCTCAAGAAGTCTTCTATTACAGTTTTTTGGGTCCTCTAAGCATAGGACCATGTCATCAGCAAACGGGAATTTGATTTCTTCTTTTTCTATTTATATCCCCTTAATTTCTTTCTCTTGCCTAATTTCTCTGGCTAGAAGTTCAAGGACTATGTTAAACAGGAGTAGTTAGAATGGGCATCATTGTTCCTGCTTTTTTAAAAAAAAATTTTTAAATAAATGACAGCAGAATGCATTACAATTCTTATTACACATATACAGCACAATTTTTCATATCTCTGGTTGTATATAAAGTATGTTCACACCAATTTATATCTTCATACATGTACTTTGGATAGTGATATTTATCACATTCCATCATCCTTGCCAATCCCCTGCTTTCTCCCTTTCTAGAATTCATCTCCCACTCCTCTGCCCTTTCTAGAATTCATCTATTCCTCCCAGACTCCCCTTCCTTCCCCATGATGAGTCAGCCTCCTTATATCAGAGAAAAAACTCAGCATTTTTTTTGGGGGGGGGGATTGTCTAACTTCACTTAGCATTATCTTCTCTAACTCCATCCATTTGCCTGCAAATGCCATGATTTTATTATCTTTTATTGCTGAGTAAAATTCCATTGTGTATATGGGCCACAATTTTTTTTTATCCATTCATCTACTGAAAGGCATCTAGGTTGGCTCCACAGTTTAGCTATTGTGAACTGTGCTACTATAAACATTCATGTGGCTGTGTCCCTGTAGTATGCTGTTTTTAAGTCTTTTGGGTATAGACCAAGGAGAGTGATAGCTGGGTCAAATGGTGGTTCCATTCCCAGATTTCCAAGGAATCTCCATACTGCTTTCCATATTGGCTACACCAATTTGCAGTCCCACAAGCAGTGTATAAGTACAGCTTTTTCCCCACATCTTCATCAACACTTATTGTAGTTATGTGTTATTGAAAATTAACAATGTCTTGTTATTGAAAAGTAACAATGTCTTCATAATAGCTGCCATTCTGACTGGAGTGAGATGATATCTTAGAGTGGTTTTGATTTGCTTTTCTTTAATTGCTAGAGATGATGAACATTTTTTCATATATTTGTTGATTGATTGTTGATTCTCTTCTGAGAAGTGTCTGTTCAGGTCCTTGGCCCATTTGTTGATTGGGTTATTTGGTTTTTTGGTGATTAGCTTTTTGAGTTCTTTATATACCCTAGAGATTAGTGCTCTATCTGATGTGTGAGGGGTAAAAATTTGCTCCCAGGATGTAGTCTTTCTATTCACCTTACAGATTGTTTCTTTTGCTTAGAAGAAACTTTTTAGTTTGATTCCATCCCATTTATTGATTCTTGGTTTTAATTCTTGTGCTATAGGAGTCTTATTAAGGAAGCTGGGGCCTAATGCCACATGATGAATCTTCTATTAGATACAGAGTCTCTGGTTTAATTCCTAGGTCTTTGATCCACTTTGAATTGAGTTTTGTGCATGGTGAGAGATAGGAGTTTAATTTTATTTTGTTGCATATGGATTTCCAGTTTTCCCAGCACCATTTGTTGAAGATACTATAGACACAACATATCAAAATCTCTGGGACACTATAAAAGCAGTACTAAGAGGAAAATTCATTGCATGAAGTTCATCCCTTAAAAGAAGAAAAAGTCAACAAAAAATAATTTCACACTACATTTCAAAGCCCTAGAAAAAGATATACAAATCAGCAGCAAAAGCAGTAGATGGCAAGAAATAATTAAAATGAGAGCTGAAATCAATGAAATTAAAACAAAAGAAACAATTGAAAAAGTTGATAAAACGAAAAGTTGGTTCTTTGAAAAAATAAATAAAATTGACAGACCCTTAGCTATGCTAACAAAGAGAAGGAGAGAAAAAACTCAAATTACAGACACTACAGAAATACAGAGGATAATTAGAAATTATTTTGAAAACTTATACTACAATAAAATAGAAAACATAGAAGGCATCATCAAATTCTTAAGTCATATGATTTGCCCAGATTGACTCAGGAAGATATCCACAATTTAAACAGGCCAATATCAAGTAATGAAATAGAAGATGCCACCAGAAGATTACCCACTAAGAAAAGCCCAGGACCAGATCGATACACAGCTGAGTTCTACAAGACCTTTAAAGAAGAACTAATACCAATACTCTTCAATTTATTTCAGGAAATATAAAAAGAGGCAGCACTTCCAAACTCATTCTAATGAGGCCAATATTACCCTGATCCCAAAACCAGGCAAAGACACATCAAAGAAAGAAAACTTTAGACCAATATCTCTAATGAACATAGATGCAAAAATTCTCAATAAAATTCTGGCAAATCAAATACAAAAACATATCAAAAAGATTATGCACCATGATCAAGGGGGCCCAGGGATGCAAGGTTGGTCCAATATACAGAAATCAATAAATGTAATTCATCACATCAGTAGACTCAAAGATAAGAATCATATGATCATCTCAATAGATACAGAAAAAGCATTTGACAAAATACAGCACCTTTACACGTTCAAAACACTAGAAAAACTAGAGATAACAGGAACATATCTCAACATCATAAAGGCTATCTATGCAAAGCCTCAAGCCAACATCATTCTAAATGGAGAAAAATTAAAGGTGTTCCCTCTAAAAACTGGAACAAGACAGGGATGCCTTCTTTCACCACTTCTATTCAACATGGTTCTTGACAATTAGACAGATGAAATAAATTAAAGGAATATGTACAGGAAAAGAAGAACTTAAATTAGCACTATTTGCTAACGATATGATTCTATATCTAGAAGACCCAAAAAGCTCCATCAGAAAACTTCTAGAACTAGTAAATAAATTCAGCAAAAGTAGCAGGATATAAAATCAACACCCATAAATCAAAGGCATTTCTGTATATCAGTGACAAATTCTTTGAGAAACAAATGAGGAAAACTATTCCATTTAGAATAGCCTCAAAAAAAGAAGATATTGGGAATCAAATTAACAAAAGAGGTGAAAGATGTATACAATGAAAACTACAGAATCCTAAATAAAGAAATCAAAGAAGACCTTAGAAAATGGAAAGATCTACCTTGCTCTTGGATGGGCAGAATTAATATTATCAAAATGACCAAACTGCCAAAAGCATCCCTACAGATTTATTGAAATTTCAATGAAAATCCCAATGGTATTACTCATAGAAATAGAAAAAGCAATCATGAAATTCATCTGGAAAAATAAGAGACCCAGAATAGCTACAGCAATCCTTAGCAGGAATAGTGAAGCAGGTGGCATCACTATACCATACCTTAAATTATATACAGAGCAACAGTAACAAAAACAGCATGGTATTGGCACCAAAACAGACTGGTAGACCAATGGTACAGAATAGAGGACACAGAGACTAACTCACAAAATTACAATTATCTTATATTAGACAAAGGTTGTTCCTGTTTTTAGAGAAAATGTTTTCAGTTTTTTTGCATTCAGTATGATGTTGGCTTGGGACTTGCCATATATAGCCTTTACAATTTTGAGATAAGTTTTTTCTCTCCCTATCAGAACTTGATCTTAATCTTTCTAGCCTCCAGAACTATGAGTATAACTTTTTGTTCTTTATAAATTACCCAGTCTCCAGTATTTTATTATAATAGCACAAGTAAGAGCCAGGTGTTGTGGTACATGACTGTGAGTCCGGAGGCTGAGAAAGGAGGGTTGCAAATTTGAAGCCAGCCTTGGCAATTTAGCAAGGCCCTCAGCAACTTAGCAAGACCCTCTCTGAAAATAAAAAAATAAAGATGTGGTTAAGCACCCCTGGGTTCAATCTCCAGTACCAAAAAAAAAACACAGCACAAATGGACTAAGAAAAAAAATCTATATGAAACAGGCAAATTGCTAGAAACCTACAACCTGCCAAAACTAAATTATGAAGAAATATAAAATCTGAATAGACCATAATTGTTATGATTGAATCAGTAATTAGAGACCACCTGATAAAGAAAAAGCCTGAACTTAATGATGTCATTGGTAACTTAACCAAACAGTTAAAGAATTAATGCCAGTTCTCAAGCTCTTCCCCAAAAGAATTTCAAGAGAAGGGTATGCTGCCTAACTCATTTTATGAGGCCAGCATTATTACCCTGACACCAAAGCCACATGAGGACACTACAAGTATCAATCAATATCCTTGTAAATATTAATGCAAAATCCTTACCAAAATATTAGAAAATTAAATTCAACAGCATATTAAAAGGATTATAAATTATGAATTAGTGAGATTTATTTCTGGAATCCAAGAATATTTCAATATTTAAAAATTGTTCAATATAACATAACACACTAACAGGATGAAAGGATAAATGGCACATGATCATCTCAATTGATGCAGAAAAAGCACTTGACAAAATTCAAACCCTTTCATGATAAGAACATTCAAAAAGCTAGGAATAAAACTTCAACATAATAAAGACTATATTTGAAAACCACCACAAGTAACCTCAGATTCAAGGGAGAAAGCTTTTCCTCTAAGATCAAGAACAAGACTTCTATGCCTGCTTTGGCTACTTCTATACAACATAGTATTAAAATCAAATTGCTCTTCTAGAACAATTAAGCAAGAAAAGGGAGGGGGAATCTGAATTGGAAAGAGAGAAGTGAAAGGATCTTTGCTAACAGATGTCATGATATTATGTGTCCAAAACCATAGACTGTTTTAAAAAAAAAAAACTGTTAGAAGTAATAAATAAGTTCAGTGAAGTAACAGGAGCAAAATTCATCAATCAACACTCAAAAAAACACTTGTGCTTCTGTACACTAACAATGAAGAATCTGAAAAGGAAATTAAGGAAACAACTTCATTTACATTAACTTCAAGAGGAATAAAATACTTAGAAATAGGCATATTTAGTTTAAGGTTTAGCTCAGTGGTAGAGCACGTGCTTAGAATATGAGCAATCCCCCAATCTCTAGCAAAGAAAGAAAGAAAAAGAAAGAAAGAAAGAAAGAAAGAAAGAAAGAAAGAAAGAAAAAGAGGAAGGAAGGAAGGACAGAAAACTTATGACCAAAGAGGGAAAATACTTGTGGAGCCAAGCCCTTGTTACAAAGCAGCAGAGTTGTGGACTAGGAGGGCTGGAGCACGGGAGGCAAGCACAGGGCCACTGCCACCCAGAGTCCATCATGCTGGTGTGGGCCTGAAGCCCAGTAGCTAGGGCACACACACCTGTGGACCCTGGTGGCCTGACACTGGCTGAATAAGCAGCAATAAAACAGGAACAGGTGCAGACCCGAGTGGTGACTGGAGAGCTGACCAATAGTGCTGGTACTTTTCCAAACACTGATTAACCTAAATTTGGACCAATAGCATTGACCTGAGAGCTATTTGAACCTCTAGACTAGTACACTTAAGGAGCAACCTTCTCTCCTCCTGCCAAAATTTAAAAAAATAAAATAAAATAAAAAAAGGGCTGTGGATATAGTTCAGTGATGAAGCATGCCTGAGTTAAATCCCCAGTATCAGAAAAAAAAAAAAAAGTGCCAGCAGGTTCCATATCTGGGGAGGAGCCTGGTCTCTGATTCAAAGGTGGAGTCTTGTTGTGTGGCTATTCAATGAGGAAAGGAGAGTCTTTCCAATAAATGATGCTAAAGAAACTGGATATCCACATACAAAAGAAGAAACTGAATTCTTTCCTAACACTATATACAAAAATGAACTAAACATGTGGAAAAATAAGAATTCCATTTGAATCAAATGTATGATATGTCAAGATCATTGTAACGTTTTGAGCAACTAATAAATAAAAGAACTAAAAATAGACTAGAGATCTAAATGTAAGCACTAAACCATAAGCCTCTTACAAGAAAACAAAAGAAAAGCTTCATGATAATGGTTTTTACAGTGATTTCTTGGATATAGTACCAAAACCATAAGTAACAAAAGCAAAAATAGCAAATTGAACTTCACTAAAATTAGATATTTAAATATTTTTTACATCAATGGACACTATCAACAGAGTGAAAATGAAACTCATTGGATGGGAGAAAAGATTTGCATATTATATATCTGCATAGGAATTAATATCCAGGCTATATAAGGAACTCTTAAAACTAAACAAAAGCAAAATATCTAATTCAAAAGCAAAGAACTTGAACAGATATTTCTCCAAAGAATATATACAAATGCCCAAAAAGCACATGAAATGATGCTCAACAGCACTAATTGTTAAGGCAATGTAAATCAAAACCACAGTGAGATACCACATTATACCCATTAGGATAGCTTCTCTTTAAAATAAATAGATAGATAGATAGATAGATAGATAGATAGATAGATAGATAGATAGATAGATAGATACATAGATACATAGATACATAGATACATAGATAGATAACAAAAGCTCGTGTATTGTGGAGAAATTAGAGTCCTTGTGCACTGCTTGCAGGAATGTAAAATGGTGCGGCTAATATGGAAAACAACAATAATTCCTCACAATCTTTATCATAGAATTACTATTTGATCTAGCAATTCCCCTCCTGAGAGTATCAACAAAATGACAGACTTATATATTTTATACCAATGTTCATAGCAGCATTATTCACAGTAGCCAAAATATAGAAACAATCCAAATGACCATCAAGAAATGAATGCCTAAATGAAAAGTTGTTTAAAAAAAAAAAAACATATGATGGAATATTATCCAGCCTTGAAAAAGGGTAAAATTCTAATACATGACATTGCATGGGTGAAAACTGAAGGCATTATACTAAGTGGTAAGTCAGACATAAAGGACAAATAGTGTATGATTCACTTATGTGAAATTCATGTAGATAGGAAGAACACTGGTTGTCAGAGGCCAGGGGAGTCAGAAATGTGGAGTTATTGGTTAATGCATGAGTTTCAGTATGGAATGATGAAAAAGTTCCAAATGATGATGGGGAGTGGCAATGATTGCACAACAATGTGAAGGTACTTAATGTCACTGAACTAGATGATTAAAAAAGTTAAAATTGTGAATTTTATGCTACGTATATTCTATAACAACAAAAAAGAAAACTATAACTTTTTTAACTTTAATAATACATAATATCTCTTTTCTTGATCAATAATTATAAACCTAATTCATCATTTTCAATGCAATACATCATAGAAATATACAATTTGCCATTGAAAGGGCTTGCTATAATATGTTTAACTATTCCTATATTTTGAATGACATTTGGTATTATAAACAATGCTGCAATAACAATCTTTAAAATTATTATTATCTAGGGGCTGAGGCTGGGGCTCAGTGGTAGAGCACTTGTCTAGCATGTGTGAGGCACTGGGTTTGATCCCCAGCACCACATAAAAATAAACAAATAAAATAAAGGCATTCTGTCTATCTACAACTACAAAAAAAAAAAAAAAAATTCTTATTATCTAGAGTCCCCAAATAGTGATTACTGGACCAAGTAAATGATATATTTAGATTTTTCTTTAACCCATTTTTAATTTTTGTTTGTTTATGGTGAAAAGCAGGAGGGAAGTTATTCTAAATTGCTGAGGGCCATTGCCAAGTAGGAATGCCAAGTAGCGAATTGTGGTAGTGCTGGCATATCTTTGCTGATGGTGTCACCAGTGATGCAATTTCCTTGCCAGCGCACCCCATGTTAATTGTTTCCACAGTCTTGGCTGGGCACAAGATCACGAGCCACTCACAGCTTTGTAGATTCAAACAGCAATTCTTTATTCCCGAACTCACACCGGCTTCTACAAACACGTTCTGGGGAAATCCAAGTTCTGCCACCCAATTCACGTCCCAAATACTTTCTGAATCCCACGAGAACTCAAGGGGAACTCAAGGATCAGGCTTGCCTGAGGCAGCAGAATATGCCCTATTCATAGCAGGAATAACCTTAAACCTGGAACCACCTTAAACCCGGATTGTCTTAAACCGGGAATGCCCTAAACCCAAATTATCCTAAACCAGGATACTTCCTAAAACCTGCAGGATACACCCTAAACCTGAATCCACCCTCGTCCTTGAGCAGGGTCACTTTTCTCAAACACACATGCAAGGTCACAGCGAATTTCCAAGGCAAGTCCATTTAACATGGGGTACGCTGGCAAGGAAATTTCGATGCATCCTTCCTCCTTGGCAATGGCCCTCAGCATCTCCCCCCTTCTGATTAATTAAACAACAAGCAATGTGGCTTAAGGACCGTGCCTGGTAGGTTGTCCAATTCAACATATGGTTCTTACCTGTCATGGAAAAAACTGACCTCTAGGCGTCAGCTTCCTGTCTTAGGTTGATACCACTGCAGTCGGATCAACCCGTCACTGACTACCAGTCCAGCATTCACCCATACTTGTGGATAGGCCTATGCACCAGTGGGGGCGTGAGGTTCTTGCCTCACCTCTGTTGGCCCCCAAATTTAGCATTGGTGCCAGTGGGGGGGTGAGGTTCTTTGCCTCACCTCTGTTGGCCCCCAAATTTTAGACCATCACTAGTAGAAGGGAGGAGGATACAGAAATGCCACGACACCAAGCCAATTGACGGCTCCTTTAGAAAAATTGCATCACTGGTGACACCATCAGCAAAGATATGCCAGCACTACCACAATTTGCTGAGGGCCATTGCCAAGTAGGAATGACGCATTGCTGTGACATTGCATGTGTGTTTGAAAAAGGTGACCCTGCTCAAGGACGAGGGTGGATCCAGGTTTAGGGTGTATCCTGCAGGTTTTAGGAAGTATCCTGGTTTAGGATAATTTGGGTTTAGGGCGTTCCCGGTTTAAGACAATCCGGGTTTAAGGTGGTTCCAGGTTTAAGGCGGTTCCAGGTTTAAGGTTATTCCTGCTAGGAATAGGGCATATCCTGCTGCCTCAGGCACGCCCAATCCTTGAGTTCCCCTTGAGTTCTCGTGGGATTCAGAAAGTATTTGGGACGTGAATTGGGTGGCAGAACTTGGATTTCCCCAGAACGTGTTTGTAGAAGCCGGTGTGAGTTCGGGAATAAAGAATTGCTGTTTGAATCTTCAAGGTGTGTGGTGGCTCGTGATTCAGTGCCCAGCCCAGACTGCAGCATTTGGTGGTCCGTATGCGGAATGTCTGAAGCATAAGTGAATTTGCTCGCTCCTGAAGGAGAGCAAAAAAATGAGTGACCATTTCAAAAAACAATGTGTTCTTGTTTTGATTTATTTTGTTTTTATTTCAAGTTGCCTGTTCTTAGAACTTTCTCAGGCAAACTGGGGAAAATGGTTGGCTCAATGTTTGAAGTTGTTCACCTCCGAGGAAGAGAAATTGTTAGAGGAAGGAGGCACCCCAGTAAGACCAAGAACAATAAGGGCATATGTTGATGCAGTACAAAAATGTAGCCCATGGCTTTTTAAAGACGAGTTATTAAGTATAACCATGGAACCATCATGGTATCCTGTAGAAGGATTTTTCTTCAACAAGAAAGAGATGGCTAGTTCTGTTTACTATACTTGTCTAAGATCTTGGTTTTTACAGACATCTGATTAATTTACAAAGCTAAAGCCTTAAATATCAACCACTAAATATGAAATCAAGTACTCTTTACTTATTAAGTTCCATAAGGTAATATATTTAAACATTATGTGTGTTTTCATAAATTGGTAAATGGAAAAAAGTTTAATATTGCTTTGGTCTGTGTCTTTGCTAAAACAAGGTTACTAAGAGTTAAGATTCTATCATGTGTAATTTATATACAAAGAGTATAAGAAGTTTCAGTTGGGTTTCAATTACAGTATTATAATACCAAAAAAAAAAACAAACATGAAAGTATTTCATCTTATTAAAGTGGAGTAATTTGTCTAAATCAGAAATTTTATAAGAGTTGTTTCAGAATGTGAATTTATAAAAAGGGTTAACGGTTAAAAAGAGATAAAAATATTCAAGATGTGGAAATATATTTTAATATAAAAAGTTAAAGGAAAGAAAAATGTTTCTAGATGAGATAATCTCAATCTCTGTATGGTAAAGTAAAAAGTTATAAAATGCCATTTAAAAAGATTTTGAGGAAACTAAACTTACTTTAAAAGCTTGAGAAAGGAAGAAAGAAGAAAAAAGGTATTTGTACATGGCAGATTGAGACAAAGCTAGAGGTCAGTTTTTCCCATGACAGGTAAGAACCATATGTTGAATTGGACAACCTACCAGGCACGGTCCTTAAGCCACATTGCTTGTTGTTTAATTAATCAGAAGGGGGGAGATGCTGAGGGCCATTGCCAAGGAGGAAGGATGCATCGAAATTTCCTTGCCAGCGTACCCCATGTTAAATGGACTTGCCTTGGAAATTCGCTGTGACCTTGCATGTGTGTTTGAGAAAGGTGACCCTGCTCAAGGACGAGGGTGGATTCACGTTTAGGGTGAATCCTGCAGGTTTTAGGAAGTATCCTGGTTTAGGATAATTTGGGTTTAGGGCGTTCCCAGTTTAAGACAATTTGGGTTTAGGGTGTTCCCAGTTTAAGACAATCTGGGTTTAGGGCAGTTCCAGGTTTAAGGTCATTCCTGCTGGGAATAGGGCGTATCCTGCTGCCTGAGTTCCCATTGAGTTCTCCTGGAATTGAGAAAGTATTTGGGACGTGAATTGGGCGGCAGAACTGGGATTTCCCCAGAACGTGTTTGTACAGGGCCCATGTGAGTTCGGGAATAAAGAATTGCTGTTTAAATCTACAAGGTGTGAGTGGCTCATGATCTTGTGCCCAGCCAGACTGCGGCACTAAATTATTTAAGATGTGGATTTAGCTTCATGTAACAAATTTTATTCTTTGTGGAACAGTTTGGAGGTAGACATTATAGGACTAATGCAGAGGCTATTGCATGAGATCATCCAATAATCCAGTCTTCTTTCATCCACATATTTTACCATTGGTCCATAATGGTTAGCCACCGTGGTCCAAGATTGGCTCAGCACCATGCCCATATCCCTATCATGAGAGTAGAAGGGGAGAAGATGAGCACATTCCCTTTCTTTCAGGACACCCACCACAGTATCCTACCTCCCTTTTCCTTTTAGCCCATTAGTCTGAATTTAGTTATCTAACCTCTTCTAGCTAAAAGCCTGGCTGGGAAAATAGTCCTTATTTGGTCATGTGCCCAACTAGTAACATGATGGCCAAAGAGAGATTGAATAATGAGCAATGATCTTCCAAAAGAACAGTCAATTATACTGGGGACTTTATGAACTAAAGCATTTCCTATTAAATTAAAAGTTGTTTACCAAGGTCTTCATAAAAAACTGTCTCTAGACACAACTTTGTTTGAATTTTATATTAAAATAGCTTGATAATAATGATTAGCTGGTATTATATTATTTTATAGTTGATTTAATAGTAATTTACCTTTTGTCAGCTACTTACTTGAAGCTGTTTGATTTGGGTTATTTTTACATATCATGTTAAAGATAGTCAAATTTATATTTTAAGTGGTTTATCCTAATACCACAATATTATAATTTGAGGCAGAAATTATTTTCTTAGTTCTAATTTTTTCCACCTTAAGAAGCATCTCTATCCACCAGTAACTATACAATTAAGACGTCACACATTTGTTTCATAATCCTAGCCTATGAGAAACATAAAACATTAGTAAAGAGAAAGACCATAGAAGAGATCTGGTGTCAGAGAATAGCCTTGTCCAGGATGACACACACACAGGACTCAAGCATATTATTCATTTCAAAATCCATAGGCATGAGCAAGTATCAGAGTTAAGCCTGGCACTTACATCAGTTTGGAAACAGATTTAATCACCATGTCTCATCTTGGCATATTCCACCCAGGGATTTTAAAATAGATGAAAGGGTTGAGCCTTGGATGTTTGTCACCTTGGGAGAGGCTGTTCTCTGTCAGGCATCCCTCCTATGCCCTTTCTCTCCAGGAATTCAAATGATGCTCTTCTGAGAATCTCCTGGCTCTGGCACATCATGCATCTCAGATGTACGGTTTCATTATTCTTTTAACCAAAATCGCACAACTTCCTAGTCATTATCTTCTCCCATGAGATCCCATTCATTCTATTTTACAGAGGAAAGATCTGCTACAGGAAATGCTCCATGGTGTCTTTCTTTACTTTATAGAAAAGAAAAGTTATTTGGTCAAAAGTGGCACTTGAGCAGGGCACGGTGGCACACGCCTGTAATCCCAGTGGCTCTGGAGGCTTAGGCAGGCAAGTCAAGCCAGGCTCAACAAAAAGCCAGGCGCTAAGCAGATCAATGAGACCTTGTCTCTAAATAAAATACAAAATAGGGTTAGGGATGTGCCTTTGTGATCCAGTGCTCCCGAGTTCAATCCCTGGTACCACCTCCTCCCCACCAAAAAAAAAAAAAAAAAAAAAACAACCAAGTAGCATTGTTCTACTCTGCTCTTGTACATCCTTTGCCTTGCTCTACAAACAAAACACAAACATTAGTTTCCACAAAGCCCTCAACAATGGAATAAACTGGAAGGCATTTTAGAACTCTAGATCTGTGGTTCTGGACCCTGACTTTTTAGTATCACCTGAGAAGTTTTTAATAGACCTCTACTAGCATTCCTCCCAGGGGGACTTATCCGTTGGTGTGAGATAGAGACTTAGCTCTCTCATTCTTTTATGTCCTCAGGAGGGGAGGAGCAGCAGAGCGTTGCAGAGGGAGGTTAATCTCTTAGTTCCAGATGCTACAAAGATTCGCAGCATCTTATAACTACAAAGAAAGTCGTGCTTACCTTCGTAGAAAGCAAGCTCCTCCCAGGGCAGAAACTCTGTCCCCTTGGAGCACACAGAACTGTGTCCGTCTGTCAGATCTGTTGTTAGATGAGCACGTGGCAGATTTGTTGAATGAATTAATGAATGGAGTGAATGAAAGAGCGAACTATGTGACACTCAAAAGTTAACTATCAAGTTTTACCCAGAAAAAGAAACTTGATTCTGGCTTCCAGTGTGTTTGCAGTGGTTGCTTGTCCTGAGAAGCTGGCTTCCATACCCGCTGAGTTCTCGCTGTGTCTCAGGCTTTGTGATTCTTTTGCCTTGTAGAAGGTTACAGTCGGACACAGTCCTCCCAGGAACCCGCTCCTGGTGAAACACCTTAGGGAATACCTTCGGACCAGATGGTAAGAAGGAACCGAGGAAAGTGCAGTTCCGGCGACTGCAGGTCCTTTGAGCTGGCAGGTGCGGGGAAGGGCGATCAAAGGTGGAGAGAGCCCACTTCCGCGGGCGGGGCCCACAGCTGGCCGCCGGCTCCTGCACCTGCTCCGCCACCTGCCGCTGCACTTGGCTTGCGGGCGCTGGCCGCGGACGCTTCTGAGGAGCTGAGCTCAGGTCAGACTTCCGTTGAGGGCAGGGAGCTCCCACTGTGAAGAGGGGCTTGGACTGGGATGAGGGTTACGGACGGGAGCTCGGGAGTAGGTCAAGAAACGCGGAAAGGAGCTCAGGGAGGGGAAAGAGCCCCCTGGGAAGGGCACTGGGACCGAGAAGTGCTCTCAAATTTGGAGAGGTCTTGGACTAGGAAGGGGCGCTGGGAAGGGGAGGAGGACTCAACTCGACTACGGGAGGGGCGGGAGGATGTTGGTGTCGCTGAGGCCGAACTGAGAGCCCCTCGGGGCTGGGAAGTTTCCAGAGGTCCCACCTGTGCTCCGCGCCTTGGTCGCATTGCCAGCCCTGAAATGAATATCACTCAGGGTCCCCCAACGAATCAGGTGGACTACGCTGCGTGGTGAGAGGAAGGTATGAAGC
Organism: Ictidomys tridecemlineatus; assembly: GCF_052094955.1. Lineage (NCBI taxonomy): Eukaryota > Metazoa > Chordata > Mammalia > Rodentia > Sciuridae > Ictidomys > Ictidomys tridecemlineatus. The sequence continues at coordinate 113,132,083 of NC_135480.1, forward strand.
CCCTGGCATCCATCCTGTCCCAGAGGGTCGCTCAGAGGTCACCCTGCCCACAGTGATGACAGGCACCTGGGCCAAGGGACCTGGAGCTGTTTTTAGTCAGCCCTTTTAGCTGTGGGAACTTGTATCCAACGGCCACTCCTTGTTAGCCAGGATCTACTAATACTTGAAACAGACACTGTCCTTAGTCCCGGAAGTCTGGTATCTAATAATACAGGGTGATGGATAAAGTTCTTCCAGCCGCTATTATAGAGCAGTAGGTAGAAAAGCTGTCTGGAGCAGAGGGTGAATTTAACCGTGGAGGAGAGGTTTGCGTGGAGAACACTCTCTGGGTCCAGAAGGATGAGGTAGCACCGAACGAAAGAAAGATTTTTGGCTGAACGAAAGGTTCAGCCAGCGAACCTAGCGCTTTATGAAATAGAAGCTATTTTTTACATTTTAGGGCACGTCTTTCTCCTAAAACTCACAAAAATGGCCATATCCTTTACATTCTGGTTGGTACCTGCCATTTTCTTCCTCTCCCCCCAAAACTTCCGAAATTGGCCTCCCAGGCATCTAATTGGCTCTTCCAAGTGGCACAGTCTTCTAAACCTAAAGGCTTACACCATTTTATCAGTAATTATTTTAATTAATAGTATGGTTTATTGCCCATAAGACACGTGTGCTTATTTAACCAATTGTGCTCTATATTTAGCAGAATCTGGGTATTGCACCTGCGTGCAGAGACTGAAGTGGTAAAGCACAGTACACACAGTGAAACATAGATGGGGGGCCCAGAGCCACTTCAGACTTGGCTCTTCATGAGTAAGTTTCTTGGCTTAATAACAAACAGGGTGATCACTCTCTGTTCCTACAGTTTCTAGACAATATGTGGAATTGATATTAAGGCGTTATTGAATATGGCCCCTTGCTTTTACCAGAGGGAGTGCCTTAGATAAGTAGAGGGTGAGACATTATCTCATTATTTTTTTGGTATTATAGGAGCCAAGCATTCAATTTCCTTCTTTCTAAAGAGCTTGATTTCCTCTCATTTCTTCTGTGGAAGATGGAAATAGAAGCACTACTTACTTTTCCTCAAGCCACACATTTTTCCTTATATTCTGTGGGTCCCAGCCCCATCCTTCTGCTGGATGTTGGTTGTGATGACTGAGGTGAAGCTATTAAATCTCACAAGTGGCAACAATTATTCCATTTGGAGTCTCTCTCTGCTATATCCTTAGTTATGACTCTGGCTTAATTGAACTTTGAGACAGGATTTGACGAGAGCTGGAGAGAAAAAGAGGCAAAGAGGAAGATTTCCATTTCTTATCTCTTCACCACTTCAAGATAACAGTGGCTGCCATCCTTAATTGTTCAAACTACAGACGTTGTCTATATTGGGTATAATCAAAGGACTGTCTCTTCCTCAAATGCATTTGCTTGTTGAAAATGGATGAGGGCAGTTTTATCCTATGTAAAGCCACTCCCATGGCCAAAGTCCCTGCTATTACAAAGGTTTTTAACTGTAAAAAGCTGAAAACTGAGGTATCAAATAGGTGCATACATAGACACAGTTTATATCTATATGTTTCTACAGGCAGGTCATAAGATAAATACTAGATTATTCACATATTAGACCATACTGAATATGAACAATTAGAGACCCCAGGTAAGTACTTAATCCCCACACTTCATTTAATTTTTTAAAAATTTGTGTGTGAGTGGATAAGTGGGTTAGCATGTGTGTGTGTGTGTGTGTGTGTGTTGCTAGGGGTTGAACATAGGGCCCCCCCCAAAGTTACATCCTTAACCCCAACTTTTCTTTTCTTTTTTTTTTTTTTTTTTTTTTTGTGGTGCTGGAGACCAAACCCAGGGCTTCAGCATGCCAAGCAAAGGCTCTATGACTGAACTACATACCCAGCTTTTTTACTTGAAATCTTAGCTTCCTCCCTTTTAAGAGCCAGCACTCTTCCCCAAAACCTTCACTGGAACTAGAAACAAACAAAAAGAGATCACTTAAATTTTAGCTGTTTTTTGTTTCTTTTTACCTATTCTCTTGTATAAAAATTAGATAGACACAAGGCCCATTATTGGGGAGGCTAGAAAGTCAAAAGATCTATCAGCCACCTACATGTGATGCATATTGAGGCCACAATCTTTCCCTTGCTAGAATCTAGATGTTATAAGCCATTATCAGTATCTTTCTGGTAGTCAAATCATAATGAGGCTTTCAGTATGCAAAGTGATTTCTATAAGCAGCCCTGTAAGAGCAAACAGAGGCATTGTGTATGTGGCCCAGGGCTGTCAAGTTTATTAAATAGCTGAGCCAGGACCCCAACTAGAATTTCTTCCAGAATACCACTGCTCCCACTAGGGTATTTTTGTTGTCAATGTTTGCTGTTTGTCTAATTTTGTGATGGGGATTTGTGATTTGTTTCTCAACATTTAATATATTCTCTGACTTGAATTTAGAGCCTAAATTTAGAGACACTTTGGTTCATTTCATGCCCATCTTTGTTCAATGTAATCACAAAATATCTTAGAACTAGGTATACTTAAAGACTATCAAGTAAAAAAAAAAATTTTTTTTTCAAAAGGTGATTCCAGAAAAATTAGTAAGTACTCCATGTTGCTTTGTTAGGGACAAAGGAGGCAAGGCCCCGAAGATAGCAGGAAACAGTTTTATTTGGCAGCAGTCAGGTTCACAGCTTTTGCTGTAATCAATTAGTCCCCTGAACCCTGAGTTCAGGTAGTTTTAGAGTTTTATACCCAGCATGTGAGAGGAGGGGCTCGGAAGTTCACAGTCTACAGAAGTTCAAATAAAAACAGCTTTTTCTTTCACTGTTTTGGGCAAGTTAACACTTCAAGGACAACACCTGAAAAAGGGAGAGCTTCTTCTCCCCTTTTTTTTCTACCCCTGCCAGCTGTTACCGTGGATCCCAATTATAACTTATCTTAAAAATATAGACATCACTGTGAAGCTCCAGCTCAAGGCCAGAGGCCTTATTTGCACATTTCTACAAACTACTATACTGGGATATGTTTGTGAAAAACTAGTAAGGGGTGTCCAGCACCTGGAGTGCTGGTATCTTCTCGGCCAGTGGCCAAGTAAAACAGGGCAACACAAAAATAGGAAGTTTATCTACATTGAACTCTTTTGCAGAGACTCTTTTGCTGACAGTCCTAAAATCAGTTTGGGTGAAGATTTCTGGAGAAGCCCAATTAAGTCTTTTTTGTGGAGAAAGGGGGTGCCAATTCAGCTTCCCAAAATCTAATTCGCTAAAAAGTTACAGGTAAAATCTAGGTCTCCCAGAATTCATATTATTCCTCTTTCTGGCATGTGGTCCCTTGGGAATATAAACCAAGTAACTATTTTGATTCACTCTATTGATTTAAAGTCTATTGGTTTGAGCCATAGTCTTCCTGAATCCCATGCTCCTTGACTTATGATGGAGTTATGTCATCATGAACACCTTGTAAATTGAAAAATATCATGAGTCTAAAATGTGTTTACTGGGCTGGGGATATAGCTCAGTTGGCAGAATGCTTGCCTTGCATGCACAAAGCCCTGGGTTCAATCCCTAGCACCATATACACAAAAAAAATTTTTTTAAACGCATTTACTACACATAACTTCCAAACATCCTAGTTTAGCAACACAGAACAATGTAGAGCATGGTTGTTTCCTTTTATGATCGTGTAGCTGACAGGGAGCTGTGATTGGCTGCCACTGCCTGGCATCAAACAAGAAGATCATATTGTATATGACTAGTCCAGGGCAGATTAAATTAAAGAACTGAAGTATGGTTTTTACTGAATGTGTCTGACTTTTGCTCCATCAGAAAGCTAAAAAAATACTAAATTAAACTATCATAAATTAGGGACATTCCCTACCTATAGATCCTTCCAACTGTTTTGTGGTCTGTGAAGTAAAAGCACCTTGTCTGTGTGGCCTCCTAAGTGATTCCTAGCACAGTGCCCACTAATAGGCACTCAATAAAACATGTTGAATACATGTAAAATAAACATTTGAACAAGTATGAGATGGCACTAGAATTTCATTTAGTTATAAGAAATAGAAAATCCTTCTACAACTGGTTTAAACAAGCAAAGAGGTTTTTTTTTTCTTTTTTTCTTTTTCTTTTTTTTTTTCCCCCACCCTCATGTAACTAGAGATCTGGATGTGAGAAGTTGGGAGCTAGAAAAGGTATTCCAGAATGTCATCCAGAATAGTTTCCTTCTTTCTTCTTTAACCATTGTTCTTTGTATGTAGCTTTCATGCTTGTCTCACTGGAGAGCTTAGCCTGCATAACAGCAGAAAGAAGGGCAGAAAGCAAGGCACCAGATGAGTTGGTCCTTTTAATATTAATTATTGTTATTAATTAATATCTTTCCTGGAAACTCCACCCAGTAGAATTCTTATATTTTATAGACTGAAACTATGTCACATAGCCACTCCAACTGGAAGGGAAGCTGGGAAAATCTACTGTTTGGCTTGGTTGTGTCATCAGTACAGCAAAACTGGAATTCTGTCAATAAGGAAGAGGGAAATGCATATTGGGAGTGAACAACTAGCGGTATCACCATAATATACTTTATGAGTCAGAGACTCCTTGTTTCTAAATGAGTCATTTGGTTGGTTTGATTTTTGTTTGTTTCATAAAAAAGCAATAGATAATGCAGTGAGACTAGGGGAACTTTTTAAAATTGTAGAATCTGAGGTCTACCCCCAAGAAATGCTGACTACAGTCAGACCTCCATTTCTCAGGTTCCCCATGTACAGATAAAACCAACCACAGATCAAAGGTATTATAAATATACAGCAGAGTGGGATAGAGTTCACCTGTAATCCCAGTCTCTCCTCAGGCTGAGACAGGAAGGTTCTAAGTTAAAAACCATCTTGGGCAATTTAATGAGATCCTGTCTCAAAATGAAAAGGGCTGAGGATGTAACTCAATGGTAAAGCACTGGATACCTGGATTCAATCCCCAGCATTGCAAAAAAATTATGTATCTATTATATATTACATATAATACATAATATATATATTTATACAATTTTTAAAAGTTCCTCTAATATTATATTATATATATAATATTATATATAGTATCATATGTATACACACCATACACATAGTATTATACATATTGAACTGTTGTACAGGCTTTTTTTCCATTTCATTTTTCCCTGAACAAAACAGTATAACAATTATGTGCATACTATTTGTATTGTATTAGGTTTTTAAGTAGTCTAAATATACAGGAAGATGTGTATAGGTTAGACATTTTCTTCAGTTGCATAGGGTTTTGAATACCCATCACCAATTCTTGCTTAAAGTTTGACAGAATAAATAACTCTCCAATAAACATCAAGTAATCAAAGTAATCAATCACTCTGATTTTTTCTCTTGAAAACATCCCCAGTCAGTCCTCTATTCTCAGAGACTGGTTATTCTCGGGCTCCTAGTTATACTGCACTTCCCCTTACTGCCATGCTGGGAATCATGCTGAATTCCCATTTCTTAGATACCAATTCTTTGGTTTTACTGAAACATAGCTTTCTGATAAACAGCATATGGAGGCAGAGGCACATTTACCAAGGAACTGAAAAAGCTCATGGAGCCCCTAAGAATACTGTGAATTGCTTCCAGTTGCCCAGTGAAAGAGAAAACTAGGTTGCCATAAAGAAGCATTTTAGATAAATTTTCTAAAGAGATATTAAAAAGAAAGATGGTCCTAGTTTGTTGTGATTTATTTTCTCATTCTACATAAATATTCACTTTTATTCCTAATTTTATATTTGTAATTTTAAGTCTTTTTTTAAAGAAGTTTCCCAAATCATATGAGTCTCAGTCTCCCAAAGACCCAGCTGCTTTTTGAGACCTTGCACATTTAAGATGCCACTTTGCTTTCTTCACACTGGATTAATGGTTTGGGGTATTAATTGGAAATAATTCTCCTTCCAAATTTTGAGTACATTTCTCCATTTTCTTCCACTTTATTGGGATGCTATTGAGAAATTGATGCCATTCTAATTCTAGATCCCTTGGACTTTGTTTGAATTCTGGAATTTTGTAGGATTTCCTTTTCTTTATTCCTCATATTCTGGTATTTAGTGATGCTGTTATTTGGTGTTGGGGCTTTTTTTTTCCATTGGTCTAGTTACTTTATAAGCATTTTCTCTTAAAATTATATTCTTCAGTCCTGAGTGGTTTTTTTCTCTCATAATTTTTTCTGTTATCTCTTTCTGAAGCTTACATTACTTAGATATTGGATCTTTGATATTTTCTATTTAAAAAAAATATGTCTTATATTTCACTTCTAATAGAACTTCTAGTCTATTAAACTTTACTTTCCTACCATGATATTTTTAATTCCCAAGAGCTTTCATTGGTGGGGGAGGAGAGTACTCAATTTTCTTTTTATAGCATCCTGTTCTTATTTCACAAATATAGTATCATCTCTTTTTTTATCTGAGAATTTTAGCTCTGTATTTTTTAAACATTTTAAGAGATTTTTTTTCAGTTACCTACAAAGTGTGTGGTTTCTTTCAAATACTTTTTTGGACATTGATAGACCTTTATTTAATTAATTAATTTATTTATTTATGCAGTGCTGAGAATCAAACCTAGTGCCTCACACATGCAAGTGCTCTATCACTGAATCACAACCCCAGCCCCATGTGTGTTTATTTTTAAAGTGACCTTTTCTATAATTTTTGGTTCTTCATTTCACATTGCAAGCTTTATTAAAATAATCATGGTTGAGAATAATGTACATGGTCTATGAACTTGGCTTGTAGATTGGTGGACTTCATGTGGTGTAATTAGACACAGCAGGGTTTTGGATGGCTTAACACTAAATGTCTCTAGCAACTCTTTAATGTAATCAGTTTTTAGTAGAAAAATCCCATCTCTAGCAGTTATTCCTGTTTGAGAAAAGGCCATTAATAACTTAAATTTATTTATTATGTAATCTACTTAATAGTAGATTACATAATAAATAAATATTAATAGTGAGGTGTTACCTTACTATAGCAAATGTCTGAGATAATCAACTTGGGATAAGTTTATTTTGGCTCATAGATTCAGAGGTTTCATTCTGCTTAGTTGCTTTGGGCCTGTGGCAGCAAATCATGGTCAGAGCAAAACTACTTTCTTAATAGCTAAGATGTGACAGGGGCTGGGCTTCCACAATTCTCCTCAAGGGCACACCTCCAGTAACCTAAAGACCTCCCACTAGGCCCCACCTCTTAGGTTCCACTACCTTCAGTAGCACCAAGTTGGGGACCAAGCCTTGAACACACAGGCATTTAAGGAACATTCCAGACCCAAACTATAGCAAGTGAATAAGTAGTATTCCACTACTCAAAACTGAAGTTTTGTCTTAACTCTTTTTCCACTTTAATGTTACTATGAACCCAGGGTTGTTTTACCACCAAACTACATCCCCATCCCTTTTTATTCTTTATTTTAAGATAGGATCTCAATTTGCCTCAGTCACATGAGTCGCTGGGATTACAGGCATTGAAAAATACAAATAAAAAGCCCCAAGATTTTAAGGCAATGAGAGCTCTTTGAACACATGTACAACTAATTATTTTGTAATAACCATTTGCAAGATATTTACTACCCACTTACAATGATGTACTTATTAATCCTGAATAAATTAGGGCCTTCAGGGATACTCGTCATCATGTCAAGCTGTTTAGAAGAAAATTCAGGGCTGGGGATGTGGCTCAAAGTGGTAGCACGCTCGCCTGGCATGCGTGCGGCCCGGGTTCAATCCTCAGCACCACATACCAACAAAGATGTTGTGTCCGCCGAAAACTAAAAAATAAATATTAAAAATTTCTCTCTCTCTCTCCTCTCTCACTCTCTCTTTAAAAAAAAAAGAAGAAAATTCAATTAAGATGGAAAAGTACAATATCATAGCATTTCTCTCTAAGAGATTATATTGGGAAAAAATACTTTCCTAATACTTCTAGAGAATGTCTTGGCAATAGAATTTAGGAAAGAATTTCTGCATTTTCTGAAGGTAAAGATAACTCTCCAAATCTGTACCACTTCTTCCTCTGTGCATTCTGACATGTGATCATTAATTATAGAACAGCTATATCACTGTTTATGCTGGTAAAGTTTTCAGCCTGTGAAGGGACCAGATAATATGTACTATAGGAACAATTCCTTGCTTTGCTTTCAAAGACCTCTTAATTGGAAAGCATGTCATTAGTTACTAGATTTTCTACTATGGATTTTACCTTCTTGGGCATCTTCAAAGAGGACTATAAACTCCTGGAAATTCCAGCCCCTGGTGTTGTTATCTCTGTTCCTCAACTGTATACATTAAAGCCTTATTCGTAACAGGCACTCAATAAATACTAAACTAAATTGACCCTATTATTCATTTTAAACTAGCCATTCCTATTTGTCCCTTGCTATTTCCTGTGTCTTTTATATCTTTTTACTTCACGTCCCCTCACTTGCTGCCTCAAATTTGATGGCATGTAACAGCCACAAAAGATTTGGAAGATCTTAAGCTAGTAGGACTCTAAGTAGAATTTCTAGGGATGAAACTGTCATCACCTTACTGAATTCATAATTATTTCTCAGGTTCTCACCAAACATGTTCCTTCATTAAGCACAATTCTATTGAGACTCTTTTCTTTCCTCTGCTTACAAGCCTTAACTATAATATTTCCTTCCACTCTCTTTGATTCAAACTATCTCTTTGATCTGTCATACTATTATTTTTCTTTCTCTTCCCCCTACCTTTACCTGCCATCTTGTTTATCTCGTACAAAGCACAATATTGCTCTAATTTCAGAATAGTTAACCCTGCTAACCATGAAAACACCTTTTCAGATCTAACTCAGACTCAGGATGAAAGTCCACTCTTCTGAATATTCCTGAGACCATTTCTGCCTTGGTCTCACTGGGGTTGTTTAATTTATATGGTCTGGGTATAGTGCTTCTCAGTCATTGCCACTAAGAACTGTGAACATGGAGGCTTGGCTGAGAACAGCCTGGCATAAACCAAAATACCTCTCTTCTTCTCTCCACCCCTCCCCTCTCCTTTCCTCCCCTTCTCTCCCCTCTCTCTCCTCTTCTTTCCTCTCCCTCCCTCTCTTTTACTTAAGATTGAATCTAGGAGTACTTTACCACTGAGCTACATCACTAGTTCTTTTTTATTCTTTGAGATAGAGTCTTGCTTTTAAGTTGAGGGGAGAGGGGCTAACCTATACACAAGTCTATGGAGGAATAGTACTAAATGATCAAAGGATTCATCTAGCTCTACAGATTATATAAGTTAAAATTCTCAGATAAAAAAAGAAATGATACCATATTTGTGAAATAAGAACAGGATATAAGAAGAGAAATTTTAGAATTGAGTACTCTCCTCCCTACCAATTAAAGCTCTTGGGAATTAAAAATACGATGATAGAAAAGTAAAAGTTTAATAGAAATACTGGAAATATTAGAAGTATTAGAAGTATCAGAAGTAAAATATGATACATTTTTTAAAATAGAGAATATCTGAGATCCAATATCTAAGTAATATAAGCTTCAGAAAGAAATAACAGAGGAAATTATATAAGAGGGGAAAAACACTCAGGACTGAAGAATATAATCTTAAGATAGAAAATGCTTATAAAAGTAACTAGAACATTGAAAAAAAAGCCCCAACACCAAATAACAACATCATGAAATACCAGAATATGAAGAATAAAGAAAAAGAAATCCTACAAAATACATAATTTTAATATGACATTTGTCTGTCTTCCATTACTATAACAAAATAGCTGAAGCTGGGAAAGAAATTAGGTCTAAGAGTTGGGAATATAGCTCATCTGGTAGAACACTTTCCTAGCATATGCAAGGCCCTGGATTCAATTCCCAGCACCACAAAAAGTAAAGAGGTCTATTTAGCCCAAAATTCTGGAGGTTAAGGTCATGGTGCCAGCGTGGCTCTAGTCAGGACTCCAATGACAGGACAGGAAACCAGAGCGTGAGAAGGGCCCAGTAACAACAAGCCACTGGGCCCAACCCCTGAAAGTTCTCACCACTCTTAACATAGCCACACCGAGGACCAATCTCCCCATGTGTGAACCCTTGAGGGACACCAAAACCCTTGGGGGACCCAAACCATATCCATGACATAATACATAGAAAGTGATAAAAATCAAGGTATGTACAAGGTACAGAGGTGGGTCATATGCCAAGTCTGGAGGTCCACAGAGGACTTTCTAGAGGACATAAAGCCTGAGTACTGGAAACTGGATGAAAGTACCTCAGGTCGACAGAAATTTTAAAAAGGTAAATAAGGTGGAGGAAAGACATGAGCAGAGATACCCTGTAAGGTTCATGATGGGGAGAAATGGGAGTTGAGGCTGAGGAAGTGTCCTGGACATATGCAATGCAAAGGGATGTGGGCTGCCTCCTGTGGTGGTTAGACAATGGAATATTTTACATTCTATAGTAGCAAATTCACATTGTAGATGATCACTGACAACAGGGTGGAAGGAGGACTTGGGGACAATAAGACCAGAGGCATCGTAGTAGTTCAGGCAAAAGACAGGAGAGCCTAAATTAGATAATTGTTGTAGAAATAAAAAGGAAAAAGATAATTCTAGAGTATTTGGAGAAATGAAATAAGCAAAATTTTGAGTGTATGGGGAACTGGGACCCTGTGGGGAATAGTGAGGGAAGAAGAGGAGACCAGGATGATTCTCAGGAATGTGGTTTTATGTGATGTTAAGCCATCCTGAGTTTGGTATATGGGAAGAGAAGCCAATTAATGGGGAAGGAAGATGGTAAGTTCAGTTTGGGCCCTGTTGACTTTGAAGGGTCTAAGAAACATCTATGTGTTAGTGTCTGTCTAGAAGCAGGTAGTTGGATATATAAGTTTGAAAATTAGGGATGAAGTCAGGTCTAGAGACACAGTTATGGGAGACACTGGTGTGCAAGTGGTACTTAATCTACGGCTATGAGTTCTTGCGTGGAGAAGAGGAAATGGAAGTAAGATAATGCACATGATAAGAAGGATTGTTGGGTAAAGTAGCAGGCCTAGCTAGCACCCACCTTGTTTACTAATGTAAGTGCTAAACAAGTTCACTGATAATAGATGTAAAAGGAAGGAAGAGAGAGAGGAGGAAAGAAAGGGGGAAAAGGAGGGGAGGAGGAAGGAAGGAGTGAATGTGCCTGAACTCTTTTCTAAGAATTGAAGAAGGCAGAGAGCCCATTCTTAGAGATATGTTTCTCAATGGCCTGGCATCTTAGAAATTTTACTCAAGGACTTCAGAGAGATCTTTGATTAGCATTGCTCTTAAGTCTCCAGAAAAAGAATTCTAAACTAAATGTATCTTTGGCTAAGCCAAGTGGGAGATACTGTTAATTACTAAAAAATATGTAATTTTTTCTGATTGTTCGAAAAACAAGCAACTGGTCAGTCTCCGAGAAAGGAAACCCTTTTCTAATGTACACTACTGACATGTCAACTGCAATGCAGTGTGGTAGGTGATGTGTATAACCTGCACTTGACTCTCCCCTCGTCACAGCTGAACTTGCTCTAATTCCTACACTTCATTTTTGTGATATATTAATAAGGGGACTTTAGAACTAGAAAGGGCCATGGAAATTTTTTCTTCCAAACTACCCATTTTAAAAAATAATAATTATGCTGCAAAGGTTGTGTCTCACTAAAGGTCAAAAAGAGTTCACAATAGAACTTGGGCTAGAAAACAGATCTTATTACCAGAAGACAGTGTTCTTTTTAGATGATGACAAACAATGGAATTTAGCCCAGCTTTGTTTTTCAGTCCATAATTTAGGATTCCAATAAGATTGCTTAATTTTCACAACAGTTTGAAAGCAGCAAGGAATGGCCTAGATCAAGCACCACCCTCTTTATGAGTCTTCAGATTCTCCTATGAGTTATGCATTCTATTCTATGTGCCCAAGGATTGCTATAAGTAAATCTCACGACATTCAATCTCTGACAATTATACAGTTCTCTATTAGATCATGAAAAACTTTTTTTTTTTGTACCAGGAATTGAACTCAGTGCCACTTCACCACTGAGCCATATCCCTAGCCATTTTTATTTTTTATTTTGAGATAAGGTCTCCATAAGTTGCTTAGGGCCTTGCTAATTTGCTGAGGCTGGCCTTGAACTTCCAATCCTCCTGCCTCAGCCTTCCAGTTCACTGAGATTGCAGATGTGCACTACTGAGCCCGTTTTATAAACTTCTTGAGGGTAGGGTTACTTCTTATTCATTTTATTATTTTCTTGCAACCAGTATAATCAGGTATTTAATTAGAGAGAGAAAGAGAACAGGGCTGAGGCTATCTTGTACTTATATAACAACTGTTGCTCATGGTAGTTTTATTCCATATCATAGTGAAGTCATGCCCAAGCAAGGTTCAACCTTTTATTCTGGTCTTTTATTCTGACCTACTTAAGCTACTGAACAGGGCTATCTATGCCTTAGATGAAGTTCAGGACCATGACCACAGTCACATCATCCTCTGAGCAAGAGAAGACTTTCAACACTAAATTTAGGCTTCAAATGCATTCTGTTACTAAGCAGCTGGTAGAACAGGAAAAGGTATTCACCTTACTATTTTCAAGGTAACAAAAAGCTGAGTCAGGTGAGGTTGACTGTGTTCCAAAGTAAACTCAAACAGAAACCATCTGAGTGTTCCTGCTAGAAAGGACAAACTTGGAAAGTATAAAAACCATACTCTGCAGCAAAGTAATATGCTATGATTGCCACATAACCTGCTTTAGCACTAACCAACACATATCCCATTCCTACCAAAAACCCCTGCCCCCTCCAGGATTAGGTGATGTCAAATAGTCATTTTTTGCTCTCCTGAGGTCAGTGACTAAAAAGCAAAGGACAGTAGTCTAACTTAAACAAGTATACTTCTCTGAGAATTCCAGGCTTCTTCCCCATTAACACCAGGACTAGGTACAGAAAAGAAATTCCCACTTATAAAAAGGTCAGCTGTTAGATATTTTCAGTTAATCCTTACAAGATCCCATGAAGGTAAGTATTAATGTCCCTGTTTTAGAAAAACAAGTATGAGATTCAGGGAGGTTAGGGAACCAAGATTTTACCAGCAGAAATGACAAAACTAGAATTAAAATTAGGTTCGACACTCCGTGGGTTGATATTCTATTATATGACTATATTCCCCCCTAAAGGAAAATTTAGGAACCCAGTTTCCTTTAGGAAAATCTAGGAAACAGAATGTACCTGTACTAAAATAATACTTGATTTAACTCTTTTCTAACTCAGCCTTCCATGGGTCCAGGTGTGAATTGGTTATATCTTTCTCCAGAGACTCTTAGACAAATAGGACCCTAAGATCTGATAGATTTGACTTTTAAGTATATTCTTTTGGTCAGTTCTAATCCAACACAATTTTAAGATATAACATATAGGTAGGCCCATGGAGGATGATACAAGGTTTTTCTCAGTAAGGAAAGCAAAGTGTTATGTAAAGAAAATAGGTAATATTATCTACCCAACTCTACCGCAATTGTCTCTAGCCTTTATATGTTATTTGCTCTTCCTGGCACTCCACCCACACTGCCTAACTACACTTGCTTGTTTTTCAAGGAAGCTTTCATGACACTTTCCTGTAATCTTTGTGCTAGTTCTCCCAACTGAATAGGAGCCCTCCCTCTGTTTTCATAACATTCAACAGACTCTACTAAAGTATTCATTATATATGTCATAATAGTTTATTAATTTAAGCATGTTAAAGACAAGTTCATTCTTTGAAGATTCATGAAATCTACTTTCAAGAGTGGAAGGGTAGATAAGGTGCCAATATAATTCACTGAGTGGGGGGTAGAAGATAAAAGAACAGTCTTTCAACAAATGGGTGAGACACTTGATATTCATCAGTAAAAGAATGAAGTTTAATCCCTACCTCACATTGTATATAAAAGTTCATTCAAAATGGATCATTGACATAAATATAAGAGAGCTAGGGCTGGGGTTGTATCTCAGTGATACAGTGCTTGCCTCGCATGCCTGAGGCACTAGGTTAAATCCTCAGCACCACATAAAAATAAATAAATAAAATAAAAATACTGTGTCCATCTACAACTGAAAAAAATATTTTAAAAAATATATAAGAGAGCTAAAACTATAAACTCTTAGAAGAAAACATGGGAATAAATTTTCACGACCTTTGGTTAAGTAATGGTTTCTTGGATGTGATACCAAAAGCATAAACAAAAGAAAAAAAACAGATAAATTGAATTTCATCAAAATTAAACATTTCTGTGCTTCAGGAACTATCAAGAAAGTAAAAAGACAATTGATGCTGGAGGTGGTTATCCACACCTGTAATCCCAGCAGCTTAGGAGGCTGAGGCAGGAGGGTTATGAGTTCAAAGCCAGCCTCAGCAATGATGAGGCACTAAGCAACTGAGACCCTGTCTCTACATAAAATACAAAATAGGCTCAGTGGCCGAGTGCCTCTGAGTTCAATCCTCAGTACCCCCCGAAAAAAAAAAAAAAAGACAATTCATGCAATGAGAAAATATTTTGCAAATAATTTATCTGATAAGGGACTTGTATCTAGAATATGTAGAGAACTATTACAACTCAACAAGAAGACAAATGACTCAATTTAAAATGGGGGCAATAAACTTAAATAGGTATTTCTCCAAAGAAGATATGGAAAAGCTCTATAAGCACACTTAAAGGATGACCAACATCACTAATCATTAGGGAAACAAAACAATCAGATTCGACTTCATACCCTCTAGGATGATTAAGATTAAAAAAAAATACAAGACATAAATGCTGGCAAGAATGTAGAGAAAACATCATACGTTGCGGTGTGTAAAATGGGATTGGAAAATGGTACAGCCACTCTTGAAAAGTCTGGCAGTTCCTCAAAATGTTAAACTCTGAGTTACCATTGGCCTAATAGTACTACATAGATACCCATGAGAAATAAAACACATGAATACACAGAAATATGCACATAACATCATTATTCATAACATATGTTCACATATAAAGAGGTTCCTATTCAGCTAGGGAAAAATAGGACAAAGATTATAGGAAAATGTTATGAAAGCTTCCTTGAAAAACAAGCAAGTGTAGTTAGGCAGTGTGAGTGGAGTGCCAGGAAGAGCAAATAACATATATAAAGGCTGTTCACATATAAATATGCACATATCATCATTATTTATAACAACCCAAATATTCATCAACAGATAAATGGATAAAATTATAATATATCCATACAATGCAATATTATTAATAAAAAGGAATAAATCATTGATGCACGCTAAAATATGGATGAACCACATAAGAAGTATGTTGAATAAAAGACACTACATGTTGTGTGATTCCATATGATTGCATTTATATGAGATGTCTAGAATGGGAAAATCCACAGACAGTAAGCATACTAGTGATTTTCAAAGGCTGGAGGGTTGGTAGGAATGGGAAAATGACTGCTAATGTATAAGAGATTTCTTTTTGTTTTGGCAAAAAATGTCCTAAATTGTTCTGTTGAAATCTTAGTTTAAAATTAGATAATGGTAATGATTGTACAACTGTGACTATACCGAAAACACTAAACTGTACACTTAAAAGATTGAATTTTATGGCATATGAATTATATGTCAATAAGAGTGATACTTTGCACTAATGAATATTATCAATGCCATTACTGCAAGAGTAGGTTTATTACCAAGGGAATGGGTTCCTTATAAAAGGATGGCTATATTGTCCTCCTGCTTGCTCTTTTTTTCTTTCACTTTGTCTTTGTCCTTCCACTCTCTGTCATAGGATAACACAGCAATAATGCCTTTGCCAAATGCCAGCACTTTGATACTGAACTCCCCATCCTTCAAGAGTGGGAACCAAAAATTTCTGTTCATTGGGTAATTTTTAATGTCTTGCCTCAGGTGTTCTGTATCGAAACACAAAATGGACTAAGGTAATTATGGACAGAATGTTGGCAGAAATACTAATGTTAAAGGTACTTCTACTGATATCTTGAATAGAAATGAGTAATGTATTATTGGAAACTGGACTAAAGTTGAGCCTTGTTTAAAGTGTCAAAGAATTTGGTTGAATTACAGTCTAGTGTTGTAGAAAGTAGAACTCATATGTAACAAACCTGAATATTTAGCAAACAAGATATCCAAGCTAAGTGTTGAAGATAATGGTCTGCTTTCTCTTAGCTGCTTATAGTAAAATATAAGAGGAGAAAGATAAGCTGAAGAGGGAATTTTTAATGAAAAATGAACCAAAACTTGAAGATTTGGAAAATTCTCAGCCTATTCATATGGCAAATATATATATGTATATGTATATATATATATATATATATATATATATATAGAGAGAGAGAGAGAGAGAGAGAGAGAGAGAGAGCAAATTCTGAAGCGAATATCAAGGGTGTGGCTGGATATCTAAAAAGATTGCCAATGTGATTCATGGTTACAATCAACTTTGTCAGCAAAAATCAGTTACCGGATATGTGGAAGACCCTCTTATCTAATTCTAATGGGTTAGACCTCTGTGCATTGTATGGGAGGATAGGTTAGTTTATTTTCTATTGCTATAATGGAATACCTGAGTTTAGGTAATTTTTAAAGAAGAGGTTTATTTTGGTTCACAGTTCTGAAGGCTGGGAAGCCCAAGATTAGGTAGCCACATGTGGTGAGAGCATGATGTGGCTTCACAGATTTGGCAGAAAAGTAGAAGGGCAAGCAGGTACATTAAAGGGGTAATAACCATTCATGAAAACGGATCAAGTCCCTCAAGAACAGGTTGCTATAAAGCAAGTCTGCCCCTTGTGCTTTCAAGCTTGCACTCACTTTTCCTTTCTGCCTTCCACTATGGGATGATGCAGGCCAAAGGCTGTCATCACATGCTAATGTCTTTTTTTTTATTGGTTGTTCAAAACATTACAAAGCTCATGACATATCATCTTTCATACATTTGACTCAAGTGGGTTATGAACTTCCATTTTTACCCCAAATACAAATTGCAGAATCACATCGGTTACACATTCACATTTTTACATAATGGCATATTAGTGACTGTTGTATTCTGCTACCTTTCCTATCCCCTACTATCCCCCCTCCCCTCTCCACCCATCATCCCTCTCTACCTCATCTGCTGTTGCTCAATTCTCTCCCTTGTTTCCCCCCCTTTCCCCTCACAACCTCTTATATGTAATTTTGTGTAACATTGAGGGTTTCCTACCGTTTCCATACGATTTCCCTTCTCTCTCCCTTTCTCTCCCCCCACGAGTCTCTGTTTAATGTTAATCTTTTCCTCATGCTCTTCCTCCCTGTTCTGTTCTTAGTTTCTCTCTTTATATCAAAGAAGACATTTGGCATTTGTTTTTTAAGGATTGGCTAGCTTCACTTAGCATAATCTGCTCTAATGCCATCCATTTCCCTGCAAATTCCATGATTTTGTCATTTTTTAATGCTGCGTAATACTCCATTGTGTATAAATGCCACATTTTTTAATCCATTCATCTATTGAAAGGCATCTAGGTTGGTTCCACAGTCTAGCTATTGTAAATTGTGCTGCTATGATCATTGATGTGGCAGTATCCCTATAGTATGCTCTTTTAAGATCCTCAGGGAATAGTCTGAGAAGGGCGATAGCTGGGTCAAATGGAGGATCCATTCCCAGCTTTCCCAGGAATCTCCATACTGCTTTCCAAATTGGCCTCACCAATTTGCAGTCCCACCAGCAATGTACAAGTGTACCTTTTTCCCCACATCCTCACCAGCACTTGTTATTGTTTGATTTCATAATGGCTGCCAATCTTACTGGAGTAAGATGGTATCTTAGTGTGATTTTGATTTGCATTTCTCTGACTGCTAGAGATGGTGAGCATTTTTTCATGTACTTGTTGATTGATTGTATATCCTGAGAAGGGTCCTTGGCCCATTTATTGATTGGGTTATTTGTTATCTTATTGTTTAATTTTTTGAGTTCTTTGTATATTCTGGATACTAGAGCTCTATCTGAAGTGTGAGGGGTAAAAATTTGTTCCCAGGATGTAGGCTCTCTATTTACCTCTTATTGTTTCTCTTGCTGAGAAAAAACTTTTTAGTTTGAGTAAGTCCCATTTGTTGATTCTTGTTATTAACTCTTGGGCTATGGGCGTCCTATTAAGAAATTTGGAGCCCTACCCCACAATATGTAGATCAGAGCCAACTTTTTCTTCTATCAGGCGCAGAGTCTCTGATTTGATATCAAGCTCTTTGATCCATTTTGAGTTAACTTTCATGCATGGTGAGAGAAAGGGGTTCAGCTTCATTTTATTGCATATAGATTTCCAGTTTTCCTAGCACCATTTGTTGAAGATGCTATCCTTCCTCCATTGCATGCTTTTAGCCCCTTTATCAAATATAAGAAAGTTGTAATTTTGTGGATTGGTCTCTGTGTCCTCTATTCTGTACCATTGGTCCACCTGCCTGTTTTGGTACCAGTACCATGCTGTTTTTGTTACTATTGCTCTGTAGTACAGTTTGAAATCTGGTATGGCTATACCTCCAGATTCATACTTCCTGCTTAGAATTGCTTTTGCTATTCTGGGTCTTTTGTTTTTCCATATGAATTTCATGATTGCTTTATCTATTTCTTCAAGAAATGCCATTGGGATTTTGATTGGCATCGCATTAAACCTGTAGAGAACTTTGGGTAATATCGCCATTTTGATGATGTTAGTTCTGTCTATCCATGAACAGGGTACATTTTTCCATCTTCTAAGATCTTCTTCTCTCTCTCTCTTTAGGGTTCTGTAGTTTTCATTGTATAAATCTTTCACCTCTTTTTTTAGGTTGATTCCCAAGTATCTTATTTTCTTTGAGGATATTGTGAATGGAGTGGTTTTCCTCATTTCCATTTCAGAAGTTTTGTTGCTGATATACAGGAATGCCTTAGATTTATGCGTGTTGATTTTATATCCTGCCACTTTGCTGAATTCATTTATTAACTCTAGCAGTTTCTTTGTAGACCCTTTTGGGTCTGTTAGATATATTATCATATCATCCACAAATAGTGATAATTTAAGTTCTTCTTTTCCTATTTTTATGCCTTTAATTTCTTTTGTCTGTCTAATTGCTCTGGCTAGTATTTCAAGAACTAAATTGAATAGAAGTGGTGATAGAGGGCATCCCTGTCTTGTTCCAGATTTTAGAGGGAATGCCTTCAGTTTTTCTCCATTTAGGATGATGCTAGCCTGAGGTTTAGCATATATAGCTTTTACAATGTTGAGGTAAGTTCCTGTTATCCCTAGTTTTTCTAGTGTTTTGAACATAAAGGGATGTTGTACTTTGTCAAATGCTTTTTCTGCATCTATCGAGATGATCATATGGTTCTTATTTTTAAGTCTATTGATGTGGTGAATAGCATTTATTGATTTCCATATATTGAACCAGCCTTGCATTCCAGGGATGAATCCTACTTGATCATGGTGCACATTTTTGATATGCTTTTGTATTTGATTCGCCAGGATTTTATTGAGAATTTTTGCATCCAAGTTCACTAGAGATATTGGTCTGTAGTTTTCTTTCTTTGAAGTGTCTTTGGTTTCGGGATCAGGGTGATGTTGGCCTCATAGAATGAATTTGGAAGAGCTCCTTCTTTTTCTATTTCTTGAAATAGCTTGAAAAGTATTGGTATTAATTCTTCTTTGAAGGTTTTGTAGAACTCCGCTGTATACCCATCCGGTCCAGGGCTTTTCTTGGTTGGTAGTCTTTTGATGGCTTCTTCTATTTGTTCCTTTGTTATTGGTCTGTTTAAATTGTGTGTGTCTTCCTGACTCAATCTGGGCAGATCGTATGACTTAAGAAATTTATCGATATCTTCACTATCTTCTATTTTATTGGAATATAGGGTTTCAAAATACTTCCTAATTATCATCTGTATTTCTGTAGTGTCTGTGGTGATATTGCCTTTTTCATCCTGTATGTTAGTAATTTGAGTTCTCTCTCTTCTTCTCTTTGTTAGTATGACTAAGGGCCTGTCAATCTTATTTATTTTTTCAAAGAACCAACTTTTAGTTTTATCAATTTTTTCAATGTTTTTTTTTGTTTCAATTTCATTGATTTCTGCTCTGATTTTAATTATTTCTTGTCTTCTACTACATTTGCTATTGTTTTGCTCTTCCTTTTCTAGGGTTTTGAGGTGTAGTGTGAGTTCATTTATTTGTTGGTTTTTTCTTTTTTTGAGGAAAGAACTCCAGGAAATGAATTTCCCTCTTAAAACTGCTTTCATTGTGTCCCATAGATTCTGGTATGTTGTGTCTGTATTGCCATTTATCTCTAAGAATTTTTTTATTTCCTCCTCTATGTCTTCTGTAACCCATTGATCATTCAGTAACATATTGTTCATTTTCCATGTGATGTAGGATTTTTCCTTCTTTTATCACTGATTTCCAGTTTCATTCCATTATGATCAGATATGGTGCATGGTATTATCTCCACACCTTTATATTTACTAAGAGTTGCCCTATGGCATAATATATGGTCTGTCTTTGAGTAGGATCCATGTGCTGCTGAGAAGAACGTGTATCCACTTGATGATGGTTGATATATTCTATATATGTCAGTTAAGTCTAGGTTATTGATTGTGTTATTGAATTCTATAGTTTCTTTGTTCAGCTTTTGTCTAGAGGATCTAATGGCAAGAGCAGTGTGTTGAAGTCACCCATAATTATTGTGTTGTGGTCTATTTGTCTCTTGAACTTGAGGAGAGTTTAAGAACATTGCAGCACCTTGTTAGGTGCATACTAATTGATAATTGTTATGTCTTGTTGGTGGATGGTTCCTTTTAACAGTATATAGTGTCCTTCCTTATCCCTTTTGATTAACTTAGGTTTGAAGTTGATTTTATTCGATATGAGTATGGCCACTCCTGCTTGCTTTTGAGGGCCATGTGAGTGGTATGATTTTTCCCAACCTTTCCTATCATATGAGTCTCCTGAAGGCAGCATATTGTTGGATTTGTTTTTTTAATCCAGGTTACTAGCCTATGTCTCTTGATTGGTGAATTTAGGCCATTAACATTTAAGGTTACAATTGAAATGTGGTTTGTACTTCCAGTCATGTTTATTTATTTATTTATTTTAGTTTGGCTAGTTTTTCCTCTTTGGTTATTTTTCTCCCCCTTTACTGAGATACCTCCCACTGTTAGTTTTGGGCACTATTTTTCAATTCCTCTTCTTGTAGTATTTTGTTCAAAATGCTTTGCAGTGCTGGTTTTCTGGCTGTGAATTCTTTTAGCTTTTGCTTATCGTGAAATATTTTAATTTCATTGTCAAATCTGAAGCTTAATTTTGCTGGGTACGGTATTCTTGATTGGAATCCATTATTTTTCAGCATTTGACATACATTGTTCCAGGATCTTCTCGCTTTCAAAGTCTGTGATGAAAAATCAGTCGTTAACCTAATTGGTTTACCCCTGAATGTAATCTGCCTCCATTCTCTCATAGCTTTTAATATTCTCTCCTTGTTCTGTATGTTGTCTATCTTCATAATTATATGTCTTGGAGTTGTTCTATTATGGTTTTGAATGTTTGGGGTCCTGTAGGCTTCCAGGATTTGGCAATCCATTCCATCTTTCATCTCTGGGAAGTTTTCTAGAATTATTTCATTTAATATGTTGTCCATTCCTTTGGTTTGAACCTCTGTACCTTCTTCTATCCCGATGACTCTCAAGTTTTTTTTTATGACATCCCATATCTCTTGAATAAATTGCTCATGACATTTAAGCATCCTTTCTGTGTTGACTATATTCTTTTCAAGTTGATAAACTTTGTCTTCATTATCTGATGTTCTGACTTCTACTTGATCTAGTCTATTTGTAATATTCTTGTTTGAGTTTTTAATTTGGTTTATAGTTTCCTGCATTTCTAGGATTACCGTTTGATTTTTTTGTAGAGAGATTTAAAAAAAAATCAAACATGCTAATGTCTTGAGATTGACTTTCCCAGCCTCCAGAACTGTGAGCCAAATAAATTTGTATTGTTCATAAATTATCCAGTCTGTGGTGTTGTTATAGCAAAGGAAAACAGATTAAGACCTGTAGATTTTAATTTAATTGCATCTTGAAAGATACTACATAAATTCAGCCACATTTGGGGTACCAAGAGTTAGGAACTCAATATCTGAATTTGGATTATAATTTCTGTCATTCTTATGACACCATAAGAAGTGTTTTGGTTCATTTTTCATTAAAAATTTCCTCTTCACTTTATTAAATCCATCGCCTCTGGATTTAATCTCTGGATTTAATAAAGATTTTCTATACTTTTTTTCCATACATTTTTTCTTAACTACATAAGCTTGAGTATTTTACCCCATAACATGTTAACCTAGTATATAATTCAGAATGTTAGGTTATGCTGGATCAAAAGTAGCCCACAGTTTTCTAGGTCATTATAACTTTTGTTTCTCTCATGCCATGTATTCATCATGGTTTCCTTGGTGTTCTGCTCCATGTTTTGTCCCTCTGGAATGTGGACTGTATGAGCAGCTACCCTAGTGAACACTGACAATCAGTGTGGTAGAGAGAAGAGTGTTCCAGGGAGTCTTGTATTGACAATTACATGCTTCAGTCCAAGATAACATGTGACAGGTCTACTGAAAGCTCAGTGGCCATACTTAAGGCCCAACACCCCCACTGACCAACCATAGGGGCCAGAAAGTATAATCATACCAAATCCTGGAAAACAAGACGACTCAAGTACCATTAAATACCTTCTATACTCTTCCATATTGCTTTCTTGCTCATATAATCTCTCACACACACATCCTATATATACATATATAGGATGTGCCATAATGTCATATATATATATAAATATATATACACATATGTAATACATATAATATATATGTAATATTACACATAAATATATACTTAATATTATGTATATATGAAGCACTGTTGTTTCATAAAATAGGATCAACAGTATTTTTTTTTTTTTGTAGTGGGGATTAAATCCAGAGGTGCTTTACACTGAGCATATCCCAGCGCTTTTTCACTTTTTATTTTTATTCTTGCTAAGTTGGTTAGGGCCTAAGTTGCTGAGACTGGCCTTGAACTTGTAATCCTCATGAATCAGCCTCCCAAGTTTCTAGAATTACAGGCATGAGCCACTGAACTGGGCCATAGTAGTTATTTTTATCTTGCTTGTCTCAGCCAAGAATACCTTGTGGGAAACTGTCCAAGATAGGTATACATCTAACTTATTCTTTTCAATGGTTATATAATATTATATGATGATGATGATAATATATAATTTATTTAGTCAAAAGTATGTTTAGAACCAAGTAGTTGTCCAGGCTCTTTGTGATATTTGATAGTCTACACATTTTGTACTCTGTCACCATAAATTGAAATAATTTGGCTTCACCTGTTTCCCTTGCAATGCAAGTCAAGTCCCTAGTTCTCAAGTGCAGTTCTTCCCTTTTTCTAATACTCCCACTCATATAAACATATCTCTTCCTACTGTCCTCCTCTAAAATAAGCATAAAATCCTGCTTTACTTCTTTAAAGCACTATATCAACATGTTTTATTTTCAAATAATAGGAAAATGGCAGCAACCATAACTTCTCCTTTCCTCCATATACCATTTCCTCTTCTATGCTTCTCCTTCCCAGTTGTTTTTTTATTTGTTCTTTCTAGATAGATACAACAGTAGAGTGTATTTTGACATATCATACTTACATAGAATAAGGACAGCTTGTTCCAATTGGGATCCCATTATTATGGTTGTGCATGACGTGGGGTTATGTTGGTCGTGTATTTATATATAAGGATAGGAAAGATATGTCTCATTCATTCTAATGTCCTTTCTATTCCCATCCCTTCTTCCTTCCCTTCATTCCCCTTTGATAGTCCAGTGAACTTCTAATTTTCCCCTCTCTTGTTGTGGGTTAACATCCACATATCAAAGAGAATTCCTCCCTTTGGTTTTTTGGGACTGGCTTACTTCACTTGGCATGATATTCTCCAGTTCCATACATTTACCAGCAAATGCCATAATTTCATTCTTCTTTATGGCTGAATAATATTCCATTGTGTATATATACCACAGTTTCTTTATACATTCATCTGTTGTAGGGCACCTAGGTTGGTTTCATAGCTTGGATATTGTGAACTGAGTCGTTGTAAACATTGAAGTGGCTGCATCACTGTAGTATGCCGATTTTAAGTCCTGTGGTATAAATGGAGGAGTGGGATAACTCCATTTAACAAGGGTCAAATGGTGGTTCCATTCCAAGTTTTCTAAGGAATCTCCATACTACTTTCCAGATTAGTTGCACCAATTTGCTGTCCCAGCAGCAATGTATAAGTGAAACTTCCCCCCACCCCACATCCTCACCAACATTTACTGTTACTTGTATTCTTGATAATTGCCATTTAGACTGGGGTGAAATGGAATCTCAGTGTAGTTTTGATTTGTATTTCTCTAATTGCTAGAGATGTTAAACACTTTTTTAAAAAAATATTTTTGACCATTTATTTTTCTGTGAGATGCCTGTCCAATTCCTTAGCCCATTTATTGATTGGGTTACTTGTTATTGTCTTTTTGTTCTGTTTGGTGTTTTTTTTTTGAGTTCTTTTGTTTATCCTGGGTATTACTGCTCTGAGGTGCTAGTGGTAAAGATCTCCTCCCATTTTGCAGGCTCTCTGCTCATGTTTTTGATTGTGTCCTTTCCTGTGAAGAAACTTTTTTAGTTTTAGTTTGATACTATCTCATTTATTGATTCTAGATTTTACTTCTTGCACTTGAGGACATAAGTTTCTAACCTGACATGGTGAAGAGTTGGACGTACATTTCCTTCTATTAGGTGCAGAGTCTCTGGTCTAATGCCTGGATACTTGGTCCACTTTTGAGTTTTATGCAGGGTGAAAGATAGAGGTGCAATTTCATTCTACTACATATGGATTTCCAGCATTCCCAGTACCATTTGTTGAAGAGGCTATCTTTTCTCTACTAGCCTTTGTCTAGTATGAGGTAACTATATTTATATTGGTATGGCTCTGTGTCTTCTATTCTGTTCCATTGGTCTCCATGTCTATTTTTGTAACTATAGTCTTATAGTACAATTTAAGTTCTGGTATTATGATGCTTCCCAAGTCACCTTCCTCACAGAAAATTTCTTTGGCTATTCTGAGCCTCTTATTTTTCCAAATGAATTTCATGACTGCTTTTTTTTTTCTTTGTAGAAAAGAACTTCATTGGAGTTTTAATAGGAACTGCACTAAATTTGTAAAGCACTTTTGGTACTATGGCCATTTTGACAATATTAATCCAAGAACATGGGAGATCTTTCCATCTTCTAAACCCTTCTTCAATTTCTTTCTTTAGTGTTTTGTAGTTTTCATTGTAGAGGTGTTTCACCTCTTTTGTAAGATCATTTCTTTGTTCCCCACCTCTTTTTCTCTGACCTTCAGCCTTTTCTTCCATTCTACTTTTCACAAATAAGAGAGAATGTAGATTGGGAAATCGGTTAAAAACAAAGAAAATCAGGTCAAAATCTCTTAATAAAATTATAGTTTTGGGCTGGGGTTATGGTTCAGTAGCAGAGTGCATGCCTCAGATGTGTGAGGCACTGGGTTCGACCCCTGGCACCACATAAAAATTAAAAAAATAATAAAGGTATAAAAAAGTGTTATTGACATTTTTAAAAATTATAGTCTTTTTCCAATGATCTTCCTAGATACATAATGAAAAGAAATAATTGGCCAAACACTCCAGCTTTCTGGGCTGCCAGATTTACCTCCAAGTTGCTACCTCTCCAAAACATTTTACTTTCCTTTTACACTTCCATCATAACTCATATGAATATCAAAAAAGAATAAATATATTGAAATTAGAAATTTGGGGGAACTGTTTTTGTTAAAGTATTTTCTTACTTTTTTTCCTGTTTATGACTTTATCATGAGTGAAAGATTTTTTTTTAATTTTTTAATATTTATTTTTTAGTTTTCGGCGAACATGACATATTTGTTTGTATGTAGTGCTGAGGATTGAACCCAGGCTGCACGCATGCCAGGCGAGCGCGCTACCACTTGAGCCACATCCCCAGCCCGAGAGTGGAAGATTTCATTGTGTATCTGTGTATATTTGCACATCATGAAGCATTTGCCATTTTTGAATATTGATTTTAAATAAATATTTAAATTATTTTTCAAGTTAGAACTTCTCAGGGCTTGCCCTGTTTAGTTATCCAAAGTATTAGAAGTCTAAATTTTTCTTGTTCTATTTGAAGTTAGTTATTCCCTGGTTTTTCCTGGGAGTAAAAATGAACCATCACTGGGCGCAGTGGCATATGCCTGTAATCCCAGCAGCTCCAGAGGCTGAGGCAGGAGGATCACATGTTCAAAGCCAGACACAGCAAGAGCGAGGCACTAAGCAACTCAGTGAGACCTGTCTCTAATAAAATACAAAATAGGGCTGGGATGCAGCTCACTGGCTGAGTGCCCCTGAGTTCAGTCTCCAATATCTGCCCCCCCAAAAATAAAACTGAACCATTTCTATCACCTGGTCCACAATATGGCTAATCTAATGAATTAATTTGTGAAGGGAGGACATATACCTCCCTTACCTTTTCTCCCCAGAAAATCAGGGTACTTAGTCTTCCATGAGTTCAATCCCCAATTCCAGGGTCAAAAGAAAATGTCTTTGAACTTTGCTATAGTTAATAAAAAATACATTTGGATTTATTTTTTTCTGGTTGATCTGACACAAATATATTTGCTCTACTATAAAAAGGACTGCTATGGCCTAAATGTTTCTCTCTCTCTCATTTCAAAATCCTAACCCCCAAGGTCATTAGGCCCCACTCCAAGACAGGGGGATTTTGAGGCAGGTGATAAGATCACATGGATAGAACCCTTCTAAATAGTATCAGTGCCCTTCTAAAATGGTCTCAAGGGAGCTAATTCACCTTCCACCATGTAAGGACAGAAGGAAAAGGCACCATCTATGAACTGGTGAGCAGTCCTCACCAAACATTGAATTTCCTGGTGCTTTGATCTTGGATCTTCCATCTCCCAGAACTGTGACAAAAGAAAAAGAAAAACTCCCAGCCAAGAATAACTTACCAGGCAAAGATGGCCTTCAAAAACAAAGGAGAGGGGCTAGGGATGTGGCTCAAGCAATAGCTCGCTTGCCTGGCATTCGTGCGGCCCGGGTTCTATCCTCAGCACCACATACAAACAAAGATGTTGTGTCCGCCAAATACTAAAAAATAAATATTAAAAAAAATTCTCTCTCTCTCAGTCTCTTTAAAAAAAAATTTTAAAAATAAATAAAGGAGAGATAAAGATTTCTCAAGCAAAAGATGAGAGACCTTATCGCCTCTAGAACTACTTCATAAGAAATGCTAATAGGAGCTCCAAGGTCCACCTTCAGGCTAAAACAAAAGGTTGATAATAAGTAACACAAAAACATATGAAAGTATAAAACTCTCAGGTAAAAGTAAATATGTAATCAAATGCAGAGTATTCTATTATTGTGATAGTGAAATATAAATCACTTGTATCTCTAATATAATGACTAAAGACAAAAATATTTAAGATAACTATAGCAAAAATAATTAGCTAATGGAAATACATAGTAAGCTGTAACATTCAAAACAAAAAGCGGGAAATAAATGTAGAATTTTCATCTGAGATGAAAGATAAATTGTTATCAGCTTAAAATGAGCTGATTTGTAAGCCTCATGGTAATGACAAAGCAAAAACCTATGGTAGATACACAAAAGGTAAGCATATAATCAAAGAACACCATTATAGAAAGCCATCAAGCTACAAAAGGATGAATAAAGGAACAAATAATCATTAAAACAGCCAGAAAACAATGAGCAAAATAGCAATAGGAAGTCCATACTTTTCACTAATTACCTTAAATGTAAATGAATTAAATTCTTCAATCAAAAAACACAAAGTAGCTGAATTAGTTTTTTAAAAAAATAAAAAAACAAGATACTCTCTTCAGCTTTAAGGACATACATAAAATGAAAATGAAGATATTCTATACAAACAGAAACCAAAAGAAAGCAGGGTAGCTATAGTTACATCAGACAAAATAGACATTAAGTAAAAAACAAACAAAAAAAATATAAAAAGTGACAAAGAAAGACACCATATAATGATAAATGGGTTAATTCATCAAGATAATATATTAATTATAAATAAGTATGAATACAGTATTGGAGAACCTAAAAATATAAAGCAAATAATAATAGATATAATAGTGAAAAAAGATAATGATATAATAACAGGGGACTTCAATACCCCACATTCAATAATGGATGAATTATTCATACAGATAAACAATAAAGAAGCACTGGACTTGAATTACACTTTAGACCAAATGGACCTAACACAGAAATTCCATTAACAGTAGAACACACATTCTTCTCAAGTACACAAGGAACATTCTCCAAGATAGTTAGCTCTCTTTATCTATGGGTTCTGTATTAGTGAATTCATTGAATTATAGGTTAACAACCTTTGGAAAAAAATTGTGTTTGTACTGAACATGTAGATTTTTTTCTCTTGTCAGTACTCCCAATACAGTAATAACAACTATTTACTCAACATTTACATTATGTTAGGTATTACGGGCATTCTAGAGATGATTTAAACTATTCAGGAGGACGTGTATAGGTTACTATGTCATTTTATATAAGGGACTTACATATTTTGCTATATGCAGGGGGTGCAAAGGCACGATTATAAAATATACTAATGGATAGCCTTTGTGTTGAAAAATGATAAAATTATAGACATTCAAATGGCTAGGAAGGGATGAAGAGCACTGGAAATGGCAAATATGTGATTAAATATGAAAGAATACACAGACATCCTCTGACATAACAAAGGCTCAGTTTAGGATTTTTCAAATTTACAATGTTGTGAAAGTTATATACACTCAGTAGAAACCACATTTCAAATTCTGAATTTTGATGCTTTTCCTCGATAGTGTTGTGTGGTGATGCTGCAGCAGCAAGCCACAACCAGCCAGCCACAAAATCCTGGGGTCACCAACCAATATCCATACTCTGAATGTGCTGTGTTCAGTAAATTTCAAGAGATATACAACATTTTCATATAAAATAGGCTGTGTTAGGTGACTTTGCCAACTGTAGACTAATGTAATTGTTCTGAATGTGTTTAAAGGAGACTACATCACAGATTGTTTAGTAGCTTAGATGTAGTAAATGCATTTTGAACTTACAATTTTTCATTTGTGAGGGCTTTTTGGTACGTAATTCAATTGTAAGTCTAGGAGCATTTGTATATTCATTCTTTGAAAAATACAAAATTATTTCACAGTAATAATTGCAACACTGTTGGACTGTATGTGTGTGTAAGAAACTCCCTTTTCATTGGAACAGTTTAGTCCGTTCACATTAATGGTTTGTGTCTTTGTGTGTGTGTGTGTGTGTTTATATTTATGGTATAATTAGTTCATTACATATATGTATGTATGTATGTGTAAGAATATATATAGGCATGAAGGGAGGGTAGAAAATGAAGCCATGTTGGAACAAAGTTGCAATTTTTTATCAAAATTTAGTATTAAATAGAGTAGAATATAATAAAGATTTTTACTATAATCCCTGGAACAAGCACTAGAAAAAAATTAAACATATCGCTCCAAAAAGAGGAATTTAATGGCATGTTATTATTAAATTATTTATATGTTAACTCTCAAAAGACAGCAAGAAATGAGGAACAGAGGAATAAGAAATTAAATTCCAGACATTCTAACATCAGGAAAACAGCATCGAGAGACATAGAAAATAAAATGACAGATGAGATATAACCACCTCAATAATTATATTAAATATAAACAGGCTAAAAAGCAAATACAGAGATTGTTAACCAAACCATGCAAATTCTCAAAAAAAAATCTCCCTTTTATCTGTGTACATTTTTGAAGAATACTAGATAAATATTAATGGAGGTAAATCAAAAAAGGAAAGTAAATGACATCCAAGAAACAAGAAAGCCAAAACAGGAACAATGTGAAAGATGGTGCTGGATGCTCTAGAATAGTAATCAGCTCAGTTCTGGAGAACTTTGTCTCTAGGAATAAAAGAGAGCTGATAATGTCTAAAACTTTATTTGGCAGACATTTGATAGATCTGTTAGTTCTATGGATAAACAAAGTGAAAAGGATAAGGGAAACTAAACAAATAAAAAACAAGGCAACTATTAACTCTGGAAAATAAAAGGTGAAGAAAACAACCCTTGATATGCTAATTGGTTAAGCAGCCATTCATTTCATGTTCACTTACTGAGTGCTCCCTGTTGCCTGGGCATGTTGTAGGCACTGGTCTGACAGCAATAACAAAATAGATCAAACTCCTTCTAAGTGACTTACATTTTAGTAAATGGACACAGATGCTTGAAAAGGAAACTGTCTGTAATATAAGTGATTCATAGGTTAAGGAAAATCTGCAAGTATATATGGATTGAAAAGTGGGACATACCTGCTATTTTCCACAGAATAGCCAGGGAATAAAGTGACACTTGAACTAAGACCCATGTAAAATGAAGGAGAACCACTGGTAGAATACCATTTTAGAAAGAACAGATAGTTCAAGGACCTAACACAGGAATGGACTGTATTCAACTGTTTGAAAGAACAGAGGGATGAAGGGTGGCAGAAGATAGCTGGGTATGATCAAAAAGTTAACCCAGGGCCTTCCTGGCCCTGATAAGGACTTTGGATTTACAGAGCCATATTAATGATACTAATGATTGAAATAACATGTATGTTGTAACCAGTATGAAAATAAAAGGATAAAAAAGAGGGAGGAAGTTGTAGGAGAGCACTAGGAAATTGGTAGATAATACCTAACAGTGATAAATTACTAGATTGCAACATGCACACAGTAGCTATATCTATGGATGTAAAACCAGAAGAAACTGCTGAAAAAGTTGAAAGTGGCTTCACTAGAGAGGCAAGGAGGGATGGAGCATGAAACTGCTACTCGTCATCTAAGTTTCTCATAATGCTTGATATTTTTAAAACTATATGCATTTTTTTTTAATTGTGAAAGAGCTTAATGTCAGGGCAGGGGAGATCCCTTAATTGTCAATGTGGAAGATGTGAAAAGGTCCTTAAAATCTAGTGGGTGATAAAGGATGGGCCAACAGCCAGGTCTAGAATGGTTATTGTGTTAGTCAGCTTTCTGGTGCTGAGACAAAGACATCTAAAATAATCAACTTAAGGGAAAAAAGATTTATTTTGGCTCCCAGTTTTGGAGGTTCTAGCTCATGGTTGGTTAGTTTGTTGCTTGTGAACCTATAGCAAAACAGTATATCACTGCAGAGAACACATAGTATAGTGAAGCTGCTCACAGCATGACAGCAAAGAGGAGGAAGAGACTGGGATCCCAATATTCCCCTACAGTGCACTCCCAGAACGACCTAACTTTGTGCCACTAAGCCCCACCTCCTGAAGGTTCCACCACTTCCCAATGGTGCCAAGTTGGGGACCAAGCCTTCTGCTCATGGGACTTTGTAGGATATTCCAGATGCAAAGTATAAAAGCTGTGTAGATGACGGGCACTTTATGTTCCTAGGGAATCTTTTTTTTCTGTCAGTCTTGGTCTATCTTCTACTCCTATAACATAATACCACAAACTGGGTATTGCAGAACTTTTTTTCTTATAGTTCTGGAAGCTAAGAAGTCTAAAGATCAAGGCCTCAGCATATAGTGTCTGGTGAGGGCTGCATTCTCACATGGCAGAATGGCAAAAAGAGGGACCAACCCCATTCATCAAAATCCTTTACAAGTATACCTAATCCCATTCATGATGGAGGAACCATCATTGCCTAATCGCCTCTTAAAGGCCCTAACTCTTAATATTACACATGCTGGCAAACACCTGAATTTTGGAGGGCACACTTTCAAACTATAGTAGTCACCCAAACTGTTATTTTCCTCTTAAGTTACATATTTTTTATGCCCCAGGGAAAAATAAACATTTTTCTTCTTAATAAATTCTAGCTAACACTCCTAATTTCTATCCTATATTCTCATGCTATTGTAAAAGAGATAAAAGCAAATCATGCCTGAAGTCTTTTTTAGAATGAGGTGATGTTTATATAATTATTTTGATGCATATAAATTTGAATCATATTGACCATATTCTTCATATGTCCAAAATCTTGTTTTCCACATTATTTTCAAATTAGATGAAAAATGGCATTGTGATGCCATATACATATCTAATTGAGATTTGTCATCAATTTGTATTTTATGAATCATCTATTCATGTCTTGTTCATTGATCCTTTTTATTAATTTGTAAAAGCTCTCTAGTACAATAGCCATAGAGCTGTTACATACCTTATACCTGCTACAAATACCATATAGCTGCTGCAAACTTTTTTTAAACTGTCTTTTTGATACATAAAATGCTTATACAACTGAATTTTTCTCTTTTACTTCCCTCCTTTGTTTATACTTATTCTGATTTCTTTACCCTGAGACCACTGCAGTTTTTACAACCTTAGGGTTAGTAATGATCTCTTCATCACATAACTCACCTTATGAACAAGACTTCAGTGACAGAACATAAAAGCTTATTTGATAAGAAACAGCTGACCCTTCTTGATGTGGCTCATGATTTGGACTCCTTAGGCATGTAATTTATTTCTTACCAAAATATATATTAATATGTCTTCTTGAATGATCACTAACAGCTGTTCCTAATTTTTTAGGTGTCCTAGAACACTGATGGCAAACTTCAAGGGCCATGCTCTCCCGGGGAGCTTCTTCTTGATAGTTGGACTGTGGTGGTCAGTGAAGTACCCACTGAAGTACTTTCACCAGAAGGGGAAGAACAGCAGGCTCAACCATTATTACCAGCGTCTAGAGGTCATCGAGGCTGCAGTCAGGATTCTGTTTTCAGTCATTGGTAAGAGCAGGGTCATTTGGTCTGGGGAATGGTCACATCATACCAGAACCTTTAATCCATTTTCTGGGCTCTGTGAAATAGATGTTTCACTGGCGGAGACAATACAACAAGGATTTTCAAATAGCCACTAGGCTGTTTTATCATAATACCTACTGGGTATATTGTTAACAGAGTCTTAACATTGTATATAGACTATGAAAAACTACCAAATAAACTATACTCTTTGTCCTAAAAGGACACTGGTTTAGGAGGTTGTTGAAGCAAAACACATACTATATGAAAAAGATATAAAAAAAAATAGCCAAGAACTACATTAAAGCAGAGTAAACTTATGTACATGAACTAAAAAGTACTAAATGGAGTTTACAGTTAGTTTAGGAAAAATCATTTTTCCTCATTTGTCTTTCCCTCTAGAATCTCAGGGTAGTTAACTACCATCTGGTTGGCATGCCTTCCCTCCTCAAATCGCAAGCAACTATAGAGGGGGGAAGTTTGCACAGGAGGGCTAGTAAGGTAAACAGTGGGACCAGACTGAAAAGAGCCAACAGGGAATGAGCACTGACCATAGTAAGGGTTCCTCTTCAGAATTAGCCCTGCACTGCATTAAGTTAATTAAGGCTCTTATTCTGCAATTGTGCTTGGCCACTTGCTATCCTTGGCCTAGTTTTACAGGAGGGAATGAAGCAAAGACAATAACTTCCTTTGGAGTAAGCAAAGCTCACCCAGCTTTGTTTGCTTACCTAGCTGAGATTTCCTGTTCTCAGTTCAGACATCAGAGATCTTTCTGGAGTTGAGAAATGACTGGGGCCGTAATGATTTACATAGAAGAGATAGCCTCAATTTTGCCTAAATAAAGCTAGAAAAATTGTATATGGCATCTCAGCTGGGTGAAAGTGACACGTGTTCAACAGCTATCTCTTGAGTTCTAACCATGTGTGAATGTTAGAAACACAATAAGGAACCATATTCCACTCACAAGGCTTCTATTCTGCTGTCACTGCTACTTCACGCAGGTCATTTTCACCAACTTCCTGAACAGTTATAAATTAGTTCAGAAAGGGGCTGTTTTGAGAAACAAAATTTTGGGGAACAGCATCCAGAAATGTTATGATGGAAGACTCCCAGGCTTCCACAAGAACATTTTGAGTATAAGACAAATCTTCTAAGAGGTGGTAAAAGTACATGGGACAGACAGGTACTGAGAGCTGTGCTGGGTTACAGCAGCAAAAACTTCTGGCTCTGCTTACTTCTTGGATACAGTATAGCAAAAAACAAACAAACAAACAAAAAACTGTAGCACCTTCACCCTGTCAGTATACTCCTCCAGGGCTGGAGGAGCCTGCAGGTTACAGAGCTTGCTTGATGCTGATATGGGAGCTGCTGTCCTCCCTTAGGTTTGTACAAGGATCTTCATCACAGTCTGTCTTTGGAGATATCTTTCACTGCTGACTTGGCAGAGGAGCCCAAAGATTAGTGATCAGCTACATTCTCACTTAAGTGGTCTGGCCTTGTGTTCACCTTAGCTTGGAACAAATATACTGGAGGCCTGTGTATGGATGCATTTCTATTGCTTATCCTAGACCCACAACTCCCAAAAAGGAGAAACAAAGGCCAGTTACCAAAAAGATTACTTGGCCAATCTTATTTTATGCTGAAGGAGCTACATTCAAGGTAGCAAAGCATAGGCAACCCTCACCCACATCTAGACTTGGTTCATGCCTGTTATGGTTTGGGTGTGAGGTGTCCCCCAAAGGCTCCTGTGTGAGATGCAAGAAAGTTCAGAGAAGAAATGATTGGGTTGTGAGAGCCTTAACCCAATCAGTGAATTAATTCCCTGATGGGATTATCTGGTGGCTGGGGGGGGGGGAGGCAGGCATTGGGGGCATGGCTTAGAGTATATATTTTATATCTGGAGAGTGAAGTCTGCTTCTCTGCTTTCTGATTATCATGGGAGCTGGTTCCCTTTGCCACTCTTCCAACCATGATGTCCAGCCTCACCTCATCCCCCAAGGAATGGACCCTACTGTCTGTAAAGATTGAGACCTCTGAAACAGTGAGCCCCTAAATAAACTTTTCTTCCTCTACAGTTGTGTCAGGTCTTTCAATCACAGCAGTGAAAAAGATAACTAACACAGAAATTGATAAGAGGAGTGGGGTTCTTGCTGTGCCTAACCTAATCATGTGGTTCAGAAGCTTTTTGGAATTTGTGGGTGGAATTTTGAGATGTTTAGCAGTGCAAGATGGAAATGTTTTAAACTGTTGTAAACAAAAGATTAATGGCCAATTCTGGTGGGAGCTCAGAAGACCAGAATGCCAATAGGAGGGTGGACAGGGAAGACAGGGCTCAAGAGGGTTAAGAAGAAAAGGAGGACACTATTGGTAATTGGACTAGAGGCCATCCCTGTACTGTTCTGGCTGAGAAGTTGTCTGCTTATTGTCTATGTCCTAAGACTTTCTTTGAGGCCGATTTTAAAAGTGATGGAGTTCTTAATCTAGCAGAAGAAACGTCTAGGCAACACAGCATTCAGGAATTCTCATGGGTGTTACTGGCAGCTTTTAGCCAAGTTTATTGTGATATTCGGGAGTAGAAATGTTTAAAGAACTTGAAAGGCAGGAGTAAAACTGGAGCTAAGGAAGTTGCAATTGTTATAAGACTTTACTGACACTAAAGAAATGCTGAAGACTATCCAGAGGCAATAAGAAAAATGGCTTGAGGTTATCTCAGGAGCTGGCAAGCCCACACCCACCTCAAACTCAAGGAAATAAAAGTAAAAATTCTCTTGAGACCAGTAGGGCACCCTTCTTACACGAGGGGGCCTAGGAAGTTTTTTCAACATGCTCAGCAACGCAGACATTCACATGCTACTTCAAGCAAGGGTCCCTGCAGACTTGGCTACTGCTCAAGATGGTGACAGTCTTGTTGTCAACCATGTGGTGCTGGTTCTGCAGGAATTCAGAATGCTGGAGTTAGGGGGTCATGGAGGCTTCCACCAAGATTCCAAAGGAAGGTCTTGGAAACCAGGCAAAGTGCAGCAGGGTCAGAGTCCCTGTGGGCATGCCCTGAGAAGATAAGGTATGGAGGTTTGAGGAGGAAGTCAAAGCTGCAGTGGAGACCCCCAAGATTAAGAAATGCCAGTAATATGGGACATCAACCTAGAAAAGCTGCAGGAATTGAGCAGAGACAAGCCAACACAAAGGCCACTTGGGCTGCAACCAACAAGGCCACAGGGATGTAGCTACACAAGACCTTTGGAGAGGATATTATATCATGTGCTCCAGATGCTGGACACATAACTATAGGCGCTGTTTGCCCAGCTGGATTTCAGTCTTGCTTTGGTCCCATTACTTTTTTTCTATGCCCCTATTTTTGTAAATGGAAATGTTTACTCAGTATCTTTATACAATGCATACCTGTAAATTGCTTCTAACTTTAGAAGCTCACAATGCCAGATTGCCTTGAGCCTCAGAGAAGACTTTGGACTTGAACTTTGAGCAATCTTGGAACTGTTGAGACTATAAGGACTCTTGGGAATGGACTAAACATAATTTGCATTATCTGATGAATGTGAGCTTTTGGAGGCCAGAGGTGGAATGTTATGGTTTGGATATGAGAAGTCCCCCCAAAGCTAATACATGAGACAATGCAAGAAAGTTCAAAGAAGAAATGATTGGGTCATGACAGCATTAACCCAATCAGTGAATTAATCCTCCTGATGAAATTAACTGAGTGGTAACTGAAGTGGTAGGGTGTGACTGGAGGAGGTGGGAACTGGGGTGGTGACTTGGAAGTATATATTTGTATCTGGCAAGTGAAGGCCTTTCTGCTTTCTGATCACCATTTGAGCTGCTTCCCTCTGCCACATCATGATGTCCTGGCTCAACTTGAGCCCCCAGGAATGAAGCCTGCTGTCTGTGGATTGAGACCTCTGAAATCACGAACCCCTAAATTCTTCCTCCTCTACAGTTGTTCTGGTTGGGTCTTGTAGTCACAGCAGTGACAAAGCTAACTAAAACAATGCCTTTCAGGTATTTTTTTATTATTTAAATTGTCTTGGAGCTACTCTCTCTACTCACTTACCACTCTCATTTCTGGCAGGGATCCTGGCAGAGCAGTTTGTTCCTGATGGGCCCCACCTACACCTCTACCATGAAAACCACTGGATGAAGCTAATGAACTGGCAGCACTGCACCATGTACCTATTCTTTGCAGTCTCAGGAATCACTGACATGCTCACCTACCTTGCCTCCCATGTCCCCTTGGGGGTAGACAGATTGGTTTTGGCTATGGCAGTATTCACTGAAGGTAACTTAGTAAAATGGATGGAGAAAAAGGGAGGAGAGTCAGACAAGTTAAATTTATGAGATCAAAACATAAATGGCCAAAAATATTGCAAATTCAACTCAGGACTCCCAAATCTTGAATAGGACTTTGTCCTATGCTCTGGATGATCTCGACTGCATATTCCATAAAGCATCTCATGAAAGCTTAAGGCCTTAAGACAGTTCTCAAAGGTTCTGGCTAACACTGCCCAGAGCCTCCCTGCCTTCCCACTGCCACCAATACTGCACTCATACATGTGCATACTCCTATGCACGGGTGCACACATGCACATATATTCACATAGATACAATGCTTCAGGACTGATTGACTGCTACTATATATGGAGTAAATTCTTTTGGTTAAGGAAGAGACACTGCACCCTACTCCACCTCTTGGGGTGTTATTGTGTTGGCCTCTATTACAAGTCTCAAGAGACACACTGCATTAGTCAACTTTCTACCACTATTGTTAAACACCTAACATAAGCTACTTAATGAAGGTCAGTTGGGCTCACAGTTTTGAAGTTTCAAGTCCAAGAATGAGCGGCCCTGTCTGACCTCAAATCATGAAGATTGCACATCAAAGCAAGAGCATATGTAAGAGCAAAATGGTCACATTTTGAACCAGGAACAAAGAGAAGGAGGGATTGGGTTTCCCCTTGAAAAGCAACCCTTCCCCATGACCTAAAGACTTCAAACTAAGCCCCTCCTCTTAAAAGATCCACAGCAACTCCCTATACCAGCACCCTGAGGGCCAAGCCTTTACATATTGACCTTTGAGAGACACTTAAACATAGCACCCACCCAACTGCTCAGGGGAAAGTGGTAGAATCCCAATATACCTCACATTAACTGAAGCATGAAGAAAGCATTTTGTAATCCAATCACTTCTACCTCAGCAGAGTTGAAACAGAAGGTTGAAGAAGGGAAAAACTGAATTTCAAGTATACATACTCACAGCTTGTTATAAAGCAGCACCATGTATCCCTTCTGTATAGAACCTTACTGTGGATTCTGGAGAGTTATCTTTTTAATACATCTTTCTTGACACTCTTACCATACCTACGAAATTAACTTAATCTGCACCTGTTTGTTGTCCTGGAACACTTCCTAAAAGAAGAAGCTATCTTTGAGACAGATCTAAGAGAAAATTTCAATAACAGGAAAAGCCCAGGGTGAATTCTCTTAAGTATTAACAAGCAAGTCTCTGATGGCTGTCATTTGGTTCGTGGCAGGTTTTCTCTTCTACTACCATGTTCATAACCGATCTCCACTGGACCAGCATATCCACTCACTCCTGCTGTATGCTTTGTTTGGAGGCAGTATCAGTATCTCCCTGGAGGTGATCTTTCGGGACAACATTGTGCTGGAACTTTTCCGAACCAGTGTGGTTATTCTTCAGGGAACTTGGTTCTGGCAGGTGATTATTCACACCAACATTCTTTAGATGGTCTAGATTGAGGAGTCCCCTCAAGTGTGCCCAAGAAAATCCTGAAGGCAAAATGTCTGAAAACGCAGCATACACCCCTCAGGAATGTTTTCAAATGGCCCCTTTCTCCCTAGGCCCATACCCTGACCTATGTGCTTTTTCTGTTACTATCCTGTTGCTGCATTAACCTGTGGCAAGACTTCCCTAGTACAGGCAGGCACTGGTACCTTCTACAAGTCCCACTTCCTAACCTTCCCACAATTAACATTCCTGTATGAAAAGGCGTGAGATAGTGGGTAGCTTAAGCAAAACTGGTGGCCACTGGGGAAGGCTGGCTTCTCAGGACAACTAACCAAAAGACCAATTTCTTCTTCATCTAACCCACCAGATTGGGTTTGTGCTGTTCCCACCTTTTGGGACACCTGCATGGGACCAGAATGATGAGGCCAACATCATGTTCATCACCATGTGCTTCTGCTGGCACTACTTGGTTGCCCTTTGCATTGTGGCCATCAACTATTCTCTTGTTTACTGGTATGTTCTTTTTTGACAAGTGCTAATCCCTAGGCAGTGCTGATTAACTTCTACTTGTGTTAATAGGTGCCAGCTATATATGCCAAATCCTAGGTAAGGCACTCGATACTTCAGAATAGGTATTACAACTCTCATTTTACCAATGAGGATGATAAAGGCTTTTTGATGTTAAATGACCTGACTAGGTCATAGTACCCTGACAGACCAAAGTCTCACATACAGCTGTAGTACAATGGGGAAAACTCTGAACTAGGGATCAGTACTGGGTTGTAGACCCTGCTGTTACTGGTTCATCTGGGACCCCTCTTCTATTTCTAGTCTTGTTTTGCCTACTTGCTAGAAATGTTATCAAAACATATGCCGAGGCAGAAAGTGCTCTCTAGAGTGCTTCTTAGCAGTACACAGACTATAATAGCTATTAACTCCCACGTACTCACTGTGTCACAGGCATAGATAACTCTCAACACTGTATTACCCCACTTTGCTCTATAGCTTTATGATGAACTGTTAATGTTTTACAGATGGGGAAATCAAAGTTTCAAGGCTGAGTAACTTGACCAAGGTCATCCAACCAGTAAATGTCGGTGCCTTGCAGTACAAGGATGACTTACAGCATATGGTTTTACAGTTCTATGGCTGTTGTAGCTGCCCCTCCTTTTTTCCTAGGTGCTTATTTCCCTAGACCCAAAGCAAACACACTACACCCAGAAGAGTCTATAACAGACCAAACAGAAAGGAGTTATAGTCTACTCCCTTGTCAGTGAAACAGCTGAATCTGAGCTCAATTATGACATTTCAGTCACACTGAGTATTCTGAGGTGTCAGATATACAAACACATATCACAATATTTAATAGAGATGTGAAGAAAATGCTTTAAGAACCAATAGGTATTTTTAAATCCTCAGATGAGGAAGGATCTTTTTCTGCCTAATCTAATTGGACCTCATTGTTTTTTCTATTACAGCCTTCTGACACGGATAAAGAAACATGGAGGAGAAATTATTGGGATTCAGACACTGAAGTCCAATCACACTTACCAGACTGCACTTTTAAGTGGCTCAGATGAAGAACGAGATTAGGCCATGGACTTTAGGAGACCTCCTATCCCTTTGAGCCCCCAAGGAGTGAATATAGCTTATTCCCTCATTTTGAGGCTTACCTTGGTCTGCTCCTAAGGCTCCATACATTTGTACCTCCTCATTTAATACAAGGCTGGAGGCTTCAGTACAGGAAATTAGGCCTCTGATGTTTTGTATATTTTGCTGTTTGGATTCTTAAACATAAGGTAACTTAGTCTGTGTTAGTGTAATATCCTTCATAAAGAGAAATGAGGTAATACCTGTAAGTAACAAGCCTGTGCATCTGTATAGAGAAATCAAAGACTGAACACCTAAAACAGGAAATGACCTTGTGAATAAAATAATGAGAGTCCAGCAAGACATCATGCTGCTTTTCCTTCAAGAAAACAGGTATTTTCTTATTGGAAAAATATCAGGACACATGTGAATGACTTTTACTTTAAAGCTATAATTCTAACTTGTATTTTTTTTTTAAGTAAAGCAATTTACAAGCAAATTTTAAATATTACTTGTTAAACATTTTCTAACTAATCTTAACAGAGCACTGCAATGCCTCCATTGATAAGGGACAAAATTAGGCCAAAGATATATATATATATATATATATTTTTTTTTTTTAAAACAGGAAGTTAGTTAGTAGCCCAGCCAGGCTCGTGGAACTCAGCTGTTTTGACTTCTAAAGTCACCAAAAGAGGGTGC
Source organism: Ictidomys tridecemlineatus (assembly GCF_052094955.1). Classification (NCBI taxonomy): domain Eukaryota; kingdom Metazoa; phylum Chordata; class Mammalia; order Rodentia; family Sciuridae; genus Ictidomys; species Ictidomys tridecemlineatus. The sequence continues at coordinate 113,173,092 of NC_135480.1, forward strand.
CAAAAGGAAATCTGTACAGTGAGGTACAGAGAAAAACATCAGGTTATGGAACGCCTTGAATTTCAACACAGCTGAAAGCAAAAGACATGAATTCTGAATTAGTAATATAAAATCTTGATACTATATCTTTTTTTCCTTTAAAAAAAAAAAAAATTCTTTCAACAGATGTCTACTTTGCACCAGATCTGAAATGGTTGTCCCAAGTAATGAAATATGTGTTCAGCAAGGAGCTGACAGTCTAGTGTTAGGGGGAGACAGTGTAGGCATTTACACAGTGTGGTGGGGCTTTGAGAGGTAAACGCGAACCATGATAGAGGAAGCAAGAGAGTTGTTTCTATAGGGAGTCTGTCCTACAAAGAGCTTACTCCAGGTACAGAAAGTGCAAAGGCAATGAAAAGGAGGAAAGAACATAGATAATTAAGTATATGAAGTTGAACAGGCAGATAAAAGTGAACTAGCATAAAGCTGAAGGGTCTTAAGAGACCACCTAACACCTTTTATTTGTACAGCATTTTCTGGATGAGATGCATTCTCTCATTTGGTCCTCACAGCTGTCTTTCAAACTTGACACCAAAACTTAGGGATTAAAAATGAGCTACTAAAAACATTGATTTAGTTATTATAGAGAGCTGGATCCCCTTTTGCCATCTACCTTGGTGTTGCCAGCTGAATGGGAACTCAAACATTCAACAAACAGTGCCAGGCACAGTGGTGCAAGTCTGTAATCCCAGCAGCTCAGGAGGCAGAGGCAGGAGGATTACAAGTTTGAGGCCAGCCCCAGCAATTTAGTGAGGCCCTAAGCAACTTAGATAAGATCCTGTCTCAGAATAAAATATAAAAAAGGACTAGGGATATTGCTCAATGATAAAGCACCTCTGGTAACCCCCATCCAAAAATCAAAGTATTGAAGGACTCATTATTAGCAATTAATGTAAAATATGCATTTTTCATAGGGACTGGAGGTGGGAAGAACTTAGTTTCTGTTTTATTTTCACAGGAAAGATATACATTTGGGGTTTTGTTGTTGTTGTTTTAAGGGGTAGACTAAGAAATATAATACTCTCTAGAGTGAGTAGTTGAGGTGTGAAAATCGGATAGGAGATATTAAAATTTATTTTGATGCAAGCCCCACATCATGGTTTGGAACACCTTAATAGAAGTGATCAACCCTGGCATAAACATTCTTAGATATGATACTAAAGTACAAATGGATCATGATGTTGTTCATCAACTCCTCTCTTGGATGTGCTGTCTGAATAATTTTACCAATCTCTGTCAACCAGCTTAATGGCTGTCGCCAGATTTCAAGAACTGTTCCCCACCACAGCTGCCCCATCACCTGGAGTCCTGAAGTCTACATGTGAAGGAAGCATATATGGTACAAATACTGGTGCTCTCACCATGAACAACTCTCACTCTATGCTATTCCACCATCAGGCTGAATAGTGCCAATATTAGATCTCCCAGGGAGTCAAGCCACACTGACATCCTGAAATAGACCTGTGTTTCACATCCCTGCTCTCTAGAACATACACATCTGTAGCACAAAGCAGTTAGATAACTTCAGTAGATTAACGTGTAGGATAGGGCTTCGGCTGAATGCCAGCGCTACTTTTATGGCATCATTTGTTAAGTAAATTCAGAAGAGGTTTGTTTTTAACCAGCAATAAATATCTCAGACAGAATACCTCAAATTTCTATCTTTTTCTCTTTCGTGCCACATGTCACATGGCTTCCTATGTGAAAAGTAACTCTTAGAATGATCTCTATATTATAAAACACTCAAGTAAAGTACCCTGTTGTTCCCTCCCTCTAGTCTCTACCTCTCACCATTTCTAGTCTTATTTCTGTGCCAGTCTTCCATACATCCATCAAGAGTTCTGTCTTACCTGTCTCCTCTGTCCTCTGGAATTTAGGGTTCCCACCTTCCAACTCTGATTGTCCCCAACGCCCATCATGATACATCCTAGCCATCCTCCCCTTAAGAATGCAGCAGAGAAGGAATCTTAAGATCAGAAGTCTGAGTTTTCACCTTGGTTCTGTTTTTAATCTTCAGTCATACTCATCTTCTCACAGCTAAAAGGGGGCTGATACATCTATTTTACAGAACTGCTATAGGAAATTATAAAACCACTGGGTAACCAACAAGTCACTCTAACCTTTTTCTCAGCACCTTGCCTAATGCCCACCTGCAACATAGCTACCATCTAAACCAGGCCACTTCCATTCTGTGTCCTCCAGCTCTATTTCCCCACCCAGATCCTATATAAGACCACCACTAACAGTCCACAGGTTCAAGAAAATTTTTTTAATAATATGAATAACTTCTGAGATAGGGAAGCCCTATCATTGCAAAAAAGCATTCCTACCACCCCTGCCCCATGATAGGTGAGGCATATGTTATAAATGACCAGTTCCTTAAGTACTTAGGACATTTTAAAATACCATTCTGAGTTCCACTTAGAGCTAAAAGTGGCTGAGGACTGCAATAACCAGGAATAAATAAATTGAAATCCAGACTAACCTCTTCTGAAGCTGGTAGTGCCCAACCCTGCACACTGCCAACTTTCTACCTGCTGTTTCTCCTGCCAGAAATCAACATACTTTTTCTTAAAGGGTTATAAAAGTATATCACTTCAGGCTTGAGGGCCACACAGTCTCTATGATATCTACTCGATTCTGCCTGCTAACTTGAAAGCAGCCATAGATACTACATAAACAAATGGGTGTTGGCTATGTTCCAATAAAACTTTATTTACAAAAACTGGTGGTTGGGCCCAAGAGCCTGGGGTTTGTGACTCCAACTCTAGAACAAAACAGAATGCACAATCTCTGAAATGCAACAAAGTTGGTGCTGCAAAGTCTCTGTCACTGTACTCTGCCCACTGGGCAGATGAAGGTATGGACCACAATCAAGACCCCAACAAAGAGGTGATGCCAGAACAATCCCATTTTGGGGAATCCACACTACCTAACTTCTATGTTTTTTTTCATCTCATAGACTCTCAACTACAATGTAGTTATCAAATCAGCCACCAACTGGCTAGGATTCTCATTCTGGTCAAAAAAAACAAGTGGTCATTTTAGAGAGGAGCTAAAGCCCACATTTCTATTTGATGAAGAGTGTAATAGGCTCTTTAAAAAAATAAGTTACACAAAATTTTCAGAACACAAAACTCATATCTAGACCACAAGTCACAAAGAAAACCAGAAACTAAAAAATACAACCCTTAGAACAAGGCTTACACACTGCCTGCCCACTCTAAATAGTAAGCCTTCCCTGGGCGTCCTACTCTCAGGAGAGAACTTTGGCTTGAATGATGGAATCATGACCTTCCACGACTGTTGACAGAATCTTCTCCTAGATTGGTAGAGAGCAGACTCAGGAACCTGGAGTAAAACATTCTTAGGGCTCCAGTATGGTGTATGGCAGCAGAATCAAGGCCGTTTCTATCCTCCCCACTAGCCTGCCTTTAACAGACAAGCTTGGAGGAATAACGAAACCTCCATGCTCCCTTTCTTTGAGCCAAGGCAGACCAGGAGTGATCTTTTATGGAAGCCACCTCTGTCACAATCACTGCTGTTCAGGTGCCTGTTTAGGAGATGGAGCTGTGGTCACAACAACAGTGGAGACTGCTTTGGAGGAACCAGAAGCTGTGCCCTGCTGGAGATGAGATGCGGGGACAGTCTGGATGCGCACCTGTTTGCAAAGAGAAGGTCTTGTCAGTGGACTATAAGTAGGTGCATCAGTTAAGGACAGTAAAGGAAAAAGAAAAGTCTGATGTGGCCAAGAGTCTGCCTTGGACCTTACCTGTGTGGCCTGACCTTGCTGCTGAAGTTGCTGCAACTGCTGGGCAGTGAGGAAACTAACAGGCTTATTGCCAGCAATGAGCTTAGTACCTGCTGGCATGGTGGTGAGGATGATATTGCGGCCCAAGCCACTCAGGCTGTGGAGGGAAAGCAGGAGTAAGGTATAACTATATCATGGGATATTGTCTCTGCCCTGGATTTAGGTTGTGCACTGAAGGAAAACAGGCAGGTCTGGTGTTCAGTCAAAACTCCAGCATTCCGGATTCACATGGACACAAGCTGCTAAGACCCCACCCTTCTTCCAGCTTCTATGCTTCCCATGGCAGAAAAGGGTGAGCACAGAAGGCCCTAGCACTCTGGATAAAATGGTCCTAGACTCTATATCTATACCCTAACCAGGAGGAAGACACAGCCCAGAAGGGTGTGTGCTCCTGGCAAAAACACCTCCTGAGCCAGATGTGGTGTTGTGCACCACAGTCCCAGCTATTCAGGAGTCTGAGACAGGAGGACCACTGGAATCCAGACGTTCAGAGTCAGCCTGGGCAACATAGCAAAACCTCAACTCTTAAAACAAGAAAACGAGCAGGGCATGGTGGCACACACCTGTAATCCCAACAGCTTGGGAGGGTAAGGCAGAACTGCAGGTTCAAAGCCAGACTCAGCAACTTAGTGAGGCTATAAGCAACCTAGTGAGATGCTACCTCAAAATAAAAATAAAAATGGCTGGGGATATGGCTCAGTGGTAAAATGCCCCTGGGTTCAATCCCTGGTTCCCAGAAAAAAAGAAAAAGAAAATGAAGCCCTCCCTCAAATAGCCATGTCACATAAGCTGGTTTGATAGTGGTAGACTTGATTTCATCCTGCCCTTTATCTTGATTAAGTCAGGGCCACAGGAAGTCATCATTCTCCGAACTGTCCTAGGTTCAGAGCTCAAATGTCAAAGGCAGGTGCCTCACACTCCTCTTCTATCACTTGATGCATTAGGTTTTTTTTTTTAAATTATTCCTCACCCCATCCTGCAATCTATGTTTGAAAACAGTACAGATTTTTGTCTATTTTAATTAGAGTACCTAAAACAGTACTACATGTTCAATAAATATTGTTGATGAACATAGCAATTATTGATGAGCACTGGTGTGGGGGACACAGAAATACCAGCTGCCATCCCATTCTGTGACAAGGACTGACATTATATTCCATCCCCACCTCCACCCCTGAGGATGCTCCTTCACTACAAACAGACTCACTTGGCTCCCAGGTTGCCTTTGATGATAGGGGCTGTGACCACACTCTTGCCCTTCATTGGCTGGCTAATCACAGACAGTGGAACTGTGATCCGTGTAGGTAGCTTCCCCTGCAGAGAAAAAGAAATTGGCTTTTGAGGAACAGAAGAAAGGAAGACCACCAAGCATCATTACAGGGAAAAAGAAGTGAGGAGCACTTTCAGTCCCTATTTTTTACCACAGTCCAAATATTCTGAGGTCAGGGCCCAGGCAACCCTACATAAAAGGGTTCACACTGGTAGTAAGGTGTCACCTGGCCTGTTATCATCTTACAATCTTCTTTCATGGGTATAAAACCTGTACCTGAACTACATAGTACAGTGTGTGTTCATTCACTACAGTCCTAGGTTTTGAGCCCCTAGGAGGAGAGGCTTAAGTATCTCAGTATCCCCCAACATATGGTACAGTCCTGGGGACCTAGTAATTATAAGGTGGAACACACATGAGGAAGGAGCGAGAAGCCCAAGAGTTAACACAGAAAGGACACAGCTACCCCCTCACTGGAATGCAGGCTCACTGAGGGGGAACAGACAGACAGGCATGCAGGATAAAGAACAAGTCACATTCTCCAAGTGCTTTCTGTTTTTCCAAGATAAGAGAGGTCAGTTAGGGGACACCAATAATAAACTCAACCAAGTGAAAAGTCCACTAAACTTACCTGCTAAGTCCCAAGAAGAACCTAGATGAAAAAAAGGGTAAAGGCCAATATATTAAGGGTTCTGGGAGGGATTAATGGTCACCGGTTCCCAAACTGCCTGGTTTCTAATGCATGTTTAATAATACAATTTGTTTTGGGCAGTGCTGGGGATGGAACCCAAGGCCTCATGCACATTCCACTGAGCTATACTCCCCAGCCCAGAAATACAATTTCTATGTAGTAAAATCTTAGATAAATTAAATCTAATTTTTAAAAAAAAAATCAAGAGGGGTAGTTGTGTCAGGAGTGGTGGTCCACACCTGTAATCCCAGCAACTCCAGAGACTGAGGCAGGAAGATACCAGGTTCAAGGCCAGCCTGGGCAACTTAGCAATTTAATTCAAAATAAAACACAAAAAGGACCAGGGATGTAGTTCAGTGGTAGAACAATGCCCTGGGTTCAATCTCCAGAACCACCACCAAAAAAAAAAAAAAAAAAGAGGGGACAATTGATAAGAAGCTAAGCAAAGACATAGATGGGCATGCATATAATTCTAACTATTTCGGTAGCTAAGGCTGGATTAGCCAGTTATATTTACCTAGACTGAATGTCTGAGTGACACAGGGATATGCCACTGGGTAGGACCTTTTGGTGTCAGGAAGAAGATTCAAGAAGACAAAGGTAGATTGGGTAAGCACGGTTTCCTCACTTCCTTAACTTTACCCTTTGTGATTTGGAAACTTATATAATTATTTTCCCTTAACCACATTACGTAAGGTTTTTTTGGTGGTGTTGTTTAAGAACATGTATATCCGTCTTCCTTCATCACCCTGGCTTTTATCCCAAATTATTAAACTTTTCCTATGTAGCTTGCTTAGAAAAATAAAAACATGTTTTATATCCTCCATAACACTAGAAAGGTGCTCCTTACTCCAAGATCAGAGAAAACACCCATCTAGAAACACGTTGAGGTTGATATAGGGAGTTAGTTCATAATAAACAAATCATTTCAAGTTGGTAAGAAATGGATAAACTGGTTGATGATTTGGGGATAATTTGAAAATATGAAATGAGATCCCTACTTCATGATACAGAATTATGTTTTAAATGGACAATCACTTATACTTTTTTAAACTCATAATTTTATAAAAATAAAATTCTTAGTTATCTTTATAACCCTGGAGAAAGGTAGGCATAGGCACAAAACCTAGAATACGTAAAATGTTAATAAGATTTAATCAATAATATTGTAAATACCTATAAAGTGAGAGGTACCAAATGCAAGGATGAAAGATGACAGACTGAAATATATTCTATACACATAAAAAGGGCCACCTCGAACAATATAAAAAAAAGTCAAATACCTCCCTTCCCTCAAAAACAAGCAAAAATTTCTTTTCCACTAAAGAGCACATGCCAATCTCTATACAATGTATGCTCAACCTCACTCATTATCAGGGAAACAAAACTGAAAAGGAACATAAAGTTAAACAGCCTTCTAACTTGAACCAGCCAGCTCTGGTTAGGGTTGGAGACTTGCTGATGAGAACGATTGTGTGGCCTTTCTGACAACACAAGTAGAGTATCAAAGCCTCCAATTGTGCCTCATTGTGCCTCCTCCTCACAATCTCCACCCTAAATACAAACAACCCAGAAATACATACATATTCAAACACACACATCACAACATTCACAGTGGTACTGGAAGAGTGGAAACTGTATTCTTTCTTTTGGTACTGGGGATTGCATCCAGGGGCACTCAATCACTGAGCCACATCCCCAGTCCCTTTTTATATTTTACTTAGAGAAGAGTCTCACTGAGTTGCTAAACACCCCACTAAGTTGTTGAAACCGACTGAACTCTGAACTGATCCTCTTGCCTCAGGCTCCTGAGCCACAGGGATTACAGGTGTGTGCCACATCGTCTGGCTTGGATATATATTAACACAATCCCTTCTATGAATCACTACATCATCAGAAAGGATGTAGCCAGTATCTCTCTCTGTGGTGTAGAATCTCTAAGACTTCTTTAAAAAAAAAAAAAAAGAAAGAAAGAAAGAGTAAGGGCTCTTGTAGATTTTTTTTTCCTTAAATTATGTGCATATATATGAAAATGCACAGGAAAAGGACTCATAGGATAAATGCTGTGTTACTAATAATAATTAGCAGTTATAAACAAAGAACTGGTAGGGGGATGAAAGAAATTTTACATTTTACTCTATACTGTTAGCACCATTCTTACAATTTTGTGTAAGAACGTATGCATGAACTATACCATTATAAAATATGGTTCATAAAAATACATAAATCCATTTGGATCAAAGAAAAGAATACAGACAGGACTTCTAATTTCCACACCTACAAAGACATTTCTTTGGTCCAATGAGTCTCCTGAGGGATGGGGAGCTAACAACCTTAAGAGATTTCCTGAAGAGAGGGATACTCTTTACCACTGACATTACTCACAGCCTGGGACGTGGACACAACCGTGGTGCTGACGGGGACCTGCCGCACAGTGGGGGCTCCTGTCCCGATGCTGATGGGTGTGTTTGCAGCCCCAGAAGCTACAGCCACAGTCTTGGACACAGCAGCATTCATACTGGGCAAGGATACTGCTGAAGAATGGACAGTTCCAGACCCACTGGCCACTGAGGCCCCTTGCTTGGCATGCGCTGCAACAGTGATGGTCTGGCCTGCTTTGGGAGGCATTACTCCCAGGCCCTGCACGATGCGAATTGTGGCAGCTGGCTTCGCTTCCGAAGAGGCCACTGTATTTTTTCCCTTCTGATCTGCCACACTCACACCAAGGGCTGGCATCAAGCGAAAAGCTGAACTGGAGGGCTCTGCTGGCTTGAGGTCGGGAGTCACTTTGACCACAGTGGTGCCTGCTGGAGCAGATGAAGGAGCATTGGCTGAACTGGCCTTGGCAGGGCTATCAGTTGCATGGACTGGATTGGAAGTGACATGTAAGGTGGCAGAGATGCCTTTGCCTGCAGTACCACCTCCTGTCCCGAAGAGGTCCTGAGTCAATTTTACTGTGGTAACCTGGGACTTAGCCAATGTGGCCATCATGTCCGGTGTGATTCGAAGAACCGTCTGGCCCTTGGCATCTGTGGTGATGGAAGAGGGTGGCAGTCGCAGTACATCCTTACCCTGAATTCGGAAGTTTGTGGCTGTGAGTGGGATGCTGTTGCCTGTCTGGGGCTTCACACCAAGCTGCCCAGTGATGGCCACCTGTATGGGGGAGACACAGCACTAATGAAGGGGTTCATGATGCTAACTGATAACACAATAAAATTAAGCAAACCTCTATTTCATGTATGTTTCATATATCTTTACCTTTTTATTTTGAAAATAATAAACAGGCACAAAAGTAGAGAAGAGCACAGCATACACCCTTCTCCCACCTTCATAAGTAATCACTTTGTATCTTTTCCCACCTTGGGGAGAGAAGGGTAGAAGAGAGGAACTGTAATTTTTGGGGGGGAGTAGACATTGGGGTTTAAACCCAGGGCCTTATCACTAAGCCACACTTACATCCTCAGCCCCTAGGAACTGGAATATTTTAAAGTCTATCCAAGATTGATCATTTTACTAATCAAGACTTATCTATAGGCCAGGGGTTGTGGTTCAGTGGTACAGTGCTTGCCTGGCATGTGTGAGGCACTGGGTTCAATTCTCAGCATCACATATAAATAAACTAAATAACAGTTCATCAACAACTAAATATACTAAAACAAACAAACAAAAAAAGACTTATCTATACAGAAGTTCAATAAATTAGACCAAAAGGAATGAAGGGAAGGAAGGGAGAATAGGGAAGACAGTGGAATGAATCTGACATAATTTCCTGTGTACATGTATGTATATGTATGTGTGTGTGTGTGTGAATATATATATATATATATATATATATGAATATACCACAGTGAATCTCAATATTGTGTATATCCACAAGACTGGGATCCTAATTAGAGTGATATCTTCCATGTTTGTATAAATATATCAAAATAGATTCTATTGTCATATATAACTAAAAAGAATAATAAAAATTTTTAAAAAGACTTATCTATATATCCCTAACCTAGGAAAGGACTTAAAAAAAAATTTTAAAAAAATCACAATGCTATCATTACTATTCAACATAATTACATCTGTATATAACAGTATTTCCCCATCAGTCTCAAGTACATTTTATTCTATTTATGGTTGGATCACCTTTATTATGAGAGTAGTAGTGTGGCGAGGTATCTGGCTCTAGAGCCAGACTCTGTGGGTTCATATCAACTCAAAAAGAAAGTCAAATGCTCCATGAGAACCTTCCTCTCTATGGCCCCTCTACTGGACCACTGCCACACAGACATGCCATGACACTGGACATCCCAAATACAAACAACCCTGGCTCTGCTCCATACTGCCCTCCTTGCTTCACTCAATTCCCCTTCACATTCCACTCCAGCCCAGTTCTCAGAAAAGCAAAATTCCTCTAAAAATTACTTATACTCACTAACTCTGCTTCATCATCTTACACTTTTGAAGCCATTCCCAAAAAGCCCCTGGAACTCGTCGCATTTATTCAACTATATACAATGAGTCTCTTCTTACACTCTTTACCACACCCAATATAAGCACTGCTTTCTCCTGCATGAGCACACTTTTCTGTCTGCCTTGCAGTCCCTACACCTCAGTTTTCTTGCATTTTGGTAAATGAGACCACTATCTATCCAGTCACTGCAACCAAAGCCCATGGGGGCCATTTTCAACTCCCTTTTCTTAAGCCACCATGCTTTAGCCATATGTTCATGCTTGCTCACTTGTAATCCAGTTACAATGGCTTTCCTGCTGTTTCTCAAATGTATTCACTTTCCATGCCTAAGTCTGGAATGCTTTATCTCCTAGTCATCATCATAACCATAGCACACCAACTTCATTTGTCTCCCTCAAATTTCATCTCCTCATAGAGGACAACTCCCATCATCGTGGATAAAATTAGCACACTACCATTCTCCAACACTGCCCTGTCTACTGAGCCTCACAGCATCTCTCTTTTGTGTTTTTTTTTTTTTTTTTTGTGTGTGTGTGTGTGTGTGTATGATGCTGGGGATTGAACCCATGGCCTTGTGCTACCAACTGAGCTATATCCCAAGCCCCTCACAGCATCTCTTATTCTCTGACACTGATGTACTTATCTGTCTCCTTGCCCTCCAAGAACACAAATTCCACAAAGGCAGGGCTCAGTCTACTTAACAGACTACTAAATCCCCAATCCTTCACATAGTGCCTGCCACAAGAGACAGTGAACAACTGCTGAATGAAAAGGCTACTTCATTGTTACATAACTCCACTTCATTTATAAAATGAGAATAACAGAAGTTTCTATCACCCTCCAGTGCTTGAGAAACAGACCACTAACATCTATAAAATGCAAGGCATGGTACAGATACACAGGAAGCACTCCTGTCAATATTTCTACTAGTCTGCCAATACAAATGTATTCTATCATTACTGGTGTAAACTGAAAAGCCAATTAGAATATGGCCATGAGAATTTAAATAAGTCCTTGGAGAGTCTCACTAAATCCATAAACTACTACCAAATGCTAAATTATATGGAAAGAAATGGAAGACATCCCTTGAGCATCCACAGAAATTGCAACTGTCTTGAACGGAAACATACCTGAAGAACCTATAAACAAAGAGCCCAAGATGACAAATCTTTTTTCCACAGACATCTGTCTGTTCAGGACCTCCAGCCTGAGGTTTCTGTTTTGGGACAAAAAAAAAAAAAAAAAAAAAGAGAGAACCACCTGGAGAATTCCACGTACCTGCTTGATGATGTTCTGTCCTGTAACATTTTGAATGACTGCAGTTGTAGAGGCACTTGGAGCCGAGCTCCCAGGGGAACTTGTGGCTGGCTTGCTCACAGGGCTGGCTGCAGCAGGGAGACTTGTCACCGTAAGCCCTGTCTGCATGGGTCCAGGCCGCTGTACACTGGGTGCCCCAGTTTGCGCTTTGATTGGAACAGTGGCCATGACTGCCTGTTCAAGGTGTGAGGCAGAGAGGTCAATTAGACCCTGAGATGGAAATCAGCACTCCAAGGCAGGATCTCCCCATGTGTCACCACCCAAGAATGTTCTTCTAAAAGTCCTACTACTCTCTCAGTGTTCAAGGCTCAACACTCTCTGAAACAGACACTGCAAATTTCCTGTATTTGTATAAAACACTTTAATTTTCAGAACATCTTTACATTTAGCATCTGGTTATTCCTACATATTCAGGGCATATATTCTTTTATATACAATAAGAGAAAAATGAAGTAAAGAGGATAAAAATCTTCTGTAAAATCATACAGATAGTCATTGGGATACCCAAGACACATGGCTAAGACACAATGGAAGGAGCCTGAGATTTAAACTAAAAGGTTTATTAGATTTATTTCCCACCTCTACAAGGGTACTATTGTTTGAACGATGGGAAAATTACTGAACTTCTCTGAAGGTCTGATTTCCAACATGTAAAACAGTATCTAAAAATGCTTACATGGTTTTAAACATAAAATGAGTTATCTTAGTGAACTTTATCCTCAGGAACAACAATCTATGATCCCCTGGTCCTTCTCCAGACTTTGACCATTTGACTCATCAGCCTACCTCAGTCAGTCCACAGTCCTGTTTCCCAGTGACCTACAGTTTCCATTTACCTGGGGTACAACTTTGGTCTGTGTGGCAGTGGCTGGCACCCGGATCTGTGGTCCTGGTGGCATCTGTGGCAGTGTCTGTGCTGGTCCTGCTGACTGCTGTGGGACAGCAGGAAGGCTAGGTTGAGCCACCACCCGCACCTGGGGCAGTCCAGCTGAGCCAGAGTGGCTTACAACCCGGGCAGCAGCCTGTGAACTGGGTGGAGTCTGGCTGGAAGCTGGGGATAGCATTGTTCCTAGCTGTGGCATTGTTGGTGAGGACACCAGAAGGACCCTATGAGGAACATCAGGGAAACAAAAATAAGAATTTAAGTGGTGACACACACTTGTAATTCCAGCTACTCAGGAAGCTGAGACAGGAGGATGAAAAGTTTTGAGTCTAGCATGGGCAACTCAGCAATACCCTACCTCAAAAACAAAAGTTTTCAAAAAGGGGTGGGGATATAGCTCATATAATGCTCCTGAATTCCATCTCCAATAGCCCCAAACACTCACACACACAAAGAAAACAACCTTAGAACATGCATACAAGAGGATTTTGGAGGGGAAAATATAGAAACAAAACAGAGGCACTTACCCTGAACTAGACTTAGCTGGTTCTGAGACAGAAGTAGAGCCACTTTTGTTCACTGATGACACAGGTGGAGGGGAAATTGGGGTGGTAGGCAATGCTGGTGTGGTGGGGGTTACAGGAGTTACTGGGGTGGGTGGCATACTAGAGTCACTGAGACTCATCTGGCTTTGCTCAGAAGGTCCACTGCTGAGGACTTTTAATGAAGTCTCCTTGCTATTGGACTTCTAGAAAAGATGAGAAAGGGAAATTTACCACAGGTGTCATAAAGGTTCCAGAAAGGAAGGCGTGGGTGGACTCTTCGGCTCCTGATGCACAGCATTAAGTACCTAGACCTAGCCTCAGGATTCTCAAGAGGGTTCTTCATGAGAGGGTTCTTCATGAGATCACTTACCACCTTGGATGGGGGCTTGGGTTTTTGCTGAAGGGCTTTTCTGGCTTTAGCCGCAGCTGCTTGTGCTTGGTGAATCCGCTCTATAAACAAAAGTGTGAAGCTTCAGCAAGATTTGGATCTTAGTATATTAAGGGGGTGGGAGTGGGGGGGGGTAGTTTGCTAAAACCCAAGGCCTTGCTGGTGTTAAGACCCTGCCTCCATAATCCTATTCTACCTGAATGCCAATGAAAAGAATGATGGAACGGGGACAGAAAGTCAGAATCATCACTGGTCTACTTGGACACACTCCCCAGAAGCCTCACACACCAAACTCTTCTTCGCTCCGGTCCCGATGCAGGTAGATCCACAGCTTCCGTCCTATGTCATATTTCACACAAGGATCTTTTTCATAATGTAGTCGATCCAGGGCACCACTCACTACTGTGTTGACCTGAGAACAGAGAAAAGGGAAGTAAGGGTCAGGCCAGAGCCAGATAATAGAAGCTGTTTGGAATCCAGAGAAAAATCCCTAGATGATTCATAGCTGACGATATAACAGACTATATCTCAGTCTAGCTATGTCTTCTTAGTGGCTCACCAAATCACCTGGCAAAACAAAAAATGCTATAAATTCCTGAGACAGTGACTATAGCAACTTTTCTTTTACTATAACCTAAAGGAAAACCTAGAGCTGCTTTTGTGCTTCACTGACAGGGGTTTTGGTCATCACTGTGTGCATTTTTCAAGTTCTTTTTTTTTTCCTTTCTTCATTTAGTTGTGTTTTTGCTTTTGAGACAGGTTCTCACTGTGTTGCCCAGGCTGGCCTCAAACTCACAATCCTCCTGCCTCAGCCTCGTGATTAGTTGAGATTATAGGAATAACACTGCATTTGTTTTCGGGGGGGGGGGGGGTTAATAATCAGGGATTGAACTCAGAGGTGCTTAACCACTGAACCACATCCCCAGCCCATTTTTATTTTTTTACTTTGAGATAAGGTCTCACTAAGTTGCTTAGGGCCTCTCTGAGTTGCTGAGGCTGGCTCTGAACTTAGTGATCCTCCTATGTTTCCTAATAAGTTTTCCTTCTTTTTTTTAAAAAATATTTTTTAGTTATACATGGACACAATAGCTTCGTTTATTAATTTATTTTCATGTGGTGCTAAGGATAGAACCCAGTGCCTCACACGTGCTGAGGCAAATGATCTACCACTGAGTCACAACCCCAGCTCTCTAACAAGTTTTCTGAAATCCATTCTGAAAGAAAGCAAAGCAAAGTGTTTCTCCAACTTACCTGAGTGCTGGTAACATCTGGTGCAAGAAACTGGGAGTCCTTGAGCAGTTCGCAGATCTCTGCCCTCGTACCTTCTCCATTAGGCAGCCGAGCTGCTGCATCCCGAACTGATAACATTAGGAAATGCAAAGCCCAAGAGTCAAGCAATATCCCCCTACTTGCTCTAGTGGGGTGATGCTCCCTGCAGTTAGTGCTCTTCAGCCTCCCAACTCAGCATCAGGCACACTGACCCCTAGTGGCTGAAAGCTCTGCCACTGGTATTTCCTACACACTTTCACAGAGGCAAGAATAAAGTCCACAGATACCTTAGAATTCAGTGGGTCCATGAATTCAGGTAAGAAAAATTTATCTTTCACTGAAATTTAGAATCTCCTTTGATTATAAACACAAGATAATAAACCATGTATTGGCAGTGCTGCGATGTTGTAAGAGAAATGAAATATTTTCATATTATAAATGTCAAACACATCTCCATATCTGGAAGTTACAGATATATTTATAAGACCTGTTGCTAGATCCTGTCAATTAAAATAAAAACTCATATTTCTACACATTGTTTTAATTGTTTTGATAACTATTTCAATATGATTGGCTTCTTTATAACTAAGCATTTAATGTATATTTAGAATTAGTATAACTATGGGAAGGGATCCATGAGTTTCACCAGACTGCCAAAGGGATTCATGGCACAACAAAATCTTTAAGGAAGCAAAGTGATATAGTTAAACCTATTCAGCTGGCCTCTGAGCACTTCCTAAATGAACATAAATAACAGCACACCTTCAGAAAAGAACAGTGATTCTTGCCACCAGTCTCTAAGAGCAGAATCCCCCCCTTCATTTCCCAATTCAAAGCTTCCAAATGCTATGCCTGACTTACCCCAGGGTGGAGGAGGCGGGTGGGGGGTATGCAAGGAGGACAGAGATGATTTGAGAAAAGATTCAGAATGAAAAAATAAATCACCACATACCAAGAGACAGGATGGTGACATAGGCAGGCCGGTCAGAGCGCAGAAGGGAATGTTCCCGAGCTTTGTTGAGGGAAGTCTCCTTGTCAAACACACCCTTCACTGGCCCCACCACAGACTCAAAGCCATGCATGCGAAAGGTGAATGCTTTATGGGGTTGGCTGTATCTGTAACGCTCCTACACAGAGAAAAGGGAGAAGGCTTCTGAGTCAGAATCAGTGGAGTTCACTCTAGATCCACATGGGGAGATTAAAATGGAAATGGAATGAAAAATTCCCCCATGGATGATGAGCCAACTTCAGTGAGAAAAGGATGGTCCTCAGAACTGGTTATTGAGCAAAGGATGAAGAAATAAAATGCATTTTGCTAAAGAAATCATCAAAGTAGTTTGTTTCTCTCTCTCTCTCTCTCTCTCTCTCTCTCTCTCTCTCTCTCTCTCTCTCTCTCTCCTCTCTCTCTCTCTCTCTCTCTCTCTATTTTTTTTTTTTTTGCCCTCCTTAGGTATATTAGGCAGGTGAGAATCAGCAAATTCTTATGATCTCTCAGGCTCATTACAGCTCTAACAGACTAAAACTTTCCCCACATCACTTCTGCCGCCCCTATGCCCCCACCACAATCAATCCTAACCAACAGAATATCCACGGTGAAGGTATGAATTTCCTCCATGAAGGTAGACTCAAGAGTCAGGCTCAGCACTTCAATCTACAGGGCCTCACAGAGACAGACTTTATCTTCTCCATATTTCTTACCTGCTCCTGAAAAACCCGTTTCTCCTCCCCAGTGCTGGGCCGCACCACATAGTCAGTTCTTCTGAAACATAAAGAATTTTGTCTTAACTCTGACTTACTAGCAGATGGGTCACAGATGGGTCCTTTCTTTAACACCCAGAACCATTCTCTTTGAAACACACAAAAAATGTCCCTTTAGATGTACTCAACTCTTACAAACTCCACTTTCCAGCTCCTACCAAGTAACTCTTGATGGTATTTCCAAAAATTACTTGATACTTAGAAATCCAGAAAAGTACTGGGCAGGTGGAAATTAAGCTGATATCTTGCTGCTAAATCCAATTTAATGGCAATGAAAAATGTTAGATAGCAAGGGTATATTTCCTGGCTCACAGGAAACTTACAAATGCTTGTACTACCCCCACTTCTACTAAATGCACAGGCTTAGGGTGCAGTTCATGGGTAGAGTACTGGCCTAAGATGCATGAGGCCCTAGGTTCAATCCTCAATGCTGCAAAAAAAAAAAAAAAAAAAAAAAAAAAATCTAACTGCAGAACCACACCAGACAGGAAAGAGCAATATGAGGGGAGTCACTCACGGGATGTAAATTCTAGTGAATTCCTGTCACTAACCCTCAACAAATAATGTAACCTCATAACCCAACTTCTTTACAGAAATGAGGAGGTTGGGGGGCTGAGGTTGTGGCTCAATGGTAGAGTGCTTGCCTAGCATGCTTGCGGCACTGGGTTTGATTCTTAGCACCACATAAATGTAAAATAAAAGATATTGTGTCCACCTAAAACTAAAAACTAAATATTAAAAAAAAAATTAAAAAAAAAAAGAAAAGAAATGAGGAGGATGGGTTAGATAACTCATTCTCAAATGGGAAACCCAGGAGGACAGCATGTGGAAAATAGTATGTTCACATATAAGGTAGATCAAATCCCCTCAGACTCTACTGCACATCCCCTCCTAGCATCAAGAACTCCTGGGGCTAAGGTTGGGGCTCGGTGATACAGTACTTGTCTGGCACATGTGAGGCACTGGGTTCGATCCTCAGCACCACATAAAAATAAATAAATAAAACAAAGGTCTTATATCCATCTACAACTAAAATAAACATTTAAAAAAGAAAGAACTCCTTCCACAGGGAGCCATTCATTTCAATGGATATATATTGCCCTCGTTAGGTATATTAGGCAGGTGAGAATCAGCAAATTCTTATGATCTCTCAGGCCCATTACAGCTCTAACAGACTAAGACATGTAAGTACCAGGAATCATAGTTTCATGGGACACCACCCACCATTAGAGTGCTATACTCACACCCGAGGGACAGGTGTTGTAGCATCTGAGCTGTCTTCATTTTCTTGCTGGAGAAAAGGAGAACATTAACAGGTAAATGGACTGGAGAATTTTCACTAATTTGAGAGTTCTAGAAACCAAAAGGGGAAGAGTTGGTATTTTGAAAAATTATACCTTACAAAAGGCCTGGTCTTTGGTCTCTAGCCACAGCTGGAAGAGCGCAGCTAATTCCTTTTCATTATCTTGAGACTGGCCTATAAGAAAGGGGGGAAAAGAAGACAAAAATCTAAGGTATAACTCAGAATCCCCCTTTCTCTTTACCTTCTTAATCTATGACAAAGAGAGAATACATTAGGACTGAAGCCAAGATCCTTAGCACTGCCTTTCCCTTCACAGACTATACCATCACTGCTACATGTCAGCTCCTTAGACAATTCACTCAACAGGTATTTGCTGAGTAACCACTGTGTGCCAGGTACTACCTGTGGAGAAGCTGGGGTCATCCAGTGAATTCAGTCTCTGCCCTCAAGAAGTTTATAGTAAAGTGAGAAAAGAGCATATATTAAATAAACCCAATATGGAAAGTGGTAGGCATCACATGTTATGAAAACTTACAACAGGGAATGGCTAGTGAGCCACAAAGGCATTCTACACACTGGCACAGAAATCAGAAGCCTAAGATAGGAGAAGGAAAAAAAAAAAAGGACTCCTCCTGGTCTGCCTAGAAAAGAAAATCACTGTCAGTGCCCTTCTCTCATTTGTTCAGAGTCCTCCTGAAGCTCTTGACACATAATGTATCTTAATCTCTTAACCAGGCTAGACTAGAAGTCACCATTAATCAGCATCATCCAGGTCTGCTTGTGAGAGAATGTCCCTGCGCTTCCCCAAAAGGTCACATCCACCAAGATGCTTCTCTTTGATTTCAGTAGTTGGCATACAATACCACCAATACCCATCTCCAGGAACCTTTGTGCTTCCAGAAATGCTACTGCAAAACCAGGTAGTTCTATCGCCCATCTTTTTCTCCTGTTTGGTGGTTCTTATATATTTTAGATATTAGCCCTTTATCACATATATGGTTTTCAGGTATTTTCTGAGAGAAAATTGGTTCTCCCATGATTCTTAACTATAGGGAGGCTGACTGCTCATTCTCTCATAGCCATGTCCTTCAATGAAGTCAGGAGACAGAGGTGAGATTCTTCAAAGATTTCAGACATTTCTCCTAGTTTTTTTTTTAAATTTTTTTTTTTTTTAGTTGTAGATGGACACAATATCTTTCATTTTATTTATTTATTTTTATGTGATGCTGAGGATCAAACCCAGGGTTTTGTACATGCTAGGCAAGCAAGCCCTCTCCTAGTTCTTTTTAGAAAAATAAGAACAAAAGCCTGTTCCTAAAACACAGAACCCAGAAATAAACCCACGCATATAGTCAATTCACTTTTGGCCAGGGTGTTAAGAACATTCAATGAGGTAAAGACAGTCAGCAAAAAGCAGTGTTGGGGAAACTGGATATCCACATTTAATAAAAGAATGAAATTAGATTCTTCCATCATACTATATGCAAAAACCAATGGTTTAATCATTTAAACATGTGGCCTGAAACTATAAAACTCTTATGAGAAAACAGCAGAAAGCTCCATGAGATTAGTCTTGACTTTTTTGATATGATACCAAAAGCATAGGCAACAAAAGCAAAAACAAGTAAATAGGATTACAGGAAACTAGAAAGCTTCTGCATAGCATAGAAATAATCAACAGAGGGAAAAGCCAAGTTACAGAATAGAAGGGGAATAACTGCAAACGATATATGTGATAAAGGGCCAAAACATCTAAATTATATAAGGAATATCTACAAATCAATGATAAGAAAATCACCAACATGATTTAAAAAGGAACAAAGAACCTGAATAGACAATTCTTATATTTCTATTCCAAAGAAGAAATATGAATGGCCAACAGGTACATGAAAAGGTGCTCAATATCACTAATCATCAAGGAACTTCAAATCAAAAGCACTACTGAGATATCAGCTCACACTTATTAGGATGGCTACTGTTAAAAAAGACAAGAAAAGAAAAAAATAGAGGGAAGAATATGGAGAAAAGAGAAACCTTATGCACTGTTGGTAGGAATGTAAAATGGTACAGTAACCATGAAAAATAGTATAGAAGCTCCTCAAAAAAATTAAAAACAGACCTACCATATGGTCAAGCAATCCCATTTCTAATTATAAGGGAAAAAAAAAAAAACCTGAAATCAGGATCTCAAACACATATCTGCACTCCAATGTTCACTGCAGCATTATTCACAATAGCCAAGATATGAAAACAACCCTAATGTTCATCAGTGGATGAATGAATAAATATGCTATAACATAAAATGGAGTATTATTCAGTCTTAGAAAATAGGAAATCCTGCCATTTGCAACATGGATAAACCTAACGGACACTATGTTAAGTGAAATAAATTAAAGGACAAATTTATTTCACTTAACACTTATACAGGGTGCCTCAAATGCTCAAAGTCCCAGAAACAGAGAACAGAATTGATAGTTACCAGAGCAGGAGTAGTAAAATCAAAGTAGGGGAATACCTGCTCCAAAGGTATGAAGTTTCCATTATGAAAGATGAATAAGTTCTAGAGACCTGCTGTAGGACTTAGTTGTGTACTTAATGAAACTGTACTGTGCCACTTCAAAATTTATTAAGAAGATGAATGTCATGTTAATGTTCTTGCCAGAAAAAGGGGGAAGGGAGATACAGAAGTTTGAAAGGTCTATCTTAACTGTGGGGATGGTTCCCAGGTATATGCGTGTATGTCCAAACTCATCAAATTACATACATTAAATAAGCAGTTTTTAATGTATCAATTACACATCAATAAAGCTGGGGGGAAGCCTGTTCCCTGAGGCTTTTGCTCTCCACCTGTACACCCCAATCCCCACTCCTGCGGTTTTGCATCTAGTCCTTTCTTCTCACAGGAACTGGCTCAACCTCTCTCACTACTCCACACCCTCCACTATGAGGAAGACCCACATCCACATGAGCAGATATCCAATATCCTAACCTCTCAGTTGGTGAAATCTCCTCCTCTACCATAACCTCCTCCCTCCACTCCACTCCACTCCACTCCACTCCACTCCACTCAATCATTCCCACAAGCACAATTGGACTCTGCCAGTTCCTAAAGCTGCTCTATTTTCAAAATGCCTACTTCAGTGTTTCTCAACTGGGGTTGCATTTTGAAGAATTACCTGGAAACTTTTGAAAATATCAAAGTTCAGACCCCATCCCAACCATTTAATTAGAATCCCTGTGGTAAGGTCCAGGAACAGATATTTTTTTAAAAATTCCACTGACCATAGTACATAGCCAGTCAGGATGAAGAACCCCCACTCTGCTTTCTAAACATAATGGCCTGGATTTCACCTTGCCCGTTTACTCCCATGAAAGCTTCACTTGGACCCAGCAGGACAGTTCCCAATGACACCTCTACTTCTCAGCTGCCACTGGCCCAGATCTCTCTCTCTTTTCTCTCCATTCAGTGCAGATTCCTGGTCCACTGTTTCAGTAATATGCTTCCCAACAGAGTAATACTTTTACCTCTGCCCTTTGATTTTCTGCATCATTTCAATCTAGCAAAATTCAAATTCTGAACTACCCACATTCTCCATGCTTCAAATTAAGCAGCTGAGGACTGCTAGAGGAAAAAGTGCACAAACAGGCAGAAGAAGGCCAAAGAGGTGAACAATGAGCAGCCTCCCAGGGCAGCACTCATGACTTCCTAGCTATCCTATGTCATCTGTGGTCACACTGCTTCACACAATGACCATCTCCTACTCTCCTCAGACTTCCCTTCTCATCAGCAACAATCTCACCTCTCTCACCTTCTACTTTACACTGAAAATGTCAACAGACCAAACTTCCTACAAAGACCAATCAACCCACTGCTATATATCCATTATTTCCTTCTTTCCTCCTGCTAGTTAGGAAGAAATGTGCTAGCTCCTGCCACACAGAGCTCACTGTCTTCCCACTTCCCAGGAATATATGTAATGCATTTTCCCTTCTCTCTTTCACGTTCAATCTTCTCCTCAAAGTCCACAGTACCCTTCCCATCAACATTTAAACTTACTCAAGGTTTCTCCCATTTAAAATTCCTCTATTGGCCACAAATCTCCCTTACTATCCTGCCCTTGCCCAGCCAAATCTCTAGAAATTCACTGGCTCTTTATTCAGTGATGTGCTGGTAAATTTTTAACTGGTTATAGGAAAGCGGGCCCTGACTGGTCACATTTACAGATTCCCATGGTGTACACCAATACATGGCAAACTAGCCACCTGCTTTTGTAAATATATTTTTGTAGAAAATATCCCCACCTGTTCATTCCCCTACTGTCTGGAAGCTGAGCATTATAATGGCAGAGTTGAGGGGTAATAACAGAAAGCATCTATTCCACAAGCTTAAAGTACTTATTATCTGGTCTTATAAGGACAGTTTGCAGAGCCAGTGTAAATATTATCACTATGGTTGACTCCAGCCACCACCTGAAGACCATAGGCACAGCAGCACCATGAATCACCTTCAACTCACCTCATCCTTTCACTAAGGATTCACTATTCACTAAAATTTTTGCAATCTGTTCCATATTTACAATCTTTACCCTACTGAATCTTTTAATCACTTGGCTCCCAAGAGTCAACAATCTCAGAATTTTCTTCCTGTCTCTGTAGCCATGTCCTCTCTACATGAGCTGCATTCAGCTGTCTCTACTGTGGAGTTTCTCAAGGCTTAGTCCTCAACCCTCTTTTTTCCTCACTTGACACTTCCTCCCTAGATGACAGCCTCATCTGTGCCCTTCTGATATAGACAGCAAACACTCTGGGAATTTCAGTAGAAAACCAATACTGAATTGAATTATTCTCTTATCACCATCACCAGGTAACAGCCAATAGAGTAAGCAGAACTTTATAAATTTAAAATAAAAGGACACTGTTCTTTAGAAACTGCTTTACTTGGGGCAGTCCTATATCTCACTGCACATCATCCTTAATAAAAAAGCCCATTTTTAATGAATAAAAATAACTATAGTACAAATGAATCCCACACCATTGGTATGCTTAATATAAATGCTGATGCTACTATAAAATACAACAGCAGATTTGAATGTCACCATCCATAAGCTGTATCATAATAAAAAGACTATTCCATATTACTCAGCAATAAAAGAGAATAAACTCATGGCATTTACAGGTAAATGGATGGAGTTAGAGAAGATAATGCTAAGTGAAGTTAGCCAATCCCAAAAAACCAAACGCCGAATGTTTTCTTTGATATAAGGAGGCTAATTCATAACGGGATAGGGAGCAGGAGCATGGGAGGAATAGATGAACTCTAGATAGAGCAGACAGGTTGGAGGGGAAGGGAGGGGGCATGGGGTAATTAATAATGGTGGAATGTGATGATCACTATTATCCAAAATACAGGTATGAAGACACGAATTGGTGTGAATATTCTATGTATACAACCAGAAATATGAAAAATTATGCTCTATATTTGTAATAAGAATTGTAATGCATTTTGCAGTCATATACAAATAAAAATAATAATAAAAATTAAAAAAAATAAAAAGATTATTCCATTTCAGCTTTGGGAGCAAAGTCCAAATGGGGGTGGAGATGAAACCTATACTTTAAGAGTACAGGGGTCTTAAAGAATTCCTTCACAGACAAAAATAAAGTTGAATATTACCCTTTTGCCAATCTCCTGCACTATATTGACTAGAATACATAAGAAGCTGGAGAGGACAGGAGAAAGGTAGGTAATACAAATTACTTACCAAGCAATTTCCACTGCTGGGTTTTCTCTTTGAATTCGACAAATGGAGAGAAACTGGAAGGAA
This sequence comes from Ictidomys tridecemlineatus, assembly GCF_052094955.1. Classification (NCBI taxonomy): domain Eukaryota; kingdom Metazoa; phylum Chordata; class Mammalia; order Rodentia; family Sciuridae; genus Ictidomys; species Ictidomys tridecemlineatus. The sequence goes on from NC_135480.1 coordinate 113,196,656, forward strand.
CAGCTGCAAGAAATAAATCACATGAACCAACCACACAGGTGATAGAATGTGTTAAACTCAGGACAAAAGGCTACATATCCCTGAGCTCTGAAAGATTCTGAGAACTTTATGGTGTAGCAAAAGACATGGTATGATGCAAAGGCAAAATAGACCAAACAAGAATTTAGACAAAAATTTCTCTACAAATTTGTCTAAGAATTTAGACAAAAAAAGAAAAACACTGACCCTTCAAAAAAATGACCTTACCTCGGCTTTCTCCAGCAAGATACTGGAGGGCAGGCAATACCAACTCAGCCCAGTTGGGGGCTGCAGAGAACCAGCTGTTGAGGGAGCTGGCTGGAGATGACTGCCAATCCAAAACTCTTTCCTCCAGCTGGCGAGGAGTAAAGGAAAATAGAAGCCAGTTAAATTCTCTCTATATCAGCAATTCAAGACATGCTAGTGCAAGCTGAGTCGGTTTGCTCAAGTTACCCAAGTCCCAGAGCAAGCTGGCTGCAGAGCTTTGGGAGGAATCCCCTCAAGCTAGGGATTCCAATAATTTCAAAACTTCAGTGAATAGGACTGGGGTAATGGCTCAGTGGTAGAGCACTTGCCTAGCACGTGTGAGGCACTGGGTTCAATCCTCAGCACCACATAAAAATAAATAAACGAAATAAAGGTATTTTGTCCATCTACCAAAAAAAAAAAAAAAAAAAAAAAACTTCGATGTACATCTGACTTTTCCAAAACTCTTACCATAGGAAGGCTAGCTTGATTCTCCAGAAGCAAGATCTCTAATAGAAGAGAGAAAAAACTGGAAGAAATCTCATTGATTCCAAGGCAAGGCTTGAGGTCTTCCAGGGGCCTAATGAGAGAAGAATAATATAAGAACAACCACAAAGACCAAAAACACATTCTAAATTTGTTCAAGTCCCCCAAACTTCCTAGCAGTTATAAAAGCTCAAGAAAGGGACACACAATACATTTTCCTAACAGGATCCCTGACACTCAGAGCCAACTCACACATGCCTCAAAGGAACGGTTATAGCCTCTAGCTTAATCTCCAAACTTAAACCTTAACACCATGTAATCTATTGCTCACTTACTCTTCCTTGATAGAAGGTATTGCCAGTGGAGATGGGGCCTGTGAGAGAGGTGGGACCCCTTCAGTGTTGCTCAAAGTTTCAGCCAGATCCTCTGCCTCTGATTTAATCAGCTTTATTTTCTTCTTTTTCTTTTCCTCTTTTTCCTTCACCTTTTTTTTAAGGACAGCCAAGTCATATAAGGCTGGGAAGAATAAGGAACATAAGTCACTGAACTGCTTCTTCTATATTAAGAAATTAGGGGTCTTTATCTGCGTATTTCCTCAAACCCAACAAAGAAAAGTCTTAGTAATTTACTAAGATATTTAGATGTTTTTAAGACAAAATGGAATGAGTGATTTACAGCTTAATTTTAACATCTAATGATACTTTGTATTAATTTTGAATTCCTAAGGGCAGTAACAAAGCAAAAGGTACCAGCATGAAAGATGTGGATTCATTTATTTTTGCCACATGTAGACAAACTCATACAATTTAACACCAAAGTCAGGTGAAAACCATCCGGAGGAAGAGACCTATAGTCCTTTACCTGCTAGTGAGCCCTTCCTGCCAGCATTTACTCGAGTCATGATGTCACTGAGGGTCAGGTCCCCTGTCAAAAGGTCCGGGTGATCCTAGATGTGATATTCAGAGATTTAGTTATGGCCCAGAAAGGAAGCAAAAACTGAAGGTGACTGTGCCAATTTACCTAACAACCAGATGTCCCAGACACCTGAGGAAATCATGTTGAATTAAAACTACACAGAGATAAAAACCATTGCTCTTCATAATAGTACACAGGGGAAACTTTGGTGTTCTGTTGCACAGCATTTACAATTCATACAGCTCTTCTGCATTCCTTATCTCATGTGCTCTTCAAGCAGTCTTCCTAATATTGTTAGTATTTAAAATGTCTGAAAAAAGCATTCAGAGGAGTTAAGGGATCTGCTCAATGTTCTGACTTCCAATGTAGGACTCTTCTTATCTCACTGCTCTGCCCAGACTACCCTCTTTTCTCCATCATACTCTCTGGCTTGATTTAGTTGAGTGGGATATCGGAAATAGTAAAAAGTACGGAGAGAAAAGGGTCTGGCTCTCAGCTCTAGCACTTACTGGCTGTTTGACTGAAGACAAACTCCTTAACCTTGCTGAGCACTGAAGACATGGAGACAATTCATTCACATACCAAACAGTGTGGCAAAGCTTGAAGCTTGCCTTATAAAGCCAAAACACCTGTCATCACCTCTTATCTCTGATGCTAATTAGCCTCTCTAATTGCTCCCATCCTCTAACGATAACAGAGAAGCACAAAAGAGGTGGTGACTACCAGCATCCTCCTCAGGATAACCATGCCAAAGAGAGTCAACTGAAAACCACAACTGGCCACATCCATCCCAATCTTACTGGTTGATGTTTCCGCTTCTCATGGTGCTTCTTTAACATTATCTTCAGGTCACTGTCCCCCAGTTCTATTTTATCTGAGAGAAAATGAACCAAACCACATGGACTAGGTCATTCACTACAACAGTGCTCTAATTTAAATCTTCCTGGTCACTTGTGACATTCAAAAGTAAGATAATCCTCTGGTTTCCCTTTTGATTCCTGTATACTACAAGTACCAAAAACCTTTATTCAGTCACTGTCAGCACTTCTCCTTTCCTTTTCTTTTAAAATGATTTTGTTACTTGGCTGATCTAAAAGCACATTTAAGCTTCATAACATTTTTGATTCCTATTCCAAATTCAAATTCTTCTCCAATTTCAGAGACATTCAAAGGAATTGCTAAAGCTCTGGTTATCTCTTTTGTGCTATGACTGAATTATTATTTCAAAATTCTGCTTTCTATATCCCAAAACACTAGCTGATCAGCTCTGGACAATTGTTTTTTGTTTTTTTGTTTTTAAATGAAAGAAGGTCTACCTCTAGATATAAAAAAAGCAGAATGGTACAAAAACTTATCCCCATCACCTTCATTTAAGGAGCACTGCTTGTTTTGGGGCAGGCAGGAATCTAGACACTACCTCCCTTTAAGGAGTTCTCACTTCTGCACTGTGATTTCCTAGGATAGCAATGGCATCAGCTCAGTTCTCACCTGTAGTTTTCATATCCGTAGTGGAAAGCGTGGGCACCACCCTCAGGGGCACCGCAGGACTAGGAGAACGCGCTGGAGAGCTCGGAAGCCATGAGCTGAGATCTTCAAAAGAAAATTTTTCTTGTAAATCCAACGTGGCTGTGGACTCCAATAGGGGAGATTGGGTAAGTGGCCATTTGGGTTCAACAGGGCTAAGCCAACAACATGGAGGCCAGGGTTCCACATTCCTTTCTGACCCTTCCCCAGATGAGCTGGAGCACACTTAGGTCATTTAAACGGCTCTTCCAGGAAGAGAGACTTCAACAGAGTGATGGGGTCGCATTGCAGCAGGCCAACAGTCACTACTACTCTCCTGTAAGGGGAAAAGCAGTTCTCTCAAGTGGCACAATGGCACCAGAAGGCCTACTGTGGAGAGACCCTGCCCTGCAGGGATTAATCCAAGTGGTTCTCACTAACTCAAGTGCCACATAAGCACAGAGTAAAAAGGGCATGGAGTCACTCTCACCTGATAGCAGTGTCTCAGTGACTCAAAGACCAAGGGCTAATGAGTCCCACTATCCACCCCCCAGACAAGACAACTCATAAAGGACTTCTTTACCAAGGGGATAAATGGGCTACCACTGGCTCCAATGCCCCAGCTAACCCAAGTGCCCAAAGACACTCACCCTCTTCATCAGAGGATGGGGCAGTGTCGCCACACTCCTCCTTCACTTCCCTCAAGACCTTCAAGTAGCGCTGCTGGGTCCGCCACTCCCGCTCCTCAGGGCTTCGGGATGGTGAAGGACGCTTCTGCCTGAAGGGAAGGGTTGGGCCACTCCTTCGGGCCATCTCCAGTAAGTCCTAGGCAGAAAATTAAATGGGAATACAAGTGATCATCAAATATTTAACATACACTGTATACTCCGTAAGGCTACATTTCAGGTTTAATTCCCCACTCCATCACAGAGAAAGATGCAGATACATGAATATGTTCAAATAAAAATGACCCATATTAATTACAGGTTGAGCATTCCTAATCCAAAATCCATAATCGAAAGTGCTCCAAAATCCAAAACTTTATGAGTGCATGACACTACAAGTGGAAAATTCTATACCTGCCCTCATATAACAGGCTGAAGTCAAAACAAAAACGTACTAAAAACAGTATATAAATTACCTTTAAGCTATGTACATAAGGTATATTTGAAATGGATGAATTCATGTTTAGACTTGGGTCCCATACCCAAGATATCAATATGTGTATGCAAATATTCCAAAATCCAAAAAAAGTAAATAAAATCTGAAATCCAAAACACATCTAGTTCCAAGGACTTCAGATAAGGATTACTCAACCTAAATTAATGAAAAAAATCCCAAATCTGAACACTGAATTGCTCCACAGAAAATGAATACTTATGCTATATCCAAATATTTCTATACTTAAGTTCAAAAAACCACTTAAAGAACTCAGAACAACTTTGCCTCTGAGAATTACCTGGCTGGAAAAGACCCAGAGGCCACTGAGCTTTATGTTCTACAGGTCCATCACAGCAGAGGCCTTGTGTACACTTGCACATCAATTCCAGAGCATCCTAGTTTTCCTCAATAACCCATGATGAATCTGAAATCCATTTGTTTATCTTAGTAAATATGAAAGCTACTATATTTCATTAATTTTAGGAAGCACTTACTGTTTCATGTTTTAACATCTCTGAAATCAAAACACATTATAAAACTGATAAGGAAAAAAAAGACATAGCTGGGAAGGGAAAAGGGAAAATAAAAAGACACAACTTAAATGTATTGTAGCTTAATTGGTAGCATTTTTTTCTTAGTGGTTATCATCTGTGTTTTGCCTCTGAACCATTTCTTGATGCATATACTGTGCATATACTGCCCATATTTTATATTCCGTTCCCAGCATTACTTACGCTCCGGGAAGCAAGAATCTGCTTTAGCAGTCGATGGAAATACTGCTGCTGAGAGTTGAGGTATCGCTTGTACTGTGACTTGAAGCATAGCTGTCGATACTTGACCACCTCAGGGTTAAAGTGTCCATCTTAAAAAAATAGAGATACAACTATATACATACCAGTCAACACATTTAATGGGTGTTTAAGATGTAGTTGTAGCACAGAACTAAAGGGCATTCAAGAGAATCAGACAAGAACAAGAAGTAAAAGAACGCAGAAAATGATAGCTCAGTTAAGACTGATAATCACAAAAACCATGCAACACAACTGAAATCAGCAAAACCAGCACACTGAAACATGTCACTACTTAAGACTAAAATATAGAGAAATGTCTGCCCTGACATCCCTGTGTCCTTACCAGACTACCCCACTATTTGGAGGAAGCATCTCATCCTTATATAACCTCTCTAAATCAACCAAGTTTCTCTCCCTCTATTCTACAGGAGAGGACAATGTACTTCTACTTGAGACTCCAGCTTCAGTAAAGAAAACCTCTGCCAACCACAGAGGGGAAATCCTTTTTAAGTTAATAATGTGATGGGAGGGAATATGCCCAGGAGTGAAGTACGCCTATGATCCCAGCTACCTGGGAGACTAAGATGAGAGGATCACGTGAGCGCAGAAGTTCTGGGCCAGTCTGGGCAACATAGCAAGCAAGACTCTGTCTCAAAAAATAATAGGGGTCTGGGGGTATGCCTCAGAAGTAGAGCACTTGCCTAGCACATGTGAAGCCTTGGATTCAATCCCTGACACCATAAAAACAAACAAGATGAGGAAATGCTAATTTTAAATCCTTAAGATAATGAAATATTTGAAATTATAAGCCTGTTCTCTGTAGTTTTAGCAACTGTCAAGTTGACCAATTTAACACAACTCAGGGAGATCTGCTGCCCTTTCAGGGCATCCTGCCAAAAAAAAAAAAAAAATCACCCCATAAGTGAAGGGGAAGTTTCTTTTGCTCCTCTCCATAGACCACAGGGCAAACTGTGACTTAAGCATGGCCCCCATTTTGAAAACCTCTGAAGTAATAGTTTACTTGGTCAAGAATCAGAAATGAAATAAACAGTAGGTAAAAGAAAGGCTTTAAAGATATATAAAATTATATATATATAAAAGGCCACCCCACACATGGCCTTTTAATTACAAAGGATAAAAGGTGCCTTTATAATCAGAGGCTGGATAGACACCACTTAACAAAGTGACCATACATCGTCGTACTACCAACAATGAAAAAGTAACACCAATGTGCCTCCTGAGATGATGCAATAGGAAGGACATTTCCCATACAGGGTTTCTATCAAAAGCATTTGACACAAATCTAATCTTGAAGTAACAAGATGACAAATTCCCAGAGAGCAGGACTTTCACAATCCAAGTGTCCCAGGTCTTTCAAAAATGCCAATGTCACTGGGTGTGGTACACATTTCTATAATCCCAGCAACTCAGGAGGGTAAGAAAGATAGCAAGTTTCAAGGGTAGCCTTGGCAATTTAGTGAGGCCTGAGGCAACTTAGTGAGGCCCTGTCTCAAAAATATAAAAATAAACAAGTTGGGGATGTGGCTCAGCAGTCAAAAAACAAATACCAATGTCTCACAAAGACAACAAAAAAGGGCAAAGAATTTTCAAGTCAAAGAACTGAAGTGACACAAGACCCAAAAGCATGAACCCTGAACAGATCCTGGATTTAAACAGCAACTTACAGAAGACATTTAAGGACAATTTTAAAAAATCTGAACATACACTATTCTATATTATTTGCTCAATATAAAATTTCTTGGGTCAGATAACAGGACTATGATTATGTGGGAAAAAGTCCATGTTAAGAGAGATACATGATAAAGTGCTTAGTAGTAAAATGTAACATTTTCTAAGGGAATAAAAAGCAAATGGCAAATTTGTGGGGGGGGGGGGAGTAACCAGGGACTGAACTGAAAACTCAACCACTGAGCCAAATCTCCAGCCCTATTTTGTATTTTATTTAGAGATGGGTCTCACAGAGTTGCTCAGTGCCTCACTGTTGCTAAGGCTGGCTTTGAACTTATGATCCTCCTGCCTCAGCCTCCAGAGCTGCTGGGATTATAGGCATGTGCCACCATGCCTGACTGGCAAATTGTTTCTTAAAAAAAACTTAAAGCCTGGTCATAGAGAGCACCTCTGGGATGCTGGTAATATTTCTTTCTTTCTTTTTTTTTTTTTTGGTAGAATTTTTTTAATTATACATGGGTACAATATCTTTATTTTGTTTGTTTATTTTTATGTGGTGCTGAGGATTGAACCCAGTGTCTCACATATGCGAGGCAAGTGCTCGTCACTGAGCCACAACCTCAGCCCTTTATTTCTTGTTCTGGGTGGTGGTTACAGAGCTAAATTCCTATTATGTATTTCCTGTATGTGTCAACAAAATTTTATTTTAAAAATATAGCATAGGCAGCACACTATTACACAATGCAATTCTCCACTGGGTCATTTCCTATAAATTAAAACAAACAGAATAAACCAAAGACAGAGCAGGGTGTAGTGGTACACACCTGTATACCCCATCTGCTCAGGAGGCTGAAACAGGAGGATCACAAATTTGAGGCCAGCCTAGGCAACTTTGCAAGACCCTGTCTCAAAATAAAAAGGGATAGTATATAGCACAGTAGCAGAGTACTTGCTTAATACAAGTAGGAATATGGATTTAATCCTTGTTACTGGAGGGAGGGGGGAAATGAAGGCATAACTGCAAAAGTGAACAACCCGTCCCCCCACTCCACCCTATCAAAAATAGAATGCTGAGTTACAGACCTCGGAAAAGCTTCTGAGCAATGTGCAAAGGGTTTCCAAAGCGAAAGTTCTCCCCACTGAACAGAGCTAGGATGAGCTCATTCTGCTGCTCCACACTGTCTGCAGGAAAATGAGGCAGAAACTGCTGGAGGTGTTCCCGCTGAGAGTCGCTTAATACTTCCTGCCATGTTGAGAGACTGACGACATCAAAGAATATCTCAGGCTAGGAGAATTTAGGGGAAAAGTAAACAACAAAAAAATAAGCTTATGTGTATGTAGTAAAATAAATGTAACATGAAACATCATTTTTTAGTGTACAGTGTAGTGGTTTTAAGTACACTCACATTTGACTCTGGGATTTTAATTTTTATTTTCTCTGTTATGCAACCCTCATTACCATCCAAGTTTTTTGTTTTGATTTGGTTTGGTTTTTGGTGGTACTGGGGTTTAACCCAGGGCCTCTTGAATTAGGCAAGTATAGTACCATTGAGTTATATCCCCAGCAATTTAATTTTACTTTGAGATAGGTTCTCACTAGGTTGTCTAGTGTGGCCTCTAATTTTTGAGTTCAAATCATCTCCCGCTTCAGCCTACCAAGTAGCTGAACTACAAGCATGAGCCATCACACTGGTTTATAGCATGTTTTATTACTGCTTAACTGTATTTTACATACTCTTCTTATATGTGATGCATTTCATCTTTTTTTAATTAATTTTTTTTCAGGCAATGTCTAGCTAGATAAAGTAAGGATGAGGAAGGTGGGGAAGGAAATAGAAGACAGAAGTAAATAACTTATAAACCTATTAGGTAGTTATGACTTTATTCCAAGGACAAAAAATAGCCATGTAGGGTTTAAGGAAGAGACAACCAAGCAAACCAACCATATACCAGGCATTTTTGCTCAAATGTATCAAAAGCATCTCAGACTCAATGTTGAAGATCTTTCCCTTCTGCATACCATTTTATTTCAAGCACCTAACTCAGTGTCTGGCCCAGAGCAGGTACTAATAAAATAATTGCTTGCTGAATCAATAATGACACAAAGAGATTGCCTTGAAAGAGTACATAAAGAAAATACAGATGTGACTGGGCAACATACTTAGACCTCATTTCAAAAAAAAAAAGTATGGGAACTATATATACCAACTTCAATACAGTTGCTACTGCAAGTAGAAAGGAGGATCAGAAAAGAGCACAATAATGGTTCTCATTTTCTCTACAATGTCTCAATATTAATAAAGAAAAATATGGAACAAGTACAACTAAATGAAATGATGTTCTAAAACTGACGCACAGGTTCATATTTGCATATATGCTTATTATACTACACATCTACATGTTCGAAATGTTTAAATGAATGTCTTCACATACATAGGTCTTGCACATAAGCACTTTATAAATGGTAACCATATTAATGATAATGATAATGATACATCTTACCTGTGAAAGTGATTAAGGGTACGGTGACATCCTATCCCAGGACATGTACTCTTACTTGACTAGAGGATTAGCATATAGACAGAGATAATACGTCTGGGTTTTGTTTAGTGATTCCCAACACAATAACCATTTTAATGTAAGCATATATACAATTCTGCTCTTAAAATATAAACCTTTATTAATTAACGAAAATTATCTTATTAAAAATAAGGCTTATACTACCAAATTATTCTGACGTTATTAAGCACACAGAATGTATTTAATCTTCCTTAATCGGCATACTAAATAGACTTCACATTAAAAAAAAAAAAGCACAGAGATCACTCTGTCTGCAATGTAGAAAAAATAAAATGAATGGGAGCACAAAAACCGAAAACTTAGGAATAGAAAATGTTCAGAATAGCTGCTATGGGGAAGCTGATAAGAGGGGAAATGCTTACAATGATTTTACTACTTACATCCTCCAGAAGGTCCTCAGGTAGACTAACCCTGGTGCCTCCCAAGAGGCAGTCTTCCATAATTCGTGTACCATGGCCATCTCCACATGGACCTAGTTCCAGGGGATCTGTCAGCATATGGTCCAAGGAATCCATTGTTTCTTCTCCAGAAGTATTCTAGACAAATAGATGCCCCTTAAGGAAGAAAAACAGAAAGCCCAGGAATCTAACCCTCTTCCAGAAAATATTTATTCTCAATTCTGTTCTTACATGTTGTCCTTACCCCCTAATTATAGCTAAACAGCTATTCTCCCTCCCTTCCATCACAGTATTCCCACTGGAATGTTCATGTGCTACCAGGTAGGACTCTCTGTTCAAAATGCTTCTACAGTAATTACTAAATTCACAAGTTTTTATACTTTCATTTTATAAAAGAATAAAATGATTCAGAGATTAAATGGTAATAAGATCCACAATTTAGAGTTTCCAGGTCAACAATCTAACACAATATAATTTAATAATTGTTTAACAATTAATTCTTCTGCTGCTAGAAAATTCACAGGAAAACCACATACACTAGGAAAGCTGAGACACTAACAAAATAAGTAACTTTCCCAATTCCTAATGCAGTACTGAAATTTGCATGCCTGCAAATCCATATTCCTTTTTTTTTTTTTTTTTTTTTGTGGTGCTGGGGATTGAATCCAGGGCCTTGTGCATAGTAAGCAAACACTCTACCAACTGAGCTATATCCCCAGTTCCCCCATGTTCTTAATACTATAAACAATTCCTCTTCCATAAACTCTCAACTTAAATCATGAAAAGAAAGCTTTTTGATATGATTTTATTGGTCTCCATCAACTCCTGCAGCTCCAACCACCTGACCATGACAACCAGTTAAGTAGGTGGCCAATCGACTTTTATTTGGTCCACCTGATCTTTATAACTACATAAATTAATGCTATTTTTTTTCTCCTTCCTACAATAACTGAACCTTGCTGACCATCTTTGGAAAAGTACATACCAAAACATTTTCAGAGCATCTCATAAAGCTGATGGCTGGAATCATGAATAAAGTTGAGGCCACAGGGACCACAGGGAGTTTGAACTCACTCTACATTGATTAAATCCATTCTCTCTAGCTCCTACCCTACCAAATGGGCTAACAAGTACACTAAAATGAAAAGAAAAAATGGACTTAGTCAAAACATAAGATTTCCAGCTTAGATCTACCACTAATTCTCAGTGACATCCCACAACTCTTACCTCACCAGGTGTCAATTTCCTAATCAATAAAATAAAGAAGAGTTGGACCAGATCTTACCTACTGTTACTTCCAATCTTGGAATCTTGCAATGAATGATCTCCAGCTAAGTAAGTTTATATCACTAATGTAGGGACTTCTCATTTCCAAAACTCTTATATGATAAAGGGCAGACCTGTAATGCTACATATAAAATAATGCACCTTCCCACTAGATTATCTCAAGTTCTCCTGAAGTAATTTCAGATTATGTAAAGATATAGCATTAAGATTCGTGTTAGCAAGGCAGCTGGGTGGTCCCCAAGCAATTGTGCCCCCACACCCCCTCACCCTTCAGCACACTTTGAAAGTAAGACATCCTGAACATACCTGGTGCTCAAGTAACTGAGGCAGATAAGAAAGAAAGCCCATGGCACATTGTTGAACAAAATTTTAAAATAAAGGGAAAATGTAAAAGCAACCTGATGCTTACAATAAATCCTCTTAACATAACTGGCACACAACAGTCACAAATGCAAAGTCAGTATCCTGGCTGACATTTATGTACTTACTTACAAAACTTGCTTACAAGTTTCTTCAATTATGGTGGATATTTAGCTAAATTTTATATATTCCAGTGACAACCTTTGCCTTGTCACTATTCCGAACAGGATCTCAAAACATAAAAAGCAGCAGCTACAGGAGAGGTGAAATCCCGGAAGCCATCGATTTCTGACTTGGGAGAACCCCGGACTTCTTCACTAGACCAAAAGGCCTCTCCTCTGCACCTGAGCTAACCTTCCCTCCTAGACCCTCCCCAAGCAGAAGTTAAACCCTTCGCTCCTTCCGGAGCAACGGCCAGTTCCAAATTCGCGGACCCCAACAGCAAACTGCACCCTACCCAAACCTACCCAAGGCCAAGGCCCAAGTCCTGCCAGTCTAAACTGCGGTCCTCGCCCCCCACCCCTCCCCCACACCGTGCCTAACCCTAACCCTCACTCACCCGGGCCGCCTCGCTCCCCACGCCTAGCTGCCTTGCCCCAACCCATGGGTAAGACGACCTCTGAAACCCACCTCCTTCCTCCGCCCGCCGGCTACACTTCAACCCTCTCGCAGCCCCCAACCCGTCCTCACCTGAACTGCAGGCACAGGTCTCCCAGCCTGTGGCCCTCCTCCAGCCCCGTACTCCCGAACGCGCTCGCTCCCGCAAAGCGTCTGGGTGCGTGCACGCTCCAGGCTCCAGCGGCGGAAGGGGCGGGCTTTACGGGGCGGGGGCCGTGGAGGGCGGGCCGGGGACGGGCGGGGGCGGGGGCGGGGACGGGCGGGGGCGGGGACGGCGGGGCGAGGCCTGGAGCCACGCTAAGGACAGCGCAGACCTGGCTGGATTTCACCGCCTATTACTCCATGTCACTTGCAGCTTGCAATCCGTGGTGATGAAGAGTTGGATTCTCTTATCAAGGCTGGGAGTGTGTGATCCCTCATATCCACAAAATCTCTGATTGGAAAGAAGGGACAGCAGAAAACTGCTTAGAGGGTTGTTTTAACCAACCCTCTTCCTCCCCGTCATTGTACTGTAACTGGGACAGAAGATAACAATGGGGCTGTGTGGAATTTTTAAGAACAGTTAAATGGAAAGGCATAGACAATTACTGTAGACATGTTAAAAGAAACATTTGTATGTTCTTAGACTCGAAGTTTGATAAAGTATCTTTTCATGTGGTGACAGTGTGTGTTGATTGGCTAGGTTCCTCCCTTATGTTTTATACAAAATGGAATTGATAAACCACTTTTTTACAAAATTATTATCTCAAAATTGTTCTGTTCATGATGTATTGAAAATATTTGGCTCAGCTTTTGAAATTTTTGAAAAATAATCACTATTCAGAATAGTCTTAAAGTAGAAATTGGGAATATAGCTTTATCATGATTGATATTCCATGTTATATTGAATGTTGGATGCTATCAATTTGTTATAATGCTCCATTATCTTATTATATACCACTAAGGAAGAAAAACTCCTTGAATTAATGCCATCAATTATAGGATACATCTCAATTTCAGAGATGTTAGAATATGTAAAAATGTGCATTTAAGACCAAAATGGGGTAGTAAATTTACTGGAATCCTTTACTGAGTACTTACCATGTGCTAGGCCCTGTGGTCAGTGCTTTGTAATCAAGAAATCTTATCCTCATATTATAGACATGGTTCCTGAGGTTCACAGAAATTAAATGATCTGCCAAAAAATATCTAGGACTAACAGAGCAGAGCTAGAATACACACCTAGATCTTAATGACTCTAGAGCCCACACCCTTACCTAGATTTAATGTTAGATTTATTAAACCTTTCTACTTTTGGCTTAAAATTCCAACTTTTGGTGGTCTTTTATTGATATAGTAACAGTAATTTGTACAATATTTTAAAAATTATTTTTCGTTGTCAGTTTCTAAATAACTGTTAGAAGATTTAAGTTAATGTACTAATTAATGGTCCATCAGAAAATTCTATTTTTCTGTCTTGTCAGGAAATCTTCACAAAGAAGGAAATTTTTGATGTTTTATAGTATAACACTATCAAAACAAAACTCAATTTTAAAAATATTTTATTATGGAAATCCTCACAAATACACAAAAATAAAGAGAACAGTATGATTAAGCCCATCTTCAAAAAAAAAAAAAAAAAAAAAGTAATGCTCTGGGGCTGGGGTTGTGGCTCAGTACTAGAGTGCTTGCCCAACATGCTTGAGGCACTGAGTTTGATCCTCAGTACTACATAAAAATTTTTTAAAAAGGTACTGTGTCCAAGTATAACTAAAAAAAAAAAAAAAAAAAAGTAGTGCTCTGCTATATTTCAAAAGAGTTCCTTCTTCCCTACCTCTCTGGGATCTTGAGGGAATTTTTCTCCAATATTCACTGGGAGAACCTAGTCAAGTTTATGGAGGTAAAACTCAAAAAATGTGGATTCCCTTTCTCTTCCAATGACAGGGTTCCCTTTGTGTCTCAGGCTTGTACACAGTGAGCTTTCAGCAATTCATTGATTATGCTTCAGGATTTCCTACCCTGGCACTGGTTCCCTTAGAGGCTCATATTCCTTTTTGTTTGTGGATTTCTGCTGATTTTAGTTTGAGATTCTACATTCACTTGTCAATCTCTCCAATTTTGAGGGTGGCAGTTTGTTCTGTTACCTCACTTTCTGATGGATCTAAGAAGAGTTGTTGAGTCTTATGTAATGGAACATGGTTATATTCCCAGTTACACAGGAGGCTGAAGCAGGAGGATCACAAGTTTGAGGCCAGTCTCAGCAACTTAGAGAGATTCTATCTCAAAAGAAAAAAGTTAAAAGGGCTGTGTGTATAGCTCAGTGGCAGAACACTCCCTGAGATCAATCCCCGTTCTAAAAAAATAAATTTAAAAAGTTGTTGATTTTTCAGTTTCTTCAACTGTTTACTTGTTGGTAGGATGGAGTAGCAACTTTCAAGCTTCTTAAATGCTGATTGGGAACCAGAAATTACATTGTAAAATTTAAAAGGAAAAAAAAAAGAGTTTAACCATCTCAGTAGCTCTTACAGCTTTATATATACAAACAAGAAACATGTTTATTAAAAAAAATATTTATTAATTTTTACACCTGCTGCATAGCACAAGACTATTAACACTATAACTCACTGAATGTACAAGAAATGTTCACATTTAAATAATAGGATAGGGTCAACATATTCAACCAATGGGTAAGCTTTAGCATCTCATGAAGTGCTTTTTAGCCCTAGCTATCTTAAGACTTTTCTGAAAGGATAATTCCAAGTCAGAAAATAATTCAAGATCAAACAAAAACTTTTTCCAGAAGAACAGAAATTTTACATGATGAAATGTCTATTTGGGAATAAATCAAACAATAAAAATGTAAAATTTATATCCACCCTACTCCAAAATATCACTCTGCACTGAATAAAGTCTACAGTGTCAGTGTGTTTTGGGAGTGACCACAAAACAAACATTGGCTACATAAGTGTTTCCCAAATTAGGTCTTCAGAGGAATTATAGTCTGCTATCTCTTCAAATCCAAGTCCTTTTGAAAATATTGCCTTGGAATTAATGTGCACAATACCTGATCCTAAAGCAATGTTGTTTGGCTTTAGTGCCACCTGCATCTCTGGTTGATAACGTTAGTTTTAGAGTCTTAATTTATTCCACATAAGGACTAAAAAAGACAAAGGAAAAACTTAGAAGGGAAAGAGACAAAGTTATTCAACAAGATCTTCCTCTGTGTATTTTAAAACTTAAAATAACTGGCATAAAACGAACATTCTATTCAGTGATAATTTTTTATTTTAATCAATAAGTTATTCCTGAGAAGAGGGAAGATTCCTTGCTGGATCAAATTAAAAAGAACCCAACAGGGCCAAATATAAGTTACAAAAACCCAAACTGGACCTTTGGAAAAGTCTAGTATTCTCCTCCTAACAAGTCTTTCTTGAGGGCAATAGGTTACTTACAATCATTATATTATGGAACTTTGGGAACTAGAGTCTGCATTTTGTGACTCAAGATCAATATTTTCTGTTGAAAATATCCATGTTACTTCTTTGTTACCAAAGATAGAAAGTCCATTTTCAGTTTCCAAACATTTTTGAAGAATCTTTTTCAAGTCCTCTTAGTGCCCAAATTTTCAGAGATAGCTATGTGAATGAGGTCTCAAAAATAAAGTGCAAGATCTACATATTAGTAAAGTTAGTAGAAAAGAATTCTTTTTACTTTTCAGAAAGATACCTTTACCATAAAGAAGCTACTATGCTTCTTAATTCATAGAACCAGTTTTCACTCAGAAATATAAATAAAATAATTAGTTGACTTAATTTTAAACGTATTTAGGTCTTCTTGATCTGGATTGATAAATTCACTATACAATAATTATTCTAAAAATGCATGTCACAAAATGTTGTTAAAATATGTACTGACTGAAATGTTTCACAGGTACAATTGGAATGTACAGTAAAAAGAGGGTAAATACTTTTCCCCACTGAATTCATAGCACACAAGACTCCTACTAAACAGGAACACATATAAGACAAACCATTTCCTCTCCCACCTGACAGTATAATATTCATAAAGAGACAATTTCTTCCAGATCCTTTATATTATCCTATTATAAATGGTCCCTGCATTTTAATTTTCCCCCTTAGTGTGAAGTTGGTCATCTCATAAAAAGGTCCAGATGAGTTGCAATATGTTTAAAATTAAAAGTCTTTAGAAATAAGGAAGGCCACCTTTCCATCCAACTTTAAAGAATGTTCATTTTAAGACAGCATTGAAAGTATTAAAATATACTGAATGCTGTGAACAAGAGTTAAATGTAGGGGCTCGAGGAGTAATTCAGTTATTAGAGCACCTGCCAAGCATGCTTGAGGCCCTGGGTTTAAGCCCAGCACCACACATACACACACACACACACACACACACACACACACACACACACACACACACCAAAAAAAAAAAAAGTGGCGGGGGGAGTTAAATGTATACTTGGTAAGAACAAGGAATTCAACTTTTACCAATTAATGGTAAATGGATGCTGCAAGGCAGGACAGTGTTTCAGGTCTCCCTCTCTGCCCCCCCGCCCCTGCCCCCACAGGATAGTTTTAATTTGGGTAAATTCTCTTGGTACCAATATGCCCTTAATACAACTGCAACCAGAGAATGAAAGGCAAAAGTTTCATATAGGGGCTTAAATTCTGCTAACATCAAGAAGTCTTTTCTATTTTGGGGAGTCCACCCATCGTTATGAAATAATAAAGAAAGAACTATCAGGACATGAGGTTCTGCCTTAATCTGCTGAGGACCAAGATCTGTGAAAAGTATTATCAACCACTAACCATAGTCTTTTAATATATGAAAATTAAAAAAAAAAAATCATGGTGGCCTGCCTGTAATCCCAGCTACTCAGGAAGCTGAGGCAGGAGGATCACTTGAGCCTAGGAGTTCAGGACCAGCCTAACCAACATAGCAACACCCCTATCTAAAAAAAGAAAAAAGAAAAGAAAGTCAGCAATAAGAAAATTTTAAATGACAGTTTTCCCTTCAGTACACCACTGTCAAACTTTTGTCTCATCATTTTTATTTTCTTATCCAGTAAGCTCCCTTTGTTAAATTACTGAAAACTCAAACTTACAAGTCCTGATTTAAATCACACCTGTGAGATGCCCATTCTCCTTTGGTGCCATGGCTTGGAATTCAGAAGTCCAATGACCATGGACTTGGCACAGCCTGTCTCCACCTTTGGTATGAACACAAATATGCCACTTAATATTTCCATGAAGGAAAGTAAGGCTTATCAGTGTGGTAAAAAACCAACTCGAGCAAGACAAAGTTTCTCCATCCTGAAATCTACTTTCCCCTGAAAGATCTCCATTTCGTGGCAGAAGCTCTAAGGGCTTTAAGAGTCAATTTGGTAATGAAGACCTTGACAAAATAATCCCCACATATGTGTGTGTGTGTGTGTGTGTGTGTGTGTGTGTGTGTGTGTGCGCGCGCGCGCATGCACGCCAAAATTGTAGTCTTCAAATTCTTTGAGTGAATACTAAATCTTAAAAAAGAGGTCTGGGTATCAGAAGCTTCAGACTTATGAATGAGAAAATACATGATGTGAATGCTCCACGCTAGCTCCACGGTGAAAACTAGGGTTTAGTGATGTGCACTTCACTGCTTCCATTCCCATTGGTCGTGGTGGTGATGATGTACTGTGTGGTCTGCTGTTGGCTGGTGGTTTGGGAATCCAGAGAGTCACTGTGTGCAGATGTCTGAACCTGGACACCACTGGAAAGGGCAGAAGTTTGCTTTTCCTCCAATTCTGTTTGACCGTCTGATAACACATAATGACCCTAAAGCAGAAAAAGAAGGATCTTTAGAAACTTAGAGCCTATGAGGGAAGAATAGGAGCTACCAGAGGAGAGGAGAGGGAAACATGCAAAGAAATTATACAGGGGATCCAAAATAGACACCTATAAGAGATGCTTTACCTATATCCTTTAGAGAGGATAGGGCGGTCACAGTAACTGAATACAATGATAATTCAAGGAAGTACTTGAATTACCTTTGTTGTTACCAAACTATACAGTGAAGAACTTCAGATATAG
Source organism: Ictidomys tridecemlineatus (assembly GCF_052094955.1). Taxonomy (NCBI): domain Eukaryota; kingdom Metazoa; phylum Chordata; class Mammalia; order Rodentia; family Sciuridae; genus Ictidomys; species Ictidomys tridecemlineatus. Next base: position 113,214,776 of record NC_135480.1, read on the forward strand.
AAATTTGCTGGTGGTAGTAACCTATCTGGTAAAGAAAATATGCACTTTTGTACTGTTCCTAAGAACTTAGAATTTCAGAAAAAAATATTGCTGTCAATCAAATGTTAAAATTAATGCAAAATGGATCAAAGAAGTGATAGAGTGTCCTTAAAGAAGCAGACTGCCCCCCCATAGTCAAGATCAGTGGTTCCCAGATTTTAAGCCTTCAAAAACCAGCAAAATTAAAAAAAAATAATATTACTAGTTGCAAAATTTTGTTTTTCCTAGTAAGGACATTTAAAATGTCCTTATATCCTACCATCAAATATTCACTTTAACATTAAGAGTATAGGAAGGGGTAACTCAGAAGGCTAAGGCAGAAGGATTACAAATTTAAAGCCAGTCTAACGCAAGTCTGTGAAAAGTATTATCAACCACTAAAAAGACTGTCTCAAAATTTAAAAAAAAAAAATTTAAAGGGCTTTTGCATGTAGCTCAGTGGTAAAATGCCCCTGGATTTAATCCCCAGTACTACAAAAAATAAAAATAAAATATCACGATGTTGAGATAACTAGACAACCATACTACCCTCCTGGGAAATAATCTTCCCTTGGGGACTATCCCAATGTCCCTAAGCCACTGAAGAGTATTGTTCTTTTTTTCTCCCAGCATCTTAAAGGTATAAAAGAAAAATAAAATTATATATATTTATGGTATATAACATGATTTTTTGTTTTTTTTAAATATTTCTTTTAGTTGTACACAATACCTTTGTTTTTATTTATTTATTTTTTATGTGGTGCTGAGGATCGAACCCAGGGCCTCACACTCACTAGGCAAGCGCTCTACTGCTGAGCCACAACCCCAGTCTTGATGTTTTGATATATGTATACATTGTGAAATAATTAAGTCAAGCTAACATAAATGAAAAAAAAAATCAAGCTAGTATAGCCATCAACATATGTTTACCTTTTTGTGTGTATGTGGTGATAACATTTAAAATCTACTCTCAGTAATTTTTAACTATATAATGCATTACTATAAGCTATAGTCACCATTCTAGATCTGTACTCTGTACCCTAGATCTCCAGAACTTATTAATCCAAGACTAATTTTCTTTTTTGGGGGGAGCTGGGGATCAAACCCAGGGTCTCGCACATGCTAAGCATGCCGTCTACCATCAAGCTACACTCAGCCCAAGAATATTTTTCTTAATTTAAATTTGTGTACTGTCTTTCTAAAATTTAAGAAGCAGACCAGAACAAACACATGAAGAACAAAAGGAATAGATACAATCAATATTGTACCTGCCAAAGTTAAATATTATGGCAATGTTTTTCACCTTCGAATGGGTAAATTATTTAAAATAGCTCTATAATTGATCCATTATATTATTCTCTCCCAGCCCAGTTGAAGACCAATAGTTTTGAGGACTTGCAATATTTCCAATAAGTGTATAAAAAAAAGTGATCATATGGATGTGTCTAGGAGGCTCATTATAATTATTAGTTAAGCATTTGCTATAGTTTAGCTTCCAGAGCAAGGCAGAGGATTAAGTGATAGACACAGCTTTCAAGAAATCATCTACTGAGAAACTATAGAATAAAGCAATAAATAAAGACCAAATTGTGACAAGTGTTCTGGACAGGGTAGCTTACCGGAGTAACCGCCTTCACTTGGCCAGAAGTGACAGGAGTTGCTACACCACTGTCTGTAATCACAAACTGACCTGGGGGAAGTGTCATCATTTGAATCTCAGATGCTGAAAATAGGAAATATACAAATTTTTAATACAAGTTCCAGAAACAAATACAGATGCTCCTTTATTTAGATGATGGGGGTCACATCCCAATAAACCTATCCCACAATGAAAACATCATAAATCATATATGCATCACAACCCCTGTATCACAGCTTAGCCTTGCCTAACTTAAACTTTCTCAGAAAATTTATAACAGCCTAAAGTTGAGAAAAATTCATCTAACACAAGATCAATTTTATAACAAAGTGTTGACTATCGCATGTAAATTAGAGAATACTGCATTGATAGTGAAAAACAGAATACAGCCAGGCATAGTGGTGTAGTCCCACCTCTCAGGAGGCTGGGGCAGGAAGATTTCTTGGGCCAGGAGTTTGAAATCAGCCTAGGCAATACAGCAAGACATCATATCTCAAAAATAAAAACAAAACTCCCAGAATGGTTATATGGTTATGCTTCTCCGTCATCATTAAGGTGAAAATCCTAAGTTGAACCATGGTAGTTGAACCATCTGTACCTAACCAGTGGTCATAGTCCTCACTGAGCTATTTCCCATAGATCTCCTTGCTGTGAGAGTCTTGGGATGCAGTGATTTCTTGATAGAGTGAAAGTATCTCTGATAAAAATAAATAATATCATAAGCACTACTACAGAGCTACTAAAAATCAGAGACAATTAATGCGTCTCCACTCAAGTGTGGCTTCCAAATATCCACAAATACAAATATTTACCTATTTTTTAAATCTGGAAATATATTACAAAGGCTTATCTTTAACTCAAAATTTTTAGCTTTTAGATTCATGTCTGAATTTATGGCACAAATGTATCCACAGTAATCACAACTAAATAGTAATCACAACTAAATACAACTTGAATTATTGTCATTAAAGAAAATCATAAGCAAAGTTTACCCTAGCACCCTGTTGATAGTCTCTGAATAATATTTTCTGCTAAAAGGAATTAGGTATTCTCGGGAAAATGGATGATTCCAGCTCTGAGCAGAAGATGGGTAAGATAAGCCTGGAACATCATGTTTGGGGCTTATACAGTCATATGAGAAAGATGCAGGAGACAGTTTGAAGAGACTCCTGCTAAGCAAAAATGAAATAATCTGAACATCAATAAGGAAAATACTGCAATAGGTTCAAATATGTCATGTGTTGTAATTCATGAGTACAAAATGACACTAAGACACATATATATATCCTTCATTCGTCACCTTGCAAAACACTAGAAAACCCACTCATTATTTTGAAAACTGCTAAATGAAGGTGATTAATTGTGTATCAAAAGCATTTATCCTCCCTTTCCTACACAATCTGTACTCAAGAGTCATCTGGTTAATTAGGATAAAATGTTTTTCCAACTAATTAATGAAGAAGAATTATAGAATCCAAATATCACTACTTTATAAGCCCTAAAAAAACAATGAAGCTAAGGAATAAACATCAATGACTCCTTACATCACAAAAAGAGAGACAACCAAACACTGTATGCCTCCTGATGAAAGGACACACACCAGGTGTGGTGTGAACCTGAACTTAGTCAAGCCTCTAGATCTAATGGCCAGTCTACAGGAAATAAAAGAGACAGAAGAAAGTATATTAAACAACAACAATATGCTAGGCTGGTGATGCACACACTCCCAGTGACTTGGGAGGCTGAGGCAGGAGAATCACAAGTTCAAAGCCAGCCTCAGCAACTTGGGGAGATACTCTCTCAAAATAAAAATTAAAAAGATCTGGGAATGTAGCTCAGTTGTAAAGCACCTCTGGATTCAATCCCTAATACCAAGGGAAAAAAAAAAAAAAATGACCAAGTCTGGTTTTCCTCTGGCCCAATTTGAATAAACCAAAAGGTTTTTTTTGTTGTTTTTTGTTTTTTTTTTTAATTTCTGAGACCATCAAAGAAATAGGAATACTGACTGGATATCTGAAGTAAATTTGAGGGGATTAAAGAATTATTGTCATTCATTTTTAGGTGTTATAATGTTGTATTATGATAATGTTATATTTTTTTAAATGGCCTTTTTTTAAATGGGATATAGCTCAGTTATAGAGCACATGCTAAGTATGTGCAAGGCCCCAGGTTCAATCCTTAGCACAAACCCCACCCCGCCCCCAACACACACACGCAAACAACAAATAACAAAAACACCAGACTTTTTAATTTTAGGGTTTTTTTTCCCTTTTTCTTTTGGTAATAGGGATTGAACCCAGGGTCATGTTACCACTGAGTTACAGCTCCAGATTTTTCTATTTTTACTTAGAAACAGGGCCTCTTTAAATTGCTGAGGCTGGCCTTGAACTTAAATCCTCCTGCCTCAGTCTTCTGAGTCACTGGGATTTCAGGTATGTACTACCATGTCCAATCAACTTTTCAATTTTAGAGATATATGCTAAACTATGTATGGATGAAATGATACAATGGATTATTATTGAGTTGGAGGATGGGAGAGAAGGATGGGATAGAGATGAAGCTGGATATGACTTGGTAACTACTAAAGCTAAAGGATGAGTACAGGGGGTTCAGTATACTATTCTACCCAAGCATAATATTGGAATTTTTTTATAATAAAAAATTTCAGTTCCAGAATCTTATCTTCATATTAGAATGTTAGCTTATACTTTATAATCATAGATAGCTGGATATCTTTATCATTTACTATGTTTCAAAGGAATTAAACTAACCATAAACATCAGTCTATTTCCCAGGATTCTACTGGTATTTACTCTGGAGTCAGAGTGTCTTTCTATGACCATAAACTAGATTTGGCCCTCATTGGAACCACCAGTATTTAATAAACAGATTTTCAAAATAACTAAATGGCAGAGCTCAAATCTGACTCTACAGCAAATCTATGTTATATAGCCAAGGATCGTCCATAACAGTGATGGGCCCCTCAAAAAAAGACATCAATAGTAGGAGAAAGATCAACACTACTTCCCTGCTTCTTAGGGCTCAGAATTCCTACTTGCTTCTATTAAGATCTGTTATCTCTCTTCCTGTTCCTTCTACATTTTCCATAATAAAGTCTCATATGTTTCTAGCCCACACCCAAAGTTTTCATCCCAACCTTGATTTCTACCTATTCTGACTTCAGGCAGCTAACCTGATACTCTTCCATAACACTAATGTCAGGGTTTTATAATATATATATATTTTTTCCTTTGCTAGATGATTATCTCTCTCTTTTGGTACCAAAGATTGAACACAGGAGCATTTTACCACTGAGCTAATCCCCAGACCTTTTTATTTTTTATTTTGAGACAGGGTCTTACTCAGTTGCTGAGGGTCTCACTAGGTTGCTAAGGCTGGTCTCAAACTTGACATCCTCCTGCATCAGCCTCCCAAGTAGACAGGATTATAGGTGTGTGCCACCCTGCCCAGCAGATGATGATCCCTTTGACCCAAAGACTATTTTATTAGGAGAAACAGCACAGCAGGATAATTTAGAGTATAAGATTTGGAGCCAGACAGCATGGGTTCTAGTTCTCCAGTGACTAGTTATATCTCTTAGATAAGTTGTTGTGTCTAAATACAGTATAAACTGCCTTATCGGTAAAATGCAATTAACAATTGTACTTATCTTGTAGGTTGCTGTCAATACTGAAGGTGATATACATAATTTAGAATCATTCTCAGCATACACTAAGAGCTTAATGAAAGTTGGCTTACAGCTAGGAATGGTGGCACATGCCTATAATCCCAGCAGTTTAGGAGACTGAGGCAAGAGAGTTCAAAGTCAGCCTCAGCCACTTAGCAAGGCCCTAAGAAACCTAGTGAAACCCTGTCTCAAAATAAAAAATAAAAAGAACTGGGATGTAGCTCAGTGGTAAAGTTAAAGTCTCTGGGTTAGATCCCCAGTACTAAAACAAAATTTTAAAAATTATTGTTGACATTGACATTATTTTGTAGCATTACTGATATTAATGTCAACATTAATCTTTGTATACCCAGAGTCTAGCACAGTGATTAATATATAGATATTTAATAATTATTGACGGAAGGGATGAATCATTACCATTGACATATTCTCTCTTCATCTATTCTATTTAAGTCACCTACCTATACTTTCTTTATCAACATACCTAATGTCTCTGAAAACATTATATCCAACTGGCTTTCTGAGATCAAAATGCTGCCTTGAATTTTGTCATGAAACTCATTCAAATATATATATATATACCATAGTGTTAAAAAATGCCCAATTGATATTTTAATTTAAAAACCTATTATAAAGCTGATGAGATGGAAACATATGGATGGAGAATCAGCCCATGAGCTATACAACACTGTACCCATTTTTCTCACTCACAGTAGCCTCGGAAAGAATTCCAAGCATTGGGAAGATACGTGTGTTGCACAGAGGAGTTTTGCTGCTGCTGCTGCTGCTGCAGAGTCTGCCCCTGTGTGGAAGAACTGCCTTGTATATGGGAGGGGCTGAGCCCCTGCTGAGGCTGCTGAGCGGAAGGGCTCAGTGGCTGCCCAGCCACCTGGGGAGAAGGAGAAAACAAAAGCAGGAAATTATGAAATTTCTATAGATCTAAGACCTGCAAATAACTGAAGGAAATAAAGCAGAATAATATGAATTTTATAAGCCAAAGTATATCACTGCTAAAGTACTAATATTTTTAACTAAGAATGGAATGAACAAAAAAGCAATCAAAACCCTGAAATTCTAATTTGTTTTCAGAAGATAATCTACAGAAGTATCCAAAAAATTAATTTCAATAAGCTTTCTAGATAAATGAATGAAAGCATAATTGCATGTGTTATATAAGATTAAAAGAAATGAGAAGTAAAATAATTTGCCTATGTCACAAAACTAATCTGGCATCCAAATGAAAATATAACCCCCAGATCACAATTTCCATTAAATTGTGCTAAATAATCCCACCCTGGTTGTGGAATGAAGCACAGGGACGCATTCAGACATCTGGTGTAGAGGCTTACTCCTATCAGATAGGAACATTCTCTGTCATCTGCCATTCAAGGTCCTCCAGAATCCAGCTCCAAGCTACTTTTCCTACTTTTTTTCCAAACATCATTTCCTATTCCTAAACAGAATCACTCAGTTTCCTCTAATATACCACAATTTCACAACTCTGTACTCTTACTCACAACTTCAGCTTATGCATATCACAATGCTTCCATACCCCCTCAAGACCTAATTCAAAGATCACATCCACACATAATTTCTACATAGTCTGCTATATATAACTTCCCTCTCCTCTTTACTCCCATGCTTACTTAATATCTGTGACAGATTCAATCGTGCAAACACAATACAGAGTAGTACTCCACAAAGTCATTGTTCCAAATCATAGAAGCAATTTAGCAATGCCATTTAAAATGAGAAGAAAAGCTAGTGCTGTTTCTAGGATATCATATCACAGGGTTCCACAGGGACAGGGGAAGTTAACAACTTAATGCAACTGGATACACCTTACTAAAATAAAAATTGGAGGCAAAGGTAAGACTTATTAATTAAGGCCCAAAAATAACAACATAATCTCAGTAGTGGTGGATAATGTCTTTACTGTTCCTCTTATGGTCCTTGAGGCCACATTAACTCCTCTGAACAATCCATAGAGAAGATACCTGGGATGATGACGGGGCTGAGGTTGTGGGCTCAGTGACTTGGATGTGCTGCACCTGGATAGCATGTTGTGTGTAGGTCTGAGGATCATGGAGCTGTCCAACATCCACAGTGGACTGCTGAGACTGGTGAGGGGAAGTGGCCTGGTGGGAGAAAAAAACAGGCCCAGAAACCAAATATATATCACTTGAGGTTAAGGGAAATCTTACCAGAGAAAAAGTTCAGTTAAAAATAATGTCCCAATAGAAGAATAAGTGATACTTCAGAATCTAACGCTGCACACTGCACTCCCAGAGGGCACACACCTATAAGCCAAGCTGTCCAGGATTAAAATTCTAAAAATGCTTCTAAAATATAAGGTACTAAAATTCTGGAAGACAAGGAGAAAGAAAAATATGGTTCCTAATAATAACCTACATGACAGCTGGGTACAGTGGTACACACCTGTAATCCCAACTACTCGACAAGGAGCAAGTTTGAGGCCAGTCTCAAAATTTGGCAAGAGCTTCTCTCATAATAAATTAGTGAAAAGAGCTGGGGATGTAGTTCAGTAGTAGAGCAACCCTGGGTTTAATCACCAGTGCTATAATATAATAACTATGATGATAATAATAATATCAGTAATAAACTGCATGAGAATCTCTCAGAAACCAACAATGTTTTTCCTTTAAATTTCGTTAATTTAGTGTCCTATCAGTTAAAAGAGACCAAGGAAGAGAACTTGCTTTTAGTTTATCACTACCTGGTATATGCTATCACTAGGTATTCTTGTGACTATATCTATAAAACCAATATAAAAAGTATTATTCCAAGAGTAAAACAAAAAATTATAAGAAATTCCACATTTTTTTAAATTGTTGATAGACCTTTATTTTATCCATTTATTTATATGTGGTGCTGAGAATTGAACCCAGTGCCTCACATATGTGAGGCAAGTGCTCTACCACTTAGCTACAATCCCAGCCCAAGAAATCCCACATTTTATGAGCAGTTATACACAAACTATTATAATGTCTTGAGAGGAGTGCCTCTTAATCATAATAAATTCATCAGTATAAAATGTATACTAAAGCTTTAGTGAAAAATTATATATTTTATACTGATACTGTCTCCCTTTAAAGTTAAATGTTGCCAACCTACTGTGTGATTCTGGGTACAAAATTATACGTGAAATCCTTGGCTATTCATTAAAAAAGAATTACTTTAAAAGATCTGCCAATAATCATTTCCAAATGTGGGTGCCCATTTTAATAGTAGTCTTAATTAGAACAGTTGAAAAATGAAGATAACAGTAGTGCTTTTATGTTCAGACCCACTAAAACAGTGGTCCCTGACCTTTTACATATCACAACCATGTTTGAAAATCTAGCCAAAGTATTGCTGGCCCCTTTTTCCAGAGTCAATATATATACATATCATGGGAATGTTTGTTGTTGTTGTTGTTCTTTTCCTTTGTTTTGTGATACTGGTGATTAAACCTGAGAATGCTCTATTACTGACCTATATCCCCAGCCCTTTTTAAGTTTTTATTTTGATACAGGATCTCACTAAATTGCTGAGGATAGTCTCAAATTTGCAATCCTCCTGCCTCAGCCTTTTTAGTCATTGAGATTATAGGCATGCACCACCTCACCTTTCTTCACATCATGTTTAACACAAAACTACAGGGCCTCATAGATTCTTAGCATAAAGCCAAGAACTGTTCCATATGGGGGGGAAAAAAGAGTAAAGAATCGTTGCCAGACACAATGACACATGCCTGTAATCCTAGCCCTAGCTACTTTGGAGGCTGACACAGAAGAATTCCAAATTTAAGGCCAGTCTAGGCAATTTAGTGAGATCCTGTCTCAAAGTAAAATTTAAAACGCTAAGCATGTAGCTCAGTGGTACAGCACTTGCCTAATATGCATGAGGCGCTGGGTTCCATCCCCAGTGCTGCAAAAGCAAAAAAGAATAGTGAATGACAGTGGTAACTTCCATGTTGGTTTTAAATTTTCAAAACCAACTGATTTCAAAGCAACAAATTCATTTGTGTTTTGAATATACATTCTCACAGCATAAGCGAAGGAAAGAGCCAGGCACAGTGGTGCCTTCCTGTAATACCAGCAACTCAGGAAGCCGAGGCAGAAGGATTACAAGTTTAAAGCCAGCCTCAGCAACTTACCAAGGCCCTCAGCAACCTAGCAAGACTTTTGTCTCAAAAAATAAAAGGCTGAGGATATAGCTCAATGGTAAAGCACACAATTTCAATCCTCACTACCAAAACAAACACACAAATAAATAAACAATAGTTCTGAGAGGATTTCTTCTTTTTGCTCCCTAATGAGTAAGAATGAACTATTCATTATCTAGTAGAAAGAACATAGTTATAATTCTCTACTAAAAAGATACTAATGAATAGTCATAGACTGAATCAAAATTATATTTTACAACCTCTCAAATGATACAAGCCATTTGATACCCAAATAGGGATTATTCAAACTAGTGCATTATCAAGTAGTCAACCTGGATGCTACAGCACAAGGATTCATAAGAGGCTAGGTGTCATTAGTACCTGCACACTATGTATGCTAGAGCCTAAAATGTCCTGACTAGGATAGAAAGAAATCTTTTACACTGCCAAGTCCAGAGCCTGCATCACCCTGGGAAGGACGGTAGCAATAGTGTTTTACAAATTCCCCAGATCCAGAATTTCCATGCAGAAGCACATTATGTAGAGCCTATGTCCATTTCTGAGACCTGGGAGCTTTCATTGACTCTAGCTAACATCTTGGCTAATAGCAATATGATGCTTATAAAGATAAACAGAAGTAAATGTCACACAGTACCGGGGCCACCTGTAGCACTTGAAGCTGTATATGCTGAGGTTGCTGGAGCCCAGATGCAGACTGGGACATAGGGATGTATTGAATCCTCTGGTAGTCTCCCTGTGGTGTTCGGTAATCAGTTGTTAAGGTCTGAGACAATTCTGTCATCGCTTGGGTTAGCAGGTCTGTTGTCTAGAAAAATCACACAGAACACTTTAGTTGATAAACTACTGATTGTAGCTCTTTCAGTGCTCTTAAATCCTGTTAAAATTTAATTAATCATGCCAATGGATCATGGAAATACAAAATAATCCTGAGTGCCTATCTCTTGCTCAACAGAGCTACCCTAGAGGTTCTGATAATAGTGCAGTGAAGGAGTAGCATTGAGAATTCCTTGCTACTTCTTTGACAGAGAGCTTTGGAAAACACTGACTAGGAGACCCAAGCATAATGCCTTATATAGCAAACTGAATGACAATGGGCTCTATTTGCAGCCAATTAAAATAACAAAATGAGTATTTATAAATATGATGGGCATCAAAGGAAGTTAAACGCTCTCCTAGTCATAAACTTACCACCACAGTCTCTCCAGTGGCACTATCTGTCGTCAGAACAGCTGGGGTGGCACTGATCACAGCTGTGGTCAGGGGCGTCTGGATGCTGTTGGGAAGCTGAGCATACTCTGGATGTTTCTTTCGAATATGTTGGACCATCTTGGTCTGAAAAATTTAAGAAAAAATCAAGAATAATTACTAAAATGAGTTGTTTTTAATCCTTTTCATATGCAAACCATCCAACGTTTCTGAAGGTCTTTTATTTTGTGACCTTACAAAATAAAAAATCAGACAGGCTCCATGGCATACTCCTGTAGTCCCAGATACTTGGGTGGATAAGACAGGAGGATCCCTTGAGCTTAGGAGATTGAGGCTAGCTTAAGCAACATAGTTAACCCCATCTTTCAAGTTAATTAAGTAATTAAAATAAAATGAAAAATCAGAGCAACACCAACTCTATGCCTGCATTTCCAAAAGTAATATAAGGATATGAAAGCAAAAGAAAAAAGTAGGTGGAAAAGTAAAAACTTACATGATCCTACACCATCAGGCAAGTCCAAAATCTTCACAGCATCTCTTACCCCCTTAATATCCATAACAATCAGTCACAATCCCCATCACCAGCACAAATGACCCCCTTTTCAAGAACCACCATTTCAGTTCCTACAAAATGCTTCCATAAGCCTAAGCTTATAAACTATGAGTGCAGAATATTCAAATCTGAGACCCTCAGCAGGTCAAGGGCAGAAGAGAACAGTCAAGTGTTCAGGCACTAACTCTAGGGAGTCTACAACATTCTCCTCCCACTCATCACTGTGGGAGCTACCCTAGAGGTTCTGATAATATTGCAGTGAAGGAGTAGCACTGAGAATTCAGTTCTTACAGGGACTAGAACGACGTCTCTTTCAATCCCCCATCAATTAGAAAGGAGACCTCTCGGCCACCTGGATGAGTAGTCACCTTCTGTTAAGACATGAAAACCTCATGTAGAGGTTTTGCTGTCAGATGTGGTCAGAAGGTGGTGCCATACCTTGCTGCTGTACTGCTTGGAACAGTGAGGGCAGCAGACAGGAGGGGTGGCAATGGTGCCCGTAAGTTGGGTGTGGGTGCTCAGCATGGGGTCTGGCTCTCCAGGACCAGCAGGACGAAGTTTCCGAATGCTTGGTGGGAGCTCAGCTCCTGGATGGTTCTTCAGAATATGGGCTTTACGCTTGCTGGCACTTTTATAAACCTGTAAGTTCAAATACTTTGCCATGAAAGCAGTGTACAATTCCTTTTTCTTGCTTAAAGCAAACTAACAATTTCACTCTAAGGAATTAAAAAAAAATGATAATGCCCCAAAGAAAATATATTAACAGATCTTCTGAAGAATGATATACATAAATACACAGAATAAAACAAGAACATACTAAAGATATGCCAGGCATCTTCCTTGAATTTTTCTGTATATATCTAAGATTTTAACTGTAAAAATATCCTTTACCTGAAAGCTCAAAAGGAGGACATAAAGAAATAGAGATTTGTTTTTAAGGCCAGTACATCCTTTAGTCTATCTATAAAAGCTCTCATATGATGTATGTGACCAACTACTAGGAACCAAAGAATCTTCAAATGGCAAGTTTAATAGCAACTAGTAGCTTTGGTAGGGACTCTATATTTAAATCATGTTCTTTACTTTTAATCTGACATAACTACATTCTACAAGGCTATATTCTACACACTATTATAATAAACAGTATGTTCTCTTTCTGTCTTTTTTGTAACTGCACAAAAATTAAGAATGAAATAGTATAAGTAGAGTACTCTACCATCACAAACTTTTTCACATTCCACTCAGTCCTCTAGAAATGCTAGATCTACCACATATTTACAAGTAAGATGATAAATACTCTCATGTTAAGAACTTAGGAATAAAATGAATTCATATTCTAGGCTCTTGGTAATAAGCCTCTTCTTTTGTAACAAAAGTCATAGAGAGAAGACACAATAAGAAAAACAAATTCTTAAGAAAAAAAAATTTGGCTAAAAATGAAACTGCATTTGTAGCACTTTCTGGTCTGAATGGAAAACTACTAAGAAGCAGGGAACCATCTGTTAAGAGTAACTAGTATATATTTACACACATAGACACACTTGGCTCTGAGCAGGGCTCCCACAGTGGCACAGCAGGAAGGATATTTCGCTCTCACCTTATCACAATACTGGCAAAAGTAATCCCGGTTTGGTTTTATGATGGGTAGAGTTAACTCTGGCACTTCTTCTATCTTCATGTCTGGATGCCTCTTTGATAAGTGATTTACCTAAAGTGGAAAAAAAAAGAAAAGAAAGAAAGAACAAATGAGAAAGAGACCCCATTACAGACAAAAGCTAAATAAATGCCTCTGATGATGAGTGCTAGAAGTTAAAATTCTCTGACACAATGCCTCAAAATAATAAGGTATTTGCCCAGAACCAACATCATCAGACCCATATGATACCAAAGCATGTTAATAGTTGCTAATAGCTTGGCAAACAACTGAGGGGGAAATGGGTCACTCCAGGTCCCATCAATAGTCTCTAGCTAAAAGAAATACTGTTAGAAAAAGGAAAATCACATGAACATGAATTTCTTCCATGAATTCTCCTGATGCAAACCTGTCTTTCATTGGAATTTAGTTGCTCTAGCTTTACTGAGAATACTGAATGAATTGATACAAAGTAAGGTTCTGAATTTTAAATATTGTCCTATGACTCTCTAGCTCTTGCAGAAATATATTCTGCAACAGATACAAAGTCAAAATAAGTTGAGAGAAATGAAATGACTATCCTGATATTGCCTCTAGTCTGGGACCACATACCCTGCTTTCATGGAGAGTTTTCTCTTATTGCTACAGTTCCCTAGCTGGTAAAAAAGAAGCAAAAATGGGGGACAGTTGGGGAGGAGGCAAAAATCCTGCCAAAAATAATATTCAGAAACACAAAAGAGAAGGATGGAAATAAAACAGGATAAGAGCAAAAGAATTAAGAAGGGTTAAAAAAACAAAACTGGTAATGAAAAGTGGTAGAGGGCTGGGTGTGTGGCTCAATGGCAGAGCACAAGTTCAATATACATGAGGATTTGGGTTCAAACCCTAGTGCACCAAAAAAAAAAAAAAAAAAAAAAATGGTGGCAGAAAAAGACCTCTTTTAAAGGTCACCCAAGAGAGGAACAGTTGTCCATACCTATAATCCCAGTTACTCAGAAGGTAAAAGGATCACAAGAGGCCATCCTCAGCAACTTAGCTAGACCCTGTCTCAACATAAAAATTAAAAAGGACTGACAATGTATCTCAGGGGTAGAGCAATCCTGGGTTCAATTCCCAGTACCACCAAAAAAAAAAAAAAAAAAAGAGGAAGAGGTGTCACCTAAGAAGTGGTACTGAAGGGCAAAGGCAGATTGGAAAGAAGAAAACTCCAAATTGGGAACTATTAACCTGTTTCTTCCCCTAGCTATTGATAAAAGCTACTGACAAACATAACTTAGTACAGAATAAAAATACCAAAGCCATCAACATTGACAAAAATGAGGTTTGGAGGCATCTGGCACTAACCAGCATGCCCCGTCGCCGGAAGCCCATCATGCATAACCGGCACTTGAAGGTAAAGCTGTCGTAGTCCGTGGATGTGATTCGAGGTTTGAAGGTCTTGGAGCGGCTGATACGGTCAGCTTTCTTGGCTTCCCTCTCAGGATTATGCATTCTTTGCATGTGTTCCCGTAGTTTGTCTTTTCGCTATTTGAAAAGAAGTTTTGGAAAAGGAATAAGAGTGAAGGTAAAACATTTTTATTTGAAGGAATAATAGAAAATATCGATACAAATCATCAATCACCACAACTCACTCAGAGGCATCTGAGTGGCTACGGTATTGGGACAAAAGTGACTGGGAATCTGTTCACCAGCAAATTAGTGTCTTCTAATGAGCCTTGGTTTAAAGTGGCCACCAAATATGTATCATACTGATACCTGAGAGGAAAGATTTCACATTTATGTAGAGACAAAGGGTACATGGAGTAAGTTAGATATTAAGAACTATAAGACAAGTTGGGTGCAGTGCTGCATATCTGTAATCCCATGAACTCTGGTGGCTGAGGCAGGAGGATCACAAGTTTAAGGCCAGAATTGCCAACTTATCAAGACCCTACCTCAAAAAGAACTGGGAATATCATTCAGTGCTAGAGCACTGGGTTCAATCTCCAGTACCACAAAACAAAACTTATAGTTTTGATAACGAAGGATAGGCAATATTGGATTTACAAAAGCCATACATTTCAACAAACATAATGACTTCCTTCTAAATCGCAAATGAACTTAGGTAAGAAATCTCTCCATTTGTGGACTTAGAAGTTCAAGTGTACTGTCCACTACAGGTAGACATCATGCTGATATGAGGCCAAAGAGAGATAATTAGCTGAACACATCCTGAATAAAAACAAATTCAACAACTGCCAAGTCCCTTATCCAGTAGGGCTCTCTGCTCTTTAAAATATCATTAATCTGTTATTAGTCTTGTAAAGATTTTGAATCTTCCTATAAAACTAGTACTTCTGGGACTGAGGCTGTGGCTTAGTGGTAGCACACTTGCCTGCTATGTGTGAGGCACTGGGTTTGATTCTCATCACCACATATAAATAAATAAATAAAATAAAGGTCTGTCAATAACTAAATATATTTTTTAAAAAAAACAGTATTTCTGCTGGGCTTAATAGTGAATGCCTATAATCCCAGCAATTCAGAAGTCCAAAGCAGGAGGATCACAAGTTCCAGGGCAGCCTCAGCAACTTAGTAAGACCCTGTTTCAAAATAAAGAATAAAAAGAACTGGGGATATAAATCAATGGTAGAGAGCCCCTAGGTTCAATCTCTAGTACAAAAAAAAAAAAAAGAAAGAAAAGAAAAATAATTCTTCCCATCCTTTGGAACAGGGAATTTTTTTAACACTTCATTTTTCCAGCACATTTATTCCACAAATATTCTGGGAGTGCCTACCAAGTATCAGGAATCATGCTAGATGCTGAGTTCCAATGTGAGGTAGCCTTCACCTCTTCTATTACGGATATAACTGCTCTTCTTCCTGTTCTACCACCTCTCATTCCTGGAACGCCCAGGAGAGAATATTCAGAGTTTCTTAGTCTGCAGTAAAATTTGGGTTAAGGTTGGTTGTAGTGGTGCACATCTGTTAATTTCAGACTCAAGAGGCTGAAGTAGGAGGATTGCAAGTTTGAAGCCAACCTCAGCAACTAAGCAAGACCTAAGCAATTTGGCAAGACCCTGTCTCAAAATAAAAAATAAAAATGGCTGGAAATGTAGCTCAGTGGTAAAGCACCCCTGGGTTAAGTACTCAGGGGAAAAAAAAGGGTTAAAGACACTGCTTTAAATAACAATATTTCTCTCATTACAGATACAATGATAAAGAACCATTACCTTTCCACTTTTTCCTGACCATCAGTCTCAAATGTTTCTCCCATCTATTCCCTTTAACAGACCAATTCCCCTTAACCAAATAATTTCCTAAATCTCAAAGCTAATACTATATCGTATCATAAATCATATCATACTAATACTATATCATGCCATGTTTATAGTGACAAGATTTGAATATCAAATCTCCATGGCTCCTTTCCATCCCCAAATCTCCAAAACCAGATTTGTTATCTCCCCACTCTCTCTCCTTCCCATATGTACCTCCTTGGTATCCACCCTCCCTCCTTCACCCTCACCCAGACCCCAGGTCCTAGAAGTTCTCCTTCCAATGTCTGCCTTCAGTATGGACTCTCTTCTTCCTGTCCACAGCCTCTGCCTGAGATTAAGCTCTACTCCAAAAAGCCTCTGGCTCCCTTCACCAAAACTTTGGTTACTCAGCATAATAAACTGGCTTAACTTACCTCTCTGGCTTCATCCCACCACTAGCCTCTTCCCATGCGCCTCACCCACTCTACCTTTCACCATCTCATCTCCTTAGTCCCTGCTGCTCCCTCTGCTCTGCACGTCTTCATTCCTCCCTTGTTCCTCATCCACTTCCCTTCTTCAGCTGGCAAACTCTTCCCCATCCTTTAGTGAATCCAAAAGTGTCACTTTGGGCTGGTGGTGTAGGTCAGTGCAGAATGCTTGCCTAGCATGTATGAAACCCACAGTTCCATCCCCAGTACTGGAAAATAAAAAATATCAGCTCATCTATGAACTCCCCTCAGTACTTTGTCCTTTCTTTTATTGTAATATCAAATACACACACATACACACAAACTCTCTCTCTCTCTCTCTCTCTCTCTCTCTCTCTCTCTCTCTCTCTCTCTTTCTCTCTTTTTTTTGGCTACCAGAAATTGAACTCAGAACTCAGGGGCTCTTGGCCACTGAACCACATCTCGCCCTTTTTTTGTATTTTATTTAGAGACAGGGTCTCACAGAGTTGCTTAGCACCTTGTTTTCGCTGAGGCTTGCTTTGAACTCACAATCCTCCTGCCTCAGCCTCCCGAGCAGCTGGGATTATAGGCGTGCACCACTGCGCCTGGCATCAATAATATTTTTAATGTCTGACTTTACAATTAAGGTGTACACTCCCTAAAGTCAGAAAGTCCTACCTAATCTTTATATATATGCTGCCCCCTTGGAAATTACTGTTAGCAGGACAGACCGTTGCAATACACAAGTATTAGGGACACCACAAAAAGGTCTTATGGGAATACATAGAAGAAACACTTAACCCAGGGACCAAGAAATGTCTCAAATGAAGTGACACTAGCCAGGTGAAATGATAAGAGTCTGAAAGTTTATTTAAAGCCAGGGGTTGTGAGGGGTAACAAAGTAAAGGCCCAAGGAAAGACAGTACCCCATGATGAAGCGGATCCAACTAATTCGTAAAGCCAGAGTGCAAAGTAAAGTGGAAACTGGAGAAACAGTGAGAAAACAGATCTTATACTTCCTTTTAGGTGGCAAGAGCTCTGGGATCCATCTGTATGAGTAGCTATTAAAGGATTTTTCAGAAGGGTCATGACATCAGATTGGTTCAGAAAAATTATGCCAGTTATAATCTGAAAAAATATAGTATAGGTATATGGTGGCTTTGCAGTGTGTCAACTTGACTAAGATGAACTGTGTTTAAATGGAATCCCCCTCCAAGCATTGTTCCAGGTTAGAATTAGCCAAAAGAAACACTGGCACCAGATTGGGAGGTAGGAACAAAGCCACCTGGAGGTGGTATTGGTATGGAGGTGCCAATGGATTCCTACTAATCCTCTCTCCCTCCCACTCAGCCACCAGCTCTCTTCCTGACCCTGCTGGTCAATTCCATGCAGGCTGCCAGATGCAGCCACAATGGACTTCCATGGACTGTGCCAACTCTCCTTTTTGAGCCCACCTTGCAGTTTGAGGTGCCTGAGTACTCAGATTCCCAGGTAAGCTGCCATTTGTCCACTCACAGCAGTGCTTCAGAGGTTGTGCTGGAGACTTCTCTGATTCCTCAAATTCTCCCTTCAGACCCTTAACTCCTCTAACCTCTCCTATAACTAATTTTTTTATCTTTTAAGAAAATTCCTTATTCTATAAAATTATGGTAGTTTTACCTTGCTGATTGAACCCTATCTAATATAGTGTGTGAAATTAAAGGAGAAAATTAAAACAGAAAGTTTTGTTTTATATTTATAGGTATTAAAATGAATCTAGCACCATAAATATATAAGAAAGCAGATAAAACCCAGACCACTTTTATTTTTCACATTAGAGTCCCCTACACAGTTCTAAACTATGTTATTATATATTGAAGGTCATCACAATTATGTTTGGTAACACACATACCTCAAGACATAGCTTTGAAAGTATTTTCTGTTTCTCTTTGTCTTCAAATCCTATACAAATATAACCTGAGTTTTCCCTTCCTAAATATCCACTACTGATTATTTTCCAATTTCTATGATACTGTGATCAACAATCATATTCAATAGTGTCTCTCAATAACATTTCTGTAGAATTGCCTGATTTCTGCATACATACATACATATACATATATATATATATTTCTGCATATATATATTTCTGCATATATATATATAATTTTTATTATTTTCACATTTATTTATGCAACTCTTATCTCTGAGCCTCCTGCTAGCTTTTCTTTGTTGTCTTCTAAATTCCAGGAGATTAGTGATACTTATTATTTTTTACTTTAATCATTAACATTCTCCAAAGTAGCTTTCACCTTCTCAATGTTCTTCACATTTCCTACCTGTTAGATGAGAGTACTACTACCTGTGAGCTCAATTACAGGCTCTTAATACTTAATAAGTGTTCAATAAAAATCTCTTGATTTGAGTGGTATGTAAATGTATTGATCTCAGGAATTCCTCAAGAGCAATTTAGTATACATTTGCTCTTAAAATCAATATACATTTGTATTCTTTCAGGATATGCATTATTAGTCTATTTGAGGATTTGAATTAGTTATTTTGAAAAAAATAAAGGTAAGCTTTTTCCTTAATATAAATAGGGTATATTTGTATAGGATGTGAAGAGAAAGAGAAAGTACTTTTCAAAGCTTATATCTTGTTGTATGTGTGTTACCAAACATAATTGTGATGACCTTCAATATTATAAACAACTAAGTCAAACATGAAGCCCAAAATTCATCCCAAGCCCAGTATTTCAAAAGTGAGTGGTAATAGGCTTTTTTTTTTTTTTTTTTTTTGGCAGTACTAGAGATAGAACTCAGGGCCTCACATATGCTAGGCAAGCATTCCACCACGGAGCAATATCCTCACCCCTTGGCTACAGGCATGTATCCTTAGCTTAACATAATTCCATTGCCTGTGAGTACCACACTTCAAATTGTTTGTTGGCTTCATACCTTAAACTGCTTCCCACAGGTAGAACATAGGAAATCTTTTCGGTCTGAATGCCGGAGCATGTGGAGTCGCAGTTTGTCAGGGCGGCAGAAGGCTTTGTCACACTCTGTACACTGGTAGATCTTTTCTGAGTGGAAGCTGCGCACATGTTTTTTCACCTGGCAGTAAAAACCGGGAAAACTCAGGGACTCTGACACCAAAAGAAATGACCAAAGGTAGCTATCAACGCTAGAGGGAGCCAAAGCATTACCATGGATTTCATCAACCTAGCCATGACTTCCAATCAGATGTGATAATTGGCCTCAATACCACATACTGTCCCTGTCACAAAGAAACAAAACAAGAAGCCAGAAAACCTTTCAAATCTTAACCTCCCAGGTGACCTGAAGAGTAGAACAAAATGTTGCCCATGTTCTTTTTCTTTTTTTAAGACTAAGCAGGGTTCCTTTAGGTTTGATTAAAACTTGCTAATATAATCTATGAGAGGACAAAAAATAATTCTTCCTCATTTTTTTTCTGCCTTCAACACATACTGAAGCAATTTAGCCCCTTTTAGTAAATGATCCTTTTACATCTCCCTATAAATCAGGTTCTGGGTAGGGCTGGGGATATATAGTTCAAATGGTGGAGCACTTGCCTAGCATGTATGAGGCCCCAAGCACTGAAACAAACAAATAAAAATATTAATTTCTGAAAAATTAAATACATGAATTAGATAACAAAGAAAACATTACCTATGTATGATTACAACATTGGGGTCATTTCTCCTAAATTTGGACTTATTCTCTTTGCTTTTAGATAACCTTAATTAAAGAATATAGCTTCATCCTCAATTCAATTCCCAGCATACCCTCACCCGCCAAAAAAGAATATAGCTTCTGAACTTACAGCCATCAAAATCACATGAGAAAGAACTATGGGTATAACTAAGTCGTGAGTCAGATGAAACTATTCCTATAAGACATTTTGCTTCATTATTTTTGGAGTTTCAATTCTGCCTTGCAAACTTTATAATTGTTTGTGTGAAGTATGAAATTTTCCAAGACTAAACACTAGTAGAACTATAATTATATCCTAGTCTACTTGTGCTTTGGAAATTTCATTAAGTGTATTTTTACAAGTTATTTAATTATTCACTGACTAGCATATAAAAATATAAACATTTAAAGTCCAAATGGAATAATGAATATTTTGGGATTTATCTTCACCTATTTTGTTCCAACAGACAATATATACTACAGGGAAGCAGTCAGTGCTTGAAAAAAATTATTAAATACTAATATATTTTCTCTTATTTCCCTTCCAAAATGCATAACCTTGTAAAGTAAGATAAGAAACCACAATGTAGGAAGATGTTTCCAGGAAATGGGAGTATATCTTTTATAGACTCTCTGTAATATATGAGAAATGGATATTAACAAGGTTACAATAGACATTTTAAAAATTATAACCAGATCTGGGTGTTTTTTACTTGCAATATGACTTGAATGTTTAAATACCAATGACTGATCTGAAAAATTGTTATAATACTCTTGTTTATCAAAAGTAGTTTAAAAAAATATTGTTCTCAATTATAAAGCTGTTTCAAAGAAATTATGAAAATGCAGGTGCTAGGCATTTAAAAAAAAAATCAGTTTCTTTTACCAAAAGAAGGAAGCAGACATAAATCTCAGTAGCAGACACTCACCTGGATAAAATCTGGGAACCGTTTCTTACAAGTTGGGCAGGTGAAGTAGCCATCATTGATATGAATGGCCACATGATCTTTCAACAAATCAAGGCGGTCAAAGGATTCTGGGCAAAAAATGCAAGAGTAAGTCTTCTGGTCCGAATGGAGCTTCATGTGGCTCTCCAAGGAGGCGCTGCTGATGAAGCCCTTGTTACAGAGATCACAGGTCAATGGGCAATTCCCCTCCCGCCCATGGAAGCGCAAGTGTTGGTCCAGTTTGTCCTTTTCCCGGAAGGCCTTCCCACACTGCAAACACTTAAAAGGCCGGAAGGACTTCCGAATAAACAGATGCTGAAGAGCTGCATTCTGAAAGACATACACAAATACAATTATGTAGTGAGGAAATGAGTATGTATGTGGATCACACTTCCACAGGGAAACAAAGGATGATCCCTACAGGACATTCACAGTAGAAAGATTTTTCTGGTGAAAATGCTGAAAATGAATCCCTCCCCAAAAAAGTTTATCTTAAAAAGAAAAAATTTGTGGTTTATGCCTGTGTATACGTGTTTTTGTTGCTGTTGTTGTTGTTTTGGTTTTGGGTTTTTTTTTTTAAGATTGAGATAGCATTCAAAAAAGCATTCCCAACAAAGACTTGCATAAGAAAATAAACTCCAGAGTGGAAAAAGACAAAATTTAGATATTTGGAAAAAAGGACTCGGGGTAAATGACACATGCATGAATGAGGTTGTAGCACATTAGTCAAGAATTATTTCCTGAAGCCCTTGATAGGAAAGAATTTGAAGAGTAATTAAAACATCTAGGAAAAAAAAAGATAATAAAAAGAATCAAAGGGTAGTTAGTTCTTACCAGGAGCTGGAGAAAATGGATTTGGGTAATAAAAATGATCTGGAATTATAGTGATGATTTGAGATAAATTGATAGAGATAAGGATAGATAGATAGATAGATGTAGGTATAGTGATGATAGCTATACAGCTTTAGGAACATTCTAAAAACTACTTTAAAAGGGTGAATTTTAGCTGGGTGCGATGGTACATGCCTGTAATTCCAGTGTTTTGGGTGACTGAGGCAGGAGTTTTGTAAGTTAGAGGCCAGCCTCAGCAATTTAGCAAAACTCTGATTCAAAATAAAAATAAAAAGAGCTAGGCGCAATGGTGAACACCTGTAATTGAAACTGCTTGGAAGGCTAAAGCAGAAGGATCATGAGTTCAAAGCCAGTCTCACAAAGCGGGCACTAAGCAACTCAGTGAGAACCTGTCTCTAATCTTTAAAATATAAAAGAGAGCTGGGGGTGTGGCTCAGCGGTTGAGTGCTCCTAAGTTCAACCCCCAGTACCCAAAAATAAATAAAGCAAAAAGGGTTGGATATGTAGCTCTGTTGAAGAGTACCACTGGGTTAAATACCCCTAAAGAAAAAAAATAGTAATAATATAAAATAATAAAAGAGTGGATTTTAAGGCTGAAAACATAACTCAGTGGTAGAGTATTTGTCTATTATATGAGAGGCCCGGCACAAAAAAAATATGTTTTTAAAAAATATATATATACACACACACACATACATACACATACATGTATGTATACATACATACATAAAAATTTATATATATGTGTATGTATGTATATACACACACACAGTGAATTTTATGCTATGTAATGTCAGATCTCAATTTAAAAAGAACTGAAAGGGGGATGAAGAATTCAGATTTATGTGGATGTGTTTGTTCATGAGGCATGACATGTAAGAACACATCATAAATAGAATATAAGAATTGCATTACTTCCTTCTTAGAAAATGCAGAGGACAAATTCCTGGGGTAGCCAGTTAGGTCTACTGGTTAGAATGCCATGCTAACAAAGTTAAACTTATTGCTGTGTTTCCTGTCTAACTAGGGCAATTTCTCCTCCTCCCTCTCTTATTCCCTCCCCCTGGCCTTTGGCAGTCACAGATTGCACTTCTAATGATGATTAGCATTAAAAGTAAACTTGTAAACTCATGCAGTTGTTACAGGGGATTCAAATAAGAGAAGATGGATATTCAGAGCAAATCCATCACGATTGCTAGAGAAACATCCATGCTCCACTGGGAGCAGATCTACAGAATCATCTTCCACACAGAGAATACAGAATATTTAGTTGTGCTATTATGAAGACTCATTCATAAGTTCCTCAAAAACACTAATGGAAAGCTGTAGATAGCTATAAGGGAGAAAAATCCCTCAAAAAGTACACCTGTTGAGTGAGTATGTCTGTTAGCTATAAAGGAGTAGTAATTGAAGGATTAATGAGATCTTTGTGCTATGAAGAAATTACAGTGAACACTACTTTAACTCTTAATTACTTATCAGCAACTTCTACATTAATGTGAAATAATCATTTGGGAGGAAAGCAAAATATTTATATTTAATTTATTAAAACTTCTGAACATACTTCATTCCATATAACAGAAAATTGCCTTCTCTAGCTTTCTCTAATAGGGTTAGGAGAGATGTTTAAAGATGCTACCTACTCATTTATCTTGAGTAGGTAAATAGCAATTCTGCTGTCTTTCCAAGCAGACTGGGGCTGCTAAGGGGAGGAGGAGGACATCATATTTTATTCATTTATTAAAGGATTAGCTTAGCTCATAGGATACATCCAATAGTAGTTTGAAAATTAATAAAATATATTTCAAATAAAACTCAAAAAATTATTTATAGTTTTTTTCTACAGTATTCATGAAGATCTTTACAAACAGACCTTTTCAAATCAGCCACAGAGTTTGCTTTCACTTCCTCATAATGCTTAGCTGTCACCTCATCTTTTTACTCTATCTGGACACATTTTTACATTTTCTTACTATTTTCTCTACTTTCAAAGCTTTATGGAAAGATGCCATATAAAGCAGATGCTATTCTTAGGTTGAGAGAAGATTCAAAATTTAGAGCATGTCTGCCATGGAAGAATAATTTCCTTTATCCAACTTTGGTCAAGTTTCCAAGGACAGACACAATGCACAACAGTTGACAATGATCCCACTGAGGATTCCATTTCTCCTTGGGTGCCAAATCCAGAGCTAAGTTTTGCTTTGGTCCATTATGCTAATCAGTCTTCTGTCATTTCTGATTAGCATGAATACCTTCAGACACTTGATTTAAACTGAGCAGCCTCTTGACTCCACTTCCTTAGCTCTATTGACAACTCTTATCATCCCTTTGATTTCCATGGAGCCCAGAACACTGTCTAAATACTCAAGAACTAGCCTGTATTTCTCTGAGCTAATGATACTTATGTGATCCCCATATTACAAGGTAGTAAAAGTGCTGAAACATTTCCCATCCTTTGACCCACTTGCAGGCCAGCTCTGCTCTAAGGTAACTTCTATAGTATTGAGCCACAACTGGTCCACTTTCTAGAAGAAATCATGGCAACTGAAGAGGCAGCACATAGACGTATCAGGATCTTCTGATCCCTGAGCACCTGTCAGTCAACCACATCACAATGTATAGCACATCTGCTGCTCTAAGGATGCCAAAACACTATTTTTGTTAAGTTCTGTGAATCACATTGCAATGAATTCTGATACAAGATTCTTTGTTTCTAAAATGTTCCTAAAGTTTGATATTAATAGCTAATGGAGTGTCTGGTATGGTGGCACAGCCCTGTAATTCCAGTGGTTCCAGAGGCTGAGGCAGGAAGATTACAAGTTCAAAGCCAATCTCAACAATTTAGTGAAGCCATCAGCAACTTAGTGAGACCCTGTCTCAAAAATTTTTTTTAAAAAAAGGGCTAGGTGCTGAGGATATAGCTCAGTTGGTAGAGTGCTTGCCTCACATGCACAAGGATCTGGGTTCAATCCCCAGCACCCCCCAAAAAAGAGGGGACAGCTATGGATGTGGCTCAGTTGGTAAGCACCCCTAGGTTCAATTTCCAGAAACAAACAAAAAAAGCTAAAGGAATCTACATTATTGACCAATTTTTGTACTATTTTAATCCTGAGCCTAAAAAGAAATAAAATCATCATGCTTGTTTCTTGGTTGTTTGTTTTTAACAACTTTTCCTTGGACTATTTTTGGATTTTAAAGCCTTTGGTGGACTACACTTGCTGAATATACCTCATTCTCCACTATCCTTCACTTACCACCTACTCTAGGGTCAAGCTACTGTTTGCATTGTCCTATAACTACACCAAGCACATCCCTATGTCTGGGATTCTAATTTGATGGCTCCCCTCCTCTGGGATGATTTACCTTCTGGAAGAGACCCTCTGTTTCAAGGACTCAGTCTATGTCTCCCCTCATTTATTAATTATTCCCTGCCTCCTCCACCTTTCTTTAGTCTTTCACTCCTCCAAGTTCCTAGAGCAATTATAAGCTGTACTTTTACATTTCACATATAACTGTAAACAATCTAATGCTATTTTTAGACTGTCAGCTCCTAGATACAGAGCTCAAGGGAAAGTTCTGTCAGATACCTAGACAGTTAGAACTCAGTACCACTCCATAAGTAATTCAAATTATTTTAGAGCTGGAAGGGACCTTGGAGATCACTTAGTCCTAACCTCCATTTCATATAGGAAGAATATGCAGCCCATAATTTACTCATTAATCTATTTGCAAATGAATTATAATTATTCATTAATATGCATTTATTGGAGCAACCAAATAGTGCTTTTCATCAGGATTTAGTAAATAAAGGTTGCAATGAACAGCAGGTCAGGCAAACACTTAAATAACATTCTGTTATGTGAAACACAGGAAACAAACCTACCTGCAGCTCCAACTGAGCAGGCAGCATTAGAGGAGAGAAAAATAGTTACATTACCAATTGGATTGGAAGACTTCCCTTTAGTTGGTCATTACCAATCTGGATAAAAAAGATGAAAAAATACATAGCCCTGCTTTTTAGAATATGTAAGAGGAAAAAACAAGATAGGTCAACTAAGACTGACTTCTAAAAGCCACATGCCTGTGGCTTTTGTTATGACACAAGGAAACTTATACAAAACCAGTACCCCAACTTTTTCAAGAACAAGTACAGAACAGACTATGCTTATACATCTACAGCTTCACTACATGTGTAAGCTTAAAGTCTTTTCTTTCAAAGAAAAAATAAAATAAAATCTAGCAAGCATTTCTCTGGACTTAGTAAAATATCAGAATAGCCAAAGCAGAAAAAATAGTAATTGAAAAGAGAAAAAAGTGAAGATTGGGAAATAAAGTAGAACAATGGAAGAGAAGATATTCATAGTTTGTTGTTTTTCTGGCCTATATTTACATGTTTATCGATCCTTTTGAAGTAGTACACACTGAGCCACAGTTGTATGTGTTTCAGTTTATAGGACCCTCATAAAGGGTACTGAAATAAAGAGTTCTTAAGAGCCCCTCAAAGCTGTCATGTACCTATGAACGTTTAAAAGTATTTTTACATGAAGGCCTGGACTATTTTTCAAGGTCCCTTCTAGCCTATAGGCAAATAAGAAAACCAAAAGAGGTAGCTGAACCCAATTTCTCTTACCCACAGCAAGATCCCTTCGCAATGTTATCTGTACCTACTACCATGGACCCTCTGAATACAGTCTAACTTATCATCTTTTTAAAAAAAGAAGAAGACCAAAAGAAACATAATCTAAACCAATCATCCATTTAAAATTTGTAAAGCCTGGGAAGTTGTGTAAAAAATCTTTTTCATCTAATGTCAAGTACAAATCAAAGTCTTCAGCTGGCCACAAACATGGGTTTTATGTTATTGCTTTTTGTCTGCATAGACATCACACAAAACCATACTGTTTTCTACAATGCAATCCCTGCAGTTACTGAGACTCAAATGCTGACTGTGAAATAGTAAGAGAAACACATCTTAACTGGAAATCATGGAAGCCCTGTAGTCTCATGATCTAAGGCCAAGACACAGGTCACATAAGTGAGATGTTAGTTAGCTCCTGACATACAACTTTACTTCATGCTGTCCCAAGTGTGTGGACTATACCTGTCATATCAACTTGGACACAGTTCCCTTTGCATTGACAAATAGTAGTGACACTTGCCAGTCTCCCCTTGGAAATAGTAGATAACCAACTTTAGTTACCCACAATTAACTTGAGAGCTATGATTAGAAACAGACAAGCCTGGCTTAAAATAATTAACATAAATAATTAGGGCTAGGGATGTAGCTCAGTGGAATAGTGCTTGCCTAGCATGCAGGAAGCCCTAGGTTCCATCCCTAGCACCAAAAAGAAATAAAAGAAAAATATATATAATAATTATAATTAAGTATACTTATTTCTCCATTTCTGATCTATGAACTTTGAGATGTGAAGAGCTATCTTATTTTCACTATACTAATCCAGGAGCTGCCAAAATCCAGGCTGATAAAATCTAGGACCAGCCATGCCAGCCTGCCATAGGATACAGAAACATTAAGAGAGAGAACTTTCTTGCAAGTATGTGATAGGCTAGATACAAGATTTCAAAGTGGATGGTGAACAGGCTGGAACACCAAGCGTTGAGGGGGAAAAGGAGACCAGCTGTAAGAATGAACATCCCACTTACTCGGATGCGTTTGGCCCTGCGCATGTCATCTGCGGTCAAAGTGCTCTGGGTGGGTACCACGCTCTCTTCATGCTGTGGCTGTAGGTGAAGGGTGTGAGTTTCTGGTTCTTGTTCCAGAGACGACCTAGTTTCCTGTGGCAGCTGAGGGATTGGGATAGTGGTCTGTTCTGGTTGATCCAGCCCATTCAGAGTAGCTGGTTCAGCCTCATCAAACTGCTCCTTTGTGGGAAAATGTAGCAAGTCCTGAAATTGCAATAACCAAGAATTATATACTTACCTAGATAGAGATCAGTGCTAGAAGGACTACCGGCTCAGATTTAGAATTGCTGCTTTTTAAAAAATTTTTCTTAAGAGACAGCGGCTTGCTATATTACCTGGGCAGGGCCGGAAATCCTGTACTCATGTGATCCTCCCCACTCAGCCTCTCAAGTAGCTAGCCACTGTGCCCAGCTATTGCTTATTTTTAAATGACCAGATTCATAATACTCAGAGAAAAAAAAATACTCTCCTTCCAGGAAAATTAATTAAATACACACAAAATACAAAAATCACAAGATATTTCAGACCACTGAATGGGGAAGATCATGATATGAACCTTCACAAATATCAAATTTTGTAATGGTTTAAATTAATAAAACAAAATTGCCTCTTTAATATCTCTGGCCAATTTCAAATTTGGGGGGGCAGCAAAGTTGACTTTTTGAATAACTGTGAATAATTGTGAATAACACTTGAAAATACATGCTTTCTGCCCTTCTCCAATCCCACTTAAGTTAACAAGCAGCAAAGCTCTGATTCTTTGACAGGACTATTAACATCTGAAAGGTGCTTATGTTGAAATCCAGCCAGAGTTCTGAAAGTTATCTAAACAAGCATCTAAGAAGGAGTTCTTTCCCAATTCCCAGTACCTGTGTCCCATCATCACTTTTCTCTCCATTTTCACTGGTTATTTCCAAGCGGATAAATTTTGGAGGACGCCCTGGCCTTCGACCTGGACCAAATCGTCTCTTGCCTCGTCCCCTCCCTCTGCCTCTTGTTCTGGGGACAAAAGATTGGGTTACGGATAGTTATAGTTACACCATACTCCATAAAATGTTTCCCTAAATGGTCTGTAGTAACCCCAGATTTTGAGTTCCCCTCACTTGATTAATTTCCCTGATTCTTTTCTCTAATGGAAACACTTTCTAAAGTTCTTATCTTTGCCCTCTCTAAAGCACAAAGAGGTGTCTTCAAATTATTCTGGGGGGAAAAAAAGAGCTATGTAAACACAAAGTGCTGACAACATTTTGCTTCTGAAAGGAGGTGAGAAATGCAGACAGAACATGCTAAGCCTAGTGTGTTTTGAGGACATGTTATCTTAGACAAGATTCCAGCCTTCCTCTCTTAACCTCAGTTCAAGATTTCTTCTACAAAATGTGGCTAAATGCAAAGTATTTTACCAAAATCTTCAGGAGGGTTAGTACAAATTTCTAATTCAACTATTCCAAACACCAAATTGTTTTATTTTATTTTATCTTGCTGTTGACATTGTAACTGGCACAACCCTTTTGTTTCCACATTTTTTAAAATTAATGCATTATAGTTGCATATAATGGTGGGATCTGTTGTGACATATTCATTCACGCACACAATATAATATAATTTGGCCAATATCATTCTCTAGTATTTCCCCTTTCCCTCCTATCCTTCCTTTCCTTGGTCCCTTCCCCCTACTGATTGCCTTTCCATTTTCATGAGATCCCTCCCACCTTTCCTTTTTCATCTTCAGCTTCCACATGAGAGAAAGTATATGACCCTTGACCTTCTAAGTTTGGTTTATTTTGCTAAACATAATGTTCTCAAGTTTCATCCTTTTTCCTGCAACTAACAATTTCATTATTCTTTATGGCTGAATAAAACTCCATTGTGTACATATACCCATTTTCTTTATCCATTCATCCATTGATGAACACCTACTTTGGTTCCACAGTTTGGCTAAGATACTGAATAAATTTTACCTCCTTTAATGAATGACTAACATACAAAAATTCCTTATTAAGATATTTCAAAAGTACATCACAAAACGTCTTTTAGATATTTTGTGAATATCCATCATATCAAACTCTTCTACATAGCTATTTAACAAAATTTTTCTTTTCTTTTTTTTTTTTTTGCAATGTTGCCCAGGCTAGTCTCAAATTCCTGAGCTCAAATTCCTGCCTTAGTCTGCCAGGTAGCAAGAACTACAGGCACATGCTCTCTACTCACTCTTAAGTATGGAAAATTCTACACACACAATACCATTATCACACCTAAAAAAAAATCAGGTAGTTGCTCAATATTATTATATCTAGTCAAAATTCAGATTTTCCTCATTTGTCTCAAATTTCTTTTATCAGATAGATAGTGAATGCTTTACTATGTGTCATACACTATGCTTGGCACTAAAGATATCAAGTTAAAGGTGATCTTATCCTCAGAATTTAGCAGAGGCAGCAGGCCTGTAAGTCAAAAATCCTAATATAATATAAAAAATGATACAATAGAACTATGAAAAGTGGGAAAACCTAGGAGTAAATATCTTGAATCTCATTGCATCCATCACCTTCAGATATTTATCCCCAAGGTCATATCTCAGACCTGTCATCCTCAATATAATCCCACTGCCCCTGTTTCCACAAAGGCCCATTCTGACACACTATCTCCTACCTCTCTAGCTCACTCTCTCCAATACCCAATTTCAATAACCCTTCCACCCCCATTATCCCCCAGTCCAATCCTTCCTTTGTCCATAGCACACCTCCAAGGTCATTCACTGCAATCAATACCTTGTATTTTTTCTGATCCCCATCCCAGTTGCTGCTTCTTTGTTGTCACTGTGTTGAATGCTCTCAGCAAAACCACATTTTTTTGTAACCCAGTTCCCTGCCTGCACTGCAGCAGCTGGATGGGGCTCGAAAACAACATACAGTCTTGCTTGTAGTCTCTCATTTTATGACTGTGAACCTCATATGGACATTCAGTGTTGCAGGCAACTGTACAGTACTTCCCTAGAATATTCTCTTTCCCACTTTCCTAAGTGAGGTTTCACACCATCTTGTATCTTTCCAAATCCTTTAAGTGGACAATCCTACATCTGTCCCATCTAATCTAAAGAACACTCTTTCCTCACCTGAACTGTTGCAATAGTTCTGACTGAACTCTGGGTCTTTACTCTTACTCCAATATGCCCTCACCCTGATGTTTAAATGCTATCTGAAGGATTCCTATTTCATAATCTCTAGTTAAGGGAGACTTAACTGAAATAAGGGGATTTTCCATTGTTGGGTATTGGATATGCTAGAAAAGCAATAAATAGTAAATAAGGAAGGGGTTAGTTATGAAAGACAATCCTCGATAGCTACCTAACTGGTTACTTGTGTAAGCATACACACTCATTAGTCTATGTACAAAAATGATTCCAAACCTGATTTGTGAGCCTTTGTCCTCATACATACCTGCTAAACACATCCAGTTTCTCATCATGAGAATTGAGATGCTGCTGCAATTGCTCTGAGCTTATAAACCGGCGGTTACATTCATAGCAGGGCCAATTCTTCTCTTGCTCTCGAAGAACTACAGTCACAGGAGAGAAATCATGAAAGCTGATGATCAACAGACACCAGGAAAACTCAGATGCCTGTTATCTCTGCCATTCTTATCTTCCTGCAGACAGTATCTGCTATTTGTATGACTTTCTTGTTATAAAATCAAAGACTAGAATTTGGCACAGAGGTGAGTTATAGGCTCTTATTTTCTGACACATTCATGCAGGACATCAAAGGAACAACACACTCACACCACTCTACATACACACACCCTTCACCCAGAAAGAGAGAAAGCACTGTAAGGAGATCTGTATTTAGATAATCCAGTGATTCAGATCCAAGTTTCATAATATTCCTTTTCTTTTATGGTACTGGAGATTGAATCCAGGGGCAAGTTTTACCACTAACCTATATTCTAGCACTTTTTATTTTCATTTTCAATGCTGAGGGTCTTGCTAAATTGCCCAGGATGGCTAGATTTAAAGGTTCGATTCTCCTGCCCCAGCTTTCTGAGTCACCAGAAATACAAGTATGCACCACTATGTCCCGCCCAAGTCTCATAATTTAAGGGTATATTTTATCACAAATAACTTAAAAATCAAAGCCCAATATAATGACTTCAGTAAAATGTTTGGAAGTAACTCCTAAAGCTGAATATATGCATAACATAGGACCCTGTAATTCCACCCCTAGATGTACACCTAAAGGAAATATGCACACGTGTTCACCAAAGATGTACAAAAACAGTCAGAGCAGGCACTTTTTAAACAGCCCAAAACTACGAACAATCCTGATATAAGATAAAGAATCTGGCCAACCTTAGTCTCTGGCTCCTGGGAGGAAAGCTCTTAGTAGCTGGAATTTCCTGAGTGACAGAAGTGCCTTTGTTATCATTATGGCCCCTCATCCTACCTGAGTTTATGCTAAGGAGATGACTCAGAGTCAGGGGTAGCAGTGTCAGAAAGTTCAACCTTGTGATTAAGTTGGTGCTTTGCCAGGTGCTTAGCACACACCTGTAATCCCAACCACTTTAGAGGCTAAGAAGAGAAAATCACAAGTTCAAGGCCAGTCTGAGCAACTCAATGAGACCTTGTCTCAAAATAAAAAATAAAAAGGACTGGGATAGAGCGCAGTGGTAGAGCACCCCTGACTTCAATCCCCAGTACCACACACACACACACACAAAAGGGTTGGTGCTTTGAAACAGTTAATACCAGCCCTACCTCCCAAAGGAGAATGAGAGCTAGAAATTGAGTCCAATCACATGACCACTAATTCAGTCATGCCTATATAATAATGCCTCAATAAAAACTCTGAACGGCAAAGCTTAAATGAGTTTCTATGATTGGCAATGATACATCAATGTGCCAGGAGAATGATATATCCTGAGTGGACACAGAAGCTTCATTGGGGACCCTCCTAGACCTCACCCTACTTCTCTTCATTTGGCTAATCCTGATATATATATATCCTTTATAAAAAACTGTGATCATTAAATAAAGTGTTTTCCTAGGTTCTATTGAGTCATTCTAGTTAATTATCAAATCTGAAGAGCAATAGAGAGCTCCCTAAATTATAGCTAGTAGTATAGGTAGGTTGGGAACCACGGAGCTTGCATCTGATATCTGAAGCGAGGGGACTCTTAATGAAAACTGTGCCCTTAACCTGTGAAATTTGACCTAATTCTGGGTAGTTACTACAATAATTGCATTGTACAATCAAATCTACAGCATAATAGATAAATAAATGGTTATACATTTATATAACAGAATACCAAACAACAAAAAAATGAATAAATTGCAATCATATCCAATAATATGGATGAACCTCACAATACTGAGTAAGATGCCCAGACACAAAAAGTGTATATATCATTCTATTTATGTGCAATTCAATAACAAGTAAATCTTATGTGTGGTATTGAAAGTCAGGAGAGTAATCACATTTGGGAACTTACACAGAGAGTAATCACATTTGGGAACTTACATGTGTTCACTGTAAAAATTCATCAAGCAGTATACATAATAATTTGTTCACCTTTTTATACAGAGATGGCATTTCAGTTAATATTTACATTAAAGATAAAGTGAATGCCTGCTTTACCATATCCTCAAAGATGTTCAAGTCCAGATAAGAATTGTCCTCTGATCTAGGTTCTAATTTAGTATTTGCAGGTTTTAATTATATTAAATACTATTTTCTAGCACCCATGAAAGAAATGTAAATATGTCATTGTAATTTTGATCCTACAGTTAGATGGAGGTGTGTAGCTCTAAGAACCTGGAATATCTTCTGAAATACACTGAAATGAAAAAATTAGAGGTTGCATGAAGATGTAACATATACAACTTAGAATTCATGTAGAAAATATACAATATAAAAAGTCCAACCACCTTTTCTTTCTTCCTCAGAAATGTCATGAATTTTCTGGTTCACAAACTCAGCATAGGATGCAGCATACCACACCTGCAAGAACCAAGGACATCAAGAATTAAGAAACATCACCCGATGTGCTTTGCATGCTTACATTATTTCTCCTGTTAAATGAAACAATTCAGGCTTTTTCACAGCCCATTAAAAAAAAAAAAAATCACACTGTGAACCTGGCTCCCCAAGACACATTGCCTGTTTTTTTTTTCCCTTTTTAAAAATTTTGTGTTTTTTTTTAAATTAGAATAACTCCATAAAAACTTTATTCATAGTCTCTTCATCTAGATAAAACAGCCTCTTCTGATTTGTAAAATAATAGTAATAATAAAGCTATATTTAAACACAGATTTGAATACAGCTGCAATCATAGTAGCTGCCACCAAATAGCTCACACTGTGATCACAAATGGGACTGTACCAAACACTTCCACATTCTCCCAGGGCTCTTCTCTCCTACACCAATGATAGCTGTTTCTCTCCTACCCCAATGGCTGCTTTTGCTCACTCACCTTAGCTGGCTCCTCTTCCACCTAACCTCCCAATATTAGTGCTCCTCAAAGCTTAATTCAAGTCCTGAGCCTTCTTATTTTTCCCTCCACTGATCACATCAATTTCTAACCACTCTATACTAATGATTCCCAAATTAATATCTTCATCCCAGATGCCCCTTCTCTGATCACTCCAAGTGTATTCTATTTCTGATCTGATATTTGGGATATTTCACAAACAGCTTAAATTTAACATGCCCAGAATGGAATTCTTGATGCTTCCCAACTCCACTTCTACCTATCTTCTCATTTCAATTGCCTCACCTTCCCCCCAAGTGCTCAGACTTAAAACCTAAAAGGTATCTTTGGTTTCTCCATTTGCTTCTGTAATCCTTCAGTAGAACTGTCACTTCCTCAGGTGTTCTCCATCTCTGCTTCTTCCACCTGGAGGCATGCCACCACCATCTCTTGCCTTCAAACTAGCCTCCCTTTTTCCTTGCAATCCACACAGGAGCCAAAGTCTTCTTAAAATAATTGTCTTCTTAAAACACAATTGAATTTGTTTTACCAGAAATAGCTTATTTCATAATAAACCTGAAATGTACATGATAATCCTCCAAGGGCTCCATCATCTCCTCTATCTTACTAAGAAACCTCAGCTCCTATCACTTTGCCCACCTTTAGGCCAAGATGGCCTACACTCAGCAACTCAAACATGCCCAGTGCCTTCCCATCCAAGCCTTTGCCCTTGTTGGCTCACCCCCTGGAGTGCAAGGTTCTTCTCCTTTGCTCTTCTTATAACCCTCTGCAGGACTGCTCTCTTCTCATTCCCAGTCCTCAGCCTATCACCTCTTAAGCAAGGCTTTTTCTATGAAGCACATCTAAATTGGTCCCTTTCCCGTTATTTGCTCTTTCTGCACCATGAAACTTAACTCCTATTGGATATTATTTGTTTGTTTACATCTTTCCGTCCACTTCCCCCCTAGAATGCAAGTTCCCTGAACACAGGGAAACAAGCTTGTTTTTTTCCTACTGTCTGAAACACAGTAGGATTTCAACTTATTAATCACTAAATGACTTAATCATATGTAACTTTTATAGAACATTAATTTAAATATAAGGGAATATTTATAAAGGCAGACTTCATTTTGAATGGTGGAGTAATATTATGTAGAATCTGTATTCCATAATTGACTCAACTGTGCCCCTATGGTTGTACTTTTAGGTGGTTTATATTTTGCTATTACAAACACACACTAATCCATCAATTCCAAGATGTACCTTTTTTCATATTTAACATCTCAGAAATCAGAAAGCATCTCCCATTCTGGCTGGCACCCTACAATTGCTGCCATGATGCAGCACTCAGAACCTGCACAACACTCCTGCACAAGTCTGGCCCAGCTCTCTGTACTGTTCTTACCTCATTCAGTTATAAGCCCCCATTGGGTTCTATGACTTGTTGACACCTGCCAAGCACTGCAAATGAAGGCCAAAAAAACTGCCATTTCCCTCAGAATAAGAAAAAATTTCAAAGTGGTTAAGAGACTGGTTAGCATTCTACAGGCCTCTCATTAAGGCTTCAGTCAGAACTGTCAGAAACTTCCTACTGACTTGATCAAAAAACACTTCGCTTCCAAGGACCCGTGATTCAATTTAGGAAAAAGACACAGATGAATTAAAATGAATGTGAAAGCACAATATTCAAACTTGATAGGGGTATGGCTCAGTGGCACAGCACAAGTGTCAGGCCCAATTCCAACCACCATGCATACAAAAAGTTACGTGGTATGGAACAAGATCCCAGAGGCAATGGTGGAATATTTATTTTTTTTACTACCTTTATTTTTTTTATTTTGATGTGGTGCTGAGGATTGAACCCAGTGCCTGACACATGCTAGGTAAGCACTCTACTACTGAGCAACGTCCCCTGCCCTGGACTACTTATTTTTAAAACATTGTGAGGAGTTGGGATATGGCTCAGTAGTAGAACAAAATCCTACCGCATGTGAGGTCCTGGGTTTGATCCCAGGCGCAAAATATATATATGTAAATATACATATAACAATATCAAGGACTGGAAAATCACATATAACAATAATAAGGACTGGGGATGTGGCTCAGGGGTAGAGTATTTTCACAGCATGCATAAGTACCACACACACACACAAAATATATCATCAATATCATCTTAATGGAACAGAAGATGGCAGAAGACAGAAAAGCAAAAACATGAGGCCTATACTTATAATCCCAGGTACTTAGGAGGATTACAAGTTTGAGGCTAGCCTATGTGACTTAGTGAGACCTTGTTTCAAAATAAAAATACAAAAAGGGCTGAGGAGGTAGGTCAGTGGAAGAGCATTTACCTCAGATGCAAGAAGCCTGGAGTTCAATCCCCAGTACTGCCCCCCAAAATCACAGACATCATGATGTAAACCAGTGATTGAAAGGGGAAAAAGTGACAATGCATAAAAAGCAGTTTTATATCTTAACTTTTTACCTAAGTATGCATTTTCATGCATGCACAAGGATGATATGATTTAAAAATTATTTCCAATTAAATCTAAAATAGCTCTTTTGATAAGTATAAAGTAACCATGTTATCAATTTAAAAAATGCAGGCAGGGAGAGTGGCTGGACCAGCAGCAGTGGGTATAAGGCCAATTCTGGGTGCTTGGGATCCCCATTATGAACAAAAGGAGAATACGGCTGAGAGAAATAGCAGTAGAAAACAAGCTGGAAGATGGTGGGAAGAACAATAGAAGCCATGTAAAGACCGTTTTTTTGTTTTGTTTTGTTTTGTTTTGTTTTTTAAAGCTGATTGAATGTCTGCCAAAATGTTCAAGTCCACCAAAAGAGAGGCACTGTTGTGACACTAATGAGAGATCATGACACAGCTGTCCTTGGTTGGATTTCTTTTTAATAATGTGTGACCTTCATCTTTGATCCCCTGATCTGCATTACATTAGATAACATTTCATGTTTTAATATAATTCCGTTTTTAAATTTTTGGTGTATATTTTGGAACATCTCATTTCTCAAAGCTTAGCACATTGATTTCCTTTAAGTGATGATGAATTTGCAAACTGTCGTCTTCATGTTCTACATTATAAATCATTTTAGTTTTAAATACACACACACATATAGATAAATTAAAGTTTAAGCATTTAAAAATAGTTTAATTGGGGACATTTTTTTTCTTTTCTCTTTTGTCCATTCTGGATATGGAACCCAGGGTCTCATACATGCTCACTCTACCTTTGAGCTATAACCCCAGCTGCACCAAACCCTCATGCTCTATTGGGGAATGAACTTTACCACTAAGCTACATTTCCAGCATCTTTCCTTATTATTTTGAAATAGAATCTCATTATGTTGCCCAGGCTTATCTCAAACTTTCAGTCCTCCTGCCTCAGCTTCTTAAGTCACTAGGATTACAGGCATGCACCACCACACCTGGATTAAGGGTTAATTTTTTTTTTAACATTTCTTTTCCCTTTTTAAATAGAGTCTATTCTTGGTATTTGTTCATTTGTCCATCTGGATGTAGTTAAGTTGAAGGTATACAACTCTTTGTCTCAGTCAACATACTTAAAATCTTTTACCCTGTATTACAAATACTTCCCCATTTTCTCATTCCTTCTATCTGTTGTTTTGGTTGTTTTATTATACTCAACTATTAAATTCCTATTTAATTATTTCTATTCATCTTAACCTCTACAGTTACACTTACTTTTTTACAAGAGAAAACAGAGCTAGAGTAAGTTAGTTCAGTTGTGCAGCACTGGAATAGATGGCATGAGATGTTAATCTCCTTTGACATTCTTTTTACATATTTTCTTCATGGCTGGTGGATTATCTAGCTGATGGTTTCCAAGACAGAGGTTTTGCACCTTTTGAATAAAATCCAGGACTTTGTTCTCCCACTAAAGAGGAGCAATCAGTTTCTAACATTGACACACTATGCAATTCAGTGTTCATGTACTGATATAATCATTTTTCATCTATTTTGTTATTTACCTCAGGAAGTTAAAGAGTACTTTGGCCCCCCTCTTTTGTCCATGTTCCTAATATATGCTAAAGAAGGAAGGAAGGAATCTTGGGCAGGAAGAGTTGCTTATTGATCAAGCACTTGCCTAATGTGTAAAGCCCTGGGTTCTATTCCTAGTAGCATAGAAAAGAAAAAAAAAATTTTTTTTTCTTTTGGAATCATACCAAAATTTCATTATGTCATCAAAAGTCAATATTTAGACAAATTCTAACAGGGTTACCCCAAAAATACATATTTCTGAAATCAGAAGTCAAAGAATTATTTGAATAAAATGAAGTATTCAGATAAAGAAAAGGAATCTTGCCCATCCATCTGAATTTTATTTTATAAAATCCCACATTTCACA
Source organism: Ictidomys tridecemlineatus (assembly GCF_052094955.1). NCBI lineage: Eukaryota > Metazoa > Chordata > Mammalia > Rodentia > Sciuridae > Ictidomys > Ictidomys tridecemlineatus. Next base: position 113,253,428 of record NC_135480.1, read on the forward strand.
ACAAATTCTTCTTTAGTTATGTATAAATGACATTAAGTGATACTATCTTTAATTACCCCCTCACAAATATCAGTCAGCTCCCCATACAATCACTTTCTTATCCCCGGACCTAATGTCTTTCTGTAGGCTCTTGATGAGAACAGAGCCCATCTACTTCTCATTGTTTTATTTACAAGATTATTACCAATCTGTAGTACATAGTACAGTCAGTCCTCTATATCCATGGATTCCCTCAACTGCTAATCGAAAATACTGTCCAAAAAAATTACATCTGTACTTAATATACAGAGTTTTTCTTGTCATTAGTCCCTAAACAATACAGTATAAAAACATTTATATAGCACTTATATTTTATTAGGTACTATAAATAATCTAGAAATAATTTAAAATACATGGGAGAATGCATAAGTTTTATGCAAATATTACACCATTTTACATAAGGATCTTAGGGGAATCCCAGAACCAATTTCCCCTAGGGATGGCTCCAGAGGTAAATAAATTACCAGTAAAGAACCATTTTAGTAAGTATCATACTTACTAGAAGGAAAAAATTAGGATATGTTCTTTTTTAGCAGAGAGCCCTCCAGATCCAGCACTATACCTTCAGTTCCTGCTTGGGTTCCACATTCTTTATCGTTGTATAATATACATGGTGGCCATACTGGTAAGCCACCAGGTTCTGCTCCAGGTGGTTTTGGGCTGGACGTACAAACATCATCCAGTTACAGAGGGTCTCATCAGACAACTCAAACCATAGGTCTTCATGCAAATCCCTGTCTTTTCTGTCCCCTTTATCAAGAGAAACCTGCAACCAAAGAAAAGGTAAAGACCCACACAAAAAAAACAAAACCTTCAATATACTATTAGCAATAATATACAAAATATTTCTCCTTAAATTAACCATATATCTTCCCTTTGTATCTAGAAAGATACTAGAATTGTGACTTACCAAACATAAAGAGAAAGAAAGGATACTTCCTGAAACCACTCTTACCTATAGGAGAATTACATGGCAAAATCTAAAAGTTCACCATAAAACTATATAGCTTTAGTTAATATCTCACAAAACTAGCACAACCAAAAATGCTGTAAATAAAAATCAAGCATAATACTCTCCACTTCATTATAATTTGCATCCTTTGGAGATTCAACTGTATCCATTTATAATATTCAGCCCAAAGACAGGTAATATTCTTGCTTGGAGATCTTGAGCATTAGTTTAAAAGAAATCCCCCCTACAACAGCAGCTAATTTCTCCAAAATACATTTCAGATATTCTCCCCTTCTTACTGCCCTTTCTTAGTGCTTCAGAGTAGCTATTCAAAACAGCAGATAGTAAAGAGGGTTGGATAGAAGCAAAATCATTAAAAGTAAAGAATGCAGATCAAAATAAATATTCTTCAACATACAGCAAACTTATTTTTTGTTGTTTGGGGGTAGGTTTCTTGTTTGTTTTTTGTTTTTGTTTTTGCAGTGCTGGGGATCAAACCCAGGGTTTTGCACATGCTAGGTAAGAGCCCTACTACTGAGTAACAGCCTAGCCCCAGTGAACAATTATTTAACAGAAAAAATTCAAATCGAACCTGTTTTAATATTGAAAAGTAGGGTGTTTTGCAAACATTAATGGCACACAGCAGATTACATACATCATTGTAATTTTCTGTATTCCAAAGTACTGTGTTTTGGGGCTGGGGATATCGCTCAGTTGATAGAGTACTTACCTTGCATGCACAGGGCCTGGGTTCCATCCCCAGCATCAAAAAAAAAAAAAAAAAAAAAGTATCCAAAGTATTTTGTTTTTGTTTTCCTTTGTTTGTGGTACCAGAGATTGAACCCAGGGGCACTATAACACTGAGCTATATCTCAGCACGCTTTTTTATATTTATTAGTTTGAGGCAGGATTTTGCTAAGTTGCCCAGTCTATCCTCCAACTTGAGATCCTCCTGCCTCAGCTTCCCTAGTTGCTGGGATCACATGTGTATACTACCATGCCCAGCCACATTCCAAAGTTCATTTTAAAAAAAGAAAGGAAAAAAAAACACCAATTTCTCTGTTTTGTGTCCCTCAACCTCTAAGTCATGTGGGGACCCTGTAAACCCCCAGTACTTCAGAATGTGACTGCATTTGGAGATAGAACCTTTAAAGAGGTAATGAAGTGAACAAAACATAATTAGGGTACACCCTAATCTAATATGACTGGTCCATTTAATAAGAGGAGATTAGAAAAGACGCACATAAGTACAGAGGAAAGACCCTGTAAGTGCACAGTAAGAAGACGGTCATGTGCAGGTCAAGGAGAAACCTGCCAACACATTAATGTTAGATTTCTAACTCCAGAGCTGTGAAAAAAGAAATTTCCATTGCTGAAGCCTCCCAGTCTACAGCATTTTATTATGTCAATTCTAGCATATTACTACAGACCCTAAAAACCACACTTCTCAGAATTATTCACAGGGGTCTAAAATTATGACCTCCATTTTATTGGGGCGGGGAGTAATGTTTCCATTTAAAATTAAGCATAAAAAGAAAAATACTAGCAAATGACTGTTATGAAATGAAAACAAAAAACTCAACAAAAGAAATGAATGCCCCTTGAAAAACTGTTAAAGAAAGGAGTGAAATAGGAAAAAGTATAAATTACCTTTAGATGAATATAACAGTCTTTCAGTTCAGACCCCCTGACAAGGGGTCCCTCCACAGGGCCAAACTGGGTACGCTTGGGAATGCGCCTTTTTGAAAACACTCCTCCAAGGAACCTGTCTATGTAGAGGACCAGGGGGAGACTCGCTCTTGCCCGAGTGAGCACAGGCCGATTGGGGATGGGATGCAAGGGGCCATGCTTGGGGCACACTGAAGAATGGGCATTATTACATTCCTCACACCCTGCAAAAGAAAAAAACCTTGAAGAATAGTCAAGTTACTTGACATCATTTTACTCTCAGGTAAAATGCATGCATTTCTAGCTCATTCTAAAAAACTCAGTTAGCACCAAGCCAGTCACATTTCTTATTTGCCAGTAGCATCCATGTATACATTATCCACCAGAATAAGATGTGCATCACCATAAAGCAGGGGAACAGTGGCTGGACCATATAGTATTCACATTCATGTTTCACCATTTCACCTCCTTCAGCAATGTGGTAATCTGGTTTAGATATTTTTAATTCCTATAATTCTCAAATAATGGAGAACAACTTTGTATTAATATTTATTAGTAAAGTGGCTTTCTGTGCATTTGACTTAGGAGTTCCCCTGAAAACTTGTGAGTTCAAGGGAAAATTAAACAAGTAAATTTTCTGTTGGGTAATAATTAAGTACAGGACTAAACACTGGCCCCCTAGAGAGAGAGCTTACCAGCACCACATGGATGGCCCAGGAGAGGTAGTGTAAGGCCACAAAGCTCTGAACAATCTCATTCACTCAAATGAACAAGGTCATAACTTTGCTACATGTGCGTGAATATCCACAGATAAACCAATGATTTGGTAATGGAAACTCTTAATTTTTTTGTTTTGTTTTGTTTTTTTAGTACGAGGGATTGAACCCAGGAATACTTTACCCCTGAGCTTCACTCTTAGCCCTTTTTATTTTGAGACAAGGTCTCACTTAATTGCTGAGGATCTTGCTAAATTGCTAAGGGTCTTCCTAAATTGTTGAGGCTAGCCTTGAATTTACGATCCTCTTGTCTCAGCATTCTGAGCCACTGGAATTACAGATGTGTACCACTGCATCTGGCTGGGAAGCTCTTCTTGTGAAGAAAGTGACAAAGCAAACTTGTTAGAACTGATATAGCTGAATAGTCCAGGACTTGGTCAACTACAATAGAAGGCTAGTATCAAGAATGACCAGACTCAGATGCCTCATCCATTGACCCCGTGTCACCCAGAGCAGTTGCCTAACCTCTTTTGGGCTTGTTTCCTCATCAGGAAAATTGGAAAACAAATACAAGTGTCATGACTCCTTCCCAGGGCTGCTGTGAAGATGAAGTGGGATGATGCACACAGAGCATGTGACACAATGAGTGGGATGTGGGAAGTATTCAGTACAAATGAGCCATGTTCACATTCACACATACTCATGAAAAAGAGCATGTGGCTTCCTTTGAGAGTCTAGTGACTGCACTTACACAAGTCATGGGGGTCAAAGGGCCGGGGTGGGTCTGGCTCCCAGTCATCCAAATCTGTGTCTTCACCATCTTCTTCCTCCTCTTCCTCAGTATCCTCATCCTCCTCCTCCTCCTCTTCTTCTTTTGCCTCCAGTCTAGCTATTGGATTCTGCAGAGTTGCTAAAGGGTCAGAACCATCCACACTTTCAATGGAAGGCAGTACCTGGTTATGCACAGGTAATGAGGCCTGGAGGGAAGTTTAAGGTGGAAAATAAGCAGACATCTGCTTTCAGTCAGTTGGCACACATGCATACACAGAGGATAGGCTGTGGTGGAATACATTCTTTAAACTAGTGGAAAATGGAAAAATGGTTTCTACCTGTAGGCTGTAAGAAATAGTCTGACTCTTTCAGATGTCTGATGCTCACAGCTTTTAAGCTCAGCTCTCTTTCCTCCCATTCTGCCTGTTATCTGAAAGGCTAAGAAGAAAGCCTGGGTCTCTCTCCTCTGATTCCAGCAGGAGATTCAAACCTAACAAGGCCCTAATCTTAAGCATCTAACCTTATCCCTTAGACCCAGTGATGCCAAGGCTCTATTCCTTGAATTGCACCCACAAGCCAATTCACACCTGCTCTAGAGGACCACCATGCTTCCTCAGAGACTTCCAGAACATGCAACATCTTTTCATCATCTCTTGGGGTATGGGGGATCCTTAGTCTTCACAGTATAAACTAAATCTGGGGTGAGGGTCCCACCTGCCCTTTCAGGATACCACCACAAAAAAGAGAGAATGACTTGGCCACTCTTCAACCACTTTGTTTTTGTTTTTGTTTGTACTGGGGATTGAATCCAGGGATATTTTACCACTAAGCTACATTCCCAGCCCTTTCTATTTTTTTTATTTTGAGATAGGGTCTCACTAAGTTGCTGAAGCCAGCCTTGAACTTGTAATTCTCCTGCCTTAGTCTCCTGAGTTGCTGGGATTATAAAACTGTACCATAGCACCTGGCTCTTTTTTTTTTTCCTCAAGAGATGGGGTCTTGCTATGTTCCCCAAGCTGGCCCCAAACTCCTGGGCTCAAGTGATACCCTGCTTTAGCATCCTGAGTAGCTGGAACTATAGGTGTGCATCCAGTCTGCTTCACTTCCATCACCATTTTTTTCCCTAGTTTTGAGGATAGCACTTAGGGTCTCCCTATGCTAGGATGCTGGGCAAGTGCTCTACCACTAATCTATATCCCCAGCCCCTACCTACTTCACTTTTAAATCCAAACATGGTGCAATACATGGTTGGTTTAATTCTATGGTTGACAAGTCTCCTTTCAAACACTTCAGAGAGCTAAGGTTTTCAGGAAGGAACAAAGGAGGTACCTATTGGCTTCCTGATGTTTGAAGTCAGGCTCTTGCAAATAAAACAAGATTTGGGTGACATATTGGATTAATATTATATCGTCAAATACATGGGTAGAAAATAAATGGCACCTTAAGAAGTTCTCCTAAAAAATAAAAATTTAAAAAAAAAGAAGTTCTCCTGCTTCTCATGTGTTATGGAGTTATATTATATCCTAGATTCCTTTTATTCAGTATTATCTCTCCTGCCCAACTAGTTCATAGGTCATATTCATGTCATATACCCTCCCCTATTCAATGAATCAAGCATCTAAATATATCTACTCCCTTTTCCTTCTTCTTCTCATATACCATTTTCTTCTTCTAGAATGTTCTTCCCTCACCAATCTTCTAAATCAAATTATGTTTCAGTTTCCCAATGAGCCCTATATGTTGCTTCTAAGCCTCTCTGACTAAACCCCCTATGTTCCAAATTCCTATAGCATTTAAGAGTCACAGAATCCAGATCTCCACAACCCTGAGCCTCATTTCCTTACCAGGCAGCTCAGATCATTCTGGGATAGCCCTGACAGCTTCTGCTTAGTTCAAATCTCCCCACACACATCTTCCATTCATTGGTCAGGGCCTAGGACTTTCCTCTGGAATTAGGTAGAATAAGTCTAATCCTTCAGCAATGTGAACTAAACACTTGTGGACCAAAAACCCCTAATTCATTCAATCATTCCTCACATGGCTGAACTCCCAGGTCTCTGATCCTCTTGCCTTCATTTATTTCTCAACAGATTCCATATTTTTATGAATATAGCGTCAAACAGTATTAGCATCTATGACATCTACTCTTCCAGCATGAACTGAACCTGAACTTGCCAATAATTAAAATTGTCAAGTCCTTTTTTCCCCCTCACAGAGTTTATTAAACCATCTTTTCCCTCCTCAGGACTTAAATAGCTGCTTTTTTACTTAAAAGGGGGATTTTGCATTTATCTCCAGTAAATTTCATTACTCCTGTTATTCCAGTCTGCTAAGATCTTTGAGAATCTTGATTCTGACATCTCACACATTAGCCATTCCTCATAAGCTTTGTATCCATTGCCAACCACTATCTGCTTTGTCCCTGAGTATTCACTTCCACAAGTCCATCTTGGCTGTCCAACTATGCCTTAGGAAGTAAACCATGGTCTCAGAAATCAGACAGATTTAGAAAGAGTCCTGACCCCACTACTTAGCAAGTTATTAAATTTCTCTGAACCTCGGTTTCATCATTTGTCAAATGGACACATGAATATATACCAAAATGGTTGTTGTGAGGATAAAGTGAAACAATATACATGTAAGGGCAGTAACAAAATCGTTGGCACTTAGTACTCAGCATTACTATTACAATTATAATCTTAACTTCATTAAGGACCAAGGTGACATCATACACTTCCTCTATAACTTTAAAAGACAATATTGCTGAGCATAGAGTACTTGTTCAACTAAGACTGTTTGAATATAGTTTGTTGAACTATATGTGGCCCTTTGGGAAATTACTTCAATCCCTTCAGGCAACTAGAAAAACTCTTTGCTACTATTCACAGAGACATTCTTTTGTTATTGTTGTTGTTATGCATCTAAATCTATGAAGAAACAGTATTGAATGTATTTATAGAACACAGCCTGTTGTGATAGTTTAAAGACCACTGCTCAATATTTGAAACACTCTGGCTCCAAAAATCACATAAAATCAGCTACCTCAAATAGAATACATGTTTTATTTTCACTATTTTTCATTTTTTAAAACACTTTTATTAAAAGATGAGGTCTCACAGCTTGGGAAGCTAAGACAGGAGGATTACGAGTTCAAAGCCAGCCTCAGCAATGGCGAGGCACTAAGCAACTCAGTGAGACCCTGTCTCTAAATAAAATACAAAATAGGGCTGGGAATATGGTTCAATGATTGAGTTCCCCTGAGTTCAGTCCCCAGTATCTTAAAAAGAGAGAGAGAGAGAGAGAGAGAGAGAGAGAGAGAGAGAGAGAGAGAGAGAGAGGAGGTCTCAGCCAGGCACAGTGTTGTATGCCTGTAATCCCAGTGGCTCAGGAAGCTGAGGCAGGAGGACCATGAGTTCAAAGCCAACCTCAGCATCTTAGCAAGGCCCTAAGCAACTCAGCAAGAGTTGCTTAAAGAGTCTTAAAAGAGTCTCTCTAAATAAAATATAAAAAGGTCTAGGGACAAGTCACAACTCCCAGCCTGCCTCAGCTTCAATAGAAACAGAAGAAAATACTGCCTGAGGGTGAGAACAAGGGGACATGGAGACAAAAAGAGGACAGGGGACTTCTGGCAATGCAATGACTTTGGCCTCCTCATCACATCCTACAAGAAAGCTACTTCATTCTCACCATTTCAGAACACAGTTTACTCTGTCACCTTTTATTCTAAACCACTTAAATTTCATGCCAGCATTAGTGATGAATGTTATCACACACTAAACAAACCAAAGCATACAAACACCTCTGCTCCTCATAAATTCTTTATCTCTCTGCCAGGACATCCTGGAAGAATGAATTCAGCAATTCAGAGTTATTCTAGAAAAGCTAAGATGATATATATTTTGTTCCCAATAAATGCTGTCAGGACTCTCATTCAGTAAGGTAGCTGTTGGTTTCTTGCCAGTGCTGAGAAAGCTGACATCAAAATATCACCAACAATCTTCACCTCCCCCATGCTGGGATACTCCCAAAAGACTGTCAAAGGAAAGACTTGAATACTTCCACATTATCTTTTAAGGACTCCTGCTAAAGCAGTTAAATGTACACCAGAACCAAGAAAACTACTGTTGAAGGGCTGGGGTGGGCCAGGGTGGGAGTGGGGGGGGTTGGTGATCATGTCTAGATAAGAGCTATATATTTCTAGCGAGTATAGACCTGAACACACAGTAGGATGCACTGCAAATTTGTCTGATTCAAATTCAACTGACATTTACTGAGTGCCAGGCATATATTTAAATTCCTTTGAGTCCAAGTGTTATCACACAGCTCCTAAGTGGCAGAGTGAAATTCAAATTTTGCCTCTGCCCTGCTTTTTCTACTTCATCACAATGGCCCTCAGGGAATTCAGAATTTGGAATTCAATCTACCCAACCAGGGAAGCAAAGGTAAACTTGGATGCCAGGGCAACACACATGCTCCTAAGGTACTAGCCAGGCAGTGAGTTGGTAAGCAACATGTGCCTATTTTATTTACAGGAAAAGAATAAGAAATGAAATTATTTTAGTGTCTTTATGTGTTGTCATGTACAATCAAATACAGTAAAAGGAAAAGGGATTGGTTTAAATTTTGGTATTCTTTCTTCTTCCCATTTAATGCCACTCTATAATTATTTCTGAAGCTACACAATGTATTTTAGGATACAATTTATCTGAGAAGTGGAATATGAAACGCCACTGGACAGCAGCAAACACGACAGAAGGCTTCTTGGTTCCTACTGAGACCAATTATCAGTGCAGCATATTTTCTTCTCAGTGTGTGGGGAGTCACACATGTTCATTTTCAGAAACAAAGTGGAGACTGTGCTTTCATATCTAGAGACTATGCATGCTTTTCTTAAGGACAAGGAAAGGCACATATGAAAAGGGCTTTAAACAGATTTTGCTACCACTAAAAACAATTGGAAACAGAAACCTTTTCACTAAGGCAACAATAACAAATGCAAACATCATCTGTGTTAAAGCCTCATCCCAATTTTCTATACAGAATTTATCCAGGTCACCACGTAGAATAACAACTGCCAAGGTATGAAAACCAGAAATAAAAGCTGTGCTGACTGAAAGGAAACTACAATAAAGAAAGATGCTGGGGCTAAGGGTGTAGTTCAGAGGTAGAGCATGTGTCTAGCATGCACTAAGCCCTGAGTTCCATTCTCAGCATAAAAAAAAAAAAAAAAAGGAAAAGGAAAAGAAAGATGCTAAGACAACAGTTACACTGCCTTTATAATGCCAGGATTCATGGGACTAAGAGCAACTTTCCTTTTGTACAAAACATGAAGTAAGCAGATTGTTTCTGGAGATTGGAAAAGATGAAGAGTGCTTTGAAGTGCAACAAGTCCTTTAATTAAATCTATGCCTTAATATTAAAATCCTCTGACCAACAAATCTGCCAATCTGATATTGCTTATCAGATTGGCAAAATTTGAAAAGAATGTAAATAACCAATGTGGCAAGGCAGCATGAAAACTGGCATACTCATATATTTTGGGTAAAAATATACATTTTTTAAATATTTTTTAGTTTTAAGTGGACACAAGATCTTTATTTTACATTTATGTGGTGGCGTGATCGAACTCAGCACCTCAATCATGCAAGGTGAGCACTCTACCACTGAGCCACAACCCCAGCCCCAAGAATATACATTTTTTCAGTATCCAAAAGCAACTTAAAGTCTTATCAAAATAGTTTTTTCCATTTGTAAGAACAAATTTCAAAAATATATCAAATAGAGAATATTATGATAAACCTAATGCACTTGCCATTCTACTTCAATAATTATCAACTCATAGCCCATCTTTTTTTTAATTTATATATGGCAGCGGAATGCATTACAATTCTTATTACACATATAGAGCACAATTTTCCATATCTCTGGTTGTATACATAGTATATTCACACCAATTTGTGTCTTCATACATGTACTTTTGGATAATAATGATCATCACATTCCACCATCATTAATAACCCCATGCTCCCTCCCTTCCCCTCCAATCCCTCTCCCCTATCTAGAGTTCGTCTATTCCTCCCATGCCCCCGATCCCTATCCCACTATGAATCAGCCTCCTTATATCAAAGAAATCATTCAGCATTTGGTTTTTTGAGATTGGCTAACTTCACTTAGCATTTCTTCTCTGACCCATCCATTTACCTGCAAATGCCACGATTTTATTCTCTTTTATGGCTGAGTAATATTACATTGTATATATATGCCACATTTTTTTTATCCATTCATCTATTGAAGGGCATCTAGGTTGGCTCCACAGTTTAGTTATTGTGAATTGTTCTGCTATAAACATTCATGTGGCTGTGTCCCTGTAGTATTCTGTTTTTAAGTCCTTTGGGTATAGACCAAGGAGAGTGATAGCTGGGTCATATGGTGGTTCCATTCCCAATTTTCTAAGAAATCTCCATCCTGCTTTCCATATTGGCTGCACCAATTTGCAGTTCTACCAGCAATGTATGAGTGTACATTTTCCCCCACATCCTCACCAACACTTATTGTTATTTGGATGAATAGTTGCCATTCTGACTGGAGTGAGATGAAATCTTAGAGTGGTTTTGATTTGCATTTATCTAATTGCTAGAGATGATGAACATTTTTTCATGCATTTGTTGACTGATTGTACATCATCTTCTGAGAAGTTTCATAGCCCATCTTACATCTAACTAATCTCCTACACTTTCTTCCTCCCTAGATTATTTTGAAGCAAACCTAGATGTTATACATTTTCATTTGTAAATAGTTTAATATATATCTACAAAATTATTTTATATTTCATATATTATATCTAAAAAAATTGTCTTAGTATTATCAAATATCCAGTTAGTAATACTATTTCCCCAATTGTCTCATAAATATTTTTACCTTCAGTTTGTTCAAATCAGTTTCCAAACAAGGACCATATATTGTGTCTAACTAATAATGTTCCTGAAGTCTCTTAATCTGTTAGCTCTCTTACCTCCTCTTTTTGCTTGTGTTTTATTTGTAGGGGAAAAAAGTCAAGGACTAAGGGTGTAGCTTAGAGACAGAGCACTTCTTTAACATATATTAAGCACTGGGTTCCATCCACAGCAAAAGAACAAATGAATAAATAAGCCATACCATTTATTCTAGAGTTTCCCACAGGTTAGATTTTGCTAATTATAATCTTGTGTGTCTTTTTAACTTCATTAGTGAACCATGCTTCCTATAATCTGGCAGCTGAATCTAGAGACTCAATCAGATTCAGGTTTGATTTTTGGGGGAAGAATACTTCACACATGGTATACAGTAATTTCAGAAGTACCCAACACAGGGAGGCATGTAATGAATGGTTTTCTCTCTTCTAGCATTACTAAGAAGGGTCAGAGGTTTAAGTTGCTATTATTCTGATCTATTATAAAATTCCTCACTAAAACCAACTTTTCTTGGTGGTTTTAGTATGCTGTTGATAATCATTGCCTAGATTCATATGTCATTAGGGAATAAAAATGGTGCTATATTTATTAGCTGAAATGCTTCTATAAAGAAATTTCCACCATGGGCTGGGGTTGTGGCTTAGCAGTAGAGCGCTTGCTTAGCACGTGTAAGGCCCTGGATTCGATCCTCAGCTCCACATAAAAATAAATAAAGGTATTGTGTCCAACTACAACTAAAAAATAAATATTAAGAAGAAAAAAAATATTTCCACCAGTAAAACTACACATCATGTAAAACCACAAGAATTGGATCCTAATTAGAATAAGTTATACTCCATGTACATAAAATATGTCAAAATATACTCTACTGTCATGTATATCTGAAAAGAACAAATAAAAGAGAAAGAGAAAGAGGCGGGGGAGGGAGGAAGGGAGGAAGGGAAGAAGGAAGAAAGGAAGGAAGGAACAAAGGAATGAAGGAATGAAGGAACGAAGGAAGGAAGGTCCTTCATATGAAGTAACTGGTTACTTGAATACTTCCAGAGAGAAAGTACTTCATTCCCTTCATTTACTAGTTTTCAGGATAATGTGGTGATCCCTAGCATCATGAAAAAAGTGACCAATGAGTTATTTCTTTCAATATCAAAATGAATATGCAGACTATAAGAATATTTAAGTAATTTTAATCAATTATAGATATTAGCCTTTCTGACAGGTCAATTGTCCTATTTTGGCCCCTGCAAATTACATCTTGAGTTGCTTACATAGGACACCAGAAGTTTTTAACAACTCCTTTGCATTCTGAGAAGATGAGATGCTCCAAATTCATCTTGTATATTCCTTCCCCTAGTTTTGAAATCTGACATTTCTTCAAGAAGCTCTAATTCCTTTTACTGGAGATCTGTACTTAGAGACCACATTGAGGGGTGTTAGGGATGCTCGGTAATACGAGACTGATCCTTTGCGTCTCTACACCTCTGCAGTGACCAGAACTACAGAACATTTTTTGCAGTGCTGGGGATCAAATCCAGGTCTCATACATGCAATGCATATGCTTTCCCACTGAGCTACACCCCAGTCCTGATAACATGTTTTTGTTTTTTTGTTTTTGTTTTTTTGGAAGAGAAAATATATCTTGATTTCGTATTGATATTCCAATTCAAATTTGGGATTCTAGGCCTTTATTTGATTTTTATTCCTGTATTTTTATGCACTTTCAAACAAAACCTTGGTTCTTATTTCTTTTTATTTTCAATGCTGAGGATCCAAACCAGAGTCCTGTATATGCTAAGCAAGCACTCTATCACTGAGCTACACCCCCTAGCCCAAACTTGGTTCTTAAATAACTTAAAATGTGAATATCTTTTGTCTCTACCATTCCTCCTTGGGAAACTTAGCCAAAGGAAATAATCTAATATGACATCCATGATAGTGTTCTTTACAGTATTAAAAAAGAAGAGAAAATCAAGAAGAATTTCAGTTTTTCAGAAGCCAGAATGAGGAAGGCTATCACCAAATTGAAATATAATTTAAGCTAATATTTCTTCAGTATTTGAAAATAGAACAAGTACAAAAACATTTCCAAAAAAAAAGAAAGAGACATTAAAAACTCATCATTAGCAGGGGGCGAGGTGGTGCACATCCGTAATCCCAGTTTTTGGAAAAGCTGAGGCAGGAAGTATGCAAGTTGAAATCCAACTTTGGCAATTTAGTGAGACCCTGTCTAAAAATAAAAAGGGTAGGGGATATAGCTCAATGGCAATGCACTTGCCCAGCATGTGTTAGACCCTGGGTTCAATCCCTAGTATGAAAAGAAAAAAGTTTCATGATTATTCTTTGGAGCATGAACCAATGTACTGCTTATATCCTTTTTTGGTTTTTAGAGATGGGGGTTTCACTATGTTGCCCAGACTGATCTCAAACTATTGGGCTCAAGTGATTCTGCCTCTGCCTCTCTAGTATATTTTTTTTTAAAAACTTTTCTGACAAATCACTTTTTATTACCAGCCATTCTAATATTTACTGACTGGAGTGTGTTAGTATTATGTTATGTTTTGCTTTGTTTCCATGAAAAGAAGCTCTCAGAGAATGTTCTTAGTATTTAAGAAAAAAAAAAAAATATTCAGAAATAGCACCAGGCAGAGGATTAGAGGAAAATTCCAGGGAACTGACAGTCACAGTATTATCCACAAACAACAAAAAGGTAAGTCATTACCTGCTGAGCTGTAGTATCCTGTTGGACATAAGCTACCTGGCCTGGGTCTGTAAACAGAGTCTAGACCAAAAAAAAAAGAAAAAAAAATTATCAATAGATCTTTAGACATTTGCCTACACAGGAAAAATTATACTACTGCTAAGCACCAATGCTTAGGAGAGTTATCTACCATCATAGCTGATAATTCTTCGTTAAAAAAGATATAGATAGCAACCTTACATTTAGCTAAAGAAAGCTTTTCATTCAGATGGCTCCAATGAGATGGTATGTCTAATGATCTCACATGGCTAACATGTTTCACTATTTTACTTTTAACCAAAGTCTATCTTGAGGTTGAATGTCAAACCTAATTAAAATGGTATGTCATGAAAATATACAAGACATGCTATGAACAAGGTTATATATATTCACATAACATCATTCACTGGAACAGATTTGTGATTCAAAGAAAATGGAAGGAGATATATAGACATAGAGAAGATTATCATAAAAACAGGGTTTTCAATGCTATCAAATACAAACTCATGTTTATTATCAGAAGAGAAGTAGAAGTAATATAAATTGAACATAATGTCCCATAGGTTTGGAAAAAATCAGTAAAGTCACAATACAAGTTAAGAAAAAGTGATCACAATTAGTGGAGTCATACTGCAGCAAAGTAAGAAGAGAAAGAAAATCTTCAAGACTATATCATAGCCAAGGCACCATGGTTAACATCCTGACCCCAAAAAATATGCTCTCTTCTAAAGCTTTTAAAAGATTTTAATTTGCCCAAGATTTTAACAAACTTATAGGAATAAGAACTATGATTAAATCTTTTTTTAATTTTTTTTTAGTTATAGATGGACACAATACCTTTATTTATGTATTTTTATGTGGTGCTAAAAATCAAACTAAGTGCTTCACATGTGCTAGGCAAGCACTCTACCACTGAGCCACAACTCCAGCATCCTATGGTTAAATTTTAATTCCAGAGAAATGTAAAGAACAGTTTCAGGCAGTATCAGATTTCTCATATGTGATTTTTTTAAATTATCAAAATTTAGATGTTTAGGGGATAGGGTTATGGCTTAGTGGTAGAGTGCTTGCCTAGCACGTGCAAGGCCCTGAGTTCAATCCTCAGCACAGCATAAAAATAAATAAATAAAATAAAGGTATCGTGTCCAACTACAACTAAAAAAATAAATATTTTTTTAAAACTTTAGATGTTTAGTAACATCATAATAAACTATAGTTGGGCACAGGACATTCTTTTCATAAATTATGTGGTCTTATTTTAATAGAGTTAGAGGACTAAACTTAAGCAGAGGAATTCCAAAAGTACCATCAAAGTATTTGGCAATTTCATCATTATATAGATTAGAAAAGTATTAACTAGGTGAGCCTCATATCTTCTTGCAAGTGATTCGAAGTCTCTTGATTAAATATTGTATGAGGGGCAAATTTTATTATCAGGATCCTACCACAAAGTATATAATTTGTTTTTTAAAAACATGTGTTTGGCAACTGGAAATAGGCTCATGGTAAAGCATGTGCTTAGCAAGCACAAGGCCCTAGGTTCAACATCAACACATAAAAACATGTTTAAAGGTACTTTACACATTGTAAAGTATGAACAATAGAAAATAACATTTGTAAACTAGGGAATATTTGTGTCGTATCTTTGGGAAGTTCAAGCCACTGGGAAAAAAATTAAAGTAGCTACAATTGAACAGCTTTTACCAGTAAACACAATGGCTTCTGTTGTAGACTAAGAATCAGTAGGTTATTAATAAAGGGTATTTAATAAGCTATTAGAACTTTTTGCTTATACATTTAACTGAAATAAACCATACATTTTCACTGAACCATCTATGATTAAGCTATACAGAACTAAATACCTGGTTACTGATACTCAAAAAAAATAACAAATTCACAATCTAGTCATTAGAGAGAAGAACTGATATAAGGCTAGTGCTCTAAATACTTATTAGCCTTAATTTAAATTAAATGAACGATCTCTTCTCTGATGAGTTGGTTATGAGCTCCTTGAGAACACAAATCTTATCTGAACGTTACCTGCTTCACCAATACCTAGCACAATGACTGGCATAGAATAAATATAAGTAATTGCTGAATTAATTAATTAATTAACAAATTAAAAAACACTAATTCTTCACATGCCTGTGCAGCTTCCACAGGATGGATGTATACCAGTGTGTGCTCGGGACCATCCACTGAAGTGTAGGAGGCACCATCTGCTGTGTACACCACCTGCTGGGGTGGACGGACCTGGTCATCAGTGTAGACAATCTGAGCCACAGTTCCAGCATCTGGAACAAAGTGCACCTGGTGCAAAAAAAACAGACAAGTATGTAGCAATTATTCTTGTAAAAAGAAATCAATCTCACAAAGGTACATAGCCAACCAAGCACATTTGCACTCCTAAAATATCCCCAATGAAAGAAGAATGAGAATTTAGGCAGTTCCATCTAAGAGACAAGGAGACAGAGTGTAAGAACTGTGTCATAGATTTATCACTTAATGTGAGAGAATGACTTAAATTCCTCTGCCTCAAATGTCCAATGCAGATAAATCCTTTGGGGAGTCATAGGTGGTAGGGGGTTAATTGATCCTGGAAAAGTGACTGCAGATTCCTCTTTGACAACACCAAAAAAATATAAAACACAAATTATTCTGCAATGTGAACAAATATGTCAAGACCTCAAAAGCCAATTGCTCTCAGGATATCACAAAAAAAAATCTATTTATAACAGTTCCTTTAAGTTAGTTATTAAAATAAGGCCATATTAGGAGCTGGAGTTGTGACTCAGTGGTACAGCACTCACCTAGCACATGCGAGGCACTGGGTTCGATCCTTAGCATTACATAAAAGATAAATAAGTAAAATAAAGGTATAATGTCCAATTACAACTAAAAAAAATTTTTTTTAAATAAGTGCATATTCTTTCCTATAAGTTCTTTCACACTAAAAGAATATACTGGAGGCATATCAGTCAGCAGAATCAATAAATGAATAACAAAACTCTTCTTTGCCAGCGAGGTAAACACTCAGAAAATCCTTATTAAAAAACTTTTAAGGGATTCTAGACAAATATTTAGTTGTCACCAGGGTAAACAATTTTCTATCTTCCAAAACCTAAAGAACTAAAAGCAAAAACTTGAGTTTTATAAAATACTTTCTGAATGGTCAGCATGTAGGACTGCATTTATGAGGGCTACAGCTTGGAATGTGGCCTAATGCCCAAGATTGAAGGTCTAGAAACAGATGCTTAAAGAACACATTTAGGAGAGAGATCATTTATGTACTGATGTGGAAATCATGCTTTCAGGTTAGGACCCTTACCGTTCCACTGCCTTGGCAGTGGACCTAACATTTTTGTCAGTTTTCTCCAGTGGGGAAATGGATTCCAAAGCGGATATAAACTAACTTAATCCCCAGAAAGAAACCCAGAAGCCAAATGTAAACTAAACATCACAAGAATACAGCAAACTTCCACTTCTATACTAAATGATTAGTCTGTCTTCTATGTAAATTTGATTTATCCATGAAGATAAAGTTTATACAGATTTGTTCATTAACAAAGCTCTGAACTAGGTCCAGTGCTTAAAGAAGGAAAAAACATTTCCCAAAAAGATGAGCCATCTAAGATATAAACTTTTCTGCTTAGTCTTCCTCACTCAGATTCTGCCAATCAGAATTTGAAGAATTAAAAAAAAAAAAAACCACCAGAATCAATTTCCTAGCCAAGAGCATGAATGACTAGGAAAAAAAAAATATATAAGGGGCCAGGTGAGGTGGCCCTCAGCTTGGAAGGCTGAGGCAGGAGAATCATGAGTTCAAAGCCAGCCTCAGCAACTTATTGAGGCCCTAAGCAACTCAGTAAGCCCCTATCTCTAAATAAAATAGAAAAAAGGGCTGGGGATGTGGCTCAGTAGTGGAGTGCCCCTGAGTTCAATCCCCAGTACAAAAAAAAAAAAAAGAGAGAGAGAGACAGAGAGAGAATGCAATGGAGGATTCCTGGCCTTAGCTATCTGTTATTTGGTAATCCAGAGATAGGGATTCTGGTTATATACCACATCACAACCATATTCACCTTTGTTTTGCTTTTTGATAAGCAAAATATATGAGAACACTATAAAATTGTCTCTTTTTTCTTTTCTTTTTTTTTTTTTTTTGTACTGGTGTTTGAACCCAGGGTGCTTTACCCTGAGCTATGAGCTACACCCCCAGTCTTTTTTATTTTTCATTTTGAAACAGGTTCTTGCTAAGTTGCTGATGCTGGGCTTGAACTTGTGACCTTCCTGCCTCAGCCTCCCAAGTCTTAGGATTGCAGGCATGTGCCACTGCACCCAGCTACAACTGCTTTTTTTTAAGTTTTCAGACTGAGACTTTTAATTCACAGCAGATGATCAGTTTTACATATTATAATATAAATGATATTGCTTAAATTAAATAAGACTTACCTATTTGAATGTTTCAATGTTGACTTCCTGATTTTTATGATAGTACTGTGGTTATGTGATTGAATAAAAATTTGAACAAAAACTTCACATTTATCCTAATGTATAAAAATTAAGTTTTATACTTTGGTCACAAATAAAACATGGCTCCCTAGTACTGCTGACCCATTCCAAATTCAAATCCACACCAAAAAAAAAAAAAAAAAATGCAGAGATGTGCCTCTACCAAGAAGTCAAAAGAACATGCAGGTGAAGCCAGGTGGTTGTGGCACGAGCCTATAGTCGCAGATACTCAGGAGGCTAAGGCACACAGATTGCTTGAGCTCAGGAGTTTGAGACCAGCTTCAGCAACACATAAGTCCCCTTTGCAAAGAAAAAGAAAATGCAGCAGGTTCCATCAGCAAGTCAAAAGGTAGAGATCAGCCAGGCAGCAACTCAGGAAATAGCTGAGGCAGGAGAGCAAGCTGGAGGCCAGCCTCAGGCAATCTCACAAGACCCTGTCTCAAAATAAAATAAAAGTCTGGGGATTGAGGCTGGAGTTGTGGTTCAATAGTAGAGCACTTGCCTAGCATGTGTGAGGTACTGGGTTCAATTCTCAGCACCACATATAAATAAATGAATAAAATAAAGGTCCATCAACATCTAAAAATATTTTTTTTAAAAACATTTAAAAAGGCTGGGGATATAGCTCAGTGGTAAAGTGCCCCTGGGATAAAGAAAGAAAGAGAGAGGTGGGGGGGGGTAGAGGAGAGGGAGGGAGAGAGAGAGAGAGAGAGAGAAAGCTAACAGAAAAGAAAAAGCCAGAGATTATCAATGACAACAGCATTTGAATAAATGACTAACCAAAATTTGTGACTCATAATGGGACAATTTACATTTAGAAGTTTACATTTTAAATTTAAAAGAAAAGGCCACTCACTTTATAAACATACATTGTATCTTATAACTCACATAGAATCAAAACCTTATACTGAATGGCATAATAGAAACAACAGTTTGAGGCTTTCAACACCAAAAATGAAAAATAAAGTAGGGTCTAAAAACTGAAACTAAGTTTCAAATAAGGCAGAGAAGCCTGGGGCAGGGAACCAAGACTGTGGGGGAGTGGATATGGGTTTTTCTAAATCACAGTGAAACATGGCAATGGAGCATTCAGAGTGCTATGCACAAGTTCTTCCAGTCAACTCCCTCCCAACTACTCATTACTATAAAGTAGCTATTATTTCTTTAGCTATCAGCAAACTGAACCCAACAAAAACACTACTATCATTAGCCAGCTGGAAGAGAACACCCTTCACCTGTGTGGCATTCTGTTCATGCTCTGCAGACGTCGGCCACACGTGTGAGCTTTCATCTTTGGAATCCATACTTTCCTGCTGGACAGCTCCAAGTCTGGGCCACCTACAGCAGCACAGGGCAGAGGACAATCATCTGTCCAGCATCTGTACACTCAGGAAGGACAGAAAGGTCTCTCTGCAGTGTGTCTGAGAAAAGACAATGTATTTTAATTAATTACTTTTTATCAAAGGAGGGGGAGAAAAAGCTTTGTTAAAAGGCAACACACCAGACTCGGGTTGTAGCTCAGTAGTAGAGCGCTTGCCTAGCATGTATGAGGCACTGGGTTCGATTCTCAACACCAAATATAAATAAAGATAATTAAATAAAGGTCCATCAACATCTTTAAAAAATTTTTTTAAAAAAAGGCAACACACCTATAATCCCAGTGGCTCGTGAGTCTGAGACAGGGTGATTGCGAGTGCAAAGCCAGCCTCAGCAACTTCGAGGTACTAAGCAATTCAGTGAGACCCTCTCTCAAAACAAACTACAAAATAGTGGATGAAGCTCAGTGGTCAAGTGGCCCTAAGTTCTAATTCCCCATACCCCACCAAAAAAAAAAAAAAAAAAGACAATACACCTGAGCAAATGCAGAAATCATTTAGAATAATAATACCATGTATCGTGTGTTTGGTGTGTTCTAGGCACTTGTCAGGAAGAGTGTAAATGTATATTCACTGTGTATCTACTGTAACCATCATTAAAAATGCTGAAGGTAATTTTAGTTATCTTGAGAACAGTTTTCCAGACATTAAACACAGGCAAATTATAAATTCATAACCTAATCTGATCACTGTGTAGCCCAAGCTTTTTTCTGGTAGACACTACCTGCCTATACCCTCTTTCTCCTTAATATGAATAAAATAATAATAGCAGACATAAAACAAGGGGGAAAATGACAGATATAGAGAACTAGATTTTCTGGGTCACAGTTTGTGAGTGAAAATATAAATTTTGTTTCACATTTGGTCAGTACAGGAGTGATCAATGACAAAATCAAGTTTTACTAAGCATCAATATGCATAAAGTCCACATCTTAAAGTCTTATTTCTTTCCAAATAGACTTTTAAAGCAATAATCTTCCTATTTAACAATAAGTCATTGACATTTTAGATATCACATGAGAAATGCTGTGTTAACATGGCAGCAGCCAACCTGATAGTTCTTCCCAATCTCCCAGTAAAGTAGCAGACGTAGGAAAAGGTAAGATGATCAGAACACCAACAAAGTCAGATAATAAAGTTTATGAGCCAACAGCCAGTCAGAATGTTCTCCATTATTAATTGCACATTTTTAGACCACACATCCTCTAATCTCTGAACCAAAATATATCCCAAAAAAGAAAGATACTAGAACACCCTATGTCTGTGCCTAGCTCTGGAATACAGGAACTGCTGTGTCCAAATTGCATGGGAACCATCTTCTGAGTCACTCAGGAGCCTGTTCCTGCCATCCTCACCCCTCCTACACCATCCCCCACACTCACTCACCTGGCATACACCTTACTCTTCCTTTCCCCATTCAAAGAGTACTTAACTCCCATGTCCACCAAAAATTGAATGTATAAACAAAGGGGCATGAAAGAACTTTTTGGAGAAATGGGAATATCTTTTATCTTGAATCTGGATTGGAGTGATGGTTACATAGAGAATATATGTATCAAAAGTCATCAATTAGGGCTGTGGCTGTAGCTCAGTATAGAGCGCTTGCCTAGCATGTGTGAGGCACTAAGTTCAATCCTCAGCACCACATAAAAATAAATAAATAAAATAGAGGTATTGTGTCCATCTATAACTTAAAAAAAAAAAATTTAAATCAACTAGGCCAGGCATGATGGGGTATGTCTGTAATCACAGCAGTTCAGGAAGCTGAGGTCAAGGTCACCTTCAGCAATTTAGCAATACTATAAGCAACTGACAAGACCCTGTCTTTAAAACAATATAAAAATAGGCTGGGGAAATGGCTCAGTGGTTAAGTTCCTATGGGTTCAATCCCCCCCACACACCAAAAAAAAAAAAGTTATCAACTAGCCAGGTTTAGTAGTGAACATCTATAATCTGAGCAACTTATAAACTTGAGGTAGGATTACAAATTTAAGGCCAGTCTGGGCAACTTAGTGAGATTCTGTCTCAAAATAAAAATAAAAAAGATTGGGGATGTAGCTCAGTTTCAGACTGTTAGCGTAGCATATATGAGGCCCTGGTTTTTTGTTGTTTTGTTTGTTTTGTGGTGCTGCGGATTGAACTTGAGACAACGGTTTTAATCCCCAGTACTGAGAGAAAAGAAAGAAAAAAGTCATCAACCTCTTCAATCAAAATATGTGAATTTTATCATATGTAAATTATACTCTTATAAAGTTGATTTTTAGAAAAATGCCTCCCTTATATAGTGGCACTATTTAAAATCTATGTAAAAAGATCTTCAGGATGAATTGCACATGGTATGTAATTAGACCTCGACAAAGTTGTTATTTAAAAAAACAAAAATATTAAGAAACCTAGGGAAAAAAATGCCACCAGTAATATAAATATCTATAAAAAGAGCCAATCATGGTGTTACACACCTGAAATCCCAGCTACTCGAGAAGCTGAGGCAGGAGGATCCCAAGTTCAAGGGTGAGATGTAGCTCAGTGATGAGGTGTCTCCAAGTGCAAAAGCCTGGATACAATCCCTAGTACCACAAAAGAAAAAGAAAGTTTTTATTTTGAAACAATTTCAGACAGAAAAGTTACAAAACTAGTACAAAGAATTATTGTATTTTTCAAATACTAACATTTTACCATGTTTGCTTTATTATTATTCTTTCTCTTTTTTTCCCCTACCTGAACCATTTGAGAGTAAATTGCAGACCCAATGCCCTTGTACCCCTAAATTCTTAAGTGCCTCACTCCTAAAAACAAAAACATTTTCTTATAATTCCAGTAGTATCATCAAAATCCAGAAATTAACATTAAATTTGATCAGCTCAATTATCTAATTTATAGACCTTATTCAAATATAGTCAACTGTATAATTAATGTCCTTTATAGCCAAAGAAACATTTTTCCTTCTGGCCCCAATCCAATCTGGCATCCTACACAGTGTATTCAATTGTCATGTTCCTTCAGTCTCCCTCAATCCAATAGTCTTCTGCTCTCTTAAGTCATTTATGACCTTGACATTTTGAAATGCACAGGCCATTTATCTTTCAGAATGTACTTCATTTTCAGTTTGTCTGATGTTTCTTCATGGTTACATTTAGGATGCATATTTTTAGCAGGAATAACACAAAAGAGTTGAGTCCTTCCAATAAGGGAATTTGCGATTTTCTCTTTTTTTTCAACTTGGTTCCTTGACTGCACAAATACTGGTGCACACTAAGCTAGGCACAAAGCAACTGTGAGAATCAGGCAGGCATAGCCTATGACCTCACAAAATACATAGCCCAGATAGAGTATCTTACTGCCTTCATTTTTCCAATCACAAAGAGAAACATGCTCTGGGGGCTCCAGTATATCTCAGTAGTAGAGCTCATGTTTTAAGTGCAGGAGGTCCTGGGTTCAATTCCCAACACCAAAAGAAAGAAACATAACTACTGATTCCTTATAAAGTCCCTTTTCTTTTATACCTTGTTCATTCCATATAACATCGTGCTTTTTATATCGCTGCACATCTGTATATATTTTCCTCATTATTTGCTACAGCTGCACAATTTTCATTGTATGAATATATCATGATTTTTTTAACCAATTTTGTATTGAAAAACATTTAGGTTCTTTCTAATCTGTTGCTATTACCTGCAATACCATGATGAATAACTTTCAATATACATTGTTTTACCTGTGTTGCACTGTATATGTTAGTATACTGTGTCCTTTTGGAAACTTTTTTCTTTAGGGGTGGGGGTATTGGGGATCTACCACAGAGCTACATCCCCAAATACTTTTATTTTTTGAGACAAGGTCTTACTAAGTTGCTTAGGGGCCTCTCAATATTGTTAAGGCTGGCTTTGAACTTATGATCCTCCTGTCTCAGCCTCCTGAGTTGCTGGGATTACAGCTATGTACCACCATGCTCAGCTCCTTTTGGAATCTCTAAGGGAAGATACTGAAGCAGTTAAAGTGGTTGTATGAAAATTTAAGTCATTATTAGTTTCCAAATACCTACACTGGCACTATTCTTTGAATAGTGCTTGAGACCACCTGAGACACAGAACAAGTGCACTGATGCATGTAGGGGCAAGAGACAGAGTGGGGAAGGACAGCAGCTCTGGATCTGGATTTGGGTAGCTATTCTGAGGCTTAACTGACCTTGGTTGGGGTACAGCACAGAAGTCTTCTATATTTCTCTTCCTTCTCTGTAAAATAAGGATCATAAGATTATTGAGAGAATGACACAAAATAATGAACACAAAGTGCATAACACAATGCTTGCTACATAGTAATCAGTTTTTGAAAGTTATACAATCATGTTGCATTTTCTTATCTACTTGTCTGCCTCCTCTATATTCCTTAAGGTCAAGGAGTTATGTTTTGTTAACTCCTGGCTTGTGATAGACCTAGATGATTTTGTTGAGTGATTTAAAGATATCATAATGTGCAGTGGGAACACAGGAAAGGATATCTACTCCAAATAGGGGTGATCAGAGATGACTTCTTGGAATAGGTGAGTAGGAGGAAAAGAGCAGGAACACAAAGGATAGGACAACTATTCCAGACTGAAGGATATCTTCTAATCTTACCAGTATAAGGAAATAATACATGACATAAAATACTGGCAAACTAGGCAAAGATTTTGAAGGGAGTGGTAGGGAATAACTACTTAGCAGATAGGATCAAACAAAAAAAAAGTGGGGGGGAGGGACAAATAATATATTACCAAGGAAAACATACCAATAAAATTTAATAATGTAAATTACTGCCCATAATGGTCCCTCCCAATAAATTTTAAATACTGCTAGCAAATAAAGCCCAATGTGATTGATATAAAACACACATTTGGTCTTTGTCTCCTTTACCTGATGTACAAGTCCTAAAATTCTTGGATCTTCAAAGGGATAAATATCTTTGACATGACATGATCAATAGCTTCAGATGAAAACTGGTCACCAGAAAGACCAAGGCAGGAGTAGAGGGTTAGGACTTTTAGCCTGGACCCCCAATCTGGGGTTAGGAATGGAGCAAAGGGGAGGTCTGGAGGGGAGGGGGGGCTGAAAAAGTTAACCTGATCACTAAAGGCCAGTGATTCAATCAAGCATGCTATGCAGTGACCCTGGTTGGAGTAGAAGCCTCCCAAAAAACCCTAAAGGATAGAGTTTTGGAAAATTTCAGATAGCTAAGATCATGGAGGTTCCTGGAAGGTAGAACACCCAGAAAGTGTCCGTCTCCCCTACTTGCCCTATGCATCTTTTCATTTGGTATTCATTAATATCCTTTGTGATGTGACAGTAAATGCAACTAAAGGTTTCCTTGAGTTCTATGAACCACTCTAATAAATTAATTGAATCTGAGAAGGGGGATGGGAACCCAGATTTATACAGGTCAGTCAGAAGCACATGGAAAACAACCTGGTGCCTTTGATTGGCATCTGAAGGGGGGGGTAGTCTTGGGGGCTGAGTCTTAAACCTGGAAGACATGAGCTATCTCCAGACAAATAGGGTCACAGCTGAAATGGATTAGAGAATACCCCACTGGTGCAGAATTGATTGCTTGCTTGATAGAAGATTGGGAGCCCCTACACAAGTGGCCAGAGAAGTTTTCTATGCTGATTGTTCAGTGAGAGTATAGGAGGAAAGTTGTTTTTCTTTTTTATTTTCCCCAGATGGTGAAAACACTTTAATTAAAAAACTGTCTGGGGTGTCACTCAGTGGTAGAATGTTTGCCTAACATGCATGATGCCCTGGGTTCCAACACCAGCATACAATAAAAAAGTGTTTGGAATCCAATGTAGTAACACCAGATATCCAGTTAGTAGTTCTTGTTCTTTAAGATATGGCTATAAGACACATGGAGTTTCTATAACTACTAAACTACTTGAAACACCAGTATAATGTTGTGCCATTATGTATTATTTAATACATTTTTCAGAAAACTGAACTCTAGGCATGACTCCACTAACCAAGAAAATCACCTTAAATCCTCTGGACATTTGCAAAACAAGAGCATAAAATGGTTTCTAAAGTCTACTCTAGGGTCTGGGGATGTAGCTCAATGGTAGAGCACTTGCCTAGCATTTACAAGTTCCTGAATTCAATGCCCAGTATTGCAAAAAACAAAAACCGGTTTATCAGAGGGCTGGGGTTGTGGCTCAGTGGTAGAGCACTTGCCTAGGATGTGTGAGGCACTAGGTTCAATTCTCAGCACCACATAAAAATAAATAAATAAAGGTTCATCCACAACTAAAAATAAATAAATAAATATTTTAAATTTTTAAAAAACAGTTTATCACATCTCACATTGGTCAAATCTCTGAAACTCAACATCATCATATGTAAAATGGAGATAATAATTCCTAAAGTAATTCTAGGCACAGGTCTAGCACATCATAGATTCTCAAATATATCAACTTTCAAAATTTGTAGACAAAGTATACAGTGCTTCTGTATTTTCAAAACATATTCTTTTAAAAACTAACAATTCTTAGTCCATCCCTATATAAGAACTTCTTTTGTAATGAGTCTGTATATAAGACTGTAAGGGTCCGGCGGAGCGTCGGAGAAAGAGACCACAAGAGACATGCTGGGGCTCTGTGCCCACTCAAGAAAGGAGAGCAGCCCAGAGCCCAGAGCAGAGGTCAAGCAGAGCTTAAGTACACTTTTTGGAGAGGGCGGGGGGCTTTGCATACATCAGAACAAATCATCATGAGGTGCGGGAAAATTGAACAACAACTCTGAGATATGATTAGTACATTCATTGGTGGGAACAGTCTGGGAAGGGGTGATTGGTCACTCCTAAGTGGGGTACACATTTAAACTGATTGGTTTTGGGACCTGGATGCTTACGTGCTGAGCTACTTGGAGCCCTTAGCTATTAAACA
The DNA here is from genome assembly GCF_052094955.1 of Ictidomys tridecemlineatus. NCBI lineage: Eukaryota > Metazoa > Chordata > Mammalia > Rodentia > Sciuridae > Ictidomys > Ictidomys tridecemlineatus. The sequence continues at coordinate 113,280,053 of NC_135480.1, forward strand.
ACCAGGGAATCAAAGGAAATATTTACTGGGCAGTTCCAGCATTGTCCTAACAGCTACAGAGATTACAGGTTCCGGGGGTAGCAGAGGAATTTTAACAATACCTAATCTTTTACACTTTAACTCAAGCTTTGCAGCTTAGAATCAGCTTAGAAATTTTACCTTTACAAGACTTGTCGTGTTTATTTTCCTTTTTTTATTTATTTTTAATATTATTATTTTTTCAGAGCTGGGTATTGATCCCAGGGCCTCAGGCATACAAAGAAAGTGCTCTACCACTGAACCCATATTTATTTTATTTTTAGCTGCACAATTTATAGAGCTCATTGATGATTTATAGGAAACACAGGAAGAACCCCAGGAGCCATGTTAGCGCTGTCCAGCAGGTAGGTGCTGATGGGCATGAACTTCCTTCTACTCCTCCACTTTATTTATCTCCTACAGATCTGAAAGAACAGGAGAAGCACACCTACACCTTGTCTAAAAGGAGGCATCTTTTTCTCTCCTTTCCCCATTGTCCAAAAAGAGAGACTTCAACTAGATGTGGTAGCACATGCTTTTAGTCCCCGGGGGTTAAAGAGGCTGAGGCAGGAGGATCACAAGTTCAAAGTCAGTCTCAAAAACTTAACAAGACCCTAAGCAACTTAGTAAGACCCTATCTCAAAATTAAAAATAAAAGGATTGGAAATGTCGCTCAATGGTTAGGCACCGCTGAGTTCAAACCCTAGTACAAAAAGAGAGAGCAAGAAAGAGTAAATGGCTTCATTCCTAGGAAAAAGACAAGCTTCAAGCTTGCATTTCTACCTCCTAATGATCAACTTTACCCAACAATATTTATTAAGTACTTTGTATGTGCCAATCATTGTTCTCAGTCTGTAAAAAAAAAAAAAAAAAACCCAATGTAAGGGCTAGGAGTGTTGCTCAGTGAGTTCAAGCCCCACAAAAACAAAAACATAAACATCAGTATATCAAGGGAAGGGAAGGGAAGGGAAGGGAAGGGAAGGGAAGGGAAGGGAAGAGAAGGGAAGGGAAGGGAAAGGGAGAGGAGGGGAGAGGGGAGGGGAGGGGAAGGAAGGGAAGGGGGGACAGTGGGGGAGGAAGGGGAGGAGGAGGAGGAGGAGGAGGAGAAACAACAAGTGCAGGGCACATGCCTGTAGTCTCAGCTACTTGGAAAGCTAAGGCAAGAGAATCACTTGAGCCCAGGAGTTTGATGCCTGCCTGGGCAATACAGCAAGATCTTATCTCAAAAGAAAAGACTCTACCCTCCTAAAACTTTACTGTTTTTTGAATATGTTGTATAGTATAGAATGTGAGCTTTAAAATCAGACAAATCTGAAGACTAAGCCCTCAAATCTACCAACTACTTGATAGATGAGATCTTAGTAGTCACATGCTCTGATATTTTATATCTTCTTTGGAAAATTCAAATTATCAGCCCTGCATGGTTACTTTAAGAATTACAGATTTGTAAAACTAACAGTCTATACATATTTCATCAAATCTACGATGCACTTTCCCCCACATTTTAACATTGTTGAAATAGGAAACGATTTCACATTCAATGGTATGGCGCAGTCACTATCATCCAGATGCAATCAGGAAGTAGGGTCACTGCTGGCCCATTAGTGGCCTCCTTGTTCTTTGTAATTCATTATGAGTCTGGCCTCACTTCAACTGAGTCAGGTATATTGTTGATAATAGACACAATGAATCTTAAGTGCTTTTTTTTTTTTTTAACTTTTTTGTTTTGGGCAGTACTGGGGATTAAACCCAGGTACTCATGTACAACTGAGCTACATATCCAGTTCACTTTTTTTTTTTTTTTTTTTTTTTTTGAGACAGGGTCTCGCTAAATTGCCCAGCTAGGCATTGAACTTGTGATCATCCTGCCTCAGACTCGCAAATGACTGGGATTATAGGCAAGCGCCACCATGCTTAGCTCTGCCATTTTAAATGTCCTCAAAAAGATCACACTATAACTTGATATTGAAACTGAAAGTCATGAAAACAATAGCAAGGCACAAATTTGATTACGGAAAGAAATATTCACCATTAGAATAATGACCTGAACAATCAAGGTCTTTACAGGACCTAGATAGAAAAGATAGCCCACGTGGATAAAACTATAGGAAGTGTTGATATTACTGAGATTTGTGGGGAAGAATGGCCAGTTACAGGCTGAATAAGAAAACCCCAGGATCAAAACTTAGAGAACATTATACACTCATCATATTCCTGGAGATGGTGGTGTGCCCTCTTAAGAAATGCCACATCACTCACATTCTAGTTAGCACAGAAAACAACACTATGTGGGAAACTACCATATCACAAACTACAAGTCAAAAAGATTCTCAAAAATCAGACTCTTAGAGTGAAGAAATCTTAGGAATACTTTAATCAATTTATCTTATATTTTCCCTTTCATGTACGCACATGATATGATTTAAAAATCTAAAGGTAAATAAATTTCAAAGAGCTCTTTCAATAAGTATATAACAGGGCTGGGGACAGCAGTTGAGCTCAAGGGGAGAGCACTTGCCCAGCATGCACAAAGTCCTGGGTTTGATCTCTAGCACTATAATGACAACAGAAAGTACACAATAAACATTCTAAGTTTAAAAACAAACAAAAAAAAGCACTGGAGTCTGAATTTAATTAACAAGGTTTTTTTTTTCTTTCTCACTGATACCATCAGCATGTTAGATTCCATAAAACATGGCAACATTTGTAATCTTGTTCAGTTTAATGATGAACATTCAAGAAATGGTAGCAATGAGCCGGGCAAGGTGGCACACACCTGTAATCCCAACAGCTCGGAAGGCTGAAGCAGGAGCATTATGAGTTCAAAATCAACCTCAGCAACTTAGTGAAGCACTAAACACCGAGACCCTGTTTCTAAATAAAATACAAACAAGGGCTGGGGATGTGTCTCAGTGATTGAGTGCCCCTGAGTTCAATCCCTGTTACCCCACTCTCCCCACCGCCAAAAAAAAAAAAAAATAGAAAAGAAATGATAGCAATGAAAAAATGGTAGCAATTTTCTCTTGCCTGATAACATCAAACACATTAGTACGTGGAAAGCACTGGGGATTTAAACAACAATAACAACAACAACAACAACAAAAAAGCAAAAACCCTGCTTCCATGGAACTCATCATCTAGTAGGAAAGACGACAGCCTACTTCCCAGCTCCCCATAGGTGATACTTATAGGGTAGCACTGATGGTAATAGAGAGTAAGGAAAAGAAAGAAGAAAAAAAAAAACTTCCCAATTATCATAGGGCCCCAGAGAATGGAGTTCCCATCCTGCTACCCATCCCACAGCCCTACCCACTCTTATCATCCACCAGCACTGTACCCACCCATCACAAGGTTCTTCTCTGCTAAAGCCACTACTCCAGTAGTTCCTATATGAACAAGAGGAAAAGGCCCAGCTCCATCTTCAAAGGTAGATGGGTGCCAGGAGTCCAGGTTGAACCATAAATACAATTTTCACTTTAAAAATGTTATGTTACAGCCAGGCACAGTGATACATGCCTGTAATCTCAGTAGCTTGAGAAACTGAGGGCAGAAGGATCACAAGTTCCAGGCCAGCCTCAAAAACTTAGTAAGACCCTGCCTTAAAATAAAAAACAAAAAGGGGCTGGGGACATAGCTTAGTGGTAAAACATCTCTGGGTTCAATCCCCAGTACCTTCTCAAAAAAACAAAACAAAACATGTTATGATACATAGTGGTTACATTCCCCAAAATTGTTAATACATTACTAACCTGAGAAAAACATTAACCATCAACAGAGGTCAGGCACAGTGGCACACACCTGTAATCCCAGCAGATTGGGAGGATGAGGCAGGAGGATTATGAGTTCAAAGCCAGCCTCAGCAACAGTGAGGCACTAAGCAACTCAGTGAGACCCTGTCTTTAAATAAAATACAAAAAAGGGCTGGTGATGTGGCTCAGTGGTTGAGTGCCCCTGAGTTCAATCCCAGTACCCAAAACAACAACAAAAAAATTACCAACAGAGGTTTCTGCACTGGTGTGGCCTCTTATATGCTAGACATAACATTATTGTACTGGAAAGAAGAGAGCTACACTCCAGACAATGCACTTACAAGTAACCTTGTCTGGTTCAGTACAAGCTAACTAGCATATACTGCTGGCTCCTTCCTGAAAGCCAACATTAGACATACCAAAGAAATAAAGTACTGGGAAAGTGATGAACCTGAAAAATGATCATAAAGATGGACAAGTTGAGTCTCAGTCTGATTAGAAGCTGCAGATGGACCCAAGAAGCAGCCCAGGAATCACAGAAGCGGGAGGTGGAGGCAGAATTTGTCTGTTGTTCTCTCCATGGTATAACTTTAAGTGCCCACTGCTCACACCTGCACTCATCAGCACTGCAAAGCCAGGTAATGCCCAGCAGTGGGGAAGCCTCAAGGAGGCACAAGAAGATTCCAAATGCTAAGAGAATGGCTAGCTGCTGGGCATTCTCTTCTGCCACACACTGCCTCCCCCAACACTAGGGAATAAAGGTTTGTCTAGGGTAAATAGGAAGCAGCCAAGCCCAGAGACTCTCTAGCCTAATGAACAAGCAACTGCTTATTTTAATTTTTCACATTTCTTTCAATGAATATGTTCCCAAAAAATGGCTACATAGTGACTTTTGCAGACTGAAGCATCAAAGAAACATTCTTCTGGAATACTTACATAGAAATTAGTCTCTATTTAAAGGAATGATGCCTGAATTTGTTTTAAATAAATGACCACACATACTACAGTCACTGGATTAGGAATTTGGATTTGCACATACTGATATTAGAGCAGGCTTTAGAAGACAGTGTGTCTTAAAATTTTGGATGTGTCATTGACAGCTTTTGGCAATTTGCTTTATCACTGAGCTCCAGTTTCTTCATCTATAAGAAAAATAACCTAAAAATATTATACATTTAACAAATAAATAACACTTGTAGCTAATGTATGTATATAACACAAAAACACCATGATAAGAAACAGGAATCCCTTGTGAACTCATATTTAAAATCAAATTACATTTGGTAACTGAAAAAAAGTGTTCTCCCTCTAGGTTACAGAGAAAATACTTCTTCACAACACTGAGTTATAAAAAGGGGGAAAGATAACAGGAAATCCAATTCTATAGCATAGAATAACAAAACTGGTTTCAGTATTAGAAGAGAAATTCCAGGCCCACGATTCTCAATTACATTCAGATGACAGAGCCCCTAAAATTATGATACCATGAAATATTAATATATATGTTTACATCACATAATAAGAATAGCTAACACTGTATAGCACTATGTACCAAGCATGTACTGGTTCATTTAATCCTCATAATAATCTATGAAGTTGGTACATTTTGTCTCCTATTTACCTTGGCTGGTTGCCTAATGTGGGGTTTGATTGACAGTGATTTTCTTCATCATTACTCTGGCTCAAACTTTTCTTTGATGTGAAGGTGAGGGACTAAGAGGGAGATTAAGTGACTTGTTCAGGGTCACAGAACTAGGACACAGTGGAGCTGCAATGAAAGCCAGGCTTTGGCTGCAAGTCCATATATTTAGCCAGCATCTACACAACTTCTCATCCCATACTAAGAACCCTTGGCCTGTGTATAAAGGACTCCATTGATGATCTACATAAAAATCACATCCAGGTCAGGGGGCATAGCTCAGTTGGTAGAGTGCTTGCCTCACATGCACAAGGCCCTGGGTTCAATCCCCAGCACCACCACCAAAAAAAAAAAAAGAAAGAAAGAAAAAAAAATCACATCCAACCTTGCTGAGAGCCAGAGCCGAGTCTGTATGGCTCCTGGGCATTTTGCCAACAGTATTGATTGACAGGCGAGGCATTATCCGCCTCTGCTGCTACTTTTGCGTTCTCGCGCTATTTTTGGACTTCTTGCGCTATTTTGAGTTCTCACGGGGATTCCCCTGGCGTTCCCATTGGTTGGCAAAGTACAGGAGGAGGGATTTCCCAGGGAGCTATGTCCGGCTGGGGGTTCCTGCAGGAGCCTCCTGGCTTTTCCGGAGGATTCCCCAGGAGCGTGTGTGAGGTTTTTTCCTGCAGTTAAAAAATAAAGTTTGTTCCTGCTTCAGTGGCTCGTGATTTGTGCCCAGCCAGACTGTGGCATTTGGCGGCCCGCATGGGGAACGTCTGAGGCTTCTTGGGGGTAAGTGAAATTGCTTGCCCCTAAGGGAAGGCAAGAGAATGGGTGACCATTTTAAAAAACAATATGTTCTTGCTTTTATTTGCTTTGTTTTTGTTTCAAGCTGCCTATCCCTAGAATTTTCTCAGGCAGACTGGGAAAAATGGTTGGCTCAAGGTTTGAAGTTGTTTGCCCCTGAGGAAGAGATAGAAATAGACCACAAATGTGCATGTCAAGAAAATAGGAAAATTGATACAATGATTTTTTGTTCCATTTTTGTTTCATTCTGTTTCGGTTTTGTTTTGTGTTATCTTATTGGGTTGCGTTATCTTTGTAACAGATTAGAAATTAGTAAAAAACAAACCGAAAGAGTGTTAAATAAATTGTTAGAGGTTCAAACCATGGAGAAAGACAATTTAGATCAAGCAAAAGAGAAGGTCTCTCAAGCTAGTCAGACAGAGGAAGAAAATTTAAAGGAGGAAAGCTTAGAGGAGAAACAGCTATTAGGGAAAAAGCTACAACAGGAGGCTGCTACTAACACCGTTCTACCACCAGAGGGCGTAATTCAACCAACAGCTCCACCTATGGAGATAGCTGAGTGGCCCTCAACCCCCTCAACCCCTGTAGTTGATAGATGGGATCCTGAGACAGGACCTCAAAGATTTGCATGCCCTGTACTTGAGCACGCAGGAGGGCAGCGAATTCACCGTGCATTAGAGTTCAAAACAGTGAAGCAGTTAAAGGAGGCTGTAACAACCTATGGTCCTCAAGCACCCTTCACTGTAAGCATGGTCGAATCCATTACCAACTTGGACATGACTCCAGCAGATTGGGATAGCGTGTGTAAATCTGTGCTAAATGGAGGACAATATTTGTTATGGAAGGTTGCCAATGAGGAATTTTGCAGGGAGACAGCTAGGCGAAATGCAGCAGCCGGTTACCCTCAAAGAAATCTAGATATGTTGTTAGGAAAAGGACCTTATGAGGGTCAACGGCAACAAATTGAATATGATCCTGGCATATATGCACAAATCGCTGTAGATGCGGTTAGGGCATGGAAAACTTTACAGGGGCATGGAGATTTACAAGGTCAATTATCTAAGGTAATACAAGGAACTAATGAACCTTACGCTGAATTTGTAGATAGGCTTATTCAAGCAGCTTCCAGAATTTTTGGGGATACAGAACAAGCAATGCCATTTATAAAACAACTGGCTTATGACCAAGCAAATCGTTGCTGCAGAGAGGTCCTTAGACCATGGAGACATAAAGATTTAAACACATATATTAAATTATGTAGAGACATTAATGAACAAGGACAAGTCTTGGCAGTAGTACAACAGGCTTTAGATGCCATGCCAAAAACATGCTACAATTGTGAACAAACAGGACATTTTAAAAGGAGTTGCCCCATAGGAGGAAGGTTTAACAAAGTTAGGTATCAAAGGAATAGAACACCGGATATTTGCCCACGATGCCGTAGAGGGAGACATTGGGCTAATGAATGCCGTTCTCAAACCACCATAGAGGGTACTCCATTATCAAAAAACAGACAAGGACCAGGTGGTTACCCACGATATCGTGGAGAAAGGCATCAGGCTCCATTGCCAAAAAACGGACAGGGGGGCCCAATGCTCCGGGGCCCACAACCACAAATGTACGGGGCACTGGAGGAACCCAGAAACACCATGGAGGAACCCAGCAACACCATCAGGGTAGTGCCCAGGACACACTATCCATCAGATCTCTCATCAGACGAACCAGAGGGAGCGCAGGGTTGGACATCTGCGCCTCCGCCAGAGCAGTACTAACTCCAGAGATGGGAGTTCAAATCATTCCCACAGGAGTAAAAGGACCTCTTCCCCAAGGAACAGTAGGCTTATTGTTAGGACGCAGTTCTTCTACGCTAAAAGGACTTATGATAAGTCCCGGGGTAATTGATCCCGATTATGAAGGTGAAATAAAAATTATAGCTAGTTCTCCAAAGGGTATATCAGTAATTTCACCAGGAGATAGAATAGCACAGTTATTAATAATATCCAGCCTACATGATAAATTTTCCAGTAGAACTATGGAAAGAGGTTCCAGGGGTTTAGGCTCCACAGGTGTAGATTGGGCTATGCTGTCTTTGAATTTAGATTCTCGCCCAATGCTAAAACTAAATATTCAAGGACATGAATTTAATGGGCTACTGGATACAGGTGCAGACCTTAGCATCATATCTCGTCAAGAATGGCCAAAACATTGGCCATTACAACAAGCCACTCAAACGCTTCGAGGCCTAGGAGTGGCAACTAATCCCCATAGAAGTGCAATGGTCTTAGATTGGAAGGATCCTGAAGGATGTGAAGGAACTATACAGCCATATGTATTGGATCATCTTCCTATAAATTTATGGGGACGAGATGTCCTAGATCAATTAGGTTTGACATTAACAAATAACATCAATCCAAATATGCCCACTATTATGGCTAGACAAGGTTTCAGGGAAGAAAAAAGATTAGGAGAACAAGGTATAGCAGCACCGATTCAAATAGTTCAAGGAATAAATAGACATGGACTGGGTTTTCAGAAGGGGTCACTGAGGCAATAAAAATTACTTGGAAATCAGAAAGACCAGTATGGGTTCCTCAGTGGCCCCTGACTAAAGAAAAGATACAAGCAGCCCATGACCTGGTCAAACAACAATTAGCGGAGGGACATATACAATCTTCTGTATCTCCCTATAATACTCCCATTTTTGTCATTAAAAAGAAATCTGGTAAATGGAGATTATTACAAGATTTAAGAGCCATTAATAATGAGATGGTTATTATGGGACCTGCTCAATCAGGAATTCCCCAATTGTCTGCTTTACCAAAAACCTGGTATGTTTTAGCTATAGATATTAAAGATTGTTTCTTTTCAATTCCAATTCATCCTGAGGATAGTCCACATTTTGCATTTACTATCCCTGCACTGAATCATGAAGGTCCTGATCAGAGATATGAATGGAAAGTGCTCCCTCAAGGGATGGCTAACAGCCCAACTATGTGTCAAATTTATGTTAATAAAGCAATCCAGCCACTTAGAAATCAAAATCCTGAACTACAAATATTTCACTATATGGATGATGTATTGTTAGCACACAAAGATAAAAACACATTGCTGGACTGTTATGCCACACTTACAAATTTATTAAAAAATTATAATCTAGAGATAGCAATAGATAAAGTACAATTAAATTTTCCAATTAATTATTTAGGAGTTCTATTATCCTCAACCATGGTCCGTCCACCTAAAATTCAAATACGAGTAGATCAACTCAGATCACTTAACGACTTTCAAAAGTTATTAGGAGACATAAATTGGATAAGGCCTTATCTAGGCATACCAACAGGAGAGTTGGGACCTTTATTTGATATCCTAAACGGTCCATCAGATCCAAATTCACCCCGCATATTAACTCCTGAAGCAAGAAAGGCATTAAAAATTATTGAAACATATATGGAAAATATGCATTTGGATAGAATTGATATAAGTTTGCCTTTATTATTTATTGTAATACCAACAAAAAATATTCCTACAGGAGTATTTTGGCAAGAAGGTCCATTATTGTGGATACATTTATCTTATTCTCCTAACACTATTCTTACTAGGTATCCTGAGGCTGTAGGACAATTAATACTCAAAGGAATAAAAGCAGCAAAGGGAGTGTTTGGAATTTCTCCCAATAAAATTATTACTCCATATACTATGGATCAAATTGATGAGTTAGCTAATGAGTTAAATACTTGGGCAATAATCATGTGTAAATCTAATGTTTCATTTGATAATCACTTACCATCTAATCCTTTGTTGTCTTTTTGGTCTAAGCATCCTGTAGTTTTTCCAAAAATGACAAGAAAAACCCCTATCATGAATGCTCCAAATATATTCACTGATGGGTCAAATAATGGTACAGCAGCAGTAGTTACCCCTGATCAAACTTTTACATTTTTAGTACCCAAACAATCAGCTCAAAAGGTAGAGCTTAATGCAGTTTTACAAGTTTTTGTGATGTTTAAAGATTCTGTATTTAATTTATTTTCTGATAGTCAGTATATAGTTAATGCTATAGTATCCCTTGAAGATGCTGGTAGGATTTCCCCTTCCTCTACTGTTTTCTCTTTGTTTTCCACTATACAAAGTCTAATCTGGGACAGAAAAGATCCATTCTTTATAGGACATATCAGGACACATACAGGATTGCCTGGAGCCCTTAGTATGGGCAATGATTTAGCAGATAAAACTACACATGACATACATATTTTCTCTACACTAGAAGAAGCTACACATTTTCATAAAAGGTTCCATGTTAATGCTAATACTTTACAAAAGCGTTTTAAAATAACTAAGGAACAAGCTAGACAAATAATAAAACAATGTCAAAATTGTGTGACCTTTTTACCCCAAGTTAATCTTGGAGTCAATCCTAGAGGACTGATACCTAACCATATTTGGCAGATGGACGTCACACACTTGCCAGAATTTGGAAAATTAAAATATTTGCATGTTACAGTTGATACCTCTTCCGGATTTTTGATGGGCTCCCTTCATGCTGGAGAAAAAACTAAAGATGTTATAGCTCATTGCTTACAAAATTTTGCCACTGTGGGCGTTCCAAAACAGTTAAAAACAGATAATGGTCCTGGTTATACTTCTACCTCTTTTAAACAATTTTGCTCATCATTTGGCATTACTCATATAACAGGAATCCCATACAATCCTCAGGGACAAGGCATAGTTGAAAGAGCTCATCAAACTATTAAAATGTACTTATTAAAGCAAAAAGAGGGAATTGCAAAGGGGTATATATCCCCCAAAGATAAACTGAAAATAACCCTTTTTACTCTAAACTTTTTAAATTTGGATTCATCAGGGCTTAGTGCTGCAGAAAGGCATATGTGTCCAAAAAATGTACATAAGCCTAAGGTACTTTGGAAGGATATTCTAACAGGACAATGGAAAGGTCCTGACCCAGTGATTGTCTGAAATCGGGGGTCTGTTTGTGTATTTCCACAGGGAGAACAGCAGCCGATTTGGATTCCAGAGAGATTAACTAAGGTCCTGACCCAGTGATTGTCTGGAGTCGGGGTTCTGTTTGTGTGTTTCTACAGGGAGAACAACAGCCGATTTGGATTCCAGAGAAACTAACCAAAGTGAATTCTATGGACCAACACAAAAACGAAAACAAAAAAAGGTGATTTGACTCAAATCCATAACAGCTGATATCCAGAGCTCCAGTTTGGCTATTCTTACATCTACAACAGTGATTAACCAGGATGCTTTTTTCAATATTTATTTTATTATTGCCTTTTCCCACATCATAAAGTTCTATTTTATTTTTGAGCTCATACAGACCTAGGTTAATGTTTTTCTGATCAGTTTTATTTTTTGACTGTGGAGTTTTTAAACACTGCAATGGAGATTTCACCTAGGTAAAGCTACAAGGCCTTTACTATTGTCTTATGTGTTGTATATTATGTGTGCACACTTCTGTTTTGTGTTGTATGTCTGTATGTGTGTATGTCCATATATCTTATATGAGGAGCGCTCATGAATAAATGGATCCAAATTTTTTTTATTCACATGATTTTAATGGTTTAATTTAGATTGGGTAAACAGCTGTTGAAAATTGTTTTAATATGTGAACAAATAAGGAGATTAACAGATCTGTTTGTTTGCTTTCACCTTTCCTTCTCACTATATTTAATAATTCTGTTCAGGATAATGTAAATTGTTCAAAAAATTGTTTTCTTAGTGCCTGTTGGAATGTTACATAATTTTTTTCCTAGCATCATTGCCAGAATTCCTATCTTCATCGAAGTGCCGGTGAAGACAAAGATAAAACCAAACTACAGCTTCTTCGGTAGTTATCACAACAAACTGTATAAACTGATGCATCAGTGAATAATAACTCAACAAGTAATGCTCAATCAAGGAGTCAACTTACTTTCGGAGGAAATGGACATATTGACAGATTCCTCTACTTTGAACTGCTTACAGAACTTGCCTGGACTATATGTATCACTTGTATGCATTGTGAACTATCTGTTGGTGCAGCAAATTGTGGTAGTGCTGGAGTATTTTTGCTGATGGTGTCACCGGTGGTACAATTTTTCAAAGGAGCCCTCAATTGGCTTGGTGTCATGGCATTTTTCATCCTCCTCCCTTCTACTAGTGATGGTCTAAAGTTTGGGGGCCAATAGAGGTGAGGCAAAGAACTTCACCCCCCCACTGGTGCAAAGGCCTATCCACAAGTATGGCTATATGCTGGACTGGTAGTCAGTGACGGGTATGATCCGATTGCAGTGGTACCAACCTAAGACAGGAGGCTGACGCCTAGAGGTCAGTTCATCCGATGACGGGTAAGGACCATATGTTGAATTGGACTACCTAACAGGCACGGTCCCTAAGCCACATTACTTGTTGTTTAATTAAATAGAAGGGGGGAGATGCTGAGAGCCACAGCTGAGTCTGTATGGCTCCTGGGCATTTTGCCAACAGTATTGATTGACAGGCGAGGCATTATCCGCCTCTGCCGCTACTTTTGCGTTCTCGCGCTATTTTTGGACTTCTTGCGCTATTTTGAGTTCTCACGGGGATTCCCCTGGCGTTCCCATTGGTTGGTGAAGTACAGGAGGAGGGATTTCCCGGGGAGCTATTTCCGGCTGGGGGTTCCTGCAGGAGCCTCCTGGCTTTTCGGGAGGATTCCCCAAGAGCGTGTGTGAGGTTTTTTCCTGCAGTTAAAAAATAAAGTTTGTTCCTGCTTCAGTGGCTCGTGATTTGTGCCCAGCCAGACTGCGGCACAACCTTACTATCCTATTTTTTAAAATGTTAGTTTAAGCAAAATTAGGTATTCCCAAATTTCCCACTTTTTGCTACTTGTTCATTTATTACATCCTTGAGCTGGCCAAGATGATAAGCAGCAATAGCAACAAAAAGTTAAGGTGACACAGGCACAATAGCAACATGCCTGTAACCCCAGCAACTTGGAGGTTGAGGCAGGAGGTTCCCAAGTTTCAGGCTAGCCTCCACAACTTAGTGAGACCCCGTCCCAAAATAAAAAATAAAACAGGCTGGGGATTTACCTGAGTGGTAAATCTCCCCTAGGTTCAATCCCCAGTATCACAAAATTTAAAAATAAAAAGTTAAGGTCAAAGGAGCTGGTTGCCAACACAGTCCCTTTTGAAATTCCTGAGAGCCAATCAGCAACTCTATTAGAAGGGTGGTCACAATATCGAATCTTCAAGAAGCTTGGCACAAAGTAAGCAAACAATAAATAGCAGTGACTTCCAATAGTGCTCATGCCCTATCAAACTTAACCTCAGTATCACTTTCTCACTTCCTAAGCTGTTGTGTTTAGTTGTACTAGAGGTGGGGTCATGGGGAAAAGGCAGTGATATTTGGTCTTATATAATACATTATCTACATAGGTACCTCTAAGACACTTTGGGAGGTGGGCAGGACAGAGGGGGAAGAGAGAGAGAGAGAGAGAGAGAGAGAGAGAGAGAGAGAGAGACTGGAGAGGCTGCAAAGAATGCCCTCATGAAGTTCACAGATGAATCAGCACAGCCCTATGGACCTATATGAAGAGCTTCTTTTCCCCATGTCCTGGGTTTCCTAATTCATAAATTCTCAATTTCCGGTGTGCGGTTTCAATTTTGAATTTCTGACTTCTGACCTAATTCACATGCTTTATATGCAGGTGTTGAGAGCCACAGTTTAGTCGGAATGACGCTTGGCATTTTGCTAGAGGGAATGGTTGAAAGGTGACCCTGCTCCGGGATTAGGGTGGATCCTGCTGGGATTAGGGCGGATCCTGCTGCCTTTGGAGTTCCCATAGGGTTCTGAGAGAATTGGCGTGGGAGCCGGTGGAGGGAGTGTGTCCCCGAGAAGTGTGTATAGAGTGCCGATGAGAGTTCAGGAATAAACAGTTGCTGTTTGAACCTCCAAGGCTTTGTGGCAGCACGGTTATTTTGTGCCCAGACAGACTGCATGCGGCATGCAGGATTTGGGGAAATTCCCCAATGCACCAGCCACACTAGAAACTACAAATGTAGGACTTTAATCTGACCCTACTCTGGCCCACCCCGGGGCAAGGTGAGGGGAAGGAAGACAATGGGTGCAAGGCCAATCACAGGGACAGAACATGAGGACAGCTCACAAACACTGAGAGCTTACCATGTGCTATACTGGCCCAAGCAGTTCACTCTTATCAATTGATTTAATTAGTTAATGCCCACACCAACTCAAAACTCATGAGTAGAAAACATATAATCTATACTAAATAATAAACTAGTGCTGTACTCTGAGCAGCTAGTTTAAAACAGTTAAACTTGAGAATCATAAAATGAGACCAACTACAAAGAAAATAAAGAGCTTCTAGTGCATTCATTCATTTGCAATCAGAAGTACAGATTTTACATTTAATTGATATCTGGAACAAATAGTTTAGAACTCAGAAGAAATGAAAAAATACTGAAGCAGGTTGAGGTGGTACATGCCTATAATCCCAGTGACTCAGGTGGTTAAGGCAGGAGGATCACAAATTGGTGAGCAGCCTCAGCAACTTAGCTAGACCTGTCTCAAAAAATAAAAAGGGCTGAGGGGCTGGGGATGTGGCTCAAGCGGTAGCGAGTTCGCCTGGCATGCGCATGGCGCTGGGTTCAATCCTCAGCACCATATGAAAATAAAATAAAGATGCTGTGTCCACCGAAAACTAAAAAATAAACATTAAAAAATTCTCTCGAAAAAAAAATAAATAATAAATAAATAAATAGGGCTGAGGATGTAGCTCGGTGATAAAATGTCCCTGGGTTCAATCCCCCATACAAAAACAAAAACTGGGTGAGTAGACAATGGAAGAAAAACTTTAAAAGAGTAGCACTCTTTGATGTTACTAGACTGAACTATCTGATGCAACCAAAAAACAGGTATATAATACATCCTAAAAAAAATTTGTTCCTGCTAGGCAGGAATACATACACACCTGAGACAGAAAGCTGAGACAGGAGGATTACACAAGTTTGAGGCCAGCCTCAGTAACTCAGTGAGACTCTGTCTCAAAATAATTTGTAAAAGGCTGGGGATATAATTCAGTGGTAAAGCACTTGACTATCATGCAAGGCCCTGGATTCAATGCCCAGCACTGATAAAAAGAAAAAGGTAAAAGAAATGTTCCTCCTTTGTTTCTAGACATCATTTGGAAAGATACTGTGGGGGCTGGGGGCATAGCTCAGTGGTAGAGTACTGATCTATCATGCAAAAAGCCCTGGGTTCCATCCTAGCACTGCAAAAAAGAGAAGAAAACACACACACACACACACACACACACACACACACACACACACACGGTGTAGCCGAAGAAAACTGAACCAAGATTTGAAAACAAAACAACCAAGAAGACCCCGCTAGACTGGAAAACTGGTCAACAAAAGCAAGCACAGGAGTGAAGCAAATTAAGCAGACCTGACAGGCCCTTCTGGGGCACAGATCCTTCAGTCCCTAAAGCCAGGTAGTAACTCCACCTATTTTTCCTGTGTGCACAAAGGGCTTCAGGGAGTGTCACCTAAGGGTTTTTTTTTTTTCTTCTATGAAAGAAGGGTTTTTTTCCCAGTCAAGATTGTAGCACTCCTTTCTTCATGCTTCAAAAGAGACATGCAATTAAATCTTTCTTCATATTAACCCAAGAAATGTGGACTTTTTTTTTTTTTTGCCCTAGTTCAGATAAGAACTTTTCACGTACCAAAAAACAAAGACAGATCCTCCCATCCATTTTGATGGTTCATGATGCATCAGGGCCCATCTAGTCCTTCAAAAGAATCCTTACCATTCACTCAAAGAAAAGAAAAACCCAGGCTGAGAGACTTGGGGGTCTGAGCCTGACAATCCTACATGAAAATTCTTGTGAGTTCAAAAGGAACCAAGAGTCGGTATGAGTTCTAAGGAATGACAAACCTTGATGTTTGCTTTTTCCTCTATAAAGAATGGCTGGTTGGCTGATAAAATGTGAAGACAATTTCAAAGAGAAATCTGTCAGGGATCCTCCAGTTTACTCTCACAAGATGTTAGGTGGAAACCTCAAAGCAGCTCAGTGTATCCCATGCCTACAAAAAACTGCACAAATCATAAACCTCCGACTTGGGACATACATCTGCCTCATGGAACAGACCACCATACCCAGAAACATCCAGATGCCCTTCAGGAAGGGCATCCACCATCTTTGTCCCAGAGCCACCCTCTGGCAGGCTGCAGAGTAGAGGGCAAAGCACTGAGCTGACTTGAGTTTGATCTCTACTCTCTGTTTGCCCCTCCATCTGACCTTCCAAAGCTCCAAGGGAAATTCTGCAGTGTACATTAGAGCACCTCTTCCTTAGTGGGCCTCAGACCACACTTTCTGTCTCTTTAGCACCAGGAAACTACAAAACCCCTGCCTCTTCTATGCAGCTATGTTTTAACTTCTTTCCTTCTGACCAGCTCTGACAACTTAGTTAGCAAATACCTCCAAGGAAAACCAGCTTCATGTCCCTGAACCTCCCTTCTCTAGGTGTTGACTCTGGGTTCTCATTGCCTTAACAGCCCTTCTACTCACAAATTTGTTATCTCCCCAGTTCCATAAGATTGCCTAAAGCTTTCAAGCTTCTCTCTCAGCAGTACTTCTGATAGGCTCCCCAGCCTTTTCTCCCATCTCAAGGATAAGAAAATGCCCCAGGATGAAAAAGCAGGTGCAGAAGTTACATTTATTTCCCTAAGTATACCCTCTCTACAGGGTCTGACCAAGACCTGGCTGCCTTGATAGGAAACTGAGAGCAATCCCAAAGGTGTAAGACTATAAAAATAAATATAAAAATATTTCTTTTTACTTTATGACTATGTTTATCAAAAATTTGAAAACTTGTGGACACTAGTGTGGGTAGACTGTGGTAAGAAAAATACGTCCTGCTGGGCGCAGTGGCACATACCTATAATTCCAGCAATTCAGGAGGCTGAGGAAGGAGGATCGTGGGTTCAAAGTCAGCCTCAGCAAAAGCAAGGTGTTAAGCAACTGATGAGACCCTGTCTCTAAATAAAATATAATAGAGCTTGGGATGTGGTTCAGTGGTTGAGTGCCCTTGAGTTCAATCCCCAATAGTACCCCCCCCAAAAAAAGAAAAGAAAAACCAGGGTCCTATGGTATATCTGACATGACAAAGTAAATCTTGCAATCAAGAAACAACCACAATCACTGAATATGTCTCAAGAGACACACAAGTGATGAGAAAGTTTTAGAATATAAGCAGTATGTAAAATTTTTCTGTTGTTATTAAAATATAATTCTACTGTTTGAGATTAAATACCACGTGCACTATTTTTTTAAATATTTTTTAATTGTTGATGGACTTTTATTTTTATTTATATGTATGTGGTGCTGAGAACTGAACCCAGTGCCTCATGCATGCTAGGCAAGCACGCTACCACTGAGCCACAACCCCAGCCCCCGCCATGTGCACTATTTTCTACATACTATTTTTGTGTGTGTGTGGGAGGGGAATACTAGGGATTGAACCCAGGGGCACTTAACCACTGAGCCACATCCCTAGCCCCCTTTTTTTTTTTTTAAGTTTTTTAGTTGTAGATGGACACAATTCCTTTATTTTATTTGTTTATTTGTTTATGTGGTGCCAGGGATGGAATGCATGCTAGGCAAGTGCTCTACTACTGAGCCATAACCTCAGCACCTGCCAGGATCTCACTAAATTACTTAGGGCCTTGCTAAATTGCTGAGGCTGGCTTTGAACTTGCAATCCTCCTATGTGCAAGCCTCCCAAATTGCTGGGATTACAGGGATGTGCCACAGCGCCCAGCCCAAAGCATTTTTTTTTCTTTTCTTTTTTTTTTTTTTCTTTTCTTTTCTTTGGTACTGGGGATTGAACTCAGGGGCACTAAACCAGGGAACCATATCCCCAGCCCTTTTTTGTATTTTATTTAGAGACAGGGTCCCACTGAGTTGCTTGGGGCCTTGCTAATTGCTGAGGCTGGATTTGAACTCATGATCCTCCTGTCTCAGCCTCCCAAACTGCTGGGTCTAAAAGTGTGCACCACCCCACCCAGCTAAAACATACTTTCTTTTTTAATACCTTTAGTTGTAGATGGACACAATACCTTTATTTTATTTATTTTTATGTGGTGCTGAGGATCAAACCCAGTGCCTTCCACATGCAAGGTTCTATCACTCTACCACTGAGCTACCCCAGCACGTCCCCCCATTTGTATTTTTTAATAAAACTTTCTTGAAAGCAATTTGGAAACAAACATCAAGAAATTTTACATATCTTAAACTATACTACAGAGCAATAGTAACCAAAACAGCACGGTATTAGCATCAAAATAGTAGACCAATGGTACAAAATAGAAGACACCGAGACAAAACCACATAAATACTGTTATCTCATACTAGACAAAGGCACCAAAAACAACCATTGGAGAAAGATACCCTATTCAACAAAAGGTGCTGGGAAAACTGGAAATCCACATGTAGTAAAATGAAATTAAACCTCTATCTCTCACCCTGTACAAAAATCAACTCAAAGTGGATCAAAGACTTGGGCACTAGGACAGGGACCCTAAACCTAATAGAAGAAAAAATAGGCCCAAATCTTCAGGCTTACAATCTGACTTCCTTAACAAGACTCCTAAAGCAAAAGAAGTAAAATGAAGAATCAATAAATAGGATGGATTCAAACTAAAAAGCTTCTTCTCAGCAAAGGAAACAATGGATAACGTGAAAAGATAGCCTACAGAATGGGAGAAAATCTTTAACCACACCTACCTCAGATAGAGCACTAATCTCCAGGATATATAAAGAACTCAAAAACCTCATCACTAAAAAAACAACCCAATCAATAAATGGGCTAAGGAACTAAACAGACACTTCATAGAAGAATACAATCGATCAATAAACATATGAAAAAATGTTCATCATCTCTAGCAATTAGAGAAATGCAAATCGAACTACTCTAAGACTTCATCTCACTCCAATCAGAATAGCAATTATCAAGAGTACAAGCAATAAGGGCTGGGGCTATAGCTCAGTTGGTAGAGTGCTTGCCTCACATGCACAAGGCCCTAGGTTCAATCCCCAGCACCAAAAAAAAAAAAAAAAAAAAGAATACAAGCAATAATAAGTGTTGGCAATGATGTGGGGAAAAGAGTACACTCATAAATTGCTGGTGGGACTGCACATTGATGCAACCACTAAGTAGCATGGCAATTCCTCAGAAAACTTGGAACCACTATTTGACCCAGTTATCCCACTCCTCGGTTTACACCCAAAGGACACAGCCACATTACATCAATGTTTATAGCAGCTCAATTCACAATAGCTAAACTATAAAGCCAACCTACATGCCCTTCAACTGATGAATGGATAAAGAAAATGCGCTACATATATACACAATGGAATATTACTCAGCCTTAAAGAAGAATGAAATTATGGTATTTGCAGGTAAATGACTGGAGCTAGAGAATATCATGCTAAGCGAAATAAGCCAAACCCCAAACCAAAGGCCAAATGTTTTCTCTGATAAGCAAATGCTGATCCATAATGGGGAAAAGGGAATGAAGGAACTTTGGATTGTGCATAGGGGAATGAGGAGAAGGGAGAGGGTATATGGATGGGAAGAACAGTGGAATGGAACAGATATTATTACCCTATATACATGTATGATTACACTACCAGTGTGACTCTGAACCATGTACAGCCAGAGGAAGAAGTTGTGTTCCATTTGTGTACAATGTATCAAAATGCATTCATTATACTGTCAAGTATAACTAATTAGAACAAATTAAAAAATAAAAAGAAGAGACTTTACATATATAGAGAAGGGGAAGGGGTATATAATATTTGCCATTAGAGCAAACATGAGTACATTTTTTTAACAATGAATTTTTTTTTTTTAGTTGTAGTTGGACACAATACCTTCATATTATTTATTTATTTTTATGTGGTGCTGAGGATGGAACCCAGAGCCTCACACATGCTAGGCAAGCACTCTACTGCTAAGCTACAACCCCAGCCCCCAATGAGTGCATTTTTAACAAGTTTTTTTGAGAAAGTTCCAGGGCAAGAAATTAAGGATATGCTTAGGGACTAGTGACTATGAGAGAGAAAAGCCTCAAACAGTTAGGATGGATCTAAAAAGGTCTACAAAGGCCACAGTGCAAGGTGAAGAATTTAAACTTTATTCAATTAGCCTACAGTTTATAAAGTTTGTAGACTAGTTTTACTAGGATCAAAAAGGGAGTTAGTTGAAAAACAAACTCCAGAATCTCAACCCTGAAGATGGTAATGCAATTAATTACAGGGGTAGAAGGAAACACAAAAATGTTTATAAACTTCCCCAAGTGATCCTTAAATGAGCCAAATCTGGCTTAACTCCTGCACAGCAGGGAAAGAAAAATACCTCATCATAGCAGTGACAATTTGTGAAATCACTCTAGAAGTAACATGAAGGCCTGATTACAATGAGGCCAGACCACCTTTGGTAAGCACTGGACAAAGATTAAAGCTCTGAATTCCTACTCTGACTTAGTAACATTAATAAATATTCTTACACAAACTATCAATGGCCAAAGTCACCACCTTTAAAAAAAATTTTTTATTAGTAAACAAAACTTAGTAAAACTTGTATATCTTCTTTCAAAACAACAAAGCAAGTCAGGCACAGTTGCACACATCTGTAATCCCAGCAATTCAAGAAGCTGAGGCTGGAGGATCCCAAGTTTGAAGCCAGCCTCAGTGCTTAGCAAGGCTCTAAGCAACTTAGTAAGACCCTGACTCAAAATAAAAATAAAAAAAAGCTGGGGATGTAGCTTAGTGGCAAAACATTCTTGGGTTCAATTTCCAGTACCAAAAGAAAAAAACTAAAAACAAAATTTACAAATCACCATCTTCCCTAATATCTGTATGATCTTTATATCTCAGAACTTAGAGAAGGCTGGGGTCCAATTATGGTGAACATAATTGTTTTCTTTGCCAACCAGACTGCTCTCATGGGGATTACCTCCTAGCTTCCCTTTACCACATAGTTACAGGCAAATTTACACCTGAATGTAAACACAGATTTGCAGAGGACATTTGAAAACTGACAGATTGCTGCAGATGACTCACTAAATAATACTGAACATTCATGTTTTTCACTATGGATACTAGACTTGCAAAAGCTCCAAGAACATGCCCAGGTCCCTTCTCAATAGCAGCTTTCATTCACAAAACAACTGGTAGGGAGATAGATAGCATCTATGGCTCTGGTTTACCTCTGCATGGAAAGTATCTGCCCCACATATCTTAAGTTCTTCTGTTGAATTAGCAGTTGCAGTAACTAGGAGACTCCCAGGTGGGTCATCTATGGCCTAAAAAGCCTTCCTTACTAGTGATTCTGGGTAGTAACTATGACTTAAGTCACAAACCCAAGTCCTTAGGATAAAATCCTGCATTATGTAAAAAGAGGCACAGTCTTAAGTGTTAATCTGTTTCCTTAATAAATTCAAGTGTTTCAAAATATTCTAAGAAAAAAGTAAGTATTATAATTGCTTAGAAGAAAAGTATTTTAGAGCATAGTTTTCCTAATTAACGTAAGAAAAAAACAATTTAATTACTATTCACTCTTCCTCAACTTCTGAAAAATACAGTCATTAGTTCAAAGAGACTGAAACATAACTCTGACCCAAGGCTAAGAAGCAAAAAGATATTAGTCTGAAGTAATTCCCTTTAATATCTAATTCCTACCTGTTGTAAAGAGGTTAATGTGGCCTGATTTTCATTTTCAAATTCCCATTCCTCATCCTCAGTCCCTTGTTAGCAAAGCTAAATGTGAAATGAAGAAGAGTTTAAAAAATTTTTTTAATTAAAATTTTTAAAAAATATAAGTATTTGATTAACAACATGGTGAACCCAAGTAGAAGACATATTAAGGCAGGTATTGGGCTGGGGATGTGGCTCAAGCGGTATGCGTGCAGCCTGGGTTCGATCCTCAGCACCACATACCAACAAAGATGTTGTGTCTGCCGAGAACTAAAAATATTTTAAAAATTCTAAAAAAAAAAAAAAAAGGCAGGTATTGACAACATAAAAACTTAATCTTGGGTTGGAGGTGTGACTCATGGTAAAGCACTAGCATATAAGAGGACCGGCATATTATCCCCAGCACTGCAAAACAGTGGGAGGGAAAATCTTAGGCAGGGGCTCAGTGGTACAGTGTGTACTTTGCTATGAAGCTATAGGTTCAATCCCCAATACAAAACAAAGCAAAAAAAAAGGCCAAGACTGTTGGCTCTCCCCTATCATACCAGTGACTCGGGAGGCTAAGGCAGGAGGATCACAAGTTTGAGGCCAGCCTCAGCAACTTAGCCCAAGCAACTTAGCAAAACCCTGTTTCAAAATGAAATTTAAAAAAGGGCTGGGGATATAGTTCAGTGGCTTTTGCCCAGCTTGGTTTTTTTGGTATCAAAATAGTATATTCTAAAAAAGAAGCCATTCTGATTGGGACAAGGTGAAAAACTCAATGTAGTTTTATTTTGCATTTCCATGATGGGTAAAGATGTTGACCATTTTGAAAGTCTTTTTTATTTCCATTATTAAACAATTGACTTGGGAATAAACATCTCGACTATAAGCATGGGTTCGCTCTGACCCAATATATTTCACCAGAAAATATATTTGGAATTCAAATTGATAGACTTTTCAAACTATGGTAATTAGCATTTTTTTCCTACATTGAGAGTCAAAATAGAAGCTTTCAGGTTTAGAGCACTCATCAGTAAGTATTCTTTGCAAATACATAACTAGATCATTTCATTCAGGTATAATGTAGGACATGCTAGATTCCTTTGCAAATTCATTGAAGGTGTTAAATGAAATTACAAAATTGTAATCTCTTAACAAATGTAGCTCTTTTTAAAAAAAATCAGCATAATTGGGCTGGGGCTGTAGCTCAGTAGCAGATCACTTGCCTTGCACATGTGAGTAACTGGGTTCCATCCTCAGCACCACATAAAAGTGAACAAATAAAATAGAGGTATGCTGTCCATCTTCAACTACAAAAAAAAAATCAGCATAATCATAGGCCATTTGATTCAAAATGTATACTGTAGAAAGGCAGCTACTTAAGTAAACAACTAATGAATAGTAACAATTACAGCTGCTGCCATTTACTGAGCACCTATAAGGTACAGGCACTGTGAGATGTCCTTTAAATATTAGCTTTCAAAACAATTCTCACCACAACCAAGAACGGTTACTTGACCATGCTCGTAACACTAAGTGGGATCTAACCCAAGATATTTATTACTACAGAGTTTGGACCTCTTTTCCTTTCCCCAGAAACAGCTTTCACCCTAGGCAAAGCTGCCAAGAACCCCAAGAGGAAATGGAATGGCTACTGTCTCCTTGTCTCCCACTAGATGATGTAATCAAGAGGCTAGACTTCATCTCAAGGAAACTAGAGGAGGTTGTAATTTACTAAACCCACACAAGCAGATTTAATTGAGCAAATTGCTCAACAGCCCGGGAGCTGGGCAATTATAAACCTATAGTGAAAGGTTCCCACTGTAAAAAACTGAATAATACTTTTTAAAAACACAGTATTTATCAAATGCCTGTTCTATGTACAGCATTGTCTTAGGAAAATGGAAGAACACACTGAATAGAATATTTTGTGAAAATATTCAGCAGTAAAAAACAATATTCAGCAAAGGAGGAGAATATAAATAGCATTTATCTACTGCTATGTGTACAGATCATAGAAACCCTCAAATATTAATTGAATCAATTCAGATCATAAAAATAAATTACTCCAAGTATTTTTTTCTGGTTCTCAAGAGCATATATTTCTCTAATAATGGATATGCTAGGTTTACAGCAGGCTTTTTATTTTCTTGATAATGCTGAATTGTCTTTCAAAGTAGTTACACTAATTTATACTCTTTCTAACCATGTATGAGGGTCTCTACTGCTCAACATCCTCAGGATTTGGTATTGCCTACCTTAACTTAGGTGTACAGTTTTAAGGCATTTACATTGTGGGTATAATTTGCATTTCCTTTGCTACTATTAAAATGGAAAATCTTTTCATATATTTATTAGAAATGTGAATTCAATTCTCAGCTTCACAAATACATACATATATATTTATATTTACATATGTGTAAATATAAACAAATATTTACATATATGTACACACATATATATGAGATTTATAACAGTTAAAAACCGCTGACTTGAGCCCAGTGTGGAAGCACACACCTGTAATCCCAATGACTTGGGAAGTGAGGCAGGAGGATGATGAGTTTGAAGACAGCCTTGGCAATTTAACAAGATCCTGTATCAAAGCAAAAAATAATATGGGCTGGAGATATGGTAGTGCACTTCTTGGTTTGAAAGAAAAAAAGGGAGAGAAAGAAAGAAAGCCAGCCACTCAGTCATGGATCTGAACAAAAGTATTATTTTTTAAATGATATATGAAAAGATATAATTTGGGGGGGGTGGAATTACCAAGTGGCATGGTTTGGGTGTCTCCCAAAAGTCCATGTATTAAAGGCCTGATCCCCAGCTTGGTACTATTAGGAGGTAGTAGAAATTTTAAAAGGTAATGAGGTCTCCAGGTAACTAGGAGCATGTCATCAAGGGGGGGGGGGGACTGTGGGACCCTAGTCTCTTCATCTTTTTTACTTCCCAGCTATGAGGAGGGCAATTTTGCCCCTCTAACATGCTCCTGCCATGATTTTGCTGCCTTATTACAGGATCAAAAGCAATGGGGTCAATCGAACATGGATTGGAAATCTCCAAAACTGAGCCAAATAAACCTTTTCTTTTTACAAGCTGATTTTCTTGGGTATTTAGAAAGCTAACCAACACATATAGAGTACACAGGATGAATATATATAAATATGAATGTAAAATTCCTTAAAATTTTTAAATGAAACAAAATTCATCAAAATATAATGGCTGCTGCCAGGTATGGTGGCACATGCCTTAATCCCAGCAGTTTAGGAGGCTGAGACAGAAGAATCACGAGTTCAAAGCCAGCCTCAGCAACTGCAAGGCGCTAAGCAACTCAGTGAGACTCTGTCCCTAAATAAAAAACAAAATAGGGCTGGGGATGTAGCTCAGTGGTCAAGTACCCCTGAGTTCAGTCCCTGGTACCAAAAAAAAAAAAGCGATGGCTGCTACATAATTTCATGTTAATTCTTAAATACAATTATATAGTATAGTTATATCGTAGTTATATCTCTCACTTCAGCAGGTTTAAGATACTTGAGATAACCTGCATGTCACATAAACAAGTGTCTTAAACATTACTCTTTGTAAGTTCTTACATTTATCAAATGATGAACTATTTAAAATCCAGAGACTGGATGGCTAAGGATGTAACTCAGTGATATAGTGTGCTTAGTGTGCTCTAAGCCTTGGGTTCAATCCCCAGTACCAAAAAAAAAAATCTGTTTTCAAACTCCAGGGGCAGGTGTGGGGGTAACAGTCCAGTGGTCAAGTGCTTGGCTAGTTTGTCCAGGCCTTGAATTTAGTCCCATCACTGTATAAATAAATAATACAGAGTAATTTTGAACTCATCAACTTCAATGGAATAAAGGAAGAGATGAACAAATAAAGACAAAGAGATTGAAACCTCATTAATACATGTACCATTGCTTGAGACTGAGAACCCAGCCCTTTGTTCCTATTGGCTATCTCCCCACTCTTGTCTAATTCACTAAACTTCTGTCATCTTTTTCTCATTTGTAAAATTGAACATTTCTATCATGATATGTCACATGTTAAGAACTAAATATAAACAAACAGGTGCCTTGGAAAGGATACTTCAAAAATTAGTCAAACACAAAGCAATAGTTAGTCAAAGGAATTATAGCTATTCCCCTACCAGAAGAACATTATATTACGAGTGCCTATAATCATGGTTGTTGCAACACTGAAAATAACCCCTAACAAACTGCCTTCAAAAATCTTCAAGGAATGGTAGGATTTGCTTTTTAAAAGAATTTTTGGTCTTGCCATGTGATACCCTCTCCCATGTTGGGATATAGCAAGAAGGCCCTCACCAGGAGCCAGCACCGCGCTCTTACACTTCCAGCCTCAGGAACAATTAGTTAAATAAAATTCTATCCTTTGTAAGTCATTTAAAAAAATTTTTTTTTCAGAAGAAAAAGATATCTGAAACTATTTCTAATGTCTTAATGAATTCACTTCTGCCAGGCGTGGTGGTGCACACCTATCCCAGGGACTCGAGAGGCTGATGCAGGAGGATCACAAGTTTGAAACCAGCCTTAGCAACTCTGTGAGACCCTGTGGCAAAAATTGAAGAGGGCTGGGGATGTAGCGCAGTGGTAGAGCAACCATGGGTTCAATCCCCAGTGCTGGGGGGGAATAGAAATAGGTGAAATTAATTGTAATAATATATTTTATCTAAATCAAGCCAACATGTAATAAATATTTTAGATACTGAGGTGTATTTTTCATACTAAATCTAAAAATCTGTTGTTATATATTTCACACATACAACATTAGCCACTTTCAAATGTTTAAGAGCCACAGGTAGTCTAGTGCCTACAGTACTGGACGCGTCAGATCTAAGGGATAGCTCTTCGAAAGATCACAGCAAGTAACAGACTGTGAATTGTAACATCAGAGTCAGACTGTAAAAGTGGGCAAAAACCAGGGGTACTTAGTTCTAATATTATGGAATTAAACAGCTTAATGCCAGATAGGGAAAAGGAAAGCATCTTCAGTATGGACCAAAATAATGAAGAGCTCTCCACTAACCCTCTGTTCCTTTCCAAATTCCAGAATCAGGGCAGGACCATTGTGGAAAATGTCCTCCCTTTTTTTGTGTGTTTTTTTTTGTTGGTGGTGGTGATGGTGGTGATAATGGAGGTGGTAGTACTGATACTGAGGGCTGAACTCAGGGCCTCCCATATGCTGAGTACACACTCTACCACTGAGCTATACCCTAGTCCCTCAATTTTTTAATAAATCACTAGCCAAATTCTCTTCATTAATTTATTAAAGTACCTACAACAAATTGTCTTATTTTTTTAGAGGGGGAATAGTAGATGCCATACCCCAGTGGCAATTTACCACTGAGCTCCATCCTCAGCCCTTTTTTTGAGACAGATCTCATTAAGTTGCTGAGGCTGGCCTCAAGTTTGTAATTCTCCTACTTCAACCTCCCAAATTGCTGGGATTACAGGTGGGGCTCATGCCCAGCTCCAGGACAAATTTAAACAATAACTTCTGCTTGTGAAAAATAAATTGCTGAACTGGGTGTGTTTATACTCTTCCAGGTGGGGTTGAGAGAAGACTGTGTATTTTAGTGGCAATAGGTCAAAGTACATTAGCTTTCTAGTTTAAAACAAACTCTAAAACAAGGAGATTTAATATTTGTTTTTCCCAAATCATTTTTACCAAGTTTAAATTATCCAGCTACCTTCTATTTACCAGTGCTTAATATGTAAATTTATTGAGGAAACTAAAATTACAGCTCAGTAGTTTCAGCTCTGATTAATTCTGCTTGTTATCCAAAAACCTATCACTATCAATTAGGTGAAGCTTTTAAAAGGTGAAATGTATTAAAATATTATTCTCGCAGCAGTTCAGGAGTCTGAGGCAGGAGGATTGCAAGTTCAAAGCCAGCCTCAGTAATTTAGCAAAGTCCTAAGCAACTTAGTGAGATCCTGTCTCAAAGTAAAAATTTTTAAAAAGGGCTGGAGATGTGGCTCAGTGGTGCAGTGCCCTGGTTCCAAATAAAATATTCTTTTAATGCAAAGAACTTCATGATGCTCCCTTTTCAAATAATGGGATAAACTACTAAAAAAGTGGCAAATCATCAGTGAAATCTTTAGGAACCTATTAAAACAAAATAGATACTACACTTAAATGCTACATTTGTGCAGATATTTTATGCACAAAGATTAAAAACACTTTAAAATATCAGGATTATCTCTATAATTTAGGGTTTTTTAATGCTCTTTCTATATTTTCTACCATGGATGCATTATTGTTAGAAGAAAAACAGGCAAGTGGAAGCTGAAGCAATGCCAATCAATTTGGGATTACATTGGATTGACATACCATAATTTCTAAAAGCATCCAAGGACCTTGCCTTATACATTATACATCCTCACCTACATTTAGATTTACAACATAGAATGCACACATTATGTAGCAAAGCAAGCTGTAAAATATTAGAGAAAGTAAATGGCTTTTTTGGAAGAATAGAACAATTCAGCACCCTTGCAAAATAAATAACATAGCTAAAACTGAGTGCTTACAGAATCAGAGGATTCACAAGCCAGTTTTTGCCCCACCCCCCCCCACGACCCAGCTCTGGAATACAGAAAACAGGAGGGGTTCTCTGAACCACACTCCCTAGCCCTACAGATTTGAGACAGTAGCTCAAGAAATTGCAGAGGCTGGCCTTGAACTTGGGATCCTCTGCCCTCAGTGTCCCTAGTCACTGGGATTACAGGCAAGCACCACCACCACCCCTGCTGGCAGGAAAAAAATGTCTCCAAAGTACAAAATGTAAACCTTCTACTAAATGCCACTGGATTATTCACTTTAAAATGGTTCGTTTTACGTTGATTTCACAATTATTTGGGAAAAGTAAACACATCAAAAGTTAATTTGATTAATACACCAGACTATATAAACACTTTGCTTTGCCCCCCCAAACAATACTAATTTTCGTTTTAATCTTGTTTTCTTCATTCTAGAGCAACAAATAAACATGTCCAATGTAAAAGCTACTGTGATACTGGCGGTGGAATGGATAAATACAAAAGAATACAGTGTAACACTGTATATCCTCCTGCCTTCAAGAAGCTTACAGCCGTGGAGTTATTACATCAAAGAGGGATACAAGTCAGAAAAAGAAGCCACAAAACAGGAGTGATGTTTTAATGAAGGTAAGTACTGTTGAGTTAAAAAAAAAAAAAAAGAAAGAAAGAAAGAAAAAACTTAGGGATGATTAGCGGTCAAAACTTGGAACAGGTGAACGAGACGAATCAGACACGGGACTCGGTTGAGTGATGTTTAATCCTAGATGACAGCACAAAGCCACCCCTCCTCTTCCTCTAAGTGTACACAAATATTGATTGAAAAATGGGTTAAAATCTAACTATTCTAAGTAGCAAAACCAAAAGAACAAAGCAAAACCCAAAACCGCCTTCATGTGCCTGGAGGGCAGACGGTGACTATTCCATTTCACTTAAAACCTAATACCTGGCTACACACTTAAGTTTTTACTTAATAAAAGCTGACAGTCGGCTGGACGGTCAACCCGCTCCCGAACACCGACGGGCCTCGCCGGCCTTGGCACTGCTCCGTGGGCGCAGGCTGTCAGGAGCAAGGCCGGGAGCACGACCTTGGCCTCCGACCTGCCCACCCGAACCCGGCTTTCACAGGACAGTCCCACAGGGCCGTCCCAAACAACTGAAAGCGGCTTCCCTAGTCCAGGCCACGCCAACTGGTAAATAAAGGTTGGAGGACCAGCTATCCATGGCAGGTGGGCGGCCCGGCCTCGCCAAACAAAGCTGGGGCCCCATCCTACAGACCTCGGCCGTGCACGCCCGCTGCCCGCCCGCCGCGGGCCCGCCAGCCAGCCCCGAAGCCCAGACCGCGCCACCACCCCCCGCGACGGCCATGGGAGCCCAGCCGATGGAGACTGGCCGCCGGAGACAGGCCGCCGCACCCCGCGCGCCCGCACAACCGCCGCTGCCGGAACGCGCAGGCAGCCCAACCGCCGTCCCGGCCCAACCAACGCGGGCAGGGGAGGAGAGGTGCGCGCGGCCGGCAGAGCGTGCTAGCCACTCGGGGGTCGCAGGGGGGAGTCTGAGCGCGGGGAAGGAAGGGGCGAGGAGGCGCTGAAGCCATCGCTGAATGCAGCGCCAGGAGGGCCTCCCGGAGGAGGTTTTGCCCTTTTCCCCTTAGAAGGTGTAGATGGTTTGACCCCCCACCCCGAGAGAGGTGCCTTGTCCCAGCCCCGGCTGGACTGTACCATCGGGCGGTGCCGCCGGGATTTCTCCCCCCCACCACCATCAATTCCCCCCCCACACCCGGGTCCGCGGTCGGTTGGCCCCGGCCGGGCTCTGAGACGCGGAAAGAGCTGGGCGCCATTTTGGGTGGGACTAAGCAAAGACGAAACACCCTCCCAGACTATGGGGTACTCTGGACCCTGGCTTATCCAGTTCCCTTAATCCTTTAGGTACTTACACGACGTTGGATGAGGGGAGCTGGAAGATCAGCGGGTCCCCGATCCTCTCTCCCTAGGGGTGATGGAAATCAAACCCCCCCGCCACCTCCAGGTGGTTCTTCCCGCCGCAGAGTGGGAGCAGCATAAAAGGCGGGGCCTTATTAGCATAATCTGCCTGGCAACCTGATCTCGACGTTATATGATTGGTTACACTCTGTAAACTCCATGCCGTGCCTAGAGACGAGAAACGCTGGGGCGAACTGACAGGCCCAGATTTAAGAGTCATGACGAAGATCCTGAGACGCTTATTCAGTCGGCAGAGAAGCCAAAAGGAGATTCACACAATGGCCCAATGACTGAAGGCCTCTTTATTTCGTGCTCTACTGTTCACGTAAAATCCAATCGAAGAGCGGGTCTCAGGCGGCGCTCGCCTGCGTTTGTACTCTAAGCCAATCAGAAAGCCCGACTCTTTGCATTCAGGGTCAAGCCCCCTCTGGGGCCTGGACACCGTGGAAGAAAATATCCAGCGGTGTGTCCACAATAAGAGGACTGACTGTGCGCGGGGATTCCCAGCCCATATTCCCGCACGCCTGAGAGGCTCAGAGTTCTTGGGAGCACACCAGGGCTGTGACGGGACAGGCGTCAGCTAGGGCCTTCCCGCCCCATCAGGAGTTTTCATCCCAAGGGGCCTGCCAGCCTAGCGCGGGCGAAAACCAAACACTACCACAACTCTTCCAGGCTCAGCGCGCCCAGGACACGCCTCTGCCTTAAGTCTTTCTGGGTGCGCCCCGCTGACCCAGGCGCAGCCCATCCACCTTTCAGTCCTTGGGCACCTATCTGCGCTCAGTCCCTGTCAAACCAGAAAACGTCTACACTGCATCTCTCCTCTCCCCTTTACCATTCTGAAAATTAAATTGAGTTCCATAAACACTGAGAAGCATTAGTTAACTCTGGTTAAACAAGAGATTTAAGCCATTCATTTCTCAACCTCAGACTTCCACATTTTATTGTCTCTTAAAGTTGCCTTCTCAAAGGGCAACAAAGTAGATAGGAGCTCAGGCTTTGGAATACAAACCTCAATTCTAACTACCCGCTGGCAATAGGGAAGGCAACTAGATTTCAAAGACCTTGGACCTTTGTACTTTCAGGGAATAGTTTTCTCATCCACGTTTTGAAGATTAAATGAGATCTGTCTTTAAAATACTGAGTAAAGTGCTTTCCTTAGTACACTGCCCAGAACTTAAACAGAATGCTGATGATAAAACCTACAAACTGGCTAAACTATTATCTAAAAAAAAAAAAAAAAAAAGGAGAAAATGGGGGGAGTGGACACTTGAGAACAGAAAATATCTACAAGGGGAAAAACTAAAATTCATTTGATGTTCTCTTTACTGATTTGTTTAAATAATTGAAAATAGTGGAAAGAAGAGGAGAGTGTTCTGTTTTTAAAAATTCAAAGACAGCTGGGCACAGTGAGGCAGGCTGTGATCCCAGGAGACTGAGGCAGGAGAATCATAAATCCAAGGCCAGTCTCAGCAATTTAGTGAGGACTTAAGCAACTTAGCAAGGCCCTGTCTCAAAAATAAAAATAAATAATGCATTCTGCCATCATGTATAACAAATTAGAATAAATAAATAAATTTAAAATAAAATAAAATAAAAAGGGCTGGGGGTGTGGCTCAGCTGTTAAGTGCCCCTGGGTTCAATCCTTAGTACCAAAAAAATAAATAAATAAAGGTTAAGAGTATTAAACCTTGCTGAATTTAATTGAATTTAATGAAAAAATATATAAGGGGATTTGATGAGGTAAACTTTAACATTTTTGGTGAGAAGTGATATTCATTATTCACTCTTTACTGATATTCATTATTCACTCTTTACATGTGGACATGGAAGTCATTTGCCTTAAGAATGAATATATTGGCTAAGAGAGTCGTTAAAATGGTCTCTTTTTAGTGTTGTGAGTGACATATAATGCCAAAGGTTGGAGAAAAGCTCCCACGCCTTATAACCCTTGGCCTCTGAGGAGAATTCCTTTTGAGATTCATTAGAATTGGAAGTCTCTGAGGTCTGCTAACCAGAAATGACAGGAGAAACCAAAAGAACATTCATCATGAGATGTGGGCCTATTTGAACCAGAGTGTCCCAGTTATCCTCACGAACTTAAAGAAATGTTCTAAAACTTAGAAGTATACAAATATTACAAGTAGACAGCATCCCACAGCTTGTTTTTATTCAAGATTGTCTGAAATGAATCTTAGGAATCTGCTTTTTATGTGGCTTTAAAATAGTTACTTAAAATTTGCACAGTATAGGGCTGGGGTTGTGGCTCATGAGAGGCGCTGGGTTCAATCCTCAGCACCACATAAAAACAAATAAATAAAATATAGGTAAAAAAATTTACAAAGTATAAGCCATTTATTGTGGTGTACAGAAAATATTTATCATATATGTACTGTGTACCAGTCACTGTTCTACACAATGAGGATAGAAGAGGGAACAACAACAACAAAAAATTAACTCCCTGCTCTCATGGAGTTTCCAGTCCCAGGGGAGCCACCTAAGAAAATTCATAAATAATTTTAGGTGATAGCCAGACACAGTAGCACACTGTAATCCCATCAACTCAGGAGGCTGAGGCAGGTGGGTTATAAATTCAAAGCCAGCTTCATCAACTGGCCCTAAGCAACTTAGCAAGACCCTGTCTCAAAATAAAAATAAAAATGACTATGGATGTAATTCAGTGCAAAAGTGCCCCGGGTTACATTCCTAGTACCTAATAATAATAATATATCATAATAAACATAATAATAATTTCTCTATTATAATTGATATAATGTGTTATAATACACATAATAATTATCATTATTCCAGGTGATTATAAATTCTGGGAAGAAAATAAAGCAAGAAATACAAAAAAGTTGGGAATGCTGACAATTCAAACAGGGGGTCAGACAACTCCTTTCTAAAAGATACTAACGTGGGCTGAGAGTTAAATGATTGGGGGGTGGGGGGGTAGCCAGTCATGCTAAGATCTTGGAGAACATTCCAGTCTGAGAGAACAGCAAATGGAAAAGCCATGAGACTTTTTTTTTTTTTCAAAGTAGTATGGTGTGCACAAATTCATTCAATTTTCCATTGAAAAAGTATTAATTGGGTGCTTATTGTATGTCAGGCATATATTAGGTTCTTTAGGATTCATCAATTAACAGACCAAAGGAAAAAATACAAAAATTTGTGCCTTTATGGTACTTTCACTCTGATACACTTGAAGAAGAAGGAGAAGGAGAAGAAAAAGAAAATGAAGGGACCAGAGTTGCTGAACACAGGACAAAGGTCATAGTGATACAAGACAACTTGGGAAACCAGGGAACAGATCATGTAAGACTTTGTGGTATTGGAGTTGTTTTAAGTTCATTTTAAGCAAAGGAATGAAACAATTTTTTTTCTAAGATAACTCTAGCCACTCTGATGCTTATTTTGTTGGTGGAGGGTACAAGATACTAGAGGCAAGGAATATATATTTCAATGTGCTCTAAGTAGAAAATGATGGTGATCTTAACCAAAACAGGAGCATGAATGAGGGGACATGTGTAAGCACAGATATATTTTGGAGATGAAACCAGAGAACTTGCAAATGGATAAGATATGGGATGTTTGCTGCTAAAGACAAGAGAATGATCAAAAATTACTTAAAAAATTGAGACTTGAGCCCAGCATGGTGACACACACCTACAATCCCAGCAGCTGGGGAAGCTGAGACAGGAGAATCATGAATTCAAAGTCAGCCTCAGCAATGGTGAGGTGTTAAGCAACTCAGTGAGACCCTGTCTCTAAATAAAATACAAAATAGGGTTGGGGATGTGGCTCAATGGTTGAGTGCCCCTGAGTTCAACGCCTGGTACTCCCCCTACCAAAAAAAAAAAATTGAGACTTGACCAAGTAAATGCTGGTATCTTAACTGAGACTAGAAAGAATGGGAGAAATATGGTTAGATAATTGTAAGAAGTTATATTAAGTTTGAAGTATCTTTTGGGGCCTCCTAATACTTACCTAAGGCTATGTTCTTATACTAACTATATAGAAAGATGAGAGTATGCCAATTGTACACCTCAGCCCAAGCCCTGTGCCTGGTCTGTATTGTGAATGGGGAGACATAGAGGAGAAAGAAAGGGAGGGAGGGAAGGAAGGAGGGGAAAGAAAGCGAGAGAAAGAAATATTTTTTTCAGAAATCCAAAAAGAGACACTATAAGGGCAGCTGGGTTTCAAGGGAGGAATAGGGGCTGGAAATAAAATTTTGAAATCACCAAATTTAAGCTTTATTTAGCTACATAGACTTAGAGCTGGGATGTAGTTCAGAGTTGGAGCATTGCCCAAATACATATTAGCTGAGGTCTAATTAGTTGCAGCCATCTAATGACGATTAGAGAAGAAACAGAAGCCTGACATGACTATAAATCTAGCTACCTTGGAGGATTTCAAGTTCAAGGCCAGCTTGGGCAATCTAGCCAAACTCTGTCAAATAAAATAACATAAAATAAAATAATGACAGGGGATGTAACTCAGTGGTACAGTATTTGCCTGGCGTGTGTGAAGTCCTGGGTTCTATCACTGTTATGGTTTGGATATTAGGTGTCCCCCAAAAGCTCATGTGTGAGACAATGCAAAAAAAGTTTAAAGATGAAATGATTGGATTATGAAAGGTTTTACCTAATCAGTACATTAATCCTCTGACAGGCAAGTAGGGTGTGGCTGGAGGAGGTGGGTCTCTAATTGTGTGCCTTTGCGGTTTATATTTTGTCCTTGTTCTCTCTTTCTCAGCTTCTTGGTGCTATGTCCTAAGCCACTTTCTTCCACCACACTCTTCCCCATGATGTTCTATCTCATCTCCAGCCCCAAGGAATGGGGCCAGCCTTTTGACTAAGACCTCTGAAACTGTGAGCCCCAAAATAATATTTTCCTCTTTTAATTGTTCTTCTCAGGTCTTTTTGGCCACAGCAACAAAAAATCTGGCTAAAAACAATCTCCAATACTGAAAAAAAGAGAAAGAGAATATATATAGGAAAGACAAGAGTGCTAGGACTAACTAAGTTCTTTGGAGCTGCTGAATTTTAGAGATAAGTGACAGGAGGATAGCCATCAAAAGCTGAACAGAACCAGGCCTGGTGGTATATGCAGGTAGTCCCAGCTGCTTGAGATTTGGGAGTCAGAGGCAGGAGGATCACTTGGGCAGCAGTTGGAGGCCAGCCTTGGCAACATAAGAAAAGAAAACAAACAAAGAGCACCAAAGTTATTGGGGAAGAAAAAAAAACTCATCATTACAGAGAAAACCAAAAGGAATGCTGGAGAAAAAAATCATATGACAGCAACCATATCATTATTAAATTTTTTCAAGCAAGAATTATTCATGGATAATAAATATAATTGGTGAATTTCAATATCAATATGTTCTCAAAATATCTCCCCAAAACAGCCAAGCATGGTGCACATAATCCCTGTGACTGGGGAGGTGGAGGCAGGAGGATAAGAAGTTCAAGGCCAGCTTCAGCATCTCAGAGATCCTTAGCAATTTAGTAAGCACTTGTCTCATAAAGGGGACGGGGTCTGGCTCAATGGGAAAGCTCCCCTGGGTTCAACCTCCAGTACCCCCAAAAAATGTTCCCCAAAAGAACCCCACACACACACGGTGCTAAGTTTAGAATTTATAGCCTAGGCAAGCACTTGACCACTCATCTACAACCCCAGCAGCCCCACAAAGATACTTATTAATTACAAAGAGAAAAGCAATAACCTCACAGTGGAAAAGTCTGCAGATAATTATCTTAGCCTGTTGATCAAAACTAATATACTCACAGCTTGGTATACTCACTGCCTCAGCCTCCCCAGTAACTGGAACTACAGGTGTGCAACATCACACTCAGTGATGATTGAGTTTTAATGTCCCGTGAAATGTGCCTCCCACAAGACTTGCTATGATGTGGGCACATCTAATGTGAAAAAAAGTAACAAAAAAAATATTATGAAACACAAACAAAACCCAAAAAACTGTTGCAGACTAAAGGAGCCTAAAAAGTATTGAGTAAATGCATGCCCTGATTAGATCAGACCTGGGGGGGGGGGGGGGACTGAGTTTGTTTATTTGTTTTGTTTTTGTTTGGTATTGGGGATTGAATCCAGAGGTGCTCAATAACTGAGCTACATTCTCCAGCCCTTTTTATTTATTTATTGTTTTATTTTTGAGACAAGGTCTTGCTGAGCTGCTTAAGGCCTCACTAAATTGCTGAGGATAGCTTGGAACTTGTGATCCTCCTGCCCCAGCCTCTCAAATTGCTGGAATTATAGGCTTGAACACAGAACCTGGGAAACACATTTTTTAAAAAATAAACTTATGAGCGATGTTAGTGGGACAATTGGTACAACTTAGAACAGCATTGTACATGGAAGTAAGATCTATATATTAGACAATAATCCCATATGAATGATAATTTTCTGATTTGACCATTGTAGATACATAAAAAACCGTATCCTTCCTTTTAGGAAATATATCTTGAATTACTTATACTCAATTCAGAAAAGAGAAAATACATACATTTATATGCAGAGAGTGAGAATGAAAAATCATGCATATGAGATTTCTTTTCTGGGTAGGCGTGAGATAGAGATTGAACCCATGGCCTTGCACACACTACTACTGAACTATACCTAGCAAAATATGAAAATTCTTGTATTGTTTTTACAACTTTTCTGTAAGTTCGAAATAAAACAAGATACTATAAAAAAAGAAAAAAGCAAGTGAGGCATAAGAGCAGTTTGAGGCCAGCCTGGACAACTTAGTGAGAACCTATCTTGAAATTTTTAAAAATTTAAAAAGCTGGGGATGTGGTTTAGCGATAGAGTGCCTGCTTGGCATGCACAATACCCTGGATTAAAGCCCCAGTCCCACAAAACAAAGGAACAAAAAATGCCAATCATCTGGTTACAGGCCTGCGTGGTGAGGTCAGGCAATGACAGCAGTAAACAACTTTTGTGGCAACCTGGTGGGCTGCAGAGAAAGAACCAAGGAGTTTGTGTCCCAACCAGCATTGTTCAGAGCTTCAAATTTAGAATAAAAAGATTCAAAAGTAAAAGAGGGGCTGAAGATACAGCTTAGTTGGTAGAATGCATGCCTCTCAGGCACAAAGCCCTGGGTTCAATACCTAGCACCACCAAAAATTTTTTTAAAAAATGGGTAAAAGAGGCCAAAGAGATGTAGGTATGGGTGACCATGAATGTAACTGAGAATTCAAAATTTATGCCGAAAGCCCAGCAACAGCCAACTCAAGGAGGAAGGAAAGGGAAAGGGAATGAGGCCTGCCCACAACATGGATTTTGGTCATCTAACTTCTAGAACTGAGAAAGAATATCTTTCTGTTGTTTTAAGCCACCCAATCTATTGTACTTGTTAATGACAGTCATAGAAAACTAATTCGATATTATAAAGGGAATAAAACTATGTGGTACAAGACTGAAGGTGGGGAGGAGAAAGAAATTATCTGAATGTAAACAGCTGGGATTTTGAGCCATCAACAATGTATGTTTGTTCCTATTTGTACTGGGGATTGAACCCAGGGGCACTTTGTCAGTGAGCTACATCCCCAGCCCTTTTTTGGTGAGATTACAAGGATTACAGGCATGTGCCACCATGCCCAGCACAACAGCTCTTTATATATTTATTCATTTTTGTTGTTGTTGATTATGATCATATTGTTCTTTTTGTTTGGGGGATTTTTTGCAGTGCTGGGGATTGACCCCAGAGCCTGGTACATGCTGGGCAAATGCTTTACCATTGAGCTACATCATCCCTACCAGCCCCCCCCCCTTTTTTTTTTTTTTTTTGTGTGTGTGTGTGTGTGTGTGTGTTACTGGGCATTGAACTCACCCCCAAACCATATCTCCAGCACCATCACCCCCTTTTAAAAATTTTGATACAAAATCTTGCTAAGTTTCTCAGACTGATCTCAAACTTGAAATCCTCTTTCTCATCTTCCCAAGTAGCTGGGATTATAGAAATGGGCCACCATGCTCAGCTTGGAGGTGATTTAATATGAAAGATTTGGACCTTAATTTAGATTTTGAAATGAAGGAAGCTGTTCCTATGTATGCTAATGAGTTGCCTGGGAGTTGGAAGCCACTAGGTAGCTTCAGGATGGCAGCCAAGGCTAGATTAGAGGGTTAGGACTTCTAGCCCCACTACCCCCAAAGGTTAGGTTGATCACCAATGGCTAAGGATTTAATCAAACGTGCATATGTAATGTGATTTTCATAAAAACCCAAAAGGAATGGGATTTGGAGAATTCAGGTTAGCTGAGCATGTGGGAGTTCCTGGAGAGTGGCATACTCAGAGAGGGCATGGATGCTATTACGGTTTAAATATGAGGTGTCCTCCCAAAACTGATATGTAAGACAATCCAAGAATGCTGGGAAGTGAAATGATTAGATTAGGAGAGCTGTATCCTAATCTGAGGATTAATCCCCTTGAATAGATTAACTGGGTGGTAACTGAAGTCAGGTGTGGTTAGAGGAAATAAGTCAGTGGGTGTGTGCCTTTGGTGTTTATATTTTGTTCCTGGCAAGCTGAGCTCACACTGCTTCCAGGCTGTCATTAACTGAGAAGTTTCCTTCTCCACCATGATATTCTTGCCTCATCTGGGACCAAGCCATGAAGTTGACCACCCATGGACTGAACCTCTGAAACAGTGAGCCAAAATCATATTTTCCTTCTCTAAGTTGTTTTTGTCAGGTGTATTGGTCACAGTGATTCAAAACTGACTAAAACAGATGTTTTGTATCCCTTTCTCATAACTTGCCCTATGCATCTCTTCATCCAGTGTTTATCAATATCCTTTATAAAAAAAACTTTAAACATTAAACGTTTCCCTGAATTCTGTGACCTGCTCTAGCAGATTAATGGAACCAAAGGAGGGTGTTGTGAGAAGAACCTGGGATTTAGAGTTGGCATCTAAAGTGTGGGACAGTCTTGGGGACTGAGCCCTCAATCTGTCGAATCTGACACTTTCCAGGTAGACTGCTTCACAACTGAATTGGATAAGAGGATACCCAGCTGGAGTCTAGTGCTGTAAAGTTGATTCCTTTCTTGATGTAGGGAGAGGGGACTCCATATCTTCGGTCAGAGAAGTCTTCTGTATTAATTGTCGTGTGGAAATATAATAGGAGAAACCAAGTTTGTTATTTTCCCTCAATGTATCCTCAGAGCTATGTTCATCCTATTTGTAGTAGTTTTCTTTATGGGCAATCATTTTGAGGAGTCTTTTCCCAGAATTAAGTTAATAGGCACCTGAGAACGGTACAAAAGACAAACCATAGCATTTAAGAAATGTTGGAAAGCATCCAGTCAAAATAAAATCTTCAGCATTCAAAAAAAAAAAAGAATGTAATGAATATAGACAAACCTTTAGCCTGAAGCAATACTTCATAGATATTGAGCAAATGCATATTGGAGAGAAATAATATGCATATGCCCAATGTAGTCAAGAATTTTCCTCTTCCCCCAAATGATATCCACCCCCACCTTTCTTGTGGTGCTGAGACTGAACCTAGGGCCTCTGGCATGCTAGGCAAATGTTCTATCACTGAGCTCCATCCCCATCCCCACAAATGTTCTGTTAAGGCTAGGGGTGGAGCTTAGTGGTAGAGCATGTATCTTGCATGCTTAAGGACCTGAGTTCAAGCCCCAGTACCAAAAGAAAAGGAAAAGAAGAAGAAGAGGAAGAAGAAGAAAAAGAGGAAGAGGAAGAGGAAGAAACAGGAGGAGGAGGAGAAGAAGAAGAAGAAAAAAAAAAGAAAGAAGAAAGAAGGAGAAGGAGAAGAAAAGCCACAAATGTTGGGGCTGGGATCTGTGGGGGCTCAGTGGTAGAGCGCTCGCCTAGCATGTACGGGGCCCTGCGTTTGATCCTCAGCACCACATAAAAATAAATGAATGGAATAAGGTATTGTGTCCAATTACAACTAAAAAAATAAATATTTTTAAAAAGAAAAGCCACAAATGTTCTCTTGAATCCCATCCCTCTTTTTTTTTTTTTTTTTAATTTATACCAGAGATTGAACCAAGGGCAACTTAGCTACTAAGCCATAAGGACAGTCCTTTTTAAATTTATATTTTTGA
Source organism: Ictidomys tridecemlineatus (assembly GCF_052094955.1). Taxonomy (NCBI): domain Eukaryota; kingdom Metazoa; phylum Chordata; class Mammalia; order Rodentia; family Sciuridae; genus Ictidomys; species Ictidomys tridecemlineatus. Next base: position 113,320,643 of record NC_135480.1, read on the forward strand.
GGCAGGGTCTCACTAGGTTGCTTACAGCCTCACTAAGTTTGTTGAGGCTGGCTTCAAACCTGTGATCCTCCTGCCTCAGCCTTCTGAGCCGCTGGAATTACAAGCATGTGCCACCATGCCTAGTCCCATCCCTTGTTTTACATTTAAGAAGCTTTATATAAGTGATGAATGTGGAAAGGCCTTCAGCTATAATTGAAAACTTCACACTCAACATTCTAGGAACAAGCCTTATGAAAATGAGAAAGCTTCTAGTAAAATGTCAAGCCTCGTTAGACACCAAGGACATGCTGGGAAAAACCCCTGTGCATGTAAGAAAAGTGGGAAAGCCCTCTGTAGCACATCAAATCTCACAGAACATGAGAAAATGCATATAGGGAAGTATCAGTGTAGAAGTGACTTTAGCTTGAAACAACACCTGATCCGAATGTTCACACTGTAAAGAAACACTATGAATGTAATGAATGTGGGAAATCTTCAGTCAGAAGAAAATTTCGTTATTCATCAGATAATCCATACAAAGTAGAAATTGTTTGGATACAGTAACATGAGAAAGCTTTTAGAAAGAATCCAGGCCTCATTAGGAACAGAGAATTTATACTGGCAATAAACTGTACTACACATGTAAGAAAGGCGAGAAAGCATTCAGTGGTAAATAAAATTTTACTGGGTATGAAAAAATTCATATTTGAGGGATACCCTATAAAGACAATGAATGTGCCACAATCTTCATGTAGAAGTTGTACCTCACTAAATATTATAATATTCCTCCGGGAGAGAGACCCCTGAATGTTGAAAAAGGATGTCTTTCCAATCACATTGCTTATTATTCATGTGAGAACCCATACAGGTGGTTGTAGTGTAGATCTGGAATGTCCCCCAAAGGCTCCTGGGAGGAAAACTTGGTTCCTAATGCAGCAGTGTTCAGAAGTGGGGCTTTGGGGGAGTAATTGGATCATGAAAGCTCTAATCTCATCAGTGAATTAGTCCATGGATAGAGTCATAGCTGAATGGACTTTTAAGAGGTGGTAGAAACTACTAGGGGTGGGATCTAGTTGAAGGGAATAGATCCTTTGGAACATGCTTTGGAGGACTATATCTTGCCCCAGGTCCCTTCCTCTCTTTCCCTGCTTCTCAGACACCATGAGACAAGTAACTTTGCTCTGTCATTCCCTTCCTCTATGATGTTACTGTGTCACCAAAGGCCTAGAAACAATGGAGCCAACTGGCCACAGACTGAAACCTCTAAATCCATGCGTCAAAATACATCTTCTCTCCTCAAAGTTGATTTTCTTTCTTTCTTTTTTTTTAAGGATGTCTGCTCTCTCTACTCTCTTTTTCTTTTTTTTTTAATTGATTTTTTAAAAATAAATGACAGCGGGAATGCATTACAATTCTTTAAAGTTGATTTTCATAGGTATTTTGTTTCCATGACAAAAAGCTCACTGACACACAGGCCATATACAATGTAAGATGTGCGATAAAGTCTTCCCTCAATTTTTAGATAATGCTCTACTTGTGAGCACTGGTGGGGGGCGGGGACTATTACAGTAGACATGGAATAACTCTCAAACAGAAGTCATGCCACATTAGAAACCAGTGAATTCATACTCTTAGAATCTTATGAAAAAGCTTCATCAGGAATTCATATTTTATAGCACATCAGATAATTCATTATAGCAGTAGGAGAAACCTTAAGCAGCAACTTTATTTTACAAAACACCAAAAATTTTTAATAAGGAAAAGTTTCATCAGATAATGGAAATTGGGTCTAGAATGCTATCATAGCAAACCTTAATGCCAAGTTTTAAAAGCATTCTATTTGAATGTTAGTAGCAAGTGATGGATGCTATTACCCTACTGCTAATTTGCATGGTCCTAGAGAGAGTAAGTAGTGCAATTTCTTTTTTTTTTTTTTTAAAGGTTTTTTTTTTGTTTTTTTGTTTTTTTTTTTAAAGATAGAGTGAGAGAGAGGAGAGAGAGAGAGAGAATTTTTAATATTTATTTTTTAGTTCTCGGTGGACACAACATCTTTGTTGGTATGTGGTGCTGAGGATCGAACCCGGGCCACACGCATGCCAGGCAAGCGCGCTACCGCTTGAGCCACATCCCCAGCCCCAGTGCAATTTCTTTATATGTTTACAAACATATGAACAAAAAGACTAAATTAAAGACTTAAATATAACAACAAAATAGTAAAAATTCTACAAAACAATATAGGATGTGGTGTCTCTTCACAGACAACAATGACTTTTTTCACCAAAATTTGAAACCAAGGAGTTATAATGTAAAAGGTTAAAAAAATTTTAAAGCTACAATGGAGACAATAGGCATATTTTAATTAGCTGTAAATAAACATTTTGGCAATATATCTCATAAACAATTTTAATAAACAATAAGTGAAATTTTTTGCCATACAGAGAACAAAGAGCCATTCTATTTCTTTTGTCTATGTTTTTGTGGTGACAGTGTTTGAACCCAGGGCCTTGCACATTCTAAGTACATGCTTTAACAATGGAGCTACATCCACAGTCTCAGTAATTTCTTTCTTTTTTTTATTATTAGTTGTGAGCAGATTATGCTAAGTGAAGCTAGCCAATCCCTTAAAAATAAATGCCAAATGTCTTATTTGATATAAGAAGAGCAACTCAGTAATTTCTTAAAATTTTATAAGAGGAGGCTGTGGGTATGGTGGTGCATACCTGCAATCCCAGGTATTTTGGAGGCTGAGGCAAGAGGATCATAGATTCAAGACCAAACAGTTTAGGGAATGGAGCTCAGTGGTAGAGCGTTTTCTACCATGAGTCAATCCTTGTACTGAAAAAAAAAAAAAAAAAAAGGAAGAGGCAAAACAACCCAATGGTAAAATAAACAAAGAGAATTAAAATTTCAGGGAGAAGGAAGGCGAGGAATATGACCCAGTGATAAAGCACTTTTGAGGGTTTGATCTCTAGCATCTCAAAAAGAAAAAGGGGTAGAGAGCAAACTTCAGTTAACAGATGAATCCAAATGCCCAAAATCATATTTAGAGATGCTCAAACCAGGCTTGGTGGCTCAGGTTTGTAATCCCAGCAACTCAGGAGGCTGAAGCAGAAGGATCTTAAGTTCAAGGCCAGCCTGGACAACTTAACAAGACCATGTCTCAAAATGAAAATTAAAGCGTTGGTTCAATTCCAAGTAGTGTGGTGGGGAGCTAAAACTTAAGGTATCGTGAAAATTAATTATTAGATATATCACTCATATTCTTCAGAGAGAAAAAGCTTTTAAAAAGCAATAGCATCTATTTTTAGAGTACTTGCATATAATATTGGTGGCAGTATGACTTGTTCCAGTCTACTTGTGATGCAAGGTCATAATATCAATTAAAATTAAATACATTTATAGGTATTTAGATATTTCAGATTATATCTATGATGAAGTTCAACAAATGAACTTCCCAAAATATGACTGTCTAGTGTGTCAATTATTTTATTTATTTTTAGTACTGGGAATTGAACTCAGGGGTAGTTTACCTCTAGAGCTATATCCCCAGTCATTTTTATTTTTTGAGTCTTACTGAGTTTATTTTTTGAGTCTTACTGAGTTGCTGAAGTTTTCACTAAATTGCTGAGGCTTGTTTCAAATTTGTGATCTTCCTGTTTCAGACTCCAGAGTTACTAGTATTACAGACATGTGCCACCTGGCTTTATTGTTTTAAATTATAAGCACTTGAAGAACAGCAGTTGCTGAAAGAGGCTTTATTCTGACATTTCTTTATCTGTTTAAAGACCAGACAGACCTTCTGAAGAATAAGACAAGTACCTTTGGTCCCTCCTTAAGTATTTATTAACCAAACTCTTATCTTTAAGGAGAGAGATTAAAGAATGTAATCATACTTGACAGATTTTGTCACAAGATATTGGCCATCTCCTGGACCCATTAAATTCCCAAAGAAAATAATTTACTATTATCTAATCATTGAGTCCCCTCACTCACCTGAAATAATTCACTGCTCTTCAAAATGGTCACCTTCCTACCTTCCTCTGTGAAAAACAGTATATAAGCATCTGGACCCCACTGGATTATTAGGTAGCAACAGTCCTAATTAATTGTGCATATTTTTATAATAATTAATATATTAATAATTGTGCATATTTTTTCTTTATTTATCTGTCCATTTTTTTGTTTATCCCAGAAAATGTTCAGAGGAGGTAGGAGAAGCTTTCCTTTTGCTTCTATATTTATAAGATGCTTTAACTCAGCAGTCCTCATTCTGAGATTCTATCTGGAAGAAAGAAAATCACCAATACAAGGCATTTGATGCAGCATTCTTCATAATAGAAAGAAATTGGAAATAGTTAAATAATAATGGTATATTATGACTTAAAATAGTATATAGTAGTGAAAGATAATGAACTAGAGCTTTATCAGTGGACTTGGAGTAATTTCTGAGAAATACTGATGAATAAAAAAGGCAAAGTAAAAAAAAGCATACGGTATCAGTCAGGGCTCAAATAGAAAAGCAGAACTAGTAGGAATTTATTACAGGAAGTTAGCTTACAGGATTGTAGGGAAATTCTAGGCAAATCTGAGATCTGTAGGCTGGGCAGTCAGGCAGGCAGCAGGCACTCTGCACAGATGAATCAGCTGGAATTTCTTCTTCCTAGAAGGCTCAGTTACGTTCCTAAGGCATATTTCTTTCTTTCTTTCTTTTTTTTTAAATCTTTATTTTATTTTTATGTGGTGCTGAGGATCAAACCCAGGGCTTCACATGTGCTAGGCATACACTCTACCACTGACCCACAACCCCAGCCCTCTTTCTTTTCTTTTTTCTCTCTGTTTAGTGGCTAGGAATAGAACCCAGGGCCCTGTGCATGCTGGGCAAGCTCTCCACCACTGAGCTACACTCCCACTCCATGTGAAGGCCTTTCAAATGACTGAATGAGGCCCCCTCAGATCATCTAGGATAATCTTCTTCCCTTAAAGTCAATTGATTATGGACTTTAATCAATACAAAAATACCTAAACATCAACACTTAGATTAGTAATTGTTGGAACAAGCAAATCAACACATAAAGCTGACCATCTCAGGTGTAATGTTTCATTTTATTTCTACATTTGATCTTAGCCAAAAGGCCAAGAATCAATGAGATGTTTAATTCTTGTAAAGCAATGAGAAAAACCTGCGTGGTACTTTCCCTTTATTCATAGTTTCATTTTCCACAGTTTCAATAACTGTAGTCAACTGGACAGCAAAAGTAGCATGAATTTCTTCTTCTTTCTTCAGTTTGACAGATTTGTTTGCTGTAGATCTTAGCAACATCTATTAAATTCTTTCCTTAACAACTTAAGAATTTTCACCTTTTCACTTAAAGAAAGCAGTTTAAAGCATATTCAAATAATCAGAATCACTATTATTGTGCTTTTGGGCCATTACTGGATTGCTGAGAGCCATAGCCCAGTCAGAATGACGCATGGCATTTCTGCCAAAACGGAGTGGTTGAGAGGTGACAACAGCAAGTTCCCGTTGAGTTCTGCTTGAGCTCTCTCAGGGATTCCCGGAGAGTTCCCATTGGTTGGGAAAGTTCCTGAGGAGGGATATTTCCGGTTGCTGGTTCCTGGAGAGCCGCGTGATTCCAGAGAGTTCCCGGGGAGCGTGTGTGGAGTTCAGAAATAAAGTTTGTTCCTGCTTGAGTGGCTCGTGATTTGTGCCCAGCCAGACTGCAGCACTGGATAAAATCAAGTTTAGTTGAATACAATCATTTCCCCCAAAGTTGATCTGACAACTAAGGTAGCATTTTGAGAGACAGAGCAGTCATATTCATATAACTTTTATTTACAGTATATTGTTATAATTGTTCCATTTTATTATTGCTAATCCCTTACTACCCATTTGCAAATTAAACTTTACATGGGATGTTATGTATGTATAGGAAAAAAAACATAATACACACACACACACACACACACACACACACACTATATACACACATATATGATTCCAGATATGCATTTGGAACATCTTAGAGCATATAGATAAGGGAAGATGACTATAGATATATATATATATTCAAATATCTGAATATTTGTAAATATCTGAATATTTGTAAATATATATATATTCAAATATATGAATATTTGTAAATATATATATATATAACCTATATATTGTACATATGGTTGAGCTTGAAGAAAAAAATATTGTACAGTTACCAAGGTATGTGAGTTAGAGTGATATAGGCAGATAGGCAGAGGACTAGGAGAACCAAGTTTAAAAAAAAAAAAGGAAGAGAAGAAAAAAAAAGACTGCAATATGGAAAACAAAAAATCCAGATATATAATATTATCACATTTATGAATTTATGTAAAATAATCTATGTACATATAAAAAATGGGGGCTGGGATTGTGGCTCAATGGCAAAGCACTTGCCTAGCACACATGAGGCACTTGGTTTGATCCTCAGCATCACATACAAAAAATAAGCAAATAAAGACACGCTGTCCATCTGAATATTTTTCTTGTAGATGGACACAATACCTTAATTTTTTAAAAAAATCTTTTTATTTGTTTATTTATGTGGTGCTGAGAATCAAACCCTGTGCTTCACACATGCTAGGCAAGTGCTCTTCCACCAAGCCACAACCCCAGCCTCTGCAAAAAAATTTTTTTTTAAAGAGAGAGAATTTTAATATTTATTTTTTAGTTTTCAGTGGACACAACATCTTTGTATGTGGTGCTGAGGATCGAACCCAGGCCGCACGCATGCCAGGCAAGTGCGCTACCGCTTGAGCCACATCCCCAGCCCTGCAAATTTTTTTTTAATTAAAAAAATGATGTACATACACTTGAGCAAGTATTCAATAAATTATAAAAAGTCTTTGGTTAAAAAATATTCATTGCTTGGGGCTGGGGTTATGGCTCAGTGGTAGAGCACTTGCCTAGCCTGTGTGAGACACTGGATTTGATTCTCAGCAGTGGATATAAATAAATGAATAAAATAAAGGTCCACCAACATCTAAAAATTTTTTTAAAAAGTAATCTTTCTTATTAATTTTTATTTTCTTTTTAACTTTTATTTTATTTTTGCTTTTTCGTAGTTCTAGGGATGGAACTCAGTTGTGCTCTACTATTGAGCTACATCAAAGAGAAGTGAAAGTGTTTTTATTAAATACGTATTTTAATTTTAATTTAATTTAATTTTTAAGAATGAAAAGAGTAGGGCTGGGGTTGTAGCTCAGTGGTGGAACCCTTGCCTAGCACATGTGAGGCACTGGGTTCCATCCTCAGCACCACATAAAACATGAATTATAAAGTAAAGGTACTGTGTCCATCTACTACTTAAAAAAAAAAATGAATGAAAGGAGTAGGATTTATTCAAGTGTGAAAAATAGAACCAGAACTACTTCAGAGGCAAGAGGATACCCATAGGGGTTTCTTAGATACCTATTTTGGGAGAGGGGAAAGGACTTACCAGGGTTTGAACTCAGGGGCACTCGACCACTGAGGCACATCCCAACCCTTATTTTGTATTTTATTTGGAGACAGGGTCTTACTGAGTTGTTAAGCACCTTGCTTTTGCTGAGGCAGGCTTTGAACTCATGATCCTCCTACAACCAAAAGCTCGGTCCTTATCCTTGAGGTCAATTCAATAACGAAGACAAGATATTGAGAAAAAGGAAAAAGGTTTATTGCTTTGCTAGCAAAGGAGAAACACAGGGGACTCCTGTTCCAAAGGCTGTGATCTGCCTATTCTTAGGAACAGGGGGCTTTTAGAGGTGATTCAGAAAAAATGAGATTAGGGAGGAAGATCAGGAAGGATGTTAGGGAAAAGAAGATCAGGGAGAAGTTCAGGGAAAAGAAGATTGGGAAAAGGAAAAAAAAAGATATAAGTTTCAAAGCTACTAGGGATATAGTCAAAGCATCAAGTAAACCCCTGTGACACTCCTGCCTCAGCCTCAAGCCACTGGGATTACAGGCATAGACCACCATGCCCAGCTAAATACCTATTTTAAAACACAACAGTATTGGGAGTGAGGGGTCTGTGTCTTGGCAGTATAGTGCTCACCTAGCACATTCGAGGCCGGGGGGTTCGATCCTCAGCATCACGTAAAATAAAATATATTATGTCCAATTACAACTAAAAAATAAATAATAACAAAAACCACAATAGTATCTATATCTATACTAATCTCCTAGGAACAGATTACCATTAACTAGAAGACTTGAAATCAACAGACATTTGTTTCTCAGAGGTCTGGAATCTAGATGTCAAATCAACGTATTGACAAGCTGAATTTCTTCCGAAGACTCTGGGGAAAAATCCTTCTTCCCATTTCCTAACTTCTAAGGCTGCCAGCATTCTTTGGCATTCCTTGGCTTGTCATTTCATCACTCCAATTTCTGCCTCTGTTTTCACATGACTCTCCTCCCTACCTGTGTGTCTCCAAATACCCTCTCCTCACAAGGACAACCACCCTTGGATTTAAAGTCTCTTCTGAATTTAATTGCATCTTAATGGACCCTATTCCCCCAAAAAAGCCACATTCCCAGGTGAAGAATGGAGTTAGAACCTGAAAACATCTTTTGGGGGGAATATGGTCAAATCCACTATAATATTTTACCTGGGATAATTAACTTAAGCATTCCTTTTAGAAGGAGATAATGGGATAGTTCATGTGCAAGGCCTAGGTTCAATTCCTACCATGGGGGGAGGCAAAAATATGCCATATTTATTGCAATTACTTAACACTGCCCTGGAAGTTCAAACCAATGCAATAAAATATAAAACAAAAATGAGATAATTATTAGAAAAGAGAAAATAAGCATCATCATATGCAGAAATCCAAAGACGTGTTGGTACAGCTGAGTGTATAAGATTTTGAACGCTGGGCTCTGAGTTCAATACCCAACATAGGGTAGGGAGGTAGGTTTGACTGTTGACCAGACACAGAATAATTAAATATAAATTAATAGTTTTCCCTAAACAGTAACAAAAAACATAGGATATGCCATAGAATAATATGTTTATAGCGAGTCTACTATGCACTTTGGTGCTTTAAGAAATAAGATATGTGAGGGCTGGGGATGTGGCTCAAGCAGTAGTGCACTCGCCTGGCATGCGTGGGGCCCGGGTTCGATCCTCGGCACCATATACCAACAAAGATGTTGTGTCCACCAAGAACTAAAAAATAAATATTAAAAATTCTCTCTCTCTCTCTCCTCTCTCTAAAAAAAAAAAAAAGAAAAAAGAAAAAGAAATAAGATATGTGAGATGATTCAGTTATGAAGAGTGACTTCTAGAGGGTTGACATCTCTGCTCCAGTCATGCTCAACCTGCTTCACCATTTTGTCTGTGGTCTGTTCACTTGCCAAGGTTACTTATGTCCTCTTTGTAGCCCTCACTGACAGCTGAAAACACAGCTAAACCATCTGTGCTTCTCTTTCCTCTGATCACACTGGTTGGTCCCCAAACAGTTCCTATGTAGCAACCAGGGGCCCATCCTTATGCTTTTGCTTCAGGGTAAAGAATAACTGGATTTCTGGTTGTTTACTGGAGCAGGTCACGTTCTAGCCAAGTACTTTCTAGCCAAGAGCTGTTAAATACAGACTGTTTTTTTTTTAAAAAAAGCAAAACCTGACCTTTTGCTTACTTTGCCCTTTTTTTATGATTCAGATTCAGTTCTAGGGAACAATGATGGGGGAAATGACAGAAGGGAACAATAGGGAAGGATGGAATAAGACAATTGCTGATTTTTTTTGTTTGTTTTGTTTTTTGGTACCAGGGATTGAACTCAGGGGCATTGGACCACTGAGCCACATCCCCAGCCCTATTTTGTATTTTATTTAGAGACAGGTCTCACTGAGTTGCTAAGTGCCTTACAGTTGCTAAGGTAGCTTCAATCTTGTGATCCTTCTGCCTCAGCTTCCCAAGGTGTTGAGATTACAGGAACTAGCACTGAGACCGACCCCACAACTGTTGATTTTGAGCCAGTAGTTTATTTGTTTTCCTTACAAATCAGAGCAGAAAGGTAGTACTGGGTAAAACAAGAACAACAACAACAAAAGACTTATGAGTAAGCTAAAAAGATATGAATGACTATTTTTCAAAAAAATGACTGCCAGAGAACGTTGAAGAAAACACTTTCTAAGAATTTTCACCAACTAAGCATACAAACATCTTTTTTTTGGTTTACTTAAATTTTAAGTTTTAAAACCCAATGCACGGCAAGGTATTTCTGTTTTGAGTAACTCCCCTGTTTTTTGTATAATGCTTTACAACTTGCCTCGCCTTTCCTATGTATAGCCCCATTTGAGCCAAGTGAGATTGCAAATATAGTGGCTGACCAAATGTTAAAGTAGGGTGAATTGTATGCTGAATGTGGAGAAAAGAAATGGAAAATTTTTTAGAAAATGAAACTCTAAGCCAAATATAGCAAAGATTAAGATCCATGGGAACATGGCTCTGAATATTTATGGGTAATCCATGAATAATCCTTAGAAATAGATATTGCTGATGCAAATCAGATGAAAAAATTTGGATGGATTTTTCCATCACATATGGCTATAAAGCCTATGAGAAGACTAAAAAGGCAGTGATATTGTTATGAGGGCTAGGGATGCATAATTTTAAAGACAAAGTACCACTGGTTAGAGAAATAATCCTTCTCTGCTAGTAAAGAGAACATTTCTCTAATGATTAAAAGTAGAAGACAGAGCTGGGTGTGTAGATCAGTGGTAGAGGATTTGCCTATCATGCAGAGAAGGCCTGAATTTCATCCCTAGAACCACAAAAAAAAAAAAAAAGACAAAGAAAAAAGAAGGAGGAAAGAGAGAGAGGGAGGGAGGGAGAAGAGTAGGAGATAGGAAGAAATGAGGGTGAAAAAATCATTTATATTTTAATGCCTGACTTGATATTTTTTGTGTTAAGTTGCTCAAGCTTTCACTTCTTCTCAGCAACATAACAAGAAACAGACCTTGCATAGATTTCAATTTAAGTTAAGACCTTCCCTCCTTAACAACATTTTTAAAATTTACTTACTCTACTCTCATGGTAATGGAATGTAAATATTCTCTTAACCGCCTTTCCTTATCACATTACAATAACCCTAAGAGCTTGAGAACTAAGTAAGATACTTTGTTCTCAAATCTTAATATTCCAATGTAGCATCCAACAGCTTTTCATTGCCATCAAGACCAAATGTAATTTAAGTTTAATTATTTAAATTTCCTCACCAGAAAGAAACATTAATCACTATTACCTAAAGTGCAATCATTGCTGTTGACCAGATTTATAGAGAAAATAATTTTAGCTTTATTTTAAAAAATAAAACTTTCCTTCTCAGAAAAAGACATACACATACGTAAACATCTGGACAATTCATGTTGTGCTCCTGACCCAATCACTTAGTCCCTTCATAAACAATTTGTTTAAAAGCATTCCCCCAAGTTAGGGAACAAAGTAAGCTCCTAGATTTAATCTTAAATCTATGAATCCCTCTAAATACTGCGTTTGAATTCATATGTGTATTTATTCTAAGGAGAGACTTCATAGTCTCTAGCACATTCCTCAAGGAGGTCAAGACCCATAATAACTAAAAATTGTTTGCCTTATAGTTGCTGAAAACCAAGGGACTTCTATGTTGACTTCACAGATTTCTTAATTGGCTACAGCAGTACTTCCCAAATTTTTATTCAAATAGGATCATCTGGGGATTCTGTTTAAAATGCAGATTATGATTCAGAAGGTCTGGGGTGGGATGTAGAATTCTGAATTCTGCATTTTAAACAAATTCCAAGCATTGTTGTTTCTGCTAGTCCATGGATCACGCTTTGAGAGGTAGCAAAAATATATCATACACGTAAAGAATGTGAGCAGGGTTCAGAAAATTTCACCCATTAAGAATATTCTACTACTGTATTCATCAACACACCCTAATGTCTGGTAAAGACAGGACAGTAAGCAATTACCAGTATTGATTTTTGCCAACTTGGAATAAACAAACATAGAATATATTCATGGGATGGAAAGTTATACCACTTACCACTAGTTAAAGGCCTGAATTGGATTTTTGCAGATGTCATACATCAAGGACGTTCTCTGAATTCTCTAGATTTGATTTTATAGGAGTTTAATAAAATGCTGTCTTTTCCCCACGTACAGACATAAATAGAAATTGATTATGCTCTTGGTCATATTTTATATTAGTGCATTACAATTGTACATAACAGTGGGGCCACTGTTGTGTATTTTTTTAAAAAATAAAATCAATTAAAAAAAAACAGTGGGGTTCAGTTTGACATATTCATAAATGCATATAAGATAGTTTGCTCCATTTTAATCCCCAGTTGGTCATTACTGTTAGTCATTGTTGCCTTGTCTTCAATACTGTGAAATACTGTCTTTTTATTCTCAGGCATATAAAGCCTTGTTATTAACTATTTTAGGAGTAGGTAAAACTGCTGGGGGTATAACTCAGTGGTAGAGCACTTGCCTCATATGTACAAGGTCCTGTGTTCAAACCCAGCACCATGAAGAAAAAGAAAAGTAAAATAATATATTGTATCACTCCAATAGGGACAACATCATCTCTTTCTTACACATTCATCTTATTTTCTTCTCATCTGCTCGTTGTGATTGATTTACCCAAGATTATCAATACCTATCTAGAAGTTTTGTCAATCTCTGAAGCCTAACACAAATACGTAAACCAACAATTTCCATTTCTTATGATTATATAGGTTCCTTGGTACAAACAACAACTTTGTGATCAAAATTTCAATTTTTTCCTCTGTCAAACTCCACAATTAACTGTTTATCAAATCCTATTAAATCATCCTCTCCGTTTTTTTCTAGAGTTATCCAGAATTTCAAATGGTAAAGAAAATAAAGAATTATATCAGTTTTCTCCCCTACAGCCACAATAAAACATGCAGCCTCCCCTCTGAGATCTGAGTGGAAAAGACAGCCATGAGAATAAGATATAAGGAATAGAAATGGGGTTCGCAGGATGGCAGCAGCCTTTAACGCCAGAGACTTCAGAGGCTGAGGCAGGAAGATGACAAGTTTGAAGCCAGCCTCAGCAAGTTAGCAAGATAAGTTATCTTATCTGTCTCAAAATAAAGAGGATTGGAGATATAGCTTGTGGTAGAATGCCTCTGAGTTCAATTCTCAATACAAGAAAAAAAAAAAAGGGGTAACACAGGGCTTAGCATATAGTAAGCATATAATAAATGTTAGTAGTTATCATTGCCGTTGTTACCACTAGCTTCTTCATTCCCCACCTCTGGGCCTCAGGACCCTAGGTTCTCAAGCATACTAGGAACATGCTCCACCACTGAGTGGAAACTCCAGCCCCTCTCCTATCTTGAGCACAAGCTGTTTCTATTCTACTTAATTTCCACACCATTCAGTCAAATTGAGGTACTCATTCATTATATTAACACTGGATATGATCAACCCATAGAGTATTTTAGTTGTATCTTGAAAGATAAATTATTTTGGAAAGGCAGATAGAAAAGGATGAGGGTTTTATCGGTAAGGGAGAAGAAAATGATGTCAACACAGGTAGGGAGATAGGACAGCAGAATATAGCAGAAATTCCATGCTTTTATGGAGGATTAGTGGGAGATACCATAGAAAGCTGGGTTGGAGCTGGATTATTAAGGGGTTTCTGTGACCAGCAAAGAGCAAGCCAAGGAATGTGGAGTACCTTTCTCATGGAAAAACATTTCCAGTACTGGGGATTGAACCCAGGGTCTAGGCAAATGCTCTCCCACTGAGTTTTGTCCCAGCCCTTTTCATTTTATTTGTTTTAATTTTATTTTTAGGTTGTGATACTGGGGATTGAAACTAGGGCCTTGCACATTCAACTTTTTAAAAAAATTTATTTGGGGACAGTATCTCACTAACCTGCCCAGGTTAGCCTTGAACTTGTGATTCTCTTGTCTCAGCCTCCAGAATAGCTGGAATTACAGGTATGACCCTGTACCTGGCCTGAAAAAAATATTTATTTTTTAAAAGGAAAATAAGATGACTAATTCATTTTTCCCATTGTTCCAGCTATAAAAACTTACATAATATGTAATATAATTATATAATATATACTATATTAATAAGTAACAATAGTAATATGACTTTTTCTTGTATGTGTGGTGCTGGGGATTGAACCCAGGACCTGTGCAAGCAAGGTAAACCCTCTACCAACTGAGCTATAGCCCCATGATAGTTACATAATTTTTTATAACTTGAGTTTTTCAGTGCCGGGGTTTGAACCCAGGGCCTCATACATGTTAAGAGTTCTACCACTGAGCTACATCCCAAGCCCTTTTTTTCTTTTGAGCAGAGTCTTAATATTTGTCCAGGCTGTCCTCATATTTGAGATCATCCTGTCACAGCCTCATGCGTGGCTGTGATTACAGGCATGCACCAGCATGCCCTGTCCCAAATTTGGTTTTTGTGTTTTGGGTGTTTGGGTACTGGGAATTGAACCCAGGGGTCCTTTACCATTGAGCTATATCACTAGTCCTTTTTATTTTTATTTTGAGACAGGGTCTCACTAATTGCTTAGGTCCTTGCTAAATTGCTGAGGCTGATCTCAAACTTGCCATCCTCCGGTCTCAGCCTCCCAAGTCTCTGGAATTATAGATGTGCACCACCACATCTGGCTCCTAAATTTGCCTCTTAACTGACACATAAAAACATGGAAATTACTGGGCACAGTAGCACATGCCTGTAATCCCAGCGGCTCTGGAGACTCAGGAGAATCATGAATTCAAAGCCAGCCTCAGCAATGGTGGGGCAGTAAGCAACTCAATGAGACCATTTCTCTAAACAAAATTCAAAATAGGGCTCGGGATGTGGCTCAGTGGTTGAGTGCCCCTGAGTGCCCCCCCCCCCAAAAAAAAACATGAAAATTATAGGGAACCATGTGATGTTTTGATACATGTATACACTGTGATGTTTTGTTTCATGTTTTGTTGTTGTTGTTATTGTTTGGTATTGAGGATTAAACCCTGGAGGGAGGAGGGAGGTTTTACTGCTGAGCTACATCCCAGCTCTTTTATTTTTTATTTTGAGAGAGTCTAAGTTGCTGAGGTCAGCCTCAAACTTTTGATTCTTCTGCCTCAGTTTCTTGAGTTGCTGAGATTACAGGCATGTACCACCATGCCTGGCTCACTATGTGATGTTTAAATCAGGAAATGCCTTTCTCAAACATTCATCATTTCTTTATGGTGAAAACATTCAAAGTTCTTTCTACTACATAATATTTTAAAGTTGTCACAAATTACTTAAAACATACCAAAAGAACAACCCAACATCCCCAATGAATTTAAAATTCACTGGAGCTGGAGATGTACCTCAGGGTGAGAACATGTGCCTAGCGTGCACAAGGCCCTGGATTTAATCCCCAGGACCAAAAAAAAAAAAAAAAAAAAAAAGGGGGGGGGAGGAAGAAAGAAAACATTACCAATGTAATTCATACCCTCTTTGGAATCTTCCTTATTTGCAGCTTTCTCCCTCTTTAACTTTATGTAACCACTTTCTGAAACTTATGATTAGCCAACCCATACATTTCTTTATTTTTATCAAGTATATATGTATCCATGGGGACAGAGTTACTAGGGATTGAACACAAGGGTACTCTATTCTACTGAGATATATCTCCAGCCATTTTTGGAATTTTGAGACAGGTTCTCACTAAATTGCCTAGGCTGACCTCAAACTTGCAATCCTTCTGTCTCAGCCTTCCCAGTTGGTGGGATTACAGGTGTATACCACCATGCCTGGCTTATATGTATCCTTAAGAAATATGTAATATATTTGCATGCTATAATCTTTATATAATTAGTGTCACACAGTATATATGCTACAACTTTCTTTTATTTTTTCTCAATATTATGTTCATAGGAGTTGTCTATATCAAGTCATATTTGTTATTTCATATTTCATTAAATAAATATACCATAATTTCTCTTGTGTTCTTCCATTGCTCAATATTTAAGAGGTGTGCAACTACAAATAAAGTTTTGACAGATATCCTTTGGAAAATTCTATTTATTTTTTCCTCATTTAGGATATTCCCTAGGTATAGATCCCAGAAGTGAAATCACCCAAGAGCATGAACATTTTTAAGATCCTTGCACATTTTGCCACATTGCCTTTCAGAAGGAGCATACAACTTCTATATGGCCACTAGATATGTATTAGTTTTTTGTTTTATCATATACTCACAAGATATGCATGATACTACTAATATTTTCTTGAATTTTAGTTAATTTGCTCAGCAAAAACTGACATTTTGGGGTTGGGTCTGTGGCATAGCAGTAAACACTTGTCTGGCATGTGTGAGACACTGGGTTTGATTCTCAGCACTACGTAAAAAAAAATAAATAAAATAAAGATCCATCGACAACTAATAAAAATATTTTTTAAAAACCTGATATTTTTATTTCTGGTGAACTTGAAATTGAAAAACTTTTCTAGTTACCTATTAATCATATTCTTTTGTGTTCTGTCTTTTTATGCTTTTTGCCTAACAAAACTATTGAAGACAGTGTCTTTATCTCATTTTAATAGCTTTTTATGTAACAATATATTGACTCTGCCAAATTTGCTGCAATTTTTTTCTAGATTTTTTTTTTACAGTAGTTTGTTTGTTTGTTTGTTTATGGTACTAGGGATTGAATCCATGGGTGTTTTACATCCCCAGCCGCTTTAATTTTTTTTTTTTTTTTAAATTTTGAGACAAGTTCTCACTTATGAGTTGCTCAGGCTGACCTCTTACTTGCAATCCTCCTATCTCAGCCTCTTGAGTTACTGGGATTACAGATGTGCATCACCACTCCTGGCTCATGGTTTAGTTTTAAAATAATGGCCATAAGATGTAATCAAACATCTTATAATTTTGTGAACTTGCTTAAATGACTGGTCATTCAATTACAGAAGTGAACAACATGACTTTAAAATTATTAATATATAATTAAAATTTGCAAATGTGTCAGCTAGTATGAAGTTGGCTAAATCTTGTAATTCTCCTGGTAATTTTAATTCACCCATTTTCCAGAGTAGCACTGATGGACTGTTCAATATTTACCTCCCTGTAGTTTGTAAATTATAGATAACCTATGATATCCAATGGAAATCTTTCATTTGTACTTTCTTTGTCTCTTTTGTACTGCTATAACAAAACACCTGACACTGAAATTTTATAAGGAAAAGATGTTTATTTTGGCTCACACATTTAAAAGCTAAAAAGTCTAAACTTGGGTGTCACATCTGGTGAGGGACTCCTGTTGCCTCATAATATGACAGATTACATTACATAGTGGGAAGAAGGTACCATAGAAGAGGTGTGGCCTTGTTTTATAACAATCCTCTCTCATAGTAACCATTCTCTCAAGATCTAACCTACTCCCCAGAGATAAGCATGAATCCCTTCTGAGAGCACACCCCAATGACCTAATTACCTCTCACTAGCCCTCACCTTTTAAAGATCTCAGTACTTTTACACTGGGGACCAAGTCTCCAGCACATGAACCTTTGAAGGTTTTGATATATGTCAAAACCATAACACTTTCCTCATGCAATCTGGGCATTTGGTTTACCATTGAATTACCTTCCTAGTTCCCGCCTTTATTTTCATGTTTTTTTAAGAAAATAACTAGCAGTTCAGGTTTAAATTACCATTAAAATTTTTTAAATTACATTTCATTAGATTAGCTAATATTGGAAAATTGGCTATTTATATATCTTTCTTTTTATTTGCTATTTCTTTATGATTTATACTACTTTTAAAGGTGAACTCTTCTATGATTTTAAAATGAAGACTCAGTATAACTCAGTGGTAGAGCACTAGTCTAGTATATGTTAGGTCCTGGGTTCCATGCCTAGCAATTGAGGGAAAAAAAGTTTTGGCCTTCAAAAAAATTTAAGACATAGGTTGAACTAATCAGTTATCAGTGATTGCACTCTAAGGAGAAAAGTAAAAATATACAGTAATTATTTCCAATTCTTTTTTTTAAATATTTTTTTAGTTGTAGTTGGATACAATACCTTTATTTTATTTATTTATTTTTATGTAGTGCTGAGGATCTAACTCAGTGCCTCACACATGCAAGGCGAGGGCTCTACCACTGAGCCACAACCCCAACTCCTATTTCCAATTCTTATACCTCTTGTGTTATGAAGAAAGACATAGAAATTGGTAGAAGCTTCCTTTGAAGACTTACAGAATTAATATAGCTCTTGACAGGTCAAAACAGCATTATTGAACAATTGCTTTATGTTCAAGTCTGAGCAAATGCTAAAAAATATAGAGAGTGAATAAATAGCCTTTTCAAATAGAGAAAACAGGAATAGTAAGAAATTACATTGCCAAATCAGATTGTAGATGGTCTCTTATGATTTTCTAAAGAAATATGGATTTCATTCTCTAGCAATTGACAACATTGAAATATGTTCACTTATTTTGCTCATCCCATAAGTCACCAGGCATCTTCAGTTTTTAAAATTTATTTATTTATTTATAATTTAAATTTATATATAATTTAAAATTTATTTATTTATTTATTTACTTACTTATTTACTGGAGTTGAACCTCAGGCCACTTTACCACTGAGCTACATCCCTGGACCATTTTTTCTTTCCTTTCTTTTTTTAAATTTTGAGATAGGATCTAGCTAAGGTGTTGAAGCTGTCCTCAAACTTCTGATTCTCCTGCCTCAGTCTCCTAAGTCGTTGGAATTACACGTGTGAACCACAATTCTGGGCTCAGTAGGCATCTTTAAAATACATAGACAAGGCTTGGGATATGTTTGTGTGTGCGTGTGATTTGTCTCTCATGCTCAAGTCCCTGGGTCTTATTTCTAGCCGTGCAAAAATAAATAAATACATCAACTACAGAAACACATTTGGAACTACCTGGACCTATTGCAATACCATAAATCTACTTAAATAATAAAATTCTGTTTTCCCTTGAATTAAAAACAAATGTGTTTTACAAAGATAATGCAAGAGGCAGTGTAAGAAATGGCCTGGATAGAGGAGATACGGATGGAGAATGGCTGTTGGGAGACTGATTGATTGCCACAGTCCAGGTGAGACATGAAGAAGGTCTGATGTTACAAGACATCATGCCATGCACTGCAGGGAAGACTAAGCTGAACAAGACATGGCTCCTGCTGTCAAGGATAAAGGAACGAGATGGCCAAACTCTATGCTTGTTTACCCTAACATAATGTCCCTGGAGGCAGTCATGTAGAAAGACACAAATAAGAAAAGATATAGTTTTTAGAAAATCTTGCTGAAGAGAAAGATTATCGAAAGCAATGGTTTTTGCTCCATCCTTTCAATTTGACTAAGCATTTCCTGTGTATTTATATAATCAGTCTATATACTCTGCTCTTGGTGTTTTGACCAACAATACATAACAATGCAATGGGAACAATGTAGTCAGCTGTTGCCTGGACTTGTTAGCAGATGTCATTTCAGTAACTACTTGCTGATTCAGAGACAAGAAGAAAGTCAAAAATCTCTCCCAGCCCCATGGCTAAGAGATTACAGGAGTGTCGAAATCCACAGTAGTGAAAACCTTTTTGACAGTGGCTTGCTTCTTCATGTGTTGTGTCACTAGTTAGTCTGGACTGGAAGTCTGTTCTAAACTTAAAGAAATAAATGAGTCAGGTAAATGATTTCCAGGGCTTGGTATCCTGGACCTTGTGACAAAAAGACTAGTCATTCCATCCTTCTTCCCTGGTCTGGGGCATCATTATTCACCTTTCTCTTGTGTGGATTCACAGGCTCAGCTGAAGCTACCATAATATACCTGTTAAGGAAATACCCAGAAAGAGATCATTCCTTAATTAAAAAAGGATGAATTTGGAAGCAGATAGAGTTAAAAATGGGTCTTCCCAATGGAGAATGACTTGCTGTGAGTTAGTTTATCTCTCTTGCAGCCACAGTTTTCTTAATTCAAAAACTATGCAACCACACATACCATATACCAATTTAAAATAATAGATATGCAGTACCTTGTACCCTCGTTCTTTACTAGTAGGAATGTAAAATGGGGCAGCCACTTTGGGAAAACAATTTGGCAATTTCTTAAAAAGTTAAACATAAATGTACCATATAACCCAGCAATTCTACCCTTTGACTTGGTAGTACAAAGCAAGTTCCTGAACTTTGTTTTTATTGTTGTTGTTGTTGTTTATGTGTGTGTGTGTGTGTGTGTGTGTGTGTGTGTGTGGTGTTTGGGATCCGAACCCAGGGCACCATGCATGATAAGCAAATGTTCTATCACCGAGCTACTTCAATGTCCCCCTCCTTTTTTATTTTTTATGGTACTGGGGATTGAATCTAGATATGCTCCATCAGTGCCACATCACCAGCTCTTTCAATTTTTGAGACAGAGTCTCAAAAAGTTGCCCAGGCTGGCCTCAAACTTGGGATCTTCCTGCGGTCTTTAAGATTACAGTAGGCGATACCATGCTCTGCTGGTTTTTTGTTTGTTTGTTTTGGTGGTGGTGTTTTTTGTTTTGTTTTGTTTTGTTTTTTGAGAAATGGGTCTTGCTCTATTTCTCAAACTGTTCTCAAGTGATCCT
Source organism: Ictidomys tridecemlineatus (assembly GCF_052094955.1). Taxonomy (NCBI): domain Eukaryota; kingdom Metazoa; phylum Chordata; class Mammalia; order Rodentia; family Sciuridae; genus Ictidomys; species Ictidomys tridecemlineatus. The sequence continues at coordinate 113,341,221 of NC_135480.1, forward strand.
CCTGCTCTTGCCTCAGTTTCCAAGTGACTGGGACTACGGGTATACCCCTCTGTTCCCAGCCAAGGCCCTGAACTTGAAAGTTTTCTTATCTAAAATGAAAATACATAACATAAAGTTATTATTTTTGATGATGATGATGATGATGATGATGATGATGATGATGATGCTTGGGAGTGAACCCATGGCCTTCTGCATTTTTGGCAAATATTTTACATCTGAGCTACATCCCTGGCCCCACCATAGGGTTCTGTAAAAATGTTTCCTTTTATTATTGTGGTGGTGGTTTTTGATAGAGCACTTTTTAGAAATCGTTTTTCTTATTTGTGTATCCTGGACCATATATGTGTATCTTTTCAACTTTTCTTAGAAACATAAAATTAAAAGAAAAGAGCAGTTTGTAAAATCACATGCAATATGATTCATTGTGAATTTTAAAACTAAAACATGTGTTTTACATATGGTTCATGAATATATGCATATATAAAAAAGTACTTAAAATGGGTGGGAAAAGACTAAATTCATGCTTATGGTTAGTTATGAGGAGAAAGGAGCCAGGAGACTGGGAAGGATACACAGGGAATGTTGGTGCTGCTGTAGTGGCTTTTTTGTTTTTGTAGTGCTTGGAATCAAACCTAGGACCTCGTATATGCTAGACAAGTGCTCTACCACCGAGCTATACTTCCAACCTTTTATTTCTTAAAAAAGAAGGAGGAGGAGAAGAAATATGCAAAGCAAACATAACAAATTATGAACAACTTTCCAGTCTGGGTATTAGTGTTTACTATATTATTCCCTGTGCTCTTCTCCTTTAAAAAATAAAATAAAATAGGGCTGGGGCTATAGCTCAGTAGTAGAGTGCTTGCGTAGCATGTGTGAGGCACTGGGTTCACTCCTTAGCACCACATAAAAAAATAAATAAAATTAATGGCATGTTGTCCACTTACAAATATTAAAAAATTTTTTAAATCTTCTTAAAAATGTTTCAGTTTAATGCTGAAATCTAGAGAAAACATAAAAGAATAAAGAAAATAATAACGATGATAACTTTCACAGAAATAACCACTATCAACATATTTTGGCATATGTACCTCTCATCTTTTTCATTCAGTTATATGTACAAAACTTAAAAACAACTGGATAACTTTATTTTGGTATACTTAAGTCACCTGCTGTCAGCTGAGTTGGATTGCCTTTGGCCTAGGTGTCAAATGGCAGGTCTTACATAAACAAGACTATTCCCACCCCCTTTTATTATTAAAGCTTCTGGTTTATAAACTTGCCTTTTACAAAAGATCTGTTGTGTAGCATGTAAATATTTAATATGATCCACATCACTTAGGCCTGCCTGATGTTTGTTTTTCATTTATATTTCACTGTATTGCATAATACCAAATTCATCTGCCAATTTACTCCATTCCATTTATTAAAAAGAAAAGAACACTAACCAAAATTGTTTGCCAGTTTTTTGTAGATACCAAATGTCCAGGTGATCAATTACATTTTTTCTTTTTTAGCTACTTGGTTTGGAATTATATATGTGTCTTCCTTCTACCTTAATAATGATAACATTTTTTTCGTCTCTATCCTTTCACATCTTAACTACTTTTTTCCTTGATTTTGAGTATAAACTGAAGAACTGACTAAGGTTAAGTTTTCAATTGTAAACCAGTTGAGAAATCTGGATTTGGTGTCTAATAACATGGAAAAGCCCCTGAGAGTCTAGAACTGCACTGTCCAAAATAGTAGCCACTAGTTACTTATGACTATTTTAGTTTAAATTCATTAAAACTAAGTAAAAATTGAAATTCATTTACTTAGTTATGCTAGGTACATCTCTCCTTTTTTCATTTTGGGGATTCACCCCAGGGTTTCTTGCACGCTAGATATGAGGTTTCTACACCTTCAGCTTACACTAGGCACATTCAAGGTCTCAATATTCACATGTGCCTAGCAGCTATGGTACTGGTTGCACAGATAGAGAACATGTCCTCATCTCTATTGAGTAGTGCTGATCTGGAATTAGGTGGCAGCAGGCAGCTATGGTCATTTCCTGCACTTTCCAAATTTTCCACTTTCATTTTCTTAGCTTTGGAAACTTCTGTAGGTGCAATTGTGAATAAGCAAACTGCAGGGATACATGAATGATAAAGACAGAGCTTATCAGAGGCAACTCTGCCCTTCCCTAGAGACTGCTACTCTGCTTTTTTTTTTTTTTTTTTTTTTTTTTTTTTTTTAATGCTGGGGATTGAACCCAGGGTCTTTAGCATACTAACTAGTCAGTAGCTTTACCACTCAGCCCACTGAGACTGCTATTTCTGGTAAGCCTCTCAGGCTCTGTCCCAGCCCACACCTTCGAGATTTTCAGATAAAGACCTTACCAAGAGACAGAAGTAGATTCATCCATCTAAGCCTTCTTGTTATGTTCACTTGTGATAGAGTTTAAGAATTTGAAGCAAACATATCAGAGAATTCAATTTCATCTTCAGAAAAACGTCTAGTTTCTAGATCTATCCATAGACAATCCCTGACTTATTGATGGTTTGACTTAGGATTTTTTAAATTTTACAATGGTGCAAAATGATAAAAATGATAAACATTTAGTAGAAATCATACTTTTATTTATTTGCAGTGCTGAGGATTGAACACGAGGCCTCAAACACACTAGGCAAGCTCTCTATACTGAGTTACATCCCCAGTTCTATATTTTGAATTTAGTATTTTGATTTTCCCCCTTAGGCTAACAATACATGGTATGATCCTCTCTTGTAATTCTGGATAGTGGCTGTGAGCCACAACTCCCAGTAATCCCCGAGGTCAGGAGGGAAAACCACCAATACTCTGTAGCTTACTGTGTTGCTAAGCTAGGATGTTCTGTAGGTTAGGTGTATTGAATGCATATTTATTTATTTATTTTTTCAGGTGCTAAGGATGGAACTGAAGGTCTCAATCATGCTAGACCAGTACTCCACCACTGACTGAGCTAAACTCCCAGCCTTGACTTTGAGGAGTATCTGTACTTCCTTTTAGGAAAGAAAAAAAAAAAAACTAATAGTAATTTGTAAAAGTGGGGTATGGAAAGCAGGAAATTGGCAAATAGGTATGAGATGAGTCCAAAAGGCCAATAAGTGGTCACAGCTAAGAGTAACTCCTACTTTTATAAAGGACACACTCTGCTTTTAAAAGATAGGGCAAAGAGATAAGTTAACACCTCCTAATCATTGCATCAAGGAAAAACAATTAGCAAATGAAATTTCTGATGAAAATAACTTTCAAAACTTAGGAGGGGCTGAGGACGTAGCTCAGTGACAGGGCATGTGCTTAACATGCATGAGTTCAATTTAACATCCAGCACCTGCACTATCCCCCCACTTCCCCGCAAAAACATGAGATTCTCTTACAATTCTTTCCACTGTTTCTGAGATCTCACCTAGTGGACTATATTTAATCTTTCATTGGTTTCATTTTCTCTATTGATTTTTTCATTTTGCTTTTCCAGAGATAGGTTCTACTGCTATTCTAGAACGACTCAATATACCATTCAAACCTGAAATCACCACATTTTATTAGATTACCTACAAAGCATTTATTATTTCAATTAATAAAAATATGTCCTTTGCAATAATTGCCTTTGGCCATAAGCACAAAGTTGAAAAACACTCAGTAAGTTATGTAAAACTATAAAAGTCCTCAGCAGATGACAAATGTGTGCTTTAGGCATTAAGCCATTTCAAGTAATTTTAAAGCTGCTTTCACAAAATACTCTTGAGTGGAGAGGCCAGCTGAGGAAAGAAAAATGTTGGCCCAAACTCTGAAAGAAGCCAAGTTGGAGGCTTTACCAGGATTGCAGTGAGTGGGGAGGAACTTATGTAAATAAGGGTTGTTCATGAAGAGGCCTGTGCAGTTCATCTCCTCTTTTGTAAATGGGGAACTTGGGAACTGCAAGTAGATGTGGCCGACCAGATCTCAAATGGCTGTAGCACTGCAGAGGGAAAAGACAGTCTCTGGGTAACCAAATCCCAGACCACTTAAGTCTTTAATAGACATGGTCAACACTTACCAATTCTCCTTTGAAGCAAATAGGCAGCTTGTCTAGGTCCCTCAAGACATATTTAATCTCCTACTTTCAGAGTTTTGGAGGTAAAGGAAATAAATCTGATTCATCTTTATTTAATCTTGTATCTTCCTCTGAATGCTGGGCAAATATTAGCAAGGTACGCCTCCACCATTGGCTCCTCCTCAACTCACTAGGGGCTAATCATCTCTTCCAGCTACTCATCTTTGCCTCTTTGTATTAGCAATAATGAGCTCGGAAAGAAGATCTGAGAAGGCTCTTTGATTTTAATCAGCCTCACAGACTTACTTGTTACAAACAATCTCATTTGTTGTTGAATATGTTATTTAGGGCAATGCTCAGATTCCCTGAATAAGAATAGTTACATGCTTATGAAAAAAGCATATTTCTGAGCTCCACTTCCAATGCATCACCATCTTTGGAGAGAAGTGCTAGGAATCTGCATTTTAATAAGCTTTCTTTGTGATTCTTAGGCACATTAAAATTAAAGATTGAGGACTGGGGTTGTGGCTCAGCAATAGAGCTGCTTGCCTAACACATGCCCTGGGTTCGATCCTCAGCACCACATAATAATAAATAAATAAAATAAAGGCATCCATCTAAAAAAAAAAATAAGATTGAGTGGATAAGCCAGTGCAGTGGCACACACTTGTAATCCCAGTGACTTTGGAGACCGAAGCAGGAGATTTGCAAGTTCAAGACCAGGCTTGACAATTTAGAGAGACCCTGTCTCAAAATAAAAAAATAAAAAGGCTAATGATACATGTAGCTCAATGGTAAGGTGCCCCAAGTTCAATCTCTAATAGTACAAAAAAGAGAGGAAGAAAGAAAAAAAAAATTGAATGGATGAAAGAGAAAAAAAAAGGTTTTATATACCTTTTACCATGAAGAAACAAGACAATTCAGAAATTGAGCTAAATCTCTGGGCATAAATAAATAAAAATTAATAATTCTGAAATAACTCAAAGTCAAAAGCAGAAGTAGGAGAATTTTGTAGTTTACTTCTAAGGAGTCCTATGACTTAGCAAACAGTGATGATATAGGCCTCTCATTTTTCAGGCTAGTCTTAATCTCAAATATTGTGTTGTAGGTGCTGGGGTGTAGCTCAGTGATAGAGCATTTGTCTAGTATGTACGAGGCCCTGGGTTTATTCCCAGCCTTGAAAAAAATTGGGCATTAGTTGTCAAAACCATCAGCAAGTGTTTATCTCCTCTTTATTTCCATTTCTCATTTGAAAAATAGAATTTTCTATTCCATAAACTACATAATCTTTTATTTTTTAAATTTTTATTATAGATAGACACAATACTTTTATTTTATTTATTTGTTTATTATGTAGTGCTGAGTGCCGAACCCAGTGCCTCATATGTGCTAGGCAAGCACTCTACCACTAAGCCACATACCCAGCCCTATATAATGTTTTTTGTTTTGTTTTGTTGTTGTTGTTGTTTGTTTGTTTGTTTTTGTGGTGCTGGGGATCAAACCCAGGGCCTTGTACATTGGAGGCAAACACTCTACCAAATGAGCTATATATCCAGCCCATGCGTAATGTTTTAATAAACAGGGATCAAATGAGATAAGATGTATGAAAGCAATTTGCAAACGATAGAGTGCTTTACAACCATTATTAAATCCAGGGAATAGTGAATTGTGTTATTGTTTCATTGACTAATTCTATGTCATTTTGAAAAAAATCAACTACTAATTCAATATTTTCATTTGTGAATTAGGGCCATGTCTTTGAATCATGAGTGAGCTATATTGTGGCACAATGAATCCACTCATTGTTTGTCTTTGCAAATTGAGTTACCCATGTGGTAATTTATGATTGTGGAGATATTCAGCTAAGATGTGTAGTTTAGGGTTCTTTGTTTTAGTTGTAGATGGACACAATACCTTCATTTTATTTATTTATTTATTTTAATGTGGTGCTGAGGATCAAACCCCGTGCTTCACATGTACCAGGCAAGTGCTCTACCACTGAGTTACAGCCCCAGCCCTTAGGGTTCTTCTTAACTGCAAACACAATTGAAATCCTCATCCCTCTCTCCTTTATTCTTCATATTGTTTATCTTCTTTTTGTTGTTTGTTTCACTTTTATTACTGATTTGGTTTTTTTAAGTAAATAATGCATTTGAAAAAAAAATAAAAAAATAGCTGGGCACAGTGGTGCTTGCCTGTAATTCCAGCGTCTCAGGAGGCTGAGGCAGGATGATTGGAAATTCAAAGCCAGTCTCAGCAACTTAATGAGCCCCTGTCTCAAAATAAAAATAGAATACATATGTGTATGTATGTGCCAAACACACACATACATACACATACACAAAGCTATAAAATAGAACATTTCTTTCTCCCACTACTACCCATTCCATACATCTATTTCCCACCTACCCTTTACAGGAAATCACTATCATTGACTTCATGTGTATACTTTAAAATTTATTTTTATTTATATGCAAGTATATAAATATATATCATTCCTATTTGTTTGTTTGTTTGTTTATTTATTTATTTATTTTTATGTTGCTGGGATGAAACCCAGATGTAGTCCCTTGTTTTACTTTTTAGCATACTACATACACAGTTCTGCACCTTGCTTGCTTCACTTAACAAAGAAGGTTGGAGATTGTTTTCCATAATAGAACATAAAGTTTCCTCAGTTTTTTTTTTGACAGCCACAGTAAATTCCATTGTATAGATAGATGTGCACTTAACAGAGAAAGCTGAAGACTGTTTTCTTTTTTTTTTTTTCTTGCTAGAAGACTGTTTTCCATAATAGAACATAAAGTTTCCTCAGTTTTTTTTGACAGCCACAGTAAATTCCATTGTATAGACGTGCCATCCATCATTCATTCAACCAATCTCACGTTCATCTTTTATATGGATTTCAATCTTTTGCTCTTATAAATAATATTATGACAAATAAACTGGAACAATCATTATTTCCCATTTGTGGGAGTACATCTGTAGGATAAATTCTATGTAGCTTATTTTCTAGCCTCTGAATATTTTGATTGATTTTGAGGGATGATTCCCAAGTTGTGCATATCTTTTTCCAATTAGGGAAGCCAAAATTATACACAATATCTAAGAATGATCTTCCCAGTGATGAATATATCAGGATCACATTTCTCCCTTTTTGTTTTTGCGAATCAGATCTGCCAGAACAATAAAGAATTTTTTAAAATGGCCCAACAACTGTTCCAAAAAATAAAGTTAATTAAGATAATGACCTAACATTTCTGAAGAATATTAGGACTGGGGTTGTAGCTCATTGGTAGAGCATTCACTTAGCATGTGTGAGGCACTGGGTTTGATCCTCAGTACCACATAAAAATAAATAAATACAATAAAGTCATTGATTGTGTCTATCTACAACTAAAGAAAAAATATTTTAAAAATAAAAAAATAATATTAAACATCTGAGCACCAGGATTTCCAATTGTTTTGTTGCTACTTAGTTTTAGACTTCTTTTTATCTTTAACACACACATTCATTGTTTTGGTTCCCACCTTAATGGAAGATTTGATTAAGGCCAAAGCTGCCCAGTATAAAGCAAATAAAGCAGTTACAAACAGGAAATAGAGTGTGAAAAATATTACAGCACACAGTCAGAATTTTTGATGGCTAATGATCTGATTTTAAATTTCATCTTGTGAGGTACCATGGTGTACACCTATGATCCCAGCAACTCAGGAGGCTGAGGCAAGTGGATCACAAGTTCAAGGCCAGTCTGGGCAATTTAGAGAGACTTTGTTTCAAAATAAAAAATAAAAATAAAAAGGGCTGGGATTGTTGTTCAGTGGTAGAGCACCCCTGAGTTCAATCCCAAGTTTTTATTTTTTTTTTATTTTTTTTAAGAGAGAGTGAGAGAGGAGAGAGAGAAACAATTTTTAATATTTATTTTTTTTTAGTTCTCGGTGGACACAACATCTTTGTTGGTACGTGGTGCTGAGGATCGAACCCGGGCCGCACGCATGCCAGGCGAGCGCGCTACCGCTTGAGCCACATCCCCAGCCCAATCCCAAGTTTTTAATGTTGATTAATACACAATGTTTCAATGCCACTTAGTGGCAGGGAGAATTTGAAGTATTTATTGAATATACATAAAACCAATAGGCACTGGATTTATTTTTGATAAGATGTAGAACTCAAATGGAAAGCTACAAATTACACCCAAAGTTCAATTTAAGTAACTGTCCTGCTATGATTTTCTCTATGTTTTAGCTGTTCTTTTCTTCCTTTCCTCATTCCCAAATGCCCTTTTGCCAGAATTGCTTAATCAGGGGTAAAATAGACTTAAAAAATAAAAGTCTGTCCTTGCATTTCCTCAAGGGAATGACTAAAAGGAGGGTTAACAGTTTGAGAAACTATGACAGAGGTCTTAGACAACACATAAAATAGATGTGTGGTTGAAAACTGACTTTGGTTTTCATCAGACAACTCTGTACTTAAATTGGAGTTGACACATAATGCAAACTGAGTGATAGGAAACGAGAAAATTCAGGATTGAATACCAAAAATATTTTTCTGAAGAACTAAGCAAATTAGCCATGTAGATGAGGAATTAGATGGAAAATCATTCTTCACCTATTCTTGAAGTCAGAAATTCTTAGATCTGCTGCTACTGTACCCTCGGTCACTCTAAATTCAACCTCATAAATCCAGAAAGCTTTACCTTTAATCTATTTAGGGCAGCTGCCAAGAGCAAAAGATTAAAACAACCACTACAAGAAAAACTTCTCCTTACAAGGATGGATTATTGCTCCATAGATCAGTCTTCATGACTTGAAATGGTTACAATCTTTTTATTTGATGACTGTTAACTTGATCTTGTGATATTTGAGTATCGCTGTTCTCACCTAACATGTCAGCTCTTGATCTGTGTGCCTTATAGTTTGTCTTTACTGCAACTTTCATGCAAATAATTTATTTCTGTGTGAAAGGTCACACATAGGATCCAACATTGATTTGAGAAACTGGTATGCATAGTTGGGCATCATGTCACATGCCTGTAACTTAGCAACTCTAGAGGCTGAGGCAGAAAAGATTGCATGTTCAAAGCCAGCCTCAGCAATTCAGCGAAGAAGCCCTCAGCAACTTGGTGAGACCCTGTCTCAGAAAGAGCCTGGGATGTGGCTCAGTGTTAAGCATCTCTGGATCCAATCCCCAGTACCCAAAAAAAAAAAAAAAAGAAAGAAAGAAGAAAAGAAAAGAAACAAGTATACAGGTATGCATTTTTATTTATAATTTGAGTATGCACATATTAACTATTCACTTCTCTCCTTGCAGTCTCCTATAGAGGCAACCTCTTACTTTTCAGTGTTACCCTTAAATACTTTTTAGTATTCATTCAAAGGCAAAAATTATATTTTTATCATATAACCAGAATGCATTGTTATATTTAACAAATTGGACAAAATTGTTAAGATGAGTCTTGATTCCATAATATTTTACCATATCTATGTAATATAGTGTGTAAATACCAGCAAAGCACAGGTTTGGTTTTCTGAAAACACTTTGGTTTTCTGAACAGATCTGGAGCAAATGTGAATAGTCCAAGATTAGTAATATCTGAAGGCACGATAGTGGTATTAGTCACCACATGGTAACATGTGCTTAGTCTAATCTGCAACTCACCCCAAATAGTGAAACACAGCTTATTGTAGTAGGTCAGGAAACAGCTCAAGTCTTTCCCAGCCTTCATCATGTAAAATGTAACAAGGGATTTAAAGCCAACTTTTGAATGTGTTTCTGGACTGCTGGATGCAGAACTCTTTTTATCTCAAAATAGTACAGACATCATCAAAAGTCCCTGTAGGGCAGGCATCCAGGGGCTTCTTTGAATGCTGCTGACGGTGCTTTCAAAGAGGCGTGCCAAAAAATGTGATCAGGAACCAGTTCTCTTAAGAAGTCAGGAGAGAGAGCCACATGAAAGGCCCTCCAGAGATTGGAGACCAGGAGAACTGTCTGCAAGTAAAATTACTGATTTGGTGTATACTCCTTTTTCAAGGTGTCATCTATATAAATAATGGTGTCATGGTAAAAATGTGGAAAACACCCATTTCTGACAAATGGACAGTAAAATATTTGGTGTTGTTTGAGCATTATGTGTCTAGCCTAGTACGAGAGAGAGAGAGAGAGAGAGAGAGAGAGAGAGAGAGAGAGAGAGAGAGAGAGATCTAGAAAGAAGCAGACCTGGGTTCAAATTCTGTTGCTTCTACCTATTGTCTATGTAATGTGGAACACAGTAGTCTCCCCTAAGCCTCAGAGAATTACTGTATGAAATTAAAAGTTAATATTACATTTCTCATATACCTTAATATTGAAAAGGACGTTCACCAAATAGCTAGTATGAGTATTTTGGTCTACTGAAATCTGAACAGATGTCATTAATTAATGTATATCTTTTGGTTCTACATGGCAATCTCTTCCTTGGCAATCTCTTTCTTGAGATAGTGCTTTTTTTTTTTTTTTGGCAGCACTGGGAATGGAGCCTCGGCCTGGCCCGTACTAGGCAAATGCTCTACCATTGAGCTATATACTCCATCCCCAGAAATTTATTCTTAATAGTCAAAAAGTGGAAAAAAAACAGATGTCTGGGCTGGGGTTGTGGCTCAGTGGTAGAGCACTTGCCTACCATGCGTAAGGCACTGGATTTGATCCTCAGCACCACATTAAATAAATAAATAAAATAAAGGTCCATTAACAACTAATAAAAATATTTTTAAAACCTCCCCAAAACAAAATGTCCATCAACTGCTGAAGAGATAAATACAGTCTATCCATATAATGGAATGTTATTTGGCAACAAAGATGTGGAGAGTATAGCTCAGTGGTAGAGTGCTTGCCTATCATGTAGAAGGCTCTGCGTTTAATCCCAGCCTAAAAGAAGTAGGAAATACAAGCCAATTGCTGTGGTTCATGCCTGTAATCCCAGTGACCTGGGAGGCTGAGGCAGGAGGATCACAAGTTTGAGACCAGCCTCAGCAATTTAGCAAGACCCTGTCTCAAAATAAAAATAAAAAGAACTGGGGATGGAACTCAGTGGGAAAGCATCCCTGAGTTCAATCCCCAGTCTCCCCCCACCAAAAAAAGTAAGAAATACTGAACATGGTACAATATAGTTGAATCTTGAGAACATGCCAAATGAAAAAAAAAAACAGTCACAAAGATCACATAGTTTATGATTCTATTCATATAAAATATATAGAAAAGGCAAATCGATAAATATGCAGAGTGAATTAGTGGTTGGGTGAGGATTGGAGAGAAATTGGAGTGACTGCCTGTGGACACTGTGCCTCTTTTGGGGGTAATGAAAACAGATTCTAAGTCAGATGTGGTGGTGCACACCTGTAATCCCTAAAACATGGGAGGAATTGGGAGAAGATTGCAAATCCAAGGCCAGCCTCAGTAACTTATGGAGGCTGTAAGCAACTTAGTGAGATCCTGTCTAAAAAATAAAAAGAAAGGTTTGGGGATGTGGCTCAGTGGTAAAGACCCCTGGGTTAAATCTCTGGTTTGAAAAAGAAAGAAAGGAAGGAAGGAGGGAAGAAAGAAAGGAAAAGAAAAGAAAAGAAAGAAAAGTTTGTCAAATTAGTTGTGGTGATGGCTGCACACTTCTGTGTATATACTAAACTTCATTTAATTGTATACTTTAGTGGGTTAATTGTAATGATATGTGAACTATGTATCAATAAAACTGCTACATAAAAGTAAAACAAAAACAGAACAATAACAATCAATAAATTTGAAATATACCTTGGGGGTCCCCTCAATTCTCTTACTTAGGTTTGCCTGAGATGCTAGCTGGGCTTACTCTCTGGCATTTTAAAATAGAAATATCAAATAAATAAGACTGTTAATAGAAGCCAAATAAAAATATGAGTGATAAACCCCTTTTGCATTTTAACTTTGACTTGGAGATTTTCTAGTTTAATTTCAAATTTCAAAGTAATTTAAAGTTGAGGGGTTTCATAAACTCTACTAAATCAGTATATATTCAATGATACATAGAATAACAAAAACAGAATCAAAAAAATAAGAGAGCTAGGAAGAATATATGGGAAGGGGAAAAGATGAAATTTGTGGTTAACCTGGAGTAAGCTCCAAACTAAACTGAAGGTTGAGAAAAACAGTAACTAACAAACATAACTGGTCTGTTGCCTAGTTAGCATCTTATCCCCCATTTCCCCTTCCGGTTTGATTTTCATTCAATTATTCACCTATTGCCCAACACCATTCCCATCTCCAACTGAGAGTCCTGGTTGCTTGAGATACTCAGCACATTTCTATTTTCACCCTCTCTTCCCACCCCCATTGCCTAATTATTGATTCAAGGGTGGGCATGTGACATAACATGTTCAACCAGAGAATCTCAGAACTATTGTTTGAAACGCTGGCAGAAGTTGTATTTTCTTCTGGACAATTTCCTGTGCAGATGTGGAACAGGATCTGAAACTGTAGCAAAGGACTGCCTTAGCCTGCTGATGAAGCAGCCACACCAGCAAGAACAAGAGGATCATAGACACATGAACTAAAGACCTGATTGGAACCATGCCGATCTCTACCCCTTTATCTTTAGACTTACCCAGTCCAGATAAGCCAATAAATACTATTGTCTAAGTCGGTTTGGACATTTATATTATTTACAGCCAAAAACATCCTAATGATATATGGGTTATCTATGATTCTAATTCTTTCTTTCTTTTCTTTTCTTTTAGTGCTGGGGATCAAATTTAGGACTTTGTGAATTTCATGAATACTAGGCCACCAACAAGCTACATCCCTAGCCCTTGAATGCATTCTAACTGAGTTAATAACTATTAAAAAGTCTAAACTAGGGTGTGGTGGCACAAGCCTGCAATCCCAGCAGTTCAGGAGTTCAAAGGAGGATGGAGAATTCAAAGCTAGCCTCAGCAATTGAGAGAGGCCCTAAGCAATTTAGTGAGATCCTGTCTCAAAAAAAGGGCTGGGGATGTGACTCAGTGGTTAAATATCCTTGGGTTCAATTCCTGGTACCAAAAAAAAAAAAAAAATGCTTAGAACAATGTCCAGCATGTAGTGAGTACTGATAACAGATAGTTGTAGTTATTATTATCAACAGAAGTATATTATAAAATGGAGATTATGATGACTACCCTGTCTACCTAATATGGTATTGTTAAAAAAAAAAAAGAAAGAAACAAAAGAGAAGTGGATCATTACTCTCTCCATTATAAAAGTAATACATATCTATTATAGAAAATTTAGAAAACACAGAAATATGTTAACAAGTGTTGAAACAATTATCGAAAATCCTTCCATGCAGAAAAATTAATATGTTGGCTTATTTTCTTCTTGTTTACTTTAAATGTATAATTAGAATTATTTTATATATGCAATTTGTATTATGCTTTTTAAAAATTTATCATACCTCAAATGTGTTTTTCATTTGGATTATTTTCCTAGAATGGAGTCCTAGAAACAAAATAAATAAGACTTATAGGTTCTTTTGAATATGAAATGAGGTAATGGATACAAAAGAAATTTGAAAATTGAAAAGCATTATATAAACATGAGCTATTATAGTAATATTATCTTTTCTTCCCCCAAACTTGCTGCACCACTCCAAACAACTATGACTACATACTGTCCTGTATTAAGTACTTATTATGTGCTGTGTGCTGAGCTAACACAAAAGCACTTTACCCATTATTCTATTTAGTCTTTATAAGACCCCTGCTAAAAAGGTGGTATTATCCCATTTTACAAAGAGAATATGGAGCTTTGATGAAATTAGAGTAGCTAAGGGCACACAGCCAGAAATAATAAAGCAGGGATCCAAACACTGAACTTCCCTGAATCGAAATTCATGGTGTTATCTGCTATTCCACCCTGCCTTCAACCATCCTCCACCACTGTGCTATGCCCTAGACCCTTGTATTTTTTTCCTTATTCCTCAAGTCATGAGGTAAGGTTCACATGACTACTTCCTCTTGCCTGATTCAGCCCTCTTACTGTGTTGCCCCTAGATTATTTCAGTCTTCTCCTGGTTTGGCTCATCCCTAATCTATCCTCTAGTCAACAATCTTTCTAAAATGCAAATGTAACCATCTCCTATAGCTATCAAAATAAAGAGCAGCGCTAAATTTGCAGCTTAGTGGTAGATGCTTGCCTAGCATATGCGAAGCCCTGGGCTTGATTCCCCAGCATCAACAAAAAGTAAATAAAGGACAAAATCTTTGTCCCTCAGGATTTCTCTTCCCACATAGATGTCTTTTCTGGACAGTGTGTACTTAGCATGAAAAATATTGTGCTCAGTTTTGGATTCCCCATTTTTAGGGGCTGACTGATAAATTGGAAAGTATGTCTCTATATACGATCTTTTTTTTTTTTTTTTGGTGGGGGTTACTGGGAATTGAACTCAGGGGCGCTAACCACTGAGAAAACATCCCCACCCTTTTTAAAAATATATATTTTATTTAGAGACAGGATCTCACTGAGTTTCCTAGGGCCTTACTAAGTTGCTGAGGCTGGCTTTGAATTCACAATCCTCCTGCCTCCTGAGCTGCTGAGATTACAGTTGTGTACTACTGTGCCCGGCTTTATATACATTCTTTATTTTTTTTAAATATATTTTTAAATTATAGATGGACAATACCTTTATTTTATTTATTTACTTTTATGTGGTGCTGAGGATTGAACTCAGTGCCTTACACATGCTAGGCAAGTGCTCTACCACTGAGCTACAACCCCAGCCCTATATACATTCTTGATTATAAAAATGATCAGAATATCTGAAAACAATGTCACACATAAAATGGTTTAAAAAAAGGAGTAACTTTACAGTAAAGAAATAATTTTGAGAGTGAGGGGGCTGAATGAAGAAGGCAGACATCTTCAAATATGTGATGGAGCGCTAGGCATGAATGGCAGACTCCTGTATTCTTCCCCTCACCTACTTGAGATACTAAGGTGGGA
Organism: Ictidomys tridecemlineatus; assembly: GCF_052094955.1. Lineage (NCBI taxonomy): Eukaryota > Metazoa > Chordata > Mammalia > Rodentia > Sciuridae > Ictidomys > Ictidomys tridecemlineatus. Next base: position 113,356,256 of record NC_135480.1, read on the forward strand.
GGATCATTTGAGCTCACCAGTTCCAGATGAGACTGGGTAACACAGCAAGACTATGTCTCAAGAACAAAACAAATCAAACAACAAAAATTATGCAAAATTAGCTTGACTAAAAGACAACATTTCTAGCCAATAGACTTGTGAGTTTCTGTATGTTACCATTATAGATATTGTAGCTTCGTGGGTTTTTTGTTGTTGTTGTTTGTTTGTTTGTTTTTAGTGCAGTTCTCACTATATTTCCCAGGGAGGTCTTGAATTTGGGGAATCAAGTGATTCTCCTCACTGAGCCTCCTGGGTAAGTTGGGACTATAGGTTTATAGAACCTCAGCTGGTTCTATAAAACATGTTGTAGAAAGAACCTTGCACAGAGTAGAAAGATGATCTACCTTCAAACTCTTAGACTTGTGGTATCTCAGACTAATTCCACATCCACTTTTCTGAAAAGCAAGTACCATGCAGAAATCACCAACAATAAGAGGTTGGGGTTGTGGCTCAGTGGTCCAGCGTGTGCCTTGCACATGTGGGGCACTGGGTTTGATCCTCAGTACTACATAAAAATAAATAAAGTTGTTGTGTCCATCTACAGCTGAAAAAACATTTTAAAAAGAAATCACCAACAATAAGAACTTTTAATGTATGCAGTTCCCGGAACTGAAGTTTGTACTTATATTTCCTGTACTGAAGGTAGGAAAAATGATTATTCCAAGAAAGACCAAGCAAAAGCACTACAAAATGTGGCATTGTTATGATAAAATAATCACAGCCCACAGGTAGAATAAACCAACTAAAGTGCAAGGAATGGGTTGGCTTCTTTCAAATAAGACTTAGGAACAACAGTAAATGAAAGAAGCTCAACAGGCAGCTCACATAGAATGACAACTCCTTCAAACATGCAAACATGATTTGCAACCAGAAGCAGTTTTTCTACAGAGTTAATGAACAGTAAGTTTCAGGGCCACTGGGTTGGCCCAGTCTTTTTTAAGGCTCTGGTAGGAACCCTCATAATCTTACACTGTCTCTTTCTTTAAGAAGGCTCCCTAGATTATCCTTACAAAGCCTGCTTGCTTCAAGCCTATAAACCAGTTTAACAGCAAAACAAAACTTGGTATGTGCATAGGGTGTTTAAAAGTTGTTGTTTTTTCCAAGCATGTGATTTCAAACATGTTTCCATATGTAGATTTTAATCAATTCAAGCAATATTAGTTTATTTTCTTTCTTTCTTTCTTTCTTTCTTTCTTTTTTTTTTTTTGGTACCATGGATTGACAGGAACACTTGACCACTGAATATTGCCAGTGGGCTTTTTTTTTTTTTTTTTTTGAGACAGGGTCTTACTAAATTGTTCATAGCCTTGCTAAATTGTTGAGGTTGGCAAGCCTCCTGCCTCAGCCTCCAGAGTTGCTGGGATTACAGATGTGTGCCACCACATCTGACTAGGATTTGATATTTTTGTCTACTTGTCTTATTTGATAAATCCTTTCGTCTACATCAGCAGGAGGTAGGGAAAAAAAAGACCATAAATTAAACTCGTTAAATCCTAATGATGTATTTATGTGGTAAAGGTGACTCACCTCAAGTTAAACCTGTTCTGCTCAAAGAAACTACTTTACTTCCCTCTGAGAAGAGATTCCACCTGCTCAGCATAGGTGCAGACAGAACACAAAAGCATTCTAGGCAGGAGAAAAAGATGGGACAGCTAGATAACGTTCAAACTCCTCTTGAGTCACATTTTTAATTATCAATAATCACGCTTCAGAGAGACCTCATTGGCTACAATACTGACACTATGCAAAGCTATGAGTCACATTTTTGCTTTGTTTTATTTTGTTTGATACTGAGTATTGAACCAAGGCGTGCTCTACCACTGAGCTATATCCCCAGTCCTTTTTATTTTTTATTTGAGACAGGGCCTTGGTAAATTAATTAGACTGGCCTCAAACTTTTGATCCTCCTGCGTTAGCCTCCAGAGTCACTGGGATTATAGGCTTTCACTACTGCACCTGACAATGAGTCACATTTTAAAAATATTTTTTAAAATTTTTAGTTGTAGATGGACACAATATCTTTATTTTATTTATTTGTTTATGTGGTGGTGTTGCTGATCAAACCCAGTGCCTCACACATTTGAGGCAAGTGCTCTACCATTGAGCCACAACCCCAGCCCATGAGTCACATTTTTATGATGGCTTATTTATTATTAAAAGTGTGATTTTGCTGCACACAGTGGCGCAAGCCTGTAATCCCAGTGTCTGGGGAGGCTGAAACAGGAGGATCATAAGTTCAAGACCAGCCTCAGCAATTTAGCAAGGCTCTAAGAAACTGAGTGAGATCCTGTCTCAAAATTTAAAAGAAAGGGGGCTGGGGATGTAGCCAGTTGTAAAGCACCCCTGGGTTAAATCTGCATCCTCCCAAAGAAGGATTTTTCAGAATATCACAAAGACAAAATAAAATACAAGTAAAAAGCTGGATGCAGAAGCGCATGCTTATAATTCCCAGTTAAGTGGGATGCTGAAGCAAGAGGATCACAAGTTAAGGGCCAGTATCAGCAACTTAGCAAGACCCTGTCTCAGAAATTAAAAAAAAATAAAATAAAAAATTTAAGGGTTGAGGATGTAGCTCAGTAGTAGAGTGTCCCTGGGTTCAATTCCCAGTATTAAAAGTAAATAAATAAATAAATATTTTTAAAATAAAACAAAATGCAAGTAAACAGAATGGCAAGGCATTTTTCATGTGTCTGTTGAGGGATTTATCTAATATTTTCTGATATGTCATGAGGAGATGGCTAGTAGAGATGTGGTTAGAAGATCATCCATTTCTGAGCCAGAAAAGACAGGATTCAATTTCCTTCTCTGCTAGAACTGGTTTGGGCTATTGATAAATTATTTAACCTCTCTGAGCCTTAGTTTCCTCATCTGTAAAATGGGAATGATACTAACCTTACACATTTTAAACATCTCTCTGGCCATTTCAGTTTCTCTCCTTCTACAAGCACTTTTTTTTTTTCAGAGCTGATTTTTAAAATGTGTTCTTTTTACCAGCACTTTCTTATCAAGAGCAAACAGCAAAACTCCATACTCCACAGGAGACAGTTTTTGTTCCCTCTTTCAACAGGGAGCATCTTGGAAGAGATGACTGTAAATTATTAGCTCTCCTCACTGAGGAGCCACTTAAATTTTTGTTTTCTTCAATGGCCTCCAAAGTCAGTGGTTCTCTCTCAGTCCTCATATTACTTTTCTAACTTTTTAAAGTTATTTGGGATTGAGTCCAGGGGAGCTCTACCATTGAATTACACCCCCAGCCCTTTGTATTTTTTATTTTGAGGCAGAGTCTTGCTGAGTTATCCAGGCTGACCTTAAACTTGGGATCCTCTTTCCTTAGCCTCTGAAGCATCTAGGATGACAATGTGTGCCACGATGTCTGGTGGCTTTTCTAATTTTTGACTCTGTTCTGTAATTATAAATATATTTATTGAATGAAAAATAACACATCCTTTTAGTTTCTCTCTGCCATTCTTGTTGCAGTCTGCATTGGCTATCTTATGGATTTAATTAAGAAACTTTGGGTTGGTAACTTCATATTTTAATTCTGACTCTATCCTCTCTTTGTGCTTCCCCCCCCCCCCCAACCCCGGGTAATTCCTAAGCATCTCATGCTGGAGATGTTGCTGGAATTTCACATTTGCATATCCTTCTCATCTCAATAATCATTTTTTTCCCTATTTCTGTCAATGGCATTTTCATTACCGTGTTCTCCTAGGTGCCACTTTGGGGCACTCAAGTTTCTTTTCATTCCTTCTCCCTTTTCTTCACTCTACTTCACTGATTCCCTGGGTCAGTGACTGGCCAAAACTACACATTTTTACCTTTTCACCTGTCTCCTTTCTAATCCTACTGCAACTCTCTCAGATCTGCCCTACTGATTTCCCCCCAAGATTATAGTATATACCTAGCTGCCTTCTTACCTCCGGCTTCTAGTTCATTCCTCATCTAGTTATCACATTCATTCTTGCCTAAAAGCCAAGAATTATGTTCTTATCTAAAGGATTCTATGACTTCTTTTAGTAAACCCATCGGACTGTACTACTTTAATCATCTATCATGAACTTTGTGTTCTAATTAAGTGAAATGTTCATGTCTTAGCTTACCTATTCCACATTTTTCCAGTCCCATGCTTTGCTTGCACTGTTTCTTCATACTTCATGTTCTCTCCTGACACTACTTATGTACATTCTGTATATATTCCTAGGAAATTTTGCATATCTCCTTTATGACCTTGGTCTGAGGTCCTTACCTAGGTGTAACCAACTTCCTTCTCCTCTGCATTCCCCCAAAGCCTTCAGTTCTCCCCATATGCATTTATGACTTTCCACCTAGTACTATCTTATGAACGTACAAGTTTCCTCCTCCCCAATAGATTGCAAAGCTCATTTGATTATATATTTCATTCAGTAATTTTTTATTTTTTTGGTGCTGGGGATTGAACCCAGGGTCTCAAACATGCTAATCATATGTTCTACCACTGTGTTACATTCCCAATGCAGCAATATTTTTTGAATGTCCACTAAGTACAAATAGAATGCTACAATGTGGAGATAATAAAACATGGTTTCTCCCTTCAAGGAACTCATGATAAAAACAAATGATTCATACTTAGTTTACTTAGTAATATTGTGATAGAGATGTGTACACAATGTTTTGGGGAACACATTCCAAACTCATGCTGGAAGGGGAAGGAGAAGAGAAGAAAATTCCCATAAAAAGGTGATGCCAGACCAAGTCAAGGCAGCCAAGGCTGAGTGGGAAAAGGGCAATTTGGGTAGCAGGAGGCAGATATTTCAAGGTTACCAGTGGTAGGCCAAGGTATATAACTGATTCACACTTATTTCCCTTCCTTCACAGGTTACACCTGTGTTAAACCAGGATTGTTGCATTATAAAGTCTTAACCATTCTGATCTGTAATGAGAATAATAATACATCTTAATTTAAAAATTTAAAAATCATAACTATTCTTTTTTTTAAGAATTAGTCTATTACTTTATTTTTAACTCTTTTTGTATACTCCCCCTTTTAAATCTTTCTCAAGATTGCAGCCTCCTATTAGTATTTCCTTTGTTTAGAGAACACTCCTTAACTTTTTTCTTTTTTTTCCTTTTTTTTTTTTTTTTTTTTTGGTATATGTGGTGCCGGGGATTGATCCCAGGGCCTTGTTTATGCGAGACAAGCACTCTCCGCACTGAGCTACATCCCCAGCCCCCATAATTATTCTTACTATTTGTTGTTAAATCCTCTTTCTTTAATTAAATGGTGGTGATAATAAATCGTGTCTTCATGGAATAAAATATTTTAAGAGGTGGTGTCTCCAGCTGGGGTTGTAACTCAGTGTAGAATGTTTGTGTAGTAGGCACAAGGGTTTGGGTTCAATTGCCAGCACTAAAAAAAAAAAAAAAAAAAAAGAGCAGATGGGTCTCTTATGTTGCCCTGGCTGTGCTTGAACTCCTGGGCTCTTGCAAATCTACCTTAGCCTCCTGAGTAGCTGAGATGCACACCACCATGTCTCCCTTATGTGTCTTAATGCTTTTATTTAAAAAACTAAAAATACTCTTAATTTTAAGTTAGCTCTTCCAATTAAAAATGTTTTTCCTTTTCCATGATATCCAAGAATCAAGCAACTACTACTTTAGAGCAGCTGTTCTGAAAACTATTAGTGGGCTGGTGATGTAGCTGAGTGGTAGAGTACTTGCCTACTATGCTTAGGTTCCTGTGTTCAAGCCCCAGCACTACAAAAAGCAAACCATCAACAACACAACTATTGGGAAGAGCTTTGAACATATATGCATATACTGATACCCTTGGATATCCCAGCCTTAGAGATTTAGGATTTCTGAGACCTTAAAAATATATTTTTTTTTAGTTGTTTAGGGACCCTTATTTATTTATTTATTCACATATGGTGCTGAGAATCAAACCCAGTGCCTCACACATGCTAAGCAAGTGCTCTACCATTGGGCTACAACCCCAGCTTGAGACTGGGACTTAAAATAAAACTCCTTGTTGAGGCTGAGATTGTGGCTCAGTGGTAGAGCGCTTGCATAGCACATGCAAGGCCCTGGGTTCTATCCTCAGCAACATATAAAAAAATAATAATAATAATAAAATAAAGGTATTGTGTCCATCTACAACTAAAATAAATATTAAAAAAAATAAAACTCCTTGTTGATTCTGAAAAACATCTTGATTTGGGAGCAACTATCATAGCCCTATTTATGCACCCCTATCTCCCTGCCCCATATATGCTGGATAAATGAACAAGAGGATGCTGCTAATATAATTATACAGACAGGGACATGAACTTTGCTTTTTTACAACAAAGAAATGCACTTGTCTTAGGTGTACATGGAAGACACTGTTTTAGAAGAAAGTCTGATTTTTTTTTTTAATATTTATTTTCTAGTTCTTGGCAGACACAACATCTTTGTTGGTATATGGTGCTGAGGATCGAACCCGGGCTGCACGAACGCCAGGCGAGCACGCTACCGCTTGAGCCACATCCCCAGCCCAGAAAGTCTGATTTTTAAGAAGATGGAAAGAACAGATTATGGCCTTTTACTTTTATGCACAAAAGTTACTAAAATGAAAACATATCACTCTTAAACCTTGGTCACAGACAAGAATGTATTTGGGATGAAAAATTGTTATTTGAGAATTGGAAAACTAGGTTTGCACCCAATAGTGTCATTTAATAAAACAGAGTAAAATATTCAAGCTTTGAACTTTGATGAACAGGACAATCAACACTTAACTAAGAATCTTTGGGCCAGGTGTAGTGGCATATGCCTGTAATCCCAATGGCTCAGGAAGCTGAATGTGAGGATGGCCTTAGGCCTGAGCGTAAGCAACTCCATTTTAAAAATTCCACTTTGAAACCTGCAGTCTCACCAGGCACACCCACAGAGCCCTCCAGTGGGCCTCAAACAAGTTACTTTCCCTCACCCTGATAAACACAGTGAAGCCTCTGGCAGGCTGTCCTCTCCTGATATGGGGGAAAGTCAAGAAGATTATGGTGGAGACCACCAGACCAGAAGTTTCTGACTCCAGGGTAAATGATGTCATGGAGAAATCTGGTGGTAGCTGATAAGGATTAAAAGGGGGCTCAAAAGTCCCAAAATTTAGTATAAATAATAGAGCTGATGAATAGGGATTGATAAGGATTAAAAGGGGGATCAAAAGGCCCAATATTTAGTATAAATAATAGAGCTGATGAACAGGGATTCAGCTAGCTGAAATAAGGAGGCACTTAAACTGGAGAGCCTGATGAGGACCTGACATCCCAACACTTGTCATCAATTCCTGATTCCCAGCATAATCCTCTCAGATCTCGAACTCTACCTCCTGGTCTGGACCTTGGTGAGAGCCCTACAACCTACAACCCTCCCTACAATCCTCTCCTAAACTATACCCCATTACACTCCAAGGAAGCCAGCCTTGGTTCCAGACCTGATCACCGTGGTTTGAGTGAGTGTGCATCTGCTGGACATAAAGCCTAAGGCTTAAGACTTTTGATCTGACATTTGAACTTAGCATGCAGAGGGAATGTCTGTCATTAGCCTGTCACGATTAAATGTGTTTTGTAGTGCTTAGAATTAATCTAGAATTGTTTGCTGTGATTAATTAATCTAGAATTGTTTGCTGTGAATTGATTATGTCTATTGCAGTGCCTAGCATTAAGGATTGTCGTTTGCTTGATTAAGAACCTATAGAGTGAAATTGTATTGAGTAATTTGAGTGAATAAAGCATTGAAAGGGGCAGAAGTATGTGGACATTCTTTATTTCTCCTCTTGACTGCATACATCACAATTTTGCCTTCTGGAGACACTGAGGCAGGAGGATCATGAGTTCAAAGCCAGCCTCAGTAACTTAGCAAGGCCCTAAGCAACTTAGTGAGCCCCTGTCTCAAAATAAAAATTAAAAGGCAGGGCTGGGGTTGTGGCTCAGAGGTAGAGTGCTCGCCTAGCATGCATGACACACTGGGTTTAATCCTCAGCACTACATGAAAATAAAATAAAGATATTGTGTCCACCTATAAAAAATAAATATAAAAAAAAATTTAAAAAGGGCTGGGGATGTGGCTCTGTGGTTAAGTGCCCCTGGGTTCAATCCTTGGTACACACACACACACACACACAAAAAAAAAAAAAAAGATTATCAGTTGTTTTACCATCTTCCACCATTTATATTTAAGTCTCTTCATACTTTTCACTTTTGTATAATATTCATTCCCTCCCTCCCTTCATTGAATTCAGGGCCTAGTGCATAACAGGCAAGTTCTCTACCATATTCCCAGCACTCAGTTTTCTTTTCGGTGCTGAGGATTGAACTCAGGGGCACTCAACCACTGAGCCACAACCCCAGCCCAATTTTGTATTTTGTTTACAGACAGGGTCTCACTGAGTTGGTTAGCACCTTTCTGTTGCTAAGGTTGGCTTTGAGCTCATGATCCTCCTGCCTCAACCTCCAGAGTCGCTGGTATTACAAGCATGTGCCACTGTGCTTAGCTCTCATTTTTCTTTGAATCACCTAACTGGTGAAATGAGATAGGCTTTAAGATTCACAATTGACAAGTAAGAGAGTCCCAAGTGATGAAGGAGGGAACCCATTGTTACACAGGTGTATTAGTTCCAGCTACTGTAACAAAATACCATAAACTAGGTAGCTTAAATAACAGGAATTGATTTCTCCCAGATCTGAAGGCTGAGAAGTCTGAGATTAAGGTGCCAATTTGGTTCCTCAGCAATGGCGCTCTTCCTGGCTTGCAGATGGCTACATTTTTATGATGGCCTCAGAGATAAGAGAATGAAAAGGAGGAGGGGTGGGGCAAACTCTAGTATGGTTGTCTCTTCTTTCTCATAAGGGTACTAATCCTATTATGAGGGCTTCCTCCCTCCAATATCCCTAAGGACCCACTTACAAATATCACATTGGGGGTTAGGGCCTCAACATATAATTTTGGGGGAGGGCCAAAACTCAGACCTAAACACAAGTCAGTTCCAGAACCGGGACTAGCACCCAGATAATTGGCTTCAAAACCATTGAACACACATCTGTCAAGGCTTCCACTGTGAGGGGCATTGCAGTATGATATAGCCAAGTATCTTCAGTGGCATAGGAGGCAAGGAAATAACTAGGGGAGCAAGCGCTATAGTAGGAAATAATCCTCCGAGCATTCATTTATGAATGATATCACATCTACTTGAGTATAGAAAGAGCGAAAATGTTCCCAGTAGGTAAATATGGAGGACACAGCAGGAGCAGTGTTAGGAAGGGCTCTGTAATGGAAAGGTACTCAAAGTCTTTGGGGAATAAGGAAGAGCCAGTTTAACCACAGGAACTACTCAATGTAGATGAGTAGTTCAAAATAATCCAGGGTTCTTCTCATTGCTCCACTCTGTTCATTCTGCGAACATTGCCTCTTCTGTTTACTGTCAGTTGCTGAGGGTAGAGATTACTTATTTAGTTGAACCTAAAGAAGCTAGTCCAGATTTCTGCAGACAGTGGTACATAAATTACAGGTTACTGAAAGGATACAAAGCTAGCAGAGCCCTCGTGATGGCAAGGCCATGGTGCCAATGTGAAATGGGGCAGCAGAACCTTTTCCCAGTGAGAAGAAATGCAAAGGAGGAAGAAAACAGAAGGCAATTTTCTTGCTAGTGATCTTAAACAGAATAAGAAATAAACCAGGATCTTTTCCTAAAACGCGAGGAGGAGGGGGGCCTGGTCTTTCTACTTATCATGGTCCTTGCACCAGAGGTCTTCATGCAAAGCAGCTATCCTTGGTTTGGGCGGGTAAGGATGAGGCCCAAAGACCACAGGTCAACTCCGTCGGTTCAGGGACAAGGAAAAGGCGAAGCAGCCTGAGGGTGGGTAGGTAGGTAGCAGAGCGCGGGAGGCTGGCGCGTTCCACTTGGGGGATTGAAGGAGCAGGGAGGCTCCCAGCTTTAGTCTACCCTCTGCCTCGGGGGTTCACCTTTGGTAAATAGTCCTGGACCCTTAACGATCCATCCTGTTTTTAACAAAACCATTTTCAGAACCCAAAAGAGGGCGGTACCCAAAGGAATCTGAAAAATATTCCGCAGGGGCGGGGAAGCGGAATGTGCTTGAATCCGGAGGCTGCAGGCAGATAGACCAGCGCTGTGAACACAAATCACCGCGCGGGTGCTAGCATCCGGGGCGCACCTCCGCCCAGCGGAGCAGAGGCCCGCGGTCCACCCACCGCACACCCCCGCGCCTCACGCCCTCAGGGTCCGAAGCGGGGGCGGGGCTCTCCGCGGTTGGGGGCGGGGCCGGGCGGGGGCGCGCGTCTGGGACTGCGGGAGGAGCAGGCTATGCCATGCACTGATTTGGTCTGGAACGAACAAGGGGCGGTGTCTTGGGGGCAGTCCTGCGGGCCAGCATTGGGTGCTGCAGAAGGAGGGCGTGGTTTTGTGAAGTCAGTTCCGGTTGGTGTAAAACCCCCGGGGCGGCGGCGAACCGGCTTCAGATGCTTCTGGGTCGCGGTGGGGAAAGCGTTCTAATCTGTGTGCGTGTGTGTGTGTGAGCTTGAGAGCCCAGGCTAGAACGACCCGGTGAGGGATGGCGGCCACCAGGACGGCGGCCGCCGCGGCCACGGGCAAACTCCTGATACTGCTGCTGCTCGTGCTTACGGCACCCGCTGCGGCGCTGGCCGGCTACATCGAGGTGAGGACTAGGCGAGTGCCCGAGCACCGTCTCCGCGAGCTGCGGGGAGCGCGGCCTGTGGGCGGGCAGTGGGGTCCGCGGCGGGCCGGACAGGGGGCGCAGCGCGGGGTGGTAGGGGTGGTCCAGCGCTGCGGCGGGTCTGGCGCGCCCTCCCCCCGCCCGTCCCTGCTTGGCGCAGTGCTAAGCGCTGAGGTCGGACCGCCTCCGCCGCCGCAGAGGCCAAATGAAAGGCGTCGGGGCTGCGGGGCGCTGGGGGCGGCAGGCCGCCTCGGCCGCCCCGACCGCCCCAGCCCCCAACCTGCCCGCGGCACCGGTACATTCTCCGGGGACCCGGAGCCGCCCGGACGCTCGCCCCACCCTCCCTCGGGAAAATGCTCGTCTCTGCGAGCGCCCTGCGGCCCCGCCGGCGTTCTTGGGGCACTTGCCACAGCCTCTCCGCATCTCGCACCTCGGGGTCTGGGTCCCCTCGGAGGCGGTCCCGCACGCACCCGGTTCACTCTCTCCCACAGCGGCAGGGCCTCTGGTCACGGGACTCCCACCTGCAGACGGCAGGCTAAGCCTTTGTTGGCCAGGTGGACTTTGTTGTGGGATGCGTCTCCGCAGCCTCGGCTCTTGGCTAGCAGTCGCTTTGCCGGGCGCGTCCCGAGAGGCGCCCGCACCGGCCGCGGGGTGCCTTTGCTCTCCTGGCTGCGGATGGAGCCGGTGCCAGCGCGCGGGCTGCGGGCCCGGAACCGGAGCCTTCCAATACAGCCGGTTGCTCAAGTTTAATGAACTATGGAAAACCTGCCTCTGGATTTGGTGTTTGCCTCTTTTAAGTAGGGGGGAAAGGGTGGGGTCTTAGCCAGAGAGGAAAGTATCCTTTGAAGGCGTTGTGAAAACTCTATTTAAATGCTACTCTTTAAGTGTCAGAATGTCAGTGGACGTTTCGCATCGGGGGTAACCTTGTAAATTTTTTTTTTTTTCCGCTGCTGGGTGGTGAAGTGGCCAGGCTCCCCGGTGGTTGGCGGGAGTTCAGGCCACTGGAAAAGGCAGGGTGGCCAGAATCGGTGTGGATTGGCGTTCTGCAGCGCGGTCTGCCTTGAGCCTCCTTAGAGGATCCCTCTGTTGCTGAAGTAGACGTGGGACTTTATTTTTATTTTTTTCTCAAAATAGTGCTTGAACTGTTGCACTGGAATGTGTGTTTCTATGTAGTTTATTCCTTGTGCTTGTTCGCTATATTTAAGATTACTGTTAGTTTCTGCGTGTTGCGCTAATTTCAGAAACGTGAGACTGGAGTTGAAACTAGGCATTGCCTGCGAACTTGTTAATAAAAACCCCAATTTAGAATGTATTATTCACTTCTATAGAATGTGTAAATATTTCCACGGCAAAAGAAATCTAATAAGAAAAAATCCCTTAAGGAATGGCTTAAAAACGTTTGTATTCGTCTTAAGCTTTTTGACTGGGGGGTGGGGAATTAAGTTTTAAGTAGAAATAGTCAATTTTGATATTTACAGGCTTTTATTTTAGTCTCCACAAAGTGGATCCCCATAAGATGTCTCATGAAAAGCAACAAATAAGTAGAACAGGAAGGGAAAGGGGAAAAAAGGATTTTGTATGCAAGATGGAACTTAACTAGTGAGGCAGGATGTCAGAAACCATTGTTCATACTCTTACCTCACTTTCCAGTGGTATGAGAGACTCCAGGCACTAATGAATTCATAAGAGAGGATTTATCAACTTAAAAATATTGGAGCTGGTGTTGTAGCTCTGTGGTAGGGTGCATGCCTAGTACTGGGTTTGATCCTCAGCACCACATAAAAATATAAAAATACTTTAAAAAATATTAACATGCCTATGGAGAACGAAAAAACAATAATAGAATTGGTTGTTGTGGATTAAATTTGCTAGCCACACTGTGTTCAATTGAAAAGTCTGACTAAACAAAATAAGATATCAACTTATGCAAAATGCTTTGTAAATACTAGTTTATGGTAACTTTTATCCTATGGAACTGTTTTTGCCCACTTAATAAGTTATCTTTATTCTTTTGTCAGACTGGCAGAATTTTATTCACATGTATATAATTTGATTTTATTTGCTGTCAGGATTGCTTAAGCCTTAATTTAGATGAGAATGGCCTAAATCAGGATGTCTTTGGGAGGCCCGTATTGAGATTAGCCAAAGGGATTCTGGCCAAATCCCTGATCAAGTTGCTTGGCACAGAATTATTGATTGGCGAATCTTTTCGTGTTGCTTGGTGTTGACTAAATTAATCTCTTACACCTGTTTAAAAAGAAACCCCTCCACCCTCTGTACTCAGGGTCACTTCCTCTGTTAAATCCGAGACCTTCTCCTGTGTGCCTGCTCCTGTTTGGAAATCAAGAAACAGTTTTTGCGTTGAAACCTGTATGCTAAATACAACCGACATTTTAGACGTCTTAGAGCTCGAACTTGTTCTGGCACATCTGAAAATAAGAGGGCCACTTGATTGCCAATTTTCAGGAAACTCAAATTAAGCTCAAATGACAGTATGACAACTGAGGCACAGAAGAGAAGGCTTTGTGTTGGTATTTCTGAAAGGTGGAATAGGGAATATCTAATTGTATTTGGGAGAGGTATGTTGGTAGTGTTTCTGTTATGACTGTGTTAAAAATCTGTTGATAATAGAAGCTGTTTTATGAACTCCTTTTGTAGAGGGAATTTGTTTTATTCTCATCTAAAGTTAGGCTTTCCTATATTGTAGCCATTACCTATTGAGATAATTGTGGCTAGTGTGGCTGAGAAATGAATTTTTCTTTTTTCTTAATTTTAATTTAAGAAGTTTACATATAAAAAACGGATTGGAAAACTTTTTAACTTTGAAACAATTTTGTCTTGTAAATCTAGTTTAACTGTACATTTATGAAATTTAAATGCAGGTGGAATATTTCCTATATGGTATAACAAACTTAGCTTCTGAATTGAGATACACTGTTAAGTGTAAAATATCTGGTTTTGAAGATTTAGTATGAAAGTTGTAAAGCATCTCACATTTTATATTGATTACATTGAAATGATAATATTTTAGACATTTGGCTAAGTGTATGAAAATTAATTTCACCAGTTTCTTTTAACTCTAATATGGCTATTAGAATTTTTTTTTTAAAATATTTCTTTATTTTTGTAGTTGGACACAATACTTATATTTTATTTATTTGGTGCTGAGGATGGAACCCAGGGCCTCACACGCGCTAGGTGAGTGCTCTCTCTCTGAGCCACAACCCTAGCCCCTAGAAAATTTAATACTAAAAATTTAATTTTCTTGGATAGTGCTGACTTAAAGTCTACTGTTGGCCCAATGTGTTGCTATGTTTTCTTGCTTGTAGTTGGGGTTCAGCATGATCTTAAGTGTTTTTTTTTTTGTTGTTGTTGTTGTTAGGACAGTTTCTAATATACCTTTTTTCCTATTACTTTTTTTCAATTAAATTAAAAAAAATTTTTTTTTAGTTGTTAATAACCTTTATTATTTTTATATGTGGTGCTGAGAATTGAACCCAGTGCCTCACACATGCCTGTCAAGTGTGCTACTGCTGAGCCACAGTGCCAGCTCCCAATTTTTTTTTTAATTTAGAAATAACTTTACATTTAAAAAAAATTTAAAAATTGTATAAACAACTTTTATACTACTATACCCACATTTACCATTAATATTCAGAATTTGCTTTCACTGGCTGCCAAGTTTAGCTCAGTGGTAGAGAGCATGCTTAGCATGTGCTAGGCTCTGGATCTCCAGCACAGCCAAAAAAAGGTTTACTTTAACATTTATTCTATTTACTATTTTTTTTGCTGAGTTGTTTGAAAGTAAGTTGTATTCACTTTTCCCTTTGTCCTTTAGAACTTTAGTGTGTATTTTCTAAGAACCAAGGACATTCTCTTACATAACCTTAGTATGGTTATCAATCTAAGGAAGTTCAACAATACTTGAATCCAGTAACAAATGTCTATAGATCCATTTGTTAGTTGACTCAAAAGTGTCCTTGCATTTGAAAACATGGTTATTTTTAAAGCTGAAGAACTTTTGAATTCTTAGCAGTAATGTGTGGAAGCTTATTTATTTTTTCAAAATACAAAAATCAGATTTTTAACCTATGTGCTTTTGACTTGGAAAAATAAAGACATAACTTTTTAAGATTCTCATGTTATTTACCCTTACTGATTTTTCAGGCTTTCATGTTTTATTTTTAAAATAACAGAAGAAAATTTGTGTAGGTAGTGCATACTCATTTGTAAAAACATATTAATGGGCTGGAATTGTGGCTCAGAGGTAGAGCACTCACCTAGTACACATGGGCACTGGGTTCAGTCCTCAGCACCACATAAAGTAAAATAAAGACGTGTCCACCTATAACTAAAATAAGAAATGAAAACTAATCTGAAATCTCATCCAGGAATATTGCACTGTAAATATTTTGGTGGTGTATGTTCTTCTCTATTTATCTTGTACAGAAATTTTATAAAAATGACACTATAATGATTAGTTTGAATCATCTTATAATTAACTCCTGGAAAAAAAAGAATCTTGTTTTGTCAAAAAGTAGGGGTAAGGATTGGGGATATAGCTCAGTGGTAGAGTGCTTGCCTCGAATGCACAAGGCCCTGGGATCAATCCCTAGCACCACAAAAAAAAAAAAAAAGATAGGGGTAAATCTTTGTATAATAATTGTAGTTGTTGTGGAGGAACCAGTAGAGAGAGAATTCTAAATTGCCTATAATTCAATTTTCATGACTTGTTTTTTAGTGAGATAAACTAGATTACTTTTAAGCTTAATTAAATTTAGTATATCATACCTTGATTTATGACCTGAAATGGAAAGTGGATCATGTAGTTATTCAGATAGAAATGGGTTTCAGTTCTTTGTATTAAGTGCAACTAATAATTGCTTTTAAGGGAATTTTTCTTTATATAAGCATTATAAATTATTATTTAATTTTAGTTTTTAATTTTTTTGTTTTGTTTATTTTTTGTGGTGCTGAGGATTGAACTCTAGGGCCTTGAACACACTAGGCAAACACCCTACTCCTGAACTACACCGCAGCCCAAATCTTTTTTTTTAATTCTTTGTAAACATAACTGTAATCTTTTTTAAAGTAGGAAGGTTAGAAAACTAGCCAGCTTTTCTTTTGTTATTCATTCAAGTAGTACTAAACTCCTTTTTGGGGTTTTGTGCTAGGTGCTATAACAATACAGAAGTAACAACAAATAAGGTTTGTTTTTACTCTTAAGAAATGCCCTTGCATGTGATTTTGAGGCCCCCACCCCCAAATACTCATTGTAGACATTTGGGCTGGTCAGTTTCAAAAGCTCTCCAGGTGATTCTAAAATGCAAGTAGAGAAAACAACTCCAGCCAATAAGAAACCCCAAGAAAACAGCAGTCTGGTTGTTATCCTCACCTAATAAGGTAGTTAGTAGAGACCAAGGTTTGGCCAGGGCATAAATCTGTCCATCCTAAGTCCACTGCTTTTTCCTTTTTTTCTGTTTTTGTTTCATAATGTTTATTGTTTGTTTGGAGTTTTTTGTTTGTTTTTGTTTTTAATGTTTACTTGTCTTTCACACTACTAAAAATCTTGATATGACTATGTCTTTAAAATGCCTGTAATCCCAGTGGCTCACAGTGGCTCTGGAGGCTAAGGCGGGGAGATTTTGAGTTCAAAACCAGCCTCTGTAGCTTGGCAAGGCACTGGGCAACTTAATAAGACCCTATCTCAAAATAAAAAATAAAAAGGTTTGGGGATGAGGCTCAGTGGTTAAACCCCACTGGTTTCAGTCCCCCGTATACATATATATATCAAATGAATCAATAAGAGATTTAACAATGACTCTGGAGGATATAATTGACTTCTTTGACATTTTACATTTTACACTGATTATAGAAAAAAAGTTCAAAAGTTTTATTAACGTGGAAGTTCTCTTTTTTCATCTTTATATTCTGACAATAGTTTTAAAAGAAATTATGACCCCATATGGGGAGTTTTATCACAATCCATAGCATTAGTTGGAAGAGAAAAGGCTAATAGCACCAGATTTATAACTACTGATCAATGACCAATGTGACTGTGACAGTTTTTGGAGTGAGTCATGTGTAAAGGTTGGTTATTTAGCAGTTTGCCGTCATCTTTTCTACTCCATCTTCCTGAAACTAACTCCCCCAGTGGTTGAAGAGTGGTTATTGCATGCTGTGGAGAAAATATCCGGAGGAGCTGGGAGTAGTGGTGCACTCCTGTAATCCAGCGGCTCAGGAGTCTGAGGAGGATTGCAAGATCCAGGCCAGCAATTTAGCAAGGCCTGTCTCAAAATAAAAAATAAAAATGGCTGGGAATGCGGCTCAGTGGTTAAGTGCCCCTGGGTTCAGTTTCTGGTACCCCACCTCCATTCCCTTGCCGCCCCCCCAAAAGAAAAGAACATGTCCAGAGGAAGAGCAGGAAACTGTCTCTTCTCATATATCTCCTTTAAAGAGTGAAGTAACATTTCTCAAAGTCCACCTTCACAAGACTCCTAAAATGTCACTGGCCAGATTATGAGCTTCTAGCCAAATTAAGCCTTTGCAGGAGAGATGGTGCTACCTCAATAGTCGTAGATTATCAAAACTTGCTTTTTGATGAAGCAGGTGGCCAGAGCAGGAGATGCAGCCTTGAATCAAATTGTATGTGGTTTGAAAAGAGAACTATGAATATTGTTAATAACCCAGTGTTATCATCAGTTAACAGTGTCTGCTACGTGAACATTCTCCATTTGGGGAGTTATCCAGCTGAGCTGATGGAAAGAGAAGTAATTTTTTTTTTTTACTCGAAATTACCCATGGGTTAAAAGTTACTGGTAAAATTGAGACCTGTCTTAGGCATATGTGTTACCTATGCACTTTATTTTGTCATCTAGAACCCAGTGGCTGGAAGAGTGAATATTTTGACTTGCATGAACTATAAAAAGGAGATACTCTGGAATAGAAGAAAATGGGGAAATTTTTTGGTGGTGGTAAAAACATAAATATTTTCAAATATTTCATCTTTTTCTCTGTAAGGCTAACAAATGCACAGGTAAAAGCAGGATTTTTACTGGAGAGATGAATCGATAGGATCTCTTTTATTTTACCCTTTTTAATTATGAATAGCTGTAACATAAATATATTTAAAATACATAGCAAACATCCAGTTTTGCTAAATTTAACACTTTGCCTTAGCCTTAAAAAACAAAACAGTACAGATATAGATACAGAAATAAAACAGAAATAAAGATCATATTTGAACTTTCCAGAAGCAAGTTTTACCTTGAGTGAGGAGTGTAGTATTCCCAGTCATGTTTTCATGAAGCTTGCTCAGGTTTGATTACAGCTATAGTAAATAATTTGTTTAGTGTTAAATAAGCCCTTGGGTATTTTTGAGATTTTTAAAACTTAAAAGCATACAAAAAGAATATACCTCCTTGTATTTTCACCAAACACTTGTGTGATCACCACCAAAGTCAAGAAAAAGAATAAGGCCAAAATTTCTTTTCTGTCTCCAGAAGTAACTATTACCCTTTTATGGTAATCATTTCTTGCCTTTCTTTATAGTTTTTCCACCCAAACTTCCTCACACCGCCCTAATTTTTCTTTTTTTTTTTTTAAAGCTTCATGTAAATGAAATGATTCAGTATGTATTTGTAAGTGTTTGGTCTCTTTCAACAAACCTATTTTAAAAAATATTTTTTAGTTGTTGATGGACCTTTATTTTATTTATTTGTATGTGGTGCAGAGAATCTTAACTCAGTGCATCATGCACGCTAGGCAAGCCTGCTACCACTGAGCCACAACCCCAACCCATCAACAAACCTATTTTTGAGAGTAGTTTGTATTGAATGCAGCTGTAATTGGTTTGTTTCCATTGCTGTGTAGTATTCTGTCGTATGAATGAAACACAATTTGTTTTGCCTATTTGCCATTTATTTCTAGTTTAATGCTGTTCTCTCTGTGGCTTTCCTTTGCTCTTTTTTTTTGGGTGGGTGGGGGTGGGTACTGGGGACTGAACCTAGGGTCACTATGTACTCTACCACTGAACTACATCCATATCTGTTCACTGTCTTGATGTCTTTTGAAGAAGGTCTTAATTTTAATGTCTAATTTTTCAGTTTTTATTTTATCTCATGTTCTGCGTGGGCGAAGGAAAGGACTCTCCTCCAGAGATGGGCTGGCTGAGAAATAAAAGCTAGGAAAAATAGTACTAGGAAATAACCACAGGACACAGAAACACGGTTTCAGAATGGGGGCTTCTGACAAAGAGCAGAGCCTGTGCCTGGTTTATTTATATCGGAACACATCAAAGACATTTGATAGAAAGTTCTTCACCAAAACAGGATAGAGGTGGGGGCAGGTAGGCTACTCAGTCACACCCATTCCAGTGTTGCTTGGGACCTTTCCGGGCAGAGTGGAGGGGGAGTTCACTTGTAATTGGATGATCTTAATAACAGGAATGCCACTATAAGTTCCCAAATATCAGATCTACCCCCTCACTGGCTTCAACGCTGAAAAGGTCCTCATACATTTCACAGGTAGCTTCCTCCAACTTTATGTAAAAAAAAGTATAGTAGGTGCTTTTTGTGTCCTATTCTTTTACTATCCTGAAGACCTAAAAATATTTTTTAAACTGTATTTTCCCAATCTTATGACTATATATACCTTTTATTAGAATTGTTTTTTTCTAAGCTTCTTTTTATTTGTTCTTTTTAGATTCACATGACAGTAGAGCATATTTTGACATACATAGGTGGAGTAAAACTTCCCATTCTTGTGGTTTTTATATGATTTGGGATTACACTGGTCATGTATGCATATGTGAACATAAGAAAGGTATATCTAATTCATTCTACTATCTTTAGGAACTTTTTTTTTTTTTTTGCCTTTTACATTTGGAGCTATCATTTACTTGAACTGATTTATTTATTTAGGTAGGTATATAGTGAAGGTCTTTTTTTTCCTAGTTGTTCCATATGGATATCCAGCCTGCTGCATTTATCGTCAAGGTTGTCCTTTCCCTTCTGTTCTTCTCTGCCACCTTTATTGTAAATCAGGTATCTCTGAATCTGGTTTTCTCTCTTACAGTACATTGTTCTCTTTGTCTATCCTTGCACCAGGTACTATGTATGGTTCTATATCTAATAGAACAAGCTTTTTTTTAAACCTTGATTGTCTTTGATGGTGTCTTGGCTATTCCTTAACACATTTCTTTCTATGTAAATTTGCCAGATTCCACCAGAAACAACTACCTGTTAGGACCCTCTCTGCACAATACTGGGGATTGAACCCAGGGGTTCTACCACAAAGCTAACAGTCCTAGTCTTTTTTTATTTCATTTTAAGACAGGGTGAGGGCTGGGGTTGTGGTTCAGTGGTAGAGCGCTTGCCTCACACGTGTGAGACCCTGGGTTCGATCCTCAGCACCACATAAAAAAATAAACAAAATAAAGACATTATGCCCATGTATAACTAAAAAAAAAAAAAAAAAACAGGTGACATTAAGTGGCCCAGACTAGCCTGGAGCTTGTCATCCCTCCTGCTTCAGCCTCCTGAGTAGCTGGGATCATAGGAATGTGCCACTGTACCAAGTGTCCACTGGAATTTTTATTGGTATTGCATGAAGTCTGTGGTTCAATTAGGAAAAAAAAAAAAAAAATCTGACCCTAACCTTGAGTCTTCCAATCCAGGAAAATGTCATATGCTTTCATTTAGGTCCTCTCTATACTCAATGTTTTATACTTTTTTTGCATAGAGATCTTAAACAGTTTTGTTAGGTTTATTAATAGGTGTTTTTTTTTTTTTCCCTGAGACAATCTTGTTAAATTGCTTACACTGGCCTTGAACTTCAAATCCTCCTAACTCAAGTAGCTGGGATTATAGATATGTGCCACCATGCCCAGCTTGATGTATTTATTTTTTTGGTATCAGGGATTGAACTTAGGGACACCTAACCACTGAGCCACATCCCCAGCCCTTTTATCTGTAGCTTTGAAATTTTTTGAATATATTCTGTGAGTTTTCTTTGCATTTAATCCTTGTAGCTTTTCTTTTTCTCACTTTATTATATTGGCTAGGACCCTAGTAACATGTTTTCTGTATTAGATGATATAGATTAAGCTGTTATATAACATCTTTGTCTAACTCCTGGTCTCAGAGGAAACTATCATTTATATGATACTAACAGATACTACCTTTTTAAAAATATTTATTTTTTAGTTGTAGTTGGACATAATACCTTTATTTTATTTTTACGAGCTGCTGAGGATTGAACCCAGGGCCTCACATGTGCTAGGCGAGTGCTCTACTGCTGAGCCCCAGCCCCAGCCCCAGATACCTACCACCTTTTATCAGAAGAGAAAGAATTCTTTCATTCTAAGATTGCCAAAGATCTTCCCCAATTCCTGGTGCTAGAGATCAAACTGGGGCCCTTGCACATGCTAGACAAGTGTTCTACCACTGAGCCACAACCACAGCCTGCTCTTTAATTTTGATAGTGCAATATTGTAAGCAATTTTACATTCGTGAAATTAACCAAATTTTGTTTGCTAAAATTTTTCTGGATTTGATTTGCCAAAATTTTATTCAGGAATTTTGCCTCTGTGCCCCAAAGTGGGTTTGACCTATAATTTTTCTCTTGTTTATAATATACTTGTAAAGTTTTAGTTTCAGAGTTGCTGGCTCCATAAAAGCTTTGGCAGAGAGAGCTTGCCTTTTTTAAAAAAATATCTAGAATATTTTATTTAAGAGCAGCATTATCATTTCCTTAAAAGTTTGGGAGATATTTATCAGTGAAGTCACTGGAATTTTCTTTGTGTTAAAGTTTATAGTTATGAAGTCAGATCTTTTGTCAGTTTTGGTGTGTCTAGTTGTTATTTGATCTGACTTTTAATTTAATTTTGTAGTCCTGGGGATGGAACCAAGGGCCTTGCATGTGCTGTGCACATCCTCTACCACTGAGCTACAACCTCAGCCCCTATCTGATTAAAGTTTTTTATAAATATTCTTATGGTCTCTGAAATGTCAGAATCTACAGTCGTCTGGCCCAACTTTTTTTTGAAATGGGTTGTCACTATGTTGCTCCTGGGCTCAAAGCAATCCTCCTGCTTCAGCCTCCCAGGTAAATGGAATGTCAGGCATAAACCACCCTGCCCAGCTTCATCCCTCCTTTTAGCTAGTCTTGCCGGGTGTTAGCAATACAAGACTTTTCAAATGATCAACTTGGGGGTTTGTTGATCTTACTACATAATTTATTTTTATTTTTATTTTTTTTTAGAGAGAGAGAGTTTTAATATTTTTTTTTTAGTTTTTGGCAGACACAACATCTTTGTTTCTATGTGGTGCTGAGGATCGAACCCGGGCCATATGCATGCCAGGCGAGCGTACTACCGCTTGAGCCACATCCCCAGCCCATACTACATATTTTTTTCAACTTTATTTCTGCTCATTATTTCTTTCTTTATACCTTCCACAAGTTTAATTTGTTCTTTTTCTTTTTTTAAATTTTATTTTGTTATGCTGGGGATTGAATCCAGGGCCTTTGTACATGGTAGGCAAGTGCCTTAACACCAAACTATATAACCAATCAAGTTTGTTCTAAATGCCAAATGTCTTCTTTGATATAAAGAGAGCAACTAAGAACAGAACAGGGAGGAAGAGCATGAGGAAAAGATTAACATTAAACAGAGACTCGTGGGGGGAGAGAAAGGGAGAGAGAAGGGAAATCGTATGGAAATGGTAGGAGACCCTCAATGTTACACAAAATTACATAGAAGAGGATGTGAGGGGAAAGGGGGGGGGAAAACAAGGGAGAGAATTGAACAACAGCAGATGAGGTAGAGAGGGATGATGGGAGGGGAGGGGAGGGGGGATAGTAGGGGATAGGAAAGGTAGCAGAATACAACAGTCACTAATATGCCATTATGTAAAAATGTGTGTAACCAATGTGATTCTGCAATTTGTATTTGGGGTAAAAATGGGAGTTCATAACCCAGTTGAGTCAAATGTATGAAAGATGATATATCATGAGCTTTGTAATGTTTTGAACAACCAATAAAAAAAATTAAAAAAAAAGTTTGTTCTAATAATTTGATTGGTTGTCTAACTCAGTTTTTTTAGACTTTCTTTTATTTTATATTAAAGTTATAAATTCCCCTCCAAACAGATCTTTAGTTTTAGTTCATGAGTTTTTTTAAAATGATCATTTAGTTAAAAAGTTGGTTTCCCTTTGTGATTCTATTTTTTTGATTCAGTTATTACTTTAAAAGTTCATCTTTCACTGTCATTTTTTGGGTGTTGGGGATTAAACTCGGGGCCCTCATGTGTGGCCAGCACACACTCTACCCCTGAGCTTCATCTCCAGAAGTATATTTCCTTTTTTTTCCTTTTTTTCTTTTTTTGTGGTACCAGGGATTGAACTCAGTGGTGCTTAAGCAGTGAGCCAAATCAGCCTTTTTTTTTTTTTCTTTTGGTGATGCTGGGGATTGAACCCAGGGCCTTGGGAATGCAAGGCAAGCACTCTACCAACTGAGCTCTATCTCCAGCCTTACCACTAGCCTTTAAAAAATTTTTTTTTTTTTATTTAGAGACAGGGTCTTTGTTGAGTTGCTGAGTCTGGCTTTGAACTTATGATCTTCCTGCCTCAGCCTCCTGAACTGCTGAGATTATAGCCACATCAATGTTTACAGCAGCACAATTCACAATAACTAAACTGTGGAGCCAACCTAGATGCGCTTCAGTGGATGAATGGATAAAAAAAATGTGGCATGTATACACAATGGAATTTTACTCAGCAATAAAAGAGAATAAAATTATGGCATTGGAGACAATAATGCTAAGTGAAGTAAGCCAATCCCCCCCCCCCCAATGCCAAATGTTTTATCTGATATAGGGAGGCTGACTCATAGTCTTGTAGGGAAGGGGAACATGGGAGGAATAGATGAATTGTAGACAGGGAAGAGGGGGGTGGGAGGGAAAGGGAGGAAGGCAGGGGATTAGCAAGGATGGTGGAACGTGACGGACATCATTATCCAAAGTACAAGTATGAAGACACGAATTGGGTGTCAACCTACTTTATATACAAACAGAGATATGAAAAGTTATGGTATATATGTGTAATATAAGAATTGTAATGCAAAAAAAAGTACACGTGTAAAGACATGAATTGGCGTGAACATACTTTATATACAACGAAATGAAAAATTGTGCTCTATATGTATTAATAAGAATTGTAATGCATTCCGATGTCATGTATTTAAAAAATTAATCAATTAAATTTTAAAAAAAGAGATTATAGGTGTCTGCCACCATGCCCAGCCTTATTTTTTTCCATGAACATTAATTATACAACATTAGAGTGGCATGCACTATTGCAGGTGGCAAGTGGTGTGGTAATCATGGAGATAATAGATGCCCTTGTTGTGGTACCAGTAGAAATATCTCCAGGCAAACTGTAGCCTTAAGACTTGAGAGACTACATAGCTTTCATGATGTGAAGGTTGCACACATTCATATCTGCCAGCTTTGGGTGCTTGGGCATATAGACATTTTTCTTGGCTATCATCACACTGTCCTTAAAAAGGAATTCATAAATGGCAGTCCCATTCTTCTTGGGCATCTGGCATGGTGGAAACTGCAGGGTTTGAGGTCACAGCAGGAAAGTAGTGTGAATTCTTAAAAAAATATGTTCTTGTGAAGTTCCTTAATCTGTAGTTGATGTCTTTCAGTTTTAGAAATTTCTCATTCTCTTTATTTATTTAAAATATTTTTTTAGATGTTGATGGACCTTTATTTTATTCATTTATTTATATATGGTGCTGAGAATCAAACCCAGGGCCTCACACATGCTAGGCAAGTATTCTACCACTGAGCCACAACTCCAGCTCTGAGTCATTCTCTTTAAATGTTTAAATATCTACTAACATTTTACTACTAGTAGTTTTCTATTTTCCTATAGGACTCCAAAAAATATCTTAAAACAAAACCCCCATATCTCAGGAAATAATGCCAAGAGTTAATACATGGATGACATCAAATTAAAAAGTTTCTTCATGGTAAGGGAAAGAAGTAGGAATGTGAAAAGAGAACCACTTTTTTTCTTGGTACGGAGGATTGAACCCAGGGTGTTTAACCACTGAGTCACATCCTCAGCACCACCACCCTTTTTTAATAGGTGCAGATGGATACAATGTCTTTATTTATTTATTTTTATGTGGTGTTGAGGATTGAACCCAGTGCCTCACATTTGCCAATCAAGCGCTGTATCATTAAGCCACAACTCCAGCTCCTCAGCCCTTTTTAATTTTTTTTTTTTTATTTTTTTAGAGAGAGAATTTGAAAGATTTTTTAAAAAAATATTTAGTTTTTAAGTTTTTGGTGGACACAACATCTTTATTTTATTTTTTATGTGGTGTACAGGATCGAACCCAGCTCCCCATGCATGCCAGGCGAGCACTCTACTGCTTGAGCCATGTCCCCAGGCCAGCCCTTTTTTATTTTGAAACAGGATCTCTTGCTGAGGCTAGCCTCCCAAACTTTTGGGATAATAGGTGTGTGCCAGTATGCCTGACGAGAACCTACTTTATCTTTGCTAGCTACTCTTCTAATAGAGGGTTAATATCTGGAATATATAAAGAACTTAATACCCCCAAAACAAATAACCCACTTAATAAATGGGCAAATGAGTTAAACAGACACTTCTCAAAAGAAGAAATATGAAAGGCCAACAAGCCAGGCATGGTGGTGCACACCTGTAATCCCAGTGATTTAGGAGGCTAAGACAGGAGGCTCACAAGTTCAAAGGCAGTCTCTGCAACTTAGCAAGGCCCCAACTTAGACCGCTGTGTTTCAAAATAAAAAATAAATAGGGCTGGGAATGTGACTGAATGGTTAAGTGCCCCTGGGTTCAATCCCTTGTACCAAAAAAAAAAAAAAAAAAAAAAAAAAAAAAGGCCAACAAATATATGAAAACATGTTCTATATCTTTAGCAAATAGGGAAATACAAATCAGAATTACATTGAGATTTCATTTCACACTAGTCAGATTGGCAGTCATCAAGAATCCAAACATTAAGTGCTGGAGAGGATGTAGAGAAAAAGGAATACTTTTACAGTGCTGTTGTGATTGTAAATTAGTACAACCGTTATGGAAATGAGTATGGAGCTTCCTCAGGAAACTAGGCATGGAACCATCACATGACCCAGTTATAATCCTCTTTCGTATTTATCCTAAAGAATTAAAGTCATTACACTATAGTGATACATGGATACTCATGTACATAATCACATAATTCACAGTAGCCAAACTGGAACCAGCCTAGGTATCCATTAGTGGATGAATGGATAAAGAAAATGTGGCGTATTTACACAATGGAGTTTTATTCAACTATAGAGAAAAATGAAATAATTGCAGGAAAATGGATGGAACTTGAGACCATCATGATAAGCTAAATAAACCAATCTCAGCAAAGGTCTAGGGGGGTTATACGTTCTCTCCTCGATATGTGGAACCTAGAGAGAAAAAAGGAAAAGAAAGGTGGGGGTCAGGAATCTCAGAAAATTGAAGGAAGATAGTAGAGGAAAGGGACCAGGAGGTGGGAAAAGGGGAGAGGGAGCAGAGAAGTCCTTGGGAGTGATATTGGCCAAAATATATTGTGTGCATGTATGGATATATATATAACAACAGATCTCATCATTATGCACCAGTAAAAGACCATGGAAAGGGGGAAAAAGTTTTTTTTTTTTTTTTTTTTTGTGTGTGTGTGTGTGTGTGTGTGAGAGAGAGAGAGAGAGAGAGAGAGAGAGAGAGAGAGAAAGAGAGACAGGGGAATCTTAAGACATTATCGCTGTATTCCTCATTTGTCTTCCCTCATTTAATGATTTTATTTTGACTCATTCTGCATATTGGCAATTTCTTTAGCTATAGCCTATTTACCATTAAGTTCATCCAGAGTTTTGTTTTTAATTCATTTATTTTTTATGTGGTGCTGAGGATTGAACCAGGGCCCCACACGTACTGGGTGAGCACTCTACCATTGAGCCACAATCCCAGCCCAGTTTTTTTTTTTTTTAATATTTTTTTTAGTTGTAATTTATTTACTTATTTTTTATGTGGTGCTGAAGATTGAACCCAGGGCCTCCCATGTGCCAGGCGAACACTCTACCACTGAGCCACAACCACAGCCTCCATCCAGACTTTTTAATTTTCATTGTTGTAGCTTTCAGTTTTATAATTTAAAGTTGGTTCTTTTTCTTCTTTCTAAATCATAATGGGGAAAATCTCAGTCTTTTTGGTATCTTTGAACATGGTAAGAATAGTGTAATAGTCTGTCTAATAATTCATGTATCTGTGGTCCTTGTGGAGATCTTTTCCTATGATTTTTTTAATATTTATTTTTTAGTTAGAGGTGGACACAAAATCTTTATTTTTATGTGATGCTGAGGATCGAACCCAGTGCCTCATGTGTGGTAAGTGAGCTCTCTACCTCCGAGCCACAACTCATTCCTATGATTTTTTTTCTGCTGGTTTTCATTCATGTGACTTTATTTTATTTTTTAACATTTCTTTTCAGTTGTTGGTGGACCTTTATTATTATTTATTTATATGTGGTGCTGAGAATTGAACCCAGTGCCTCATACATGCTAGGCAAGCACTCTACTACTGAGCCACAACTCCAGCAAGTTATTTTTGATTATATGTCAGACATTTTATTTATATAGATGCTCATAGATTAATTTGAGGGCCTAATGTTATGCTCCAGAGACCATCTTTCGTTTCATTCTACCTGGAGTTTAAGGATAGGAGCAATCCAGAATCTTTTCTAATTTCCTGGATTTGAATGATTGGAAACTGAGCTGCAGTCTCTTTGGCGTTCTGCCAATTTCTGGCTTACATTTCTAGGTCAGTTTGCTTAGGGATATCAACTCCAAACCTTTATATTCTCCAAGTATCCTCTCTTCCTACTCTTCCTTCAGTCCTGGACTCCAGTCCCTTTCTCTTGTTAGTCCTTCTATGATGCCAAAAGGTATATTTTCTTCAGAATCTTTTAACTTCCCTATAAACTGTACTTGGGCTTCTATCCTATCCTGGTTAGTGGCTTGGTAATTCTTTGCTCTCTTTCTAGATATCCTCACTGTCTGCAAGCAAATGCTTTTAAAATGTTTAATATTATATTTTAATTGTCTTCAATGGGAGGATTGACCATGACTGCACATTAATTACCTAGAAATTATAAATATTTTAAAAGTAGCTTTAGAGAGAATTTATGAGACTCAAGTAGTTTAGGGAAGAAGAATAGATTAGCAGGAATAGACTAGAAGATTCTGAAGTTGGTAGAGTAATAAAAATAATGGTAGCTATTTATGGTCCATTTATTTTGTGTTTAGTGTTCTTCATATATTTATTAAAACTTCCAAATAATCCTCTGAGAAAGGAATTATTATCCCTGTTTTACAGAAGCAGAAACTGAGGTGTGTATAGGTAAGTAACTTGACCAAGGTCATAAATCAGTTAGTGGAGGTTTTGCTCTAAAGTTTGTGCCAACTGGAGGAACAGATGGCTTGAAGTATGGGCCATCTCACACCAGCATGTGGGTATTGATCAGCAGGTTGACCAGACAATTAATATTTAGGCAGAAATTTGGAATAGGTAATTATTAGTAATAAAAAAATAAAAGGAAAACTATTAGGTTTCTCAGTACTTTCCCAGCACCAGTTTACTATCCTGTCATGGAATTTAGATTTCTAGTAGTTGCACATTATGATTTGAAATGTACACAGTGTATCTTAGGAATCTGCTGCTGCTGCTTTGTTTCTTTCTTTCTTTTTTTTTTAAATTGGTGGTACTAGGGATTGAACCCTGGGCCTTTGCATATGCTAAACAAGTTCCCTACCCCTGGTTATAGTGCTTGCCCCTGGGTTTGATTCCCACAGCCCCACATAAACAAAAGACCTTGAGGAGCTTAGAGATGTGGCTCATTGTAGGGCTTATGCTTATGAGGTTTTAGGTCCTGGGTTTAATCCATGGCATAAAACAGAAACCAAAACCTTGAGTTCTAAATAGACACTTTACAAATTATTATATAGTGACTCTTGCTGTGTATCTAGTAGTATGTAGTGCTTGCTTCAGCAGCACGTATACTGAAATTGGAACTATACCAAACAGATTAGCTTTTAAATGAATCAACTTTCATGGTTTGGGACTTTCATTGATTTTTTTTTTTTTAAGTTGTTGATGGTTATCCAAAGTACATGTATGAAGACATTAATTGGTGTGAATGTACTTGGTATACAACCAGAGATATGGAAAATCGTGCTTTGTTCTATATTCGTAATAAGAATTGTAATGTATTCTGCTGTCCTATAAATAAAAAATTAATTAAAAGAAAAAAATTGTAGATGGACACAGTATTTTATTTATTTACTTTTATGTGGTGCTAAGGATTGAACCCAGTGCTTCACACGTGCTAGGCAAGCGCTCTACCACTAAGCTACAACCCCAGCCCCAAGAAATCACTGAAATTTTAAAAGTCCACTCCCTGCCCCCAAATAGCCTTTCATATCCTGATTTTGAATTTGGGCTGTTACATAAACATTGCAGGGGGGTGTTGCTTTCCAGCCTGTAGTTGCTTATTTGGAACTGGTATTTGAATATTTTACTACATTTTACCCTCATTTTTATAAGAATGTATTTTAAAAAAAGAAAAGTGCTTATTTTAATGATGAAAGATGCACGGTTTGATAGAATTGATACATATTGGTGCTTCCCAGGTAGAAAATATTTGAACTTAGGTGAACACTCGGTTTTGTATGAATTTTTATAAAATGTTTAAGGATTTTCCCCTTGAAACACTGGGTATAATTGAAATTTGATAAATTATTAGTTTGCTAGAAGCAGAACTTCCAAATAACATGCATGACTCTGAAACTTCCCCATGTTTTCAGGAATACTTTATATGTGAAAGTAGGGAATTACCTATTCTGTGATTTATTTAATTGAACAGCCATGTTTCTAATATTTCTTTGAAAAGCATGCATTGGATGTTTTCCTGGTCCTTTTAGCTGTAGCCCAAGTTGACATTTAAAAGAACCTCTGGATATAACTTATTTAGAAGTTGAAGACATTCCATGGTAGTTGGTTCATTCGAAGTTCTTCAGTGTCATTATTAGCAAACATTTATTAAATTGCTATATGTAAGGCATTGTGACAGAACAGATAACATCAAAACTGAAGGTGTCATGGAGTTTCTAAGGTGATAAATTCTTGGAAGTTTTTTGTTTTTGGAAAAATGATAATACTTTTCAAGTCCTTTAGTATAGATTATTTTAATCTAGCAGACTTGTTTTCTCATTGATTTATATGCTTTACTTCCAGATAGTTTGATAGCTACAAGAATAAAAATTCTGTAAACCTGAGAGATGTGAGATGTAGCTCAGTGGTAGAGAGGCATGCATGAAGCCTGGGTTTTGATCCCCAGCCTAATAAAAAAAGTTCTTTGAATTACACATCTCAGAATCCAGATGCTCATTGTTGTTGTTTCCTTAGTAAACATACATAATATAAAATTTATCATTTTAACCATTAAATTTTTTCTTCAAGATAAGAACACAATGTGAGATTATCCTCTTAAAAAATCTAAGGCTTAATACAATATTGTTAACTATAGGCACAGTGCTATATAGGAGATCTCTAGAACTTATTCATCTTACCTGAATGAAACATATTTATATCTGTTTATGCCCTTCTTCCTCCAGTCTAGTAGCTATAATTCTACTGTTTCTATCAATTTGACTATTTCAGATAATATATTAAAATGGAATCATGCAATTTTTGTCCTTTTGTGATTGATTTATTTCACTTAGCATAATGTCCTCCAGGTTAATTCATGTTTTGTAGCTGGCAGGATTTCCATCCTTTTTAAGGCTGAATAATATGACATTTTATGTATATGTCATGTTTTCTTTATCTGTTCATCTGTTGGTCATTTAGGTTGTTTTCATAACATTATAAAAATTGTAATGGACAGGATACAATCAATTTTAGTTTATGTTATGACTTTAGGGTATTAGTATTTGGTGAATTTTACTCACCTCTTCATTGTAATACCCACTATATAATCAAAAATTCAGGTAGAAAATCCACAGCCTACAGACATAATGTGTCCTGTCCTTATGTTTTATCTTTTCCTCACCATGTTGGACTTCATTGTATTTTAAATTCAAAGTACATATTTTCATTTCCAAATAATATAGATTTTAATGTAAAAAATTTTCCTGGTGTTTGGAAGAAATTGAAAGATCTGACAGCAGGGGAAGGTAGCAACAGGTTTCTTTTAGTTGGCAAAGAGACCCTGTGGTCTTATGAAGGGGAGACCAAGTGTGGTTTGCCATTTTTGTTTTATACATCCATCTACCTTGTTATGTGTAACCAGTTAAGTTTTTAGCCCTTATTGAAAAAAAAGAGATAAAGGTGGTTTGAGTTTATAGCTTGAAATAAATATTTAGAGTAGTAACCTCCTTATCTACGGGGGGATATGTCTCAAGACCCTATCTTGTTTTTTCTTATACATTACCAATGATAAAGTTTAATTTATAAATTAGACCTACTAAGAGATGAATGATAAATAAAAATAGAACAGTTGTAACAATATATTACATTAAAAATTATGTAAATGTGGTTTCTCTCTCAGAATATCTTTACTGTACTCTACTTAGCCTTGTGATAATATGAAAAGATACCTGAAGCATTTTATGACATCTTTGGTATTTTCAAATTGCCAATATTACTGTGCTTTGGGGCTGTTGTTAAGTAAAATGAGGGTTATTTATAAGTGTTGTGATACTGCAACAATCAGTTTGATAACTCAGACAGCTGTTAGGTGACTAACAGGCAGGTAACATATACAGTATGGATACACTGGTCAAATGGATAATTCATATCCCAGAAGGGTCAGAATGAGATTTTATCTTACAACTCAGAATGGTGCCCAATTGAAAATTTATAAATTATTTTTTTCTGGAAGTTTCCTTTTAATATTTTTAGACCACATTTGACTGTGGGTAACTGAAACCGTGTAAAATGAAAGCTCACATAATGCAGGATCACTGTATTACCCATGGTAATATATGTGGGTGTGTGAGCATGCGTGAGCTGCATATCAAATGCAGGACACTGATCTATATATCTCAAGCACTTTTCTGTTAGGTTGAAACAGTGTCTTGATAATTTGGCCAGGCTGGACTTGAATTTACAATATTCCTGCCTCAGCCTCCCAAGGTTTGGGATTAGAAGGATGTGTGTAACTGTACCCAACCCATAGCAGATTTTTAGTGAACTAACAGAATCATCTGATCTCTACGGTTCTACCCTGACCCATTATCCCCTAAGGATATTAGTTTTGACATTATACATTTTTTTCTTATGGCAACCTATTGCTAGAAAAATGTTTATTTGAGGCTTTGTTAGCTTCCTCAGGATCAATATTACTAAGTGTCCTTCTGGACTATTGCTTTGGAAGATTAATCTTGTGAATTAATACAAGCATTGAAACTATGCTGGCTAGTGTTATTTTTAAACTATAGAAATAATATACAGGACAGATTAAAATCAGATTAATTTTCATTTATTTATTTATTTATTTTAAGAATTGCTCTTAAAAGATTAAATACAGGGCTGGGATTGTGGCTCAGAGGTAGAACACTTGCCTGGCATGTGTGAGGCACTGAGTTCAATCCTCAGCACCACATAAATAGAAAATAAAGGTAGTGTGTCCACCTATAACTTAAAAAAAAAAAAGGTAAAATACAAAGAACAGAATCAAACCTGATCAGCTCCTAGCCAAGCAGAGCCATTACTTGTTGTTTTATGTGTATACAACATGTAGTGTGTGAAAGATGAACCCATCATAGACTATGGACATAGAAGTCTGTTGTGAATCATCGAGTGCCAGTCTCTACTGGATAAATGGATTTTCATTAAAATATCCCTATGGTAGTCTGATATTTATGGTATCAAGGATTAAATCCAGGGCCTGTTCTCTACCACTGAGCTCTACACCCTTGGCCTAGAACATGTCAAATTCAATAGAGCCATGCATGGTAGTTCAGGCCTATAAACCCCCAGGTATTCTCAAGGCCAAGGAAGGAAGAGTGCAAGTTTGAGGTCATTTTGGGCAACTTAGCCAGACCTTGTCTCCAAAATAAAGAGAATAAAATAATGATGACTACTATTATTTAATAGAAGTCATCCAGTCAAAGGGTCAAACAATGAAACTAGGAAGAAAAAGATAAGAAGGATAGAACAATCCAGGAGGTCCAAGGTGCAACTAAATAAAAATTTGAGGAAGGGGGTGGAATCAATAGGGCTGAATATGTTGAGGTTGACTTGGCTCATTGAGAGCTCAGGTCAGTGAATGACACAAAGATCACACCATGGCACATTAGTCATTTCAGAATACCAGAGATTGGGAAGAGAAGGAGGAATAAAACAGGACTGCACAAAAGATTAGGAATCAGACTGACTTTAGATTTATCAACAGCAGTGCCACTAAAACTGGAAGTAAGTCAAGAAAGACAAAAACAGTCAGGAAGCCAGAGAAAATTGTAAGGAATTTTCAAGACAGATGACATCAGGATCAAGAATAATGGGTCTAGGGGCTGGGGATGTGGCTCAAGCGGTAGCGCGCTCGCCTGGCACGAGTGCGGCCCAGGTTCGATCCTCAGCACCACATACAAAAATGTTGTGTCCGCCTAAAACTAAAAAATAAATATTAAAAAATTCTCTCTCTCTCTCTCTCTCTCTCTCTCTCTCAAAGAATAATGGGTCTAGATGAATCAGGGATCTGAAGGCCTAGAGGAGGATTGCTTTCATGAAGTGAAGCCATGAGCTGAGAATGTAGCTCAGTGATAGAGCACTCTCCTAGTAATCCTAAGCCCAGACTTGCATCCCCAGTACTTACGTGTGTGTCTGTTCAGTAGATCACCTAGTACATCTGACTGTAGTGTAAGTGTGTTTCAACAATTTCAGGGGAGAATAAGTAATCAGAGATATCAACAACATGTACTGATTAGTAATTCTCCTTGAAATTGTTAAGGAAATAGATGCTAAGAAAGGAATTCTAATTGTATTATGTGTTTATGTTAGAATAAGGGAAATAAGGAGTATGGATTTGAGCAACAAATGAGTGAATGGATGAGTTTAAGGTGTGATAGAGTTGAAACCTTCTTAATAGCAGGTTGATAGATAATTTCTGGACTGAAATGATACAAAAATACATGTTCAGAAATGTGGAGGTAAACAGACAGGGGAGGCCTTGAAGCTATGGAAGTAACTACCTCTGAGGAGTGTGCTCATTTGGATTGGAGGGGCTGTTCTTCTAGTACATTGTTCGGGTCTTGTATTACATAAGTGGCTTTCTGGAGTCAATTGGCAAAGATTAAAATTTTAAAAACAAAATTTCCATCCTGTGTAAGTTTTTTTTGTTATTCTTTGTAGATCAGTGTGCAGATTAGTACAGTGTTGATGATTTAGAAATCACTGTTGTTCAATATTACTTTAACTAAATCCCAAGGTTTTAGAGTGTAACAGTCAATTACTTGATTGTAAATGACTGCGTATTATATTCTAGGTGCTATTGCTGGATACAGAGGTTAGAAAAATAGGAACTTGTGTTCTTTTTAAAAAAATTTAAAGTTATAGATGAACACAATACCTTTATTATTTAGTTTTTATGTGGTGCTGAGGATTGAACCCAGTGTTTCACTAATGGTAGGCAAGCGCTCTACCACTGAGCTATAACCCCAGCCCAGGAATTTGCATTCTAATTGTGGGCAATGGATACTACAAGTCAGTGAGCAAGGTAGTTTCCGGTTAATTGAGGGAAATAAACCAAATGGGCCTTAAAATAGAGTCAGAAAACCTCTTAAATGATATGCACTTGAGCTGAGTCCTGAAAAGTGAGAATACACATGCTTAGGGAAAAGTTGTAGATATAGGGCCTGAAGATGAGTCACCCTGGCTTGGTTGCAGTATTAAGGGTGCTACTGAAGTGAGTGGGGTGATAGAGCAAGGCAGGGGCTGTGCCAGTGTCCTTTGCAAGCCATGCTAACAACCTTTTTTTTTTTTTTGTATGGGGTATCAAACTCAGGAGTGCCCTACCACTGAACTACATTTTGAGACAGGTTCTTTTTTTTTTTTTTAATATTTATTTTTTTAGTTTTCGGCGGACACAACTCTTTGTATGTGGTGCTGAGGATTGAACCCGGGCCGCACGCATGCCGCTTGAGCCACATCCCCAGCCCCCTTGAGACAGGTTCTTGATAAATTGCATTGCTGAGGCTAGCCTCAAACTTGCGATCCTCTGCCTCATCCTCCCTCATCACTGGAATTATAGGAGTGCACCACCGCGCTCAGCATAAGGACTTAGAATCCTATGGAATGGAAGAGGAATGGGTTCTGACTTGTGGTGATTCAGAGTACTAGGGTGGAGACTGGATCCTGGAAGGCAAGAACTGGCTCATCTCACTGGTGGCCACCTGACAAACTGAACAAAAGTACTGTTGTACTTGCCACTGTGTGAGTTGTGTTTACCTATGTTCATACATATTTATATCCTTATTCGTTCTTTTTATTTGAGTGCAGCTTTTCCTTCTGTTCTTTATGCATTTATTTAGTAATTAGATGGCTTTAACCCAGCAAGACTAATTAATGGCTAATGCAGTAAGCAGTAAACATACTGACTTACAGCATACACTAGCCTTATTACTTTATTTTTTAAAGTTGCTGATAATTACAATAATGCACATGGGCATGGGTCCAAGACAGGAAGAATTATTGTCTGCAAGCAGATCTGGTGTGAGCTGATAATGCAGTCTACTTACTTTTAATTTAAATGCTACATAAATCACAAGAAAGATGTCTTTTGACTTGCTTTGAACTTGGAGAGGGTAGAGTACTTTCATATTTTTGTTATTTTCACAGTTTTAATGGACATTAGTTAAAATGATTTGTTTTTATTTCCTTGAGGTCAGTATCTGAGTATTGCTTGCACCTACTGAAATGTTTAGCAGGATAACTGTATAGAAATTGCCATTTGTATTTTAGATTGTCAGTTTCCTCCCTCTGTGCCTGTGCAAATTATGTTGGCAAATTTTCATCTTTTCTAGTTACAGACAAAACTACAAGTTATTTATTTAAGAATTCCTTGCCTTTCTGCACCACAGAACCTTAGAAATTAAGAGCTAAGTTTGTGGTTTCCAATATTTGGTTTTCATAGAATAAAGTTTTAGGTAGAGAAGGATGTTATTGCTAAATGCTAAATGTTATAAAATATTTTTTAAAAACCAGACTTATTTATGATTGCCATCATTTTATGAAAAACATTTTTTTAAAAAATTATTAAAAACATTTTTAATAACAAAATAAAAGAGCCAGGTGCAGTGGTGAATGCTTGTGATCCCAGCTACTCAAGAGGCTGAGGCAAGAGGTTCATAACTTTTAGGCCAGCCTGGGCAACTTAGACCCTGTCTAAAAATCATGCAACATCAGACCAGCTAGCATAGTGCTTATAATTTGAGAACATTACCAGGTTTGTGCTTAATATTCGTAGAAAACCCTCCATCATAAAAATGTTTGTCATCTATGAAGCAATAAGAATGATTTAGAATGAACATATTTTATTGTTAGTATTTAATCGGTAGTCCTGCATTACTTGAAATAATTTCACCCTTTTAAGGTTTAGGCCAATTCATCTTTGTACATTCTCCCCAGTCCTGCATATGCAAACGATTGTGGGGAGGGCATGTACCGGGGATTGAACGTGGGCACTCCGACCACCAAGCCACATCCCCAGCCCTATTTTGTATTTTTATTTAGAGACAGGGTCTCCCTGTGTTGCCTAGTGCCTTGCTTTTGCTGTGTCTGGCTTTGAATTTGCCATCCTCCTGTCTCAGCCTCTTTGGCCACTGGGATTACAGATGTGCACCACCATGCCTGGCCAGCACGTACACCCACTTACTAGGTGGCCAGTAAGTACTAAGATTAAGCTAAATCACACCATTTAGATCATCTTATACTAAAATCTCCTTAAAACCTGATCTCTGCAGTTAGCATGCTTTGCAAAGTATGACAAATGACAGCTTTGCTACATAATCATAGTGAAATGTAGTTCAGTGAGGAAGAAGTCATTATTTGCAAGATATGTTTCTCATGCATTAGAAGTTTTAGGAAAGTAGACTGTTGTTTGTTGTGGGGTGAACCAAAGTCCAAAGTTAATAATGTAATTGTCTCACTGATTGAAATAAACGAAAATTTGGGTAGCACCATGTTTGTGTTGCACAAAAGTAAACACTAAAGTAAAGAGCAATTCAGTAACTTCCATGAGATTGTTTAGCTAGTATGTAGAGGAAATATCCTTCAAGAAAATAAATTTAGAGAAATAATTTACATAGAGCTTCTTTATCACAGAAGTGTCTCAGTAGTGACTACATATTCATTTGACTGTAGCCAGCGGGAAGGTGGACCAGTCAGAAAATCAGCAGCTCCTAGTGATTTTCTTTTAAATGGTAGGGCCACGTTAAATTGTTCATGTAAACATTTGGTGATGGATTCTCATACCTTATGCATGTCTAGATTTAATAGGTAAAGAAGGAATGTCTAGTCTTTTAAACCCATTTCTTGTCATCATGGATTTTAGAGATGTATAGTCACATGGAGGCTTCATGTGCTCTTCACTTGAGTGCCTGTAATTTAAGCCCCATTCTGTGTAATTGCGGCCAAGAGAATTAAATCTTCAGGAGCCAGTTCGATGATGCTGGCTCTGTAGCACGCATTGTGTTTAGTGCTTCTGTGCATTATCTTAATTTAATCTCCAGAAATAGGCCTGAGAGGAATAGGTATGTTAGTAGCCCTATTTTACAAATAAAGAAATCTAAAGCCCATTATTATGGCCACCAATGCTTGAAAACTTCCTTCTGTGTGACAAGCACTATTTCAAACACTTCATCATCATTATAGTAGAAGAAACAGGCTTAGAGAGATTAGGTGATTGCCATAGGTGGCATAGCTAGTCAGTGATGAAGCTGAAACTCAGTCATGGTTTGTATCTTAAAGCCATGTGCTTAGCTAACCTCTCATGCACTTCCTCTGAGGCACAAAGTGCAATGAAAAAAAAAAAAAAAAAAACTACTGGCAGCCCAAGGTAATCCCTGGAGACTATACCCCTGGAAATCAGTTTCTGAGACTTCCTTTTTTATAATGACAGTTGGGAAGAAACACAGGAACTAGTGAAAAATTCATTTGTGAGAATTATGAGTAAACACTGTTCTGCATCCTTTTTTTTAATAAAAATATTTTATTGTCTACTTTCATTAACTTTATAAAAGTTATATTTAAAAGTTATTTATAAAAGACTTTTGACTCTCATCTCACACATAGTGAAAAGCAGACCTGTATTAAATCATGGTTCTTGGATCTTTACCAGTGAAATCCAGATGGACAAATTACAGTGTTCCTATAAAAAGCCTTGGAGACAGGCTAAGCCATTTTCAATCTTGGAAATGATACCTCATTTATGCTTCAATATTTAAAGCTCTAATGAAAGCAGGGTTATTTGTATAAATTACTACCTCCGAAAATAATGCCCAGCAGCTGGTATACATCTGTATAAGAATAATGGCCTTTAATACTTGGAGTTTTTCCTGTACACTTAATTTACCAATTTCTAATTAGAATTAAGTTCAAATGGAAAAAATAAGCCAAGCATTTTCAGTTGGTATAATGTAAACTATTCTTTTTTGGAGGGGGTACTGGTGTTCAACCGAGAGGTGCTTAACCACTGAACCACATTCCCACCCCTTTTTAGTTTTTGAGACATATATCAGTTGCTCAGCCTGGCCTTGAACTTGTGATCCTCCTGCCTCAGCTTCCTGGGTTGCTGAGATTTAGAGGTGTATGCCACCATGCCTGGCTCAAACTCCTTTTGTTGCCTAAACTTGAACATGCTTAACAAGACACTTGCTATTCTGTCAGATAGTGGATTGAAATGTTCGAAGCCTGAATTTTATTTATTTATTTATTTACTTTTTGGTTGAACCCAGGGCCTCGCACATGCTAGGCAAGCTCTATTCCCTATCCCTTTCATTTTCTTTTGAGATAGGATGTCACTAAGTTGCATGTTGACCTTGAACTTTGGAATCCTGCCTCAGCTTCCATAGTAGATGGGTTTACAGGCATATATCACCAGGCCTGACTTGAAAGCCTGGGTTCCTCCCACTTAAAAAGTTTCCATTTTTTGCTGCTGAAGATACTCTAAAGTTTGTAGTCACTCTTTTTATAGCAACCAAGGTGAAATTTCTTTATGTTAATCCCTGGATCAGAATTGTAATAGACCTCTGAAAGAAAATTTAATTATATGTATTAGGATATGTGCTTTTGTGTTTGGAATAAACAACATGCTTTTCAGGTATCGAACCTGCTTTGGTTACACTTATTAGTTGCCTAATCTAAAAATGTGTTCTATCAGTCCCTATCAGACATTTTATTTTGAACTAATTTTAGACTTTTTAGTAAAAATGGCAAAGATACTACTGAGTTCCTTGTGCCTTCCATTGATGCTAACATCTTAAATAATTCAGAGCAATTATTTAAAACTAACAAACAAACAAAAAAGCCAGGTGTGGTGGTGCTGCGCCTATAATCCCAGCAGATCTGGAGGCTGAGACAGGAGGATCACAAGTTCAAAGCCATTCTCAGCAGCGGCGAGGTGCTAACCAACTCAGTGAGACCCTGTCTGTAAATAAAATACAAAATAGGGCTGAGGATGTGGCTCAGTGGCTGAGTACCTCTGAGTTCAATCCCTGGTATCCCCCAACATCCCCCCCCCCACCTGCAAACAAAAAATTAGGAGAGTTACATTGGCCATTGGTACAGCTTATACAAATAATTGCTTCAGTTTCCCCACTTAAGTCCTTTTCCTATTCCAGGTTCCTGTCCAGGCTCCCACACTGCATTTACTTGTCATTTCTGCTTAGTCTTTTCTCTACTTGCAACATTCCCTCAGTGTTTTCTGATCAGTTTTTGTTGTTTTATTTTTTGGTTTTGTTTTGAACCTGGAGATGTAACCCAGGTCCTTATGCATGCTAGGCAAGCACTTTACCATTGAGCTATGTCCCCAACCCTTGATCAGTATTCTTGAATGGTTTTTTGTTGGTAAAGTTAACCTTTTGTGTGTGTGTGTGTGTGTGTGTGTGTGTGTGTGTGTGTGTGTTCTTGAGGGTTGAACCCAGAGGTGCTTTACCACTTAGCTATATCCCCAGACCTTTTTGTGACACAGGGTCTTTTTAAGTTGCTGAGGCTGCCTTCTAGCTTGTGATCCTTTTGCCTCAGTTTCCCAAGTATCTGGGATCATAGGAATGTACTACTGTGTCTGGCAACATTGGTGTTCTATGGGTGCCTGTACTCTAAAGTAATTGCATTTCCTTTTGTAACTTAGAAATATCTTGAGGAGGGAGGGAAGGGAAGGGAGAGGGTATGGGGGTAGGAAAGATGGTGGAATGAGTGGATATCATTACCCTAAACATGTATGAAGACATGAATGGTGTGACTCCACCAGAGATATGAAAAATTGTACTTTATATGTGTAATATGAATTGTAATGCATTCTGCTGTCATATATAACAAACTTAAATTTTTTAAAAAGAAACACTTTGGGGAAAATACTTTTAAAGTATGCTAAAATCAGGATTTATTTCACTTTATACAGTTAAATAAATCTTTGTTGATGGTTTGTGGGCACAGATTAAACCATTGTAGTTTATGAATCATGAAGTGTCTTTCAGCACTTGAATAAACAGGAATGAAAGTAGTATATAGGTTCTTCAAATCTTTTAATAGATTGCTCTTTACTGACTTTTTCTTTAACAAAAAAAGGCCTTTGTGTAGGACTGTTGCATCTTTTTCAGTCATGAACCTCAAGTGGCACCTAGGCCTGTGAAGGCCTTTTTCATTAGTGTTTATTAGAACTGGAACTGTGTTGACTTGCCTTCAGAGAGTGGAGCATGTCTATAAATCAGTGCCTTCCCATCCAGGAAAACATGGTTCTACCCTAAGTAGTATGATAGAACCCTGCTCTTTGGAATATGTTCTCTTTACAGTAATTGGCATTTTCACAAACCCTGTAGCTGATTTGATTCTGGGGCAATAGCTTTAGTGAGGGTAGAAATAACTCAGCCTGTATGCTGGCTTTGGGGTGGGAGGGCTAGTGAGGTCCTGAGTGTATGTATAAAGGGAGAAGAAGTAGGGATTAGGTGGCCCCAGTAGTAGTGTCTTTTGAAGCGAATGATTAAAGGACCTGATTTATCATAGATTCAGATTCAGATTTATTATATTTACATATTTATTGCTTAAAGTTATTTCAGGGTTTCAACCAAGTTACTAGAAGCAGTTTTTACTAAGTTGAATTTTGTCCTTGGATAGCTAAACTCTTTTCCCCAAGCTAAATTAATAAAATGGAATTTCTTATTAAGAATGAATTATTAAGTAAAGTGGAAGCACTGGCTAGGAAAGCAATTGATGCAATTTGTTTTCAAAGCCTTAAAAGTGCTGCAATGTGCATAGATCACAAAGACTGGCTTAAGTGCCAACACATGGGGCATTAATTTTCTTTCATGGAGGATTCCAGGTTCACAGGAGCTCAGAAATGCTGACTTGGCAGTGAAATCCCATTTGTAACATGTTAGATTAGGAAACAGATTGATTTATATGTTGATGTAATGGATCAAGGCACAGTCTGTGCCTAAGAAAATGGAAAGCACATTAAATAAGAGCATTTTCAAAGGAGTCTAAATGTTATAGAAAAAGTCACCCTATCATACACTAGGTAAGGATGGGGTGTGTTTGATTAGTTGATTCCTAGACATGGTCCGCAGAGGCTTTTTATATTTCAGATGATACTTTCTTGAGAGTCTCTCATAACCACAAGGATTAATCTTTCTGAACTCAGAAGTGAATCACTATAGCTTATTAGCTGTCTGGATTGATTCCAGTTACTCTCCTTTTTCTTGGTGGTAACTGATGTGAGGATATGTTGCTGCTTATCTCTTCTTCCTGTTGCTTTAACCTCTGGTATTTTAGATTCTCTTTAGAGATGATAATGCTGACCATTTCAGTGCAGAGATCAAATGCTCTTACTACTGATGTATTGACCTCCGTGGTTGACTCATAAACTGAACATTTATACTGTTGGAACTCTTGTGGTCTTATAGCCAACAACCATAATGAGTAACATGTGGAACATAATCTTTGGTGCTGATGAATGGCTGCCTGCACTAAATTTGACTACTTCAGGACTCTGGCTTGGGTGAGCTCATATAACAAATTGACACTTGTTTCTTACCTGTATCAGTTTTAGAATTTAAGGTATAGATGTTCTCTGCATTCCCCTCTATTATTTTTGGGGATTGACTGGGGATTAGACTCAGCCACTCAACCACTGAGCCACATCCCCAGCCTCATTTTGTATTTTATTTAGAGACAGGGTCTCACAGAGTTGCTTAGCGCCTTGCTTTTGCTGAGTTGGCTTTAAACTCAGAATCCTCCTGCCTCAGCCTCCTGAGCTGATGGGATTATAGGTATGTGCCACCACACCTGGTCCTCTGTTACTCTACTACAAATTCTATTCAGGAACTGTGTTGTTTAATGTTGAAAGTATACAAAGCCATAGAGAGAATTTAGGAAACACTGCTTAAAATCTTTTGCTAGTTTATTTGTAGTAAATTTAGGAAACATATCCTTCTGACCTTTCGTTTGACTTTCTCATATATATCCAGGTTTCTAGCCACAATTCTTAGTTATGGATCACAAAAGAAGAGCCTTCTCTCCTTTTTGTCATTCTGTTGGGGTGAAATGCAGGGCCTCCCTCATGCTAAGCAAGCTCTCTATGACTGAGCTACACTCTAAGCCCAAAAGAAGCCCTTCCTTTTGGTTCACATCTTGAACTTCATTTTAAGAATTAAACACATTTGTCTTGTGCATCCTCTGTACCTTTTAATGATTTGTTTACCTTAAACACATTGTTTGAATTTATAGTATTTCCTATAATTAAGTATGTGTTACTTTCTTTAGATAGCTTTAATTTTTTTCCTTCTTTCAAGGAAGCAGGAATTCACATCAGTCTGTAAGCTTCATATGCAGTTTTACTGAAGGCATAGAACCTAGGGTCTTCTCTTTTAATAAATGATTGTTGATCACAGCAGGACTACAATCAGTTTAATTAATAAGGGTGCTAATTGTTTGTTGGATTTAATTGCAGTGTTTTCCAACCTTGATAGATCTTGACAACATTTTAATTCCAAATTAGCTTTCTCTGACTGATCTAACAGATATTTGTGTTTCCTTCTCCTCAGTGGAAAGGAGGTTGATTTTAATAAGCTCTGTTCTATTTTATTAGCAATTGTTGCTTATTTCGTACTATACCTAATTTATAAATTAAACTTTATCATAGGTGTGTGTGTATGCATACAAAGAATATTATTCATCTGCTCGTAGAACACATCCCTGCAGATAAAGGTGGACAGCTGTAATAATAGATGCACTCCTGGGCTGGGGATGTGGCTCAAGCGGTAGCGCGCTCACCTGGCATGCGTGTGGCCCGGGTTCGATCCTCAGCACCACGTACAAACATAAAAGAATGGAAGCAGGGCTGGGGATATACATCAGTTGGGTGCCTGCCTTGCGTGTATGAGGCTCTGGGTTCGATCCTCAGCACCACATAAAAATAAAACAATAAAGGTTTTTATAAAAAAAAAAAAAAATAGATGCACTCCTGTGCTTGTTTCTTTGCAGGAGGCTTACCACCATAATTCCTAAATGGTATTTCCTGTCTGTAATTTCTGAGATTATTAATAGTTAATATCTGATCACAAAACAAGAGGCTACTGACCAAAGACTTTATGGAATATTTGATTATTGTTGGATAAAAATAGTTCATGGAATCCCTTTTGTTTTAAAATAGTTGATCTTCCTGCCTGCCTGCCTGCAGTGTTAGTGATTTAACCCAAGGCCTCTCTACCACTGAGATACATCCCCAGCCTTTTTTTTTTTTTTTTTTTTTTTTTAATTCCTTCGAAATAGGTCTTGTTAA
The DNA here is from genome assembly GCF_052094955.1 of Ictidomys tridecemlineatus. Taxonomy (NCBI): domain Eukaryota; kingdom Metazoa; phylum Chordata; class Mammalia; order Rodentia; family Sciuridae; genus Ictidomys; species Ictidomys tridecemlineatus. The sequence goes on from NC_135480.1 coordinate 113,400,119, forward strand.
GTTGCAAAGGCTGGGCTTGATCTTGTGACTCTTCTGCCTCATCCTCTTTAGTTGCTGGAATCTACAGACATGTAATGAAGAATGGATTAAAAGGAAATAAGAATGTATGTAAGCAGGGAAATGCCTCAGGAAGTCAGAGGTGCACAGTCCAAAGAAGGAGAATGGTAGGTTGGGTCAACTTAGCTAAGATAGGTCTTTCTGTGTTGCCCAAGTTGGCCTCAAACTACTGGGCTTGTGCAGTCCTTCTGCCTCAACTTCCTAAGTAACTTGAGCAGTAGACACAAATTTTTCCTAGCTCAGGAATTCTCTTTTGGTATTGTTTCCATGAATGATGCCACCACATATTGAGTAATGCAGACTATGGTAGTTGGTTTTGCATCACTGTAATAAGATACCTGAGATAATCAAACTAAAAAGAGGAAAGGATTATTTTGGCTCAGTTTAGAGATTTCAGAGCATGGTTAGTTGGGCCCTGTTCTTTTGGGCCTGTGGCATGGTAGAACTGCATGGCCGAAGAAATTGTTCACCTCATGGTGGCTGGGATACCAGTGTCTTTTTAAGGGCATGCCCCCAGTGACCTAGCTTCCTCCCACTAGGCCCCACCTCCTAAAGGTTCCACCACTTTGCAGTAACAGTACATGCTGGCCACTAAACTTTCTATATGTAGGCCTTTTACGGGACCATGGAGATCTAAATAGTGACACAAGCCAAATTTTACATCTTCCTCTTCCTCCATATTTAATCTATCTTCAGGACTTACTTATTTTCTTTTTGTCCTTCTCTAGAATCTCTGTGCTTACTTTAGCCCAAGCTACCATCATCCTTTTGTACTGTGCACCTCTGACTTTCTGAGGTATTTCATCATTCTTCATATTGCATCCAGGAAAAGCAACAGAGTTACATATTGAAAGTAGTAACTTTGTGCTTAAAATCTCTCAACACTTCTAGTGAAGTAGATAAATTCTTGGGCTGGGGTTGTACCTCAGTGATAGAGAGCTTGTCTAGCACATTTGAGGCACTGGGTCTTATCCTCAGCACCATATAAAAATAAATAAATTAAATAAGGGTATCATGTTCATCTGTAACTAAAAAAATTTTTTTTAAAAGACTGAATTTTTTTCCATCTACAGATTGTCTAGAAATATTTCTGCATTCCACTCTACCTTTTCTCTACCTCATGGTCTACATTTTCTCCATGGGAGATGCTCAAAGTTCTGCTTAAGCCTCACTTTTTTTTTTTCCAGGAAGATTCTTTGATCATCTTTCTACTGAAGATTGGGTCAGATACCTTTTTATTATTTTAAATTTTTTTGTAGTTGTAGATGGACAGAATGCCTGTATTTATTTTTATGTAGTGCTAAGGATCAAACCGAGTGCCTCACACATGCTAGGCTAGCACTCTGCCATTGAGATGACCTTTTTGTATATTTTCTGAGCACTCTTCACTTTTCCTTCTTAGAACTGGGAATGTAATCACACATTTTTGTGTAAATTTTGACTTCGTGTATTACATCAGAAACTGAGAGAGTGGGGCCATGACTTCTTGCTTATCCTTGTGTGCTAAGCATTAAGCACATTGCCTTCAAAATAATTGCTCAATAAAATTTTGTTGTTGTATTGTGAATTAAGTAAAATCACTGGAACTTGAGCCGTTCCTCTATTTTTGTGACTTATTATATTGAAGAAGTGAATAGATTTGCTTGTAGTAGGGCAGATACAGTCAGGTTTCTTAGGTTACAAGTATCCCAGGTTGAAACTGGGGTCTGGATTTCTAATTGACTTTTTTCTTTAGCCAAAGATGTCCAGAGGTCATTTTAAAATTCTGGATCTCCTCCTGTGGAAAGGGTTTGTATATGAAGATAAAAATAGTAAATAACAAAGTTTATCAAAAGATCAGTTTTGTCACAAACCACTGAATGACTGTGCTGCCACCCTCTTTGGAGTAAACCTGGACTTTCCCCCCACCCTACTCTTTGGTAGGCTCTTGCAGCCAATGCTGGAACAGGATTTGCTGTTGCAGAGCCACAGATTGCAATGTTCTGTGGGAAGTTAAATATGCATGTGAACATCCAGACTGGGAAATGGGAACCTGACCCAACAGGCACCAAAAGCTGCTTTGGAACAAAAGAAGAAGTTCTTCAGTACTGTCAGGAGGTAAGATTGTTGCCAGGCAGTTAAAACTTACCCCACCCCTGGGGTCAGGATTGAATTTGTTTACCTTGGAAATAGATATGATGCCAATAACTGGAGCCCAGGCCTTTTGCTTCTAAATGTCTGGTATGACTGAGGTCTCTCAAAGGCTTTGCCTGTGTGTGCTGTGAGGTCTCAGTTCTTTCCAGAAGGAATACTCCAGAAACTTGGCAAGTGCTATAGAAGCAGAGCGTGTTACTTTTGTCTTCCTACCAGTCTTGGGAAAATGGAAAGCAAAATATCGTGTGTTATGTCTGCTTGTTTTCTACTTGCTAATAGAAAGTCACCAGTATTGTAATTGATCATCTCATATCTGAGTCAGCTTCCCTTTTGGTCCAAAGCGAAAAGGTTGTTCAAAGAAAATGAGATGCTTTAACTTACCAAGGCCAACATATAGAGCCAGGAATGAAATTTTGTTCTGTAATTTATCAGATACTTCCATAGACTTGCCTTACCTAAAGAGGTTCATGAACTCAGTGATTTACTCATGCCCTGTAGAGGAACTGATATCCAGTTGGATTTGTTTTGGGATGAAAGCCTGCTGCTTTTGTTTGTCCTTAAATACAGATTCCTTTTTAAAAGAGAATGCATAGGAGCAGTCAGAAATGTAACCTGTCAAAGGAAAACTAATAGTTTATGTCTTTTTTTACTTGGTGACTTTAGTTGGAACCACAGGGGTGGTGGAGTGAAACTTCAGATTTATGTAGGATAAGATTAGAGCCTGAGTAAACTTAAATACTTATCCTAACTTGAAAGTGCATGTCCATCTGCAGGTCAATTTATTGTATGTGCATGTTTTTGTTTTGTGTTTTTGTGTTTGTTTTTTTCCTTAACAGATGTATCCAGAACTGAAGATCACAAATGTGATGGAAGCAAACCAGCCTGTCAGTATTGACAATTGGTGCCGGAGGGACAAAAAACAGTGCAAGAATCACATTGTTATACCTTTCAAGTGTCTTGGTAAGTGTTTTGAGTTACTTTTAACTTCTCCCTCATCTTTAAATTTAACTTTTTCTAGACATAACAGTGAAGTATCTGCATCTGTTAAGATGAACTTACGAGGGAATTTGTCCTTTGGATAGGCAGCACTTTCCTATGTTGGTGGTTGACTTCTCAATGATTACTAACTGCCTTTTCCGTTGTAGGTGTTCTCAGTGTCTAGAGTAAGAGTACTGCCCAAGAGCAGTTCAGCTTTCCCCTCACATTAACAGTTTGAAATTAGTGTTTTACAATGATAGTAGAGAGGGGTGATAGTAGAAAGTAGCCCAAGGAAAAGATTCTTTGTCTCCCTTACTTGAACTGCATTTGTACTGTTAGACTAGACTTCTGGTAGTGTTCGGGAGAAGGAAAAGTGACTCATGGTAAGTAACAGGTGCCAGGGCCAGATGCTGTGGAACCCACCATTCTGGTTTGGGGCTTGCTGAGGTGTTTATGACTCCATTGATGGCATTAGCATTTGGACCCAACTTAAATAAAGCTGTGATAGTATATTATTCAGCAACAGTGTTAGTAGTCATCCTAACCATTCCTCATCTGACACATTCCATATTTGGTCATAGATGATTAAAGGGACAAAAAATGGGTTTAAATGATTCATGATACTCGTGTGTGTGTGTGTGTGTGTGTGTGTGTGTGTGTGTGTGTGTGTGTTTTCCTGGGAATTGAACCCAGGGCCTTGTGCAGGGGAGGCAAGCACTCCACCGATTGAGCTATATCTACAGCCCAGATCCATGATAATCTTAACATAAATTTGGCATCAACAGTGACATCCTGAGGAGTTTTCTGTAGATACACCTATTTTGAGCTGTCAGTTAAACTTATTTCCCTCCCTCTCTTTAAAACATTTCCTTAAACTGCAGACAGCAGCACAGTAGAATGCTATTTTTCTTTGCCTAACATCGAGCAAGCAAATAATAGGAAGAATCAGTACTTGAAGGAACAGTATTTAAAATTACTGAGCAATTAACTTAGTTTTAAGAGCACTCAGTAGGGGGAAAGAGGGACAGTGTGCATGCTTTAACATTTACTTTAAAACTGAGCATCTTACAGTAGTGTGAAACTTGTCAAAATTTTTGTATGAAGCATTTTAAGGATATTCTTTCCTTTCATTTGACTCTGGGAAATCTCTGCCTATGAGGTTTCATTCATCATCTGTAACATTTTCAACTAAAAGTGAAACATGATAAACATAAATGTGTGTGTGTATATGTGTGTTGCCATGCTGAATATTGTACCCTGGGCCTTATGCATTCTGGGCAAGCACTCGACCTCTAAGCTACATCCCCAGGCTAAGAGATTATTTTTGAATATTTGTGGACAATAAATAGAAAGTACTTAAAATTATTTCTTTTGCATCCTTACCCCTAAAGATTTTGCATTCTAATCTTCCTATTTGTTCTTGTTACTTGCCAGCTTTACTGTACAGGTAGACTTCCAAGTGAACCTGGAACCTATGATTCTTCTATTATTATTTATCTCCCCATATCCATTTCAGTTTTCTTTTCTTTTTTTTTAAACCATGGATTAAATACAGGGCCACTTAACCACTGAACCACATCCCCAGCCTTTTGAGACAGTATCTCACTAGGTTGTTTACAACCTTACTCAGTTGCTGAAGCTGGTTTTGAACCACTGATCCTCCTGCCTCAGCCTCCTGAACTGCTGGGATTATCAGCCACCATGCCCGTCCTATTTCAGTTTTCAAGTCAGCTTGATTTTTACCTCTTATATATGGCTTATATCCATGATTCCCAAACTGCTCCGAGGCACCCCAGGATTTGCAAGAAACTAAAAAGGACATATTTTATTTGCATGGGAAACGTGACATATGCCAGATGTTCTTCATACTGTTATCTGGAGGTAGTTTTATTTCAACATTATTTATCTTGTGAAAACTTCATGTCTTTATGAAGCTGTGTTTTCAGTGGTTCCTGTGGAAAAAAGCAAGCATACCAGTAAAATCACTTTAGAAGAAGAAACAAGGGCCATGATATTCAGTCTGATTGCAGTGTGGAGGGAGTTGTGCAGTGCCCAAAATGCACTTAATGGTTGGACACAGATACTTATTTAGTTTGTTTTTTTGACCTAACTACTTACCTTTAATGTGTTTTTTAGTTGTAGATGGATACACAATACCTTCATTAATTATTTTTTGAATGTGGTTCTGAGACTCAAACCCAGTGCCTCACACATGCAAGGCAAGCATTCTACCACGGAGCTATAGGCCCAACCCCTCTTTAAATATTTTTTTGGCCTAGAAGTGTTATGAAAAAAATGAGATATTTGGGGTGCTGTGAGTTGAGGAAATTTGTAAATTTCTGGATTATGTCCTCCATCAGATTCTCACTACGCTAACTCAGGCTTTGGTCACTTCTTGTCTCCATCATGACAGCAGCCTCCACATATTTCTTTGTTCTGCTGTCCAGTCTGTTGCCCTTATGGTGATCTAAAGTGAAAATAAAGTTATGTCTCTCTTGTATGTAAAACTCTTTAGCATCTCTTCTTTACCTAAAATAATTTTGAAATTTCTTAGTATGACTTTAAAACTCCATAATCTGTTGGGCACAGTGGTGTATATCTATAAATCCAGCTACTTAGGAAGGTGAGAGAGGAGGATCATAAGTTCAAGACCACCTTGAGCAAGTTAGTGAGACCCTGTCTCAAAAGGAAAAGGGCTGGAGGTGTAGCTCAGTGTTAGAGTAACCATACCTGGATTCATTTCTTAGTACAAAATAAAAATAAAAATCACCTTCCATAATTTGCTGAACCTTGACTTTAACCCTGTCTTGATATCTACCACTTCTTGTTCCATGCTTTATTTAGTGTATGCATTTTGAGAGGAATGTCACAGAATTTTATGACATTGTATTTATTATCAGTTGTGTGATGTCAATTTGTTGTGTTATTCTTGATCATGTTTATCTGCTGGCTAAGATGCTGTTTTGGTTTGGATATGAGATGCTTTGTTAATGCAATCAAGTGATTGGATTATGAGAGTCTGTCCTAGTTTGAATGGACTGACTGGGTGGGTAACCATAGGCTGGTGGGACATGGCTGAAGGGACTATGTTACTGGGCTTGTGCCCCCTTCTGTCTCCTCTGCTTCTTGGCTACCATGAGGGAAGCAGCTTCCCTTCATCACACACTTCCCATGATATGCTGCCTCATTTTGGACTGAGACCTCTGAAACTGTAAGCCCCAAATAAACTTTCCCTCTAACTATTTTTTTGTAGGATACTTTGGTCATAGGGATGCAAAAACTTAACTAAAACAGATGATTTTTAGATTTCAGTTATTTTATATATATTCATTTTCCAGATTTGATCGTGGAAACCATTTTATGCTGTTTTCCTGTATCTTTTTAACATATCCCTGTCTTTCTTTGAGGGCTTACTTGCCTGGTATTCTCTAAGTGCATTCTGAATTTTCCCTTGCCCATGCCTGGAGTAAGCCATTTCTTCTTTGATTTCTTAATGGGACTGGTAGCAGTGTTCAGGATTTGGGGTCCTGGGGATCTGGGCATTAGGAATGCTTACTGCCGCCAAGGGTGTTGTTGCTTCTAGGCATACTCAATAAACGAAGCTAAGAAATATATGTATGTATTACATGTCCAGATGTACAAAAATCTACATTGCCTTATCGACCTGTTAGTGCATATTAAAACCAGTGAGCTGGATGCTATGGTGCACGCGTATAATCCTACTATAAAGCAGTTGGGGAGGTTGAGACAAGAGGATTGTGAGTTTGAAGCCAGCCTCAGCAAAAAAGCAAGGCACTAAGTAACTTAATGAGACCCAGTCTCTAAATAAAATACAAAAAGGGCTGGGGATGAGGCTCAGTGGTCCGGTGTCCTTGAGTTCAATCCCTGGGAACTACCCCCTGCCCCTCCCTGTCCTTCAAAACAAAACAAACTAACAACAACAACAACAACAAAAAAGGCTTCAAAGTGATAGCTCAAATTCCTGTATCCTCAGTATATTTTCTTCTTTGCCTGCTATTCCCACAACCAAATCTTGGCTTTTTTAAAAATTGGGTTTTTTGAGGTATAATTCACATGCTATACAATTTACTCATTTAAAAGTATGCAGTTTGACTGGAGATGGTTGCACGTACTTATAATCCCATGACTCAGGAAGCAGAGGCAGGATCATTGAAAGTTCCAGGCTCTGTGAATGTAGCTCAGTGGTGAAGTGTCCCTGGATTCAGCCCCCCACCCCAAGTTTAAAAAAAAAAAAAAGAATGCTATATGTTGAAAGAGAGATTGCAATAGGGTAGTTGGCTTAAATCCTGAGATCTCCTTTAATATATTGCTGCCTAGCAAATCCAAAGCATAGGCCAGCCAGAGGAAGGGTGAAGAAATGGGGAACAGGGGAAAACAAGCTATGTATGTATTGATTGGGTGCCTTTATTAATTGATTTGGATATCACAGTGTTCTTACCTCTGTTTCTGGGCACTATTTTTGTTTGCTTGTTATTGTTTTTATTGGGTAGTATATTTCTTTTTTTCTTCTCTCTCTCTCTCTCTCTCTCTTTTTTATATCAGGGATTGAACCCAGGGTTGCTTAACAGCCCAGCCTTTTTTTATATCTTATTTAGAGATAAGTTCTTACTGAATTGCTTAAGGCCTCAGCCTCCCAAGCCTCTGGGATTACAGATGTGTGCCATTGAGCCTGACTGCTAGGTATTATCTTTATTACAGTTGATTAAGTTACTGACAGTATTCATAATAAGTCCAGGGTTGGATTGTCTGAAGTTTTATGATGCTGCATGTCTATCAGTGTGGCTCTTTTAAATGTTGTATAGTAAGTTTGGTGAGAAGGAACAGTTGAATAATCTTCTCCTTCCTCAAAATGAACCTTGTATCTTACATTACTACTGCCTTCTGGTTATCTATTATATATATATATACACACACACGTGCACATATACATACATACATACATACATACATGATAATAGTGACCCAAGTAGGACAGAGTAGGTGATGTGTGAAGAAGCAAAACTGACACCTGGGGATATAACTCAGTGGTAGAGCACTTGCTTACCTTGTATGAGATCCTGAGTTCAATCCTCAGTACTTGGGGGTGGGAAAGAGAGTTTTATAAGTTCATGACTGATTTTGTCTTGGGTTATATTTGGATGGAGATTTGGACAGGGAATGTTACTGCACTGGGAAAACTACCAGAAAAATTCCCATTTAATAACTAAATCAAAACCAGTCTCAGAGGCTTTGAGATGCAGTCTTCAGCAGTTGTAGGTAGGTTGCAGTAACTTGTTTCATTGTAGGTGTTCCTTTGCAAGTCCTGTGGTCTTTGAATTCACAGTGGCCCCAAACATTATCTCTGTTGACAGTGTGGACTCTTGTGCAAGGTGAATGTTTCTGCTTGGATCCTTCAGTTCTTGGAGCACTCTTTACCTCAAAAGATATCTACCAAAGATGGCTCCTACTTATTGCTTTAGGCTGTTTTCTTCCACCTGGGCAGTATCCTCCAAGAGTTCCATAAATGTATTCCTTTCCAGCTGGAGAGTACTTTTGCTGTAGATTTATTTACACACGTGGATGTTAGTGTTGGGGGCTTTCCCAAGTAGATAAACAGCCTTTGTTTTTCTGAAAGGAATTTCAGCAACTCTGAAAAAGCTTTAAAACCTGGAAGGCTGCCATGCCCCTGCTGGAGTGAGGTGGCATGAAAGAAAAACTGAATCTCAGAGAGTGAATAGAGTGAAAAGAGGTTGGAGATTGTCACAACTGAAGCTGTAGGTTAGGTTTTGCTGTATTGCCTTATGCATTGAACAGCAAAAACAATATAGCTTTATGTTTGTGTAGTGGCTTAGAAAATAATAGCCATTATATTGTGCTCCAGCAGGTTAAACTGAAGATTGTTACCACAAACTTGCATATAAACTTTTAAAGTGATACCAAACCATTTTCAGTGTTATATAAAACTGACTGAATACTGATCTTTCTACATAAATTTTCCTCCCAGAAGCTTCTGATAAGCGGTTTTAACAAAGGCAGAAGTTGCAATAAATTGATAGAACGGATGCTGGGATTGAAATGTGTTTCCTCTTTTAGTTTACTTTTTAGAAGTTTGTTTTTCAACAAATGAAGTATGAGGTGTGGGGGTGGGGGCAAAAAGTCATTTCCATTTCTGAACTCGGTCAACCTGACTAACATTTTGGTGTGTAAGTGAAAATATTTTTCTTTGGGGGGCTGGGGATGTGGCTCAAGCGGTGGCGCGCTCGCCTAGCATGCGTGCGGCCCGGGTTCGATCCTCAGCAGCGCCACATGCCAACAAAGATGTTGTGTCCGCCAAGAACTAAGAAAAAATAAATAAATGTCAAAATTCTAAAAAAAAAAAAAAAAAATATTTTTCTTTGGATACATGTAGAAATGTATATGCTTTGAGATCCCCACCCCCAACTCCAAAATCAGGCACAGTGGTGCACAACTGTAATCACAGAAACTTTAGAATTTTGCATGGGAAAATCACAAGTTCAAGGCCAGCCTGAGCAACTGTAGTGAGACCTATCTCAAAACAAAACAACACAACACCCCCTCCCCATTTGTTTTTTTCTCAGTGGGATCATACTCTATATGTGCTGCTTTTTAAATTCAGATTTAATAAACATCTATTATGTGTTACATGCATCTTTGGGTAAGAAACAAACCTGGTCTTAGAAGTTAACCACCCTAGGGGCTGGAGATGTGGCTCAAGAGGTAGCGTGCTCGCCTGGCATGCATGCGGCCCGGGTTCGATCCTCAGCACCACATACAAACAAAGATGTTGTGTCCGCTGAAAAAACTAAAAAATAAATAAAATTCTCTCTCTCTCTCTCTCTCTCTCTCTCTCTCTCTCTCTCTCTCTCTCTCTCTCTCTCTCTAAAAAAAAAAAAACAAGTTATGCTGCTTAAAAAAAAAAAACATTAAAAAAAAAAAGAAGTTAACCACCCTAAATGAGAGAACTTAGGGATATATGGGGTGTGTTTATTATTTTTGTTTAATGCTTTTAAAGATGATATAATGCTTTTAAAGATATATATAGTAGTGAAATTGCTGTTTTAATTTTTTCAGTGTTGTAATTATCTGTATAAAACAAAAATAAAGTGCATTAACTATTGCTTCACTATAGATTGCTTTACAATTATGGCTGTATAGTTTACTTTGTGTAAAAGTAGTTGGGCAAGATTTTAAAATAACATTAACAATAGTTAAAACTTACAATTACATAGTAACTGATTGGTTTGGTTTTTGTTCTCAACTTTTTCCGTGTCAGAAAGATGAGGCCATTAATCCTTAGAATAAGAGATGGGAACTGAGGTACAGGCAGGTTAGATAATTTGCCTAAAATCACTCTACTGGTAAAGAACATTGCTGAGATTGAACCCTGGTGTTTAATCCTGTATACCCTGTCCCTTAAGTATATGCTTTTGTTGTTTTTTTTATCATAAATTAACAAGGCAAAAAATGCCTAGGTAATACAAAATTGTCAATTAAACAATGTTAGTTGATGATTGAATGTCAGAATTTAAGTAGTTAGATCGAATTGCATTTAGATTGAATATCAGAGTTGGTTTTCCTAATAGATCTTTTTTTACCACTACTTTTTTTTTTTTTTGGTCATTTTTAAATGAAATGAAGTTGTATGTCCAATTGATTGGTAAAACTTGTATAATATAGGTACTGACTGCTCCAGAGCCTTCAGGGTCCTTGGAAGCAGCACTCTATCTAGCTTACCTTGGAATTCCTGATTTTATATCAAATGGGGCAATTTGACTCCAGAAGTCCATGTACTGGTAGTGCTATGAAAACGTGTGTAACACTGTTTTCATGCTGGGAAACTATTTTCTGTTCTAAGTTAAAACACAAGGAACCACATCCTTTCCCCTTTTAAGAGCAGCAACTCCCTTCTTGAATCAGCTGGATAATAGAAGGACTGACTTTACTTTTGTACCATTTTTAACTTTTTCTCCCCTTTATCGTAGATGTTAGCCTGCCTGCTTTTTTTGTCCCATGTCCCTACAAAATGCAAAACACATATCCCTCCTTTTGTCTCTTTTCCTCTACTTAGATCCTTTATGGAGCATGTGGCTAATGAATCTGATTCACCTGGGAAGCAAATTACTGAGTTTACTCTTACACTACTGAATCAGAATTTAAGCAGTAATGCAGTGAGACAGACAGACAGACACACACACACACACACACACACACACACACCACTCAGCATTTTATTATGGAAAATTACAAACATATTCAAACAGGGATAGTAGTATTGTAAACCCACATTGCCCGGCTATATAATGGTCATCAGTTCAGGAGCCAGGATCACTTTATCTATGCTCTTGCCTCTCACCCCTGCTTATCTGGGTGATAACACCCCCACCACCCCCAAAATGTAGAATTAAAGAAAAAAATATAATAGTGAATACCTTTATGCTCTTTACCTGGATTCTCCAATTTTGCCTAATTTATTTGTGTGTGTATGGGGGTACTTTTTGGTTGCTCAACCATTTGAAAATAAGCTGGGACATCCTAAAAGTTCACTTCTAAATGCTTTACTTTGTGTTTCCTAAGACCAAGGACATTCTCCTTTGTAATGATAATATATTTACTACACTTTGGAAGTTTCTGTAAGTATTCAAATAATGCCCTTTTATAGCCTCTTTTATTTTATTTTATTTTATTTTTTATTTTTATTTTTTTGTGTGTGTGTGTGTGGTCTTAGGGATTGAACACAGGGCATTGTGCATGCAAGGTTAGCACTCTCCCAATGGAGCTATATCCCCAGCTATATCCCCAGCCCTTTATAGCCTCTTTTAAAAGAAAAATCACACATTACATTTGATCTAGAACAGCTCCTCAGTCTTTATGTTTATAAATATTTAATGACAGTGACATTTTTTGAATCCAAGCCATTTGTTTAACAGAATATTCCAGAATTTGGATTTGTCTTACTATTTTATCGTGAACATATTCAAGTGGTATGTTTTGGTAGGTGATATTTTCTTCTCAGGATATCACCCATGTCAACTTGTCTGTTATTAATGATATTTAGTTGATCACCTTGTTAAGGTAGTTTTGCTAGGATTTCCCATTGTAAAGGTACCTTTACCTCTTTATAATTAAACATCCTTTGATAATTTTTACTTTAATCAACTTGTCTAGTATAAGGTTCATCTATACTTCAATATTAGTTTCTGGGGCATTTTGTGATTAGAGGAGATATGGGCCAAATTAGGAAAGTAAGAAGCTAGGAATATTGGTCAGTGGGAGTGGCTGTATATATATTTGAGATGGTCATGAAGGGGGATCCTATTCATGTCCCCTTGTCATGTCTTGCTAAAAGCCTTCAATGGGACTTTGAGGGAGTGTGGTTAGGGAAACATGAGGAAAGCTGCTGGCATTGTGGCCCTGATGCATTGATGATTTCTTGTGCTCACACCTGCTTTTGAGCATAAGCGACTGCTCCTGTAAACACCTGACTATGTAGCTGTCATTAGTCTGGCATGTAAGTCCTTTCTGCCTTGAATCATAATCAGATTTGCCTCTGACAAAGGTTCCTTTTTTTTTTTTTCCCCAGTGGGTGAATTTGTAAGTGATGTTCTGCTAGTTCCAGAAAAGTGCCAGTTTTTTCACAAAGAACGGATGGAGGTGTGTGAGAATCACCAGCACTGGCACACAGTAGTCAAAGAGGTAAGTGAGTGGATGGGGAAAAGTAAAGCATTGTATCTATTAGAAGAGAAAGTAATATTGGTGTCCAAAACCTCATCATGCCTTTCAGTTATTTTTTTTAATTACTTATATCTTCTATATTAAAAATACATGGGAGAGGCATAGATGTTTTTGTAAGAAAGTACAGCTTAGATTGTCCGACTTCTAAAATTCAAGCTATTATAGGGCTAGAGATGTGGCTTAGTTGTAGAGTATTCATCGCACCCTGGATTCTATCCCCAGCATCAAAAAAAAAAAAAAAAAAAGAAAATAGTGAAGTTTCTCTCTTCATTTGAGCTGGGTGTAGCTTATTAATACAGCACTTGCCTAGTAGGCATGAAGTTTGATTCCTAGCACACACACAGAAGAGATTAAAAGGCTGTTAGGCAGGGGTTGTACATGCTTTCAGCAGGCCTTCTCTGAAGGCATCCTAACCCTCTCTACTAAGGACTGTGTGGAAATACGGAATATAAACCTCAGAATTGGTTGCCATTTCTCTGTTCTACTGGAGAGAAACACTTATTCTGGTCATTTGTAGTTTGATTGATTCTTCAGTCAATAGTCTTTTCTTTATTCAAATTCTGAAGTAGTATCTATACCAGTGATAGTAAAAATTAGCATTAGTCATCTTTAATGAGTGTTGATAATCAGTAGAAGAAACTCCCACTTTCTTAAATTTTTTTTTCAAATTTGGACTTTTAGTTGTTTTGGCTCATCTGATGCTATAAGTTGTCTATAATTTTTTTTTTTTTTTTTGGAGGAACTGAATTAAAGGCCTCACATACGAAGCAAGTGCTTAACCACTGAGCTTTTTATTTTTAAGATGATATTGTTAAGTTTATAGGCAGTCCTCGAATTTGTGATCCTTTTGCCTCAGTCTTCCAAGTAGCTGGGATTATAGGCATGCATATGCCCAGTTAATAAATCTTATAGCATCACAACTTTTTGGCTGGTAAGTTGTGTGTCTGTAAGAGAAAGCATTACTTAGAGATTTGATAAGGGTTTCTTTGGGATAAAGACAGGTATCAGAAGTCTTTGTGGAATATGTTTTGATGTGGTCTGTGGTTTTCCTTTAGGCATGTCTGACTCAGGGAATGACCTTATATAGCTATGGCATGCTGCTGCCCTGTGGAGTAGACCAGTTCCATGGCACCGAATATGTGTGTTGCCCTCAGACAAAGGTTATTGACTCTGTAGACTCTACTGTGTCAAAAGAAGAAGAAGAGGAGGAAGAGGAGGAAGATGAAGAGGAAGACTATGATATTTATAAAAGGTAAATTCTTGTCCTGAGCTCTGAAATAATTTAGCACTTCTGTAATAATGGCTGTTGGCTGCTAGTTCCTCACTTTTGGGTAAGGTGGGCATACCCTTGTAATGCTAGAATTGATTCAACCTGCATTTCATTCTGATTGAAGCTGATCATACACACACCTGTAACTTTTGGCTTTTTATTGTTGTGGGCCACGTTATTTACTGCAGGTTAATGTAGTCTATGTTCACTAACTCTTCCCTTTTGCTGATGTAGCTAGGCTGAGGGCTTTCATGGCATAGTTACATATAAGTTGAGCTTATTTCCTGTCTCTCTTTTTGTGTTTGAGAATAGGGAAGGGAATCATTGTGCTTTGTGTGTAGAATTGATATTAACCTTCCTTTATTTTTATTGTGGCCTTTAGTGAATTTCCCACTGAAACAGATTTAGAAGACTTCACAGAAGCAGCTGTGGACGAGGAGGATGAGGAAGGGGAGGAAGTGGTAGAAGACCGTGATTACTACTATGACACCTTTAAAGGAGATGACTACAATGAAGAGAACCCAACTGAACCCAGCAGCGAGGGAGCTCTTTCAGACAAAGAAATTGCTCATGATGTTAAAGGTAACCAGGTTTAAAGCTCTGGCTTTAAAATCCATGTGATCATTGTTTAATGGTGAAGGCATACAGATTCTAAGTAATCAGGTAAGTCTCAGAAGGAAAGGTGGTGTTTCTGCGCTGAAGGGGAATTCTGCTTTTCTGTGTAGTGGTAGAGCGGTGAAGTGATGTTAGCAGTAAGCAGGCATGCATGACCAGGAAGAGATATGGGGTTGACTCAGAAACAGAGTTTGCTTTGTAAGAGTTTAGAAAATAAAAGGCAATATCGTCTTTTTGTTAGCAGGATTATTCCACATCTATCCTTCTCCTCTCAAGTCTTAACTTTTAGGATGGAATAGCTTGCTGGGTTTTTCTTTCACTAAGTATATTCTAATCTGTAGGCTGCTCCATCTGTTCAGGTATCTGTAGCTGGTAGGTTGAAATTGAATGATCTTGTCAACTAAAACAAAGAAAAGGTTGTGATAGTTCCAGAGAGCACATGGCCTCTGCTCATTGTGTATTTGAAACCAGTTAGGATCTGAAGAATTTTAAAACCCAACTGGGAGAAAATTAATTGGTCTAGAAATTTATGATTCATCTTGGAGAATATGAAAATAGAAACACTTGTCCTTTGTAGGCACTTCAGTGTTTGCTGTGGGTATCACCACTTAAAATAACCTTTCTGCCTGCATTGACTCCTTTGGGTCCTTGAAACCGCTAAAATAGATAAACCAGGATCTATTTCCATTGAACAGATTAAAAAAAAAAAATGAGAGACTCATGAGGCTATGAGAGACTCCTCTTTGTTAACCTGTGTGTCAATCTAGTCTCAGATGGTGCAAAAAAAGTGTTTTGTTTTTAATTTTAATTTTTTTAAAATCTCCATTCCCCTATGTTTTTGTCACATGGAAAGTGACTTCATCCACAGAACCCTTGACCTTTGTTGGTGATTTAGGTCAGCCAGGGCCTTAATTTCCTGTGTGGTCTCCCATTACCAACACCTGGTTTTATCGTGGCCGGCCTGTAGCATTTTGAAGCATTTGAAGCACTGCCTCTGCTCTGCTGATACTCTGACCATTTTCACACAGCTGTCTGCTCCCAGGAGGCGATGACGGGGCCTTGCCGGGCTGTGATGCCTCGTTGGTACTTCGACCTCTCCAAGGGAAAGTGCGTGCACTTTATATATGGCGGCTGCGGCGGCAACAGGAACAATTTTGAGTCTGAGGATTATTGTATGGCTGTGTGTAAAGCGATGAGTAAGTCCCGCCTTGCGCTGGCCCTGTGCAGCAGCGCTGTCCTGTCCAGCGTTCTGTCTCTCCCGGCCGTCCTCGTGGCTGCATCTGTGACATGTTTCCGCCGACTCAGGTGTTTGCTGTCAGTCGTTTTCCCCTCATCTTTGTGCTTCCTAGACTGAGGCTTTGCTTTCCTGTTGGCAGTAGTAAGCTCAGTTTTCCATGTCCTGTGCCCCCCTTGTGTCTGCTGGACGTTTAGTGGTGGTGGTGGTGGTAGTGTTGTGTGCCTTCCCTGGCGTAGTGGGTGGCCACAGCCAGGGGCTTGTTTTTTCTCATCCAGACTTGGAGTCTATAAGTGCTGAGGGTGCTCTGGTATTGGTTGGGAAGCATTCATGATTGAAAGGCACCAAAGGGTAACTGAATAGTCCTGAGTTCTGTCCATGATTGTATTCTAAGTTTTGCCTCATTTGGGGGGGGGGGACTGGGGATTGAACCCAGGGGTGCTTAATCACTGAGCCGTATCCCCAGCCCTTTTTTTATATGTTAAGAGACAGGGTCTCATTGAGTTATTAGGGCCTCACTGAGTTGCTAAGGCTGGCTTTGAACTTGAGAGCCTCCTGCTTCAGCCTCTCAAGCAGCTGGGATTTCAGGTGTGCACCACTGCACCCAGCCTGAGTTTTGCCTCAGTTTTGCTTCTTAATCTCATCTTTGAACTACTCTGTTACTGAACCCTGTGATGCCACCTGATGGAATGCCCACTTTTAAAAAGACCAACAATATTTTAGGGATTCCATAATACCGAAAATACCTTGCATTATTTACTCTAAGGATAGAGCTTTGTAGCTGAGTACTATTTCTTTAATATATTGGAAACCTGGGGTCATGCAGGGCTTTAGGAAATGAGGAGATTTTAGTTTGTGTTTTTTTTGGTCTCAGAGAAACTACTACTCAGTGCAATAGTTCAATTGAGTTGGATTTATGTTAGGCACAGGTAGGAAGAGTTTTTCTTGTCAAGCCCTTCTTAACCTGGTGATACCTATCCATGTGCTGGGAAAATCCTCAAGCCAGGCAGGTTTTTTTTCGTTCCTACTCTGGAATTCATCAGGATGACTTGCTGCCTGTTCCTGGTATTTGCTCTAGAGGTCCCGGTGGGGATGTAGTTTCTGATGGTTTTTCATTTCATTCAGATACCTTCATGCTCCCTCTTTTTTCTTTCTCATAAAGAGTTTTAAAATCTTTATTGAATTCAGCATGCTTTCAGAGCTTCTACTCTGAAAGTTGCTGTACTTGGAAAAGACTGTTATTTCAATCAGTTAAAAAGGTGAAAGAGAGTGAGCTTTAGTAACTTTGGTACAAAAACTTTACCAAGGAAAGATTTAGTAATAAAAATTATTGCTTTGCAAAACTATTCAAACTAAGAATCAATACAATTTCCGTAATTGGGGCCCTTTAAAGATCTCACAGAATACAGAGGTGGCAACCTCTATCCAAAGGCTCAAATAAATAGTCTTCTGAGATACCTTGGAATGGAAGGTCTGTGAAATCCGTGTGGCTTTGGGGAAATTGCAGAGGAGAAAATTCTGTTTGTGTCCTAGGGGGAGGGTTTGATGGCTGGAGGGCTTTGAAGGTCTAGAGCATCAGGTTTCTAGTGGTTATGTTTATGTCTGAGGCAAGTTGATGTGCTAGCTTCATGAATTGTAGTGATTTTGCTCTGAGCCCTTTGTGTCTTTAGAAGTAAACCTCTAGACATGCTGTCTTTTTCCCCTTTTGTTCCCATGGAGGGTGGAGGCACACTGTGTTTTGCATTATGTGTATTCTCCCCAGTGATAGAAACCATCCTCAACTCATGAGCCTGCAGACATGTGTCCCTGATAATGATATGCATTTAGCACAAAGGACTTGAATTCTCCTTCACTGAATTTTTTAGTTCCTTGGAGAATGTGATCTGTCTGCTCTTTAAACTTATTTGGGACTCAGATATTCTTCACATGATTTTATTCTAGGTTTATTAAAGGGAGCAAAGAAGATTCTTCTGATGGAAAAACTTCGGAGTGACTGGCTAATCTGTAGTAATATTTTTATTAGTCACATTATTTTTTTTAGTATTTATTTTTTAGTTGTAGTTGGACACAATATCTTTATTTTATTTTTATGTGGTGCTGAGGATCGAACCCAGGGCCTCACACATGCTCTGCAAGTGTTCTACTGCTGAGTCACAATCCAAGCCCTAGTCAGAATGATTAAAATGACACAGTTCTGGAAATTGGGTGAATTTGTTTCCAAGGTAAAAATTAGTTGTATTTTGGCATTTGTCATGATAAACAAGTTACACATTATTCCTCCCTGGTTTGGGAAATCTTGAATGAATTGGGCTAACACATAATTCCAGAGGTGTTTCTTAAGAAGTTAGCCAAGTGAACTTGCTCCCTTCTCAGTTCTTTCTCTTAGAGATTAAACTCCATTATACTTACACTTACTTGCCTGGTGCTAGTAAGAGATTATGTGTGAACAACAGTGAGGTGAGGGGTTGTCCATTCCAATGGGCTTATGTTTGGACAGATGCCCAGAAAGGCCCTTTGGTCAGTGTCATGAGTCCAATAAGACCAAGGTATCTTCACTTCCATGGAAGGTGTCCTTCTAAACTACAGAAACTTAGTTTTACTTTTACCCCAATTATCCCCTAATAATTGGGGATGGGTGTAAGAGTCCTTCAGTGATATTGAAAACTCAAAAATTATATCTAGAGTGAGTTGGGCTTTCTCTACCCAGTCTATATTTAAAGACTGTTTAGCCAGTTTCCCGAAGTAAGTTAGGATCTAAAGATTGCCAAAAGAGTAAAACTAAGTAAATTCCTCAAAAATGTATACATTTGTGGAAGTGCTTCTACAGGGTCTAATTTCATGCTGGTCCCTATTCAGACACCATTAGTTGATGATCAGTAAGGTGGCTGTTTTTTAAAAAATGGTTTTCAGGTTTCACATTATGAAGGGAAGACATAAAAGCAGCTTCTCTTTTTCTGCCCTGCAGTACAGAGTGGATGCCTCATGAGTGACGAAAATACCAGGGGACTGAGCTACCAATAAATTGGTGAATTAGCATGGACTGACATGGTTGATGAATATTGTGTAAAGAATATTGCCCACTGTAATCTAACAAAGTGAAGACTTGGCAGACAGTAGCACCCTGTACTTGTAGTAAGGCATGACACAAATTGAGTCCATCTTGCAGGTCCTGAGCTTGGTTTTCTTCCTAAAGCACTGTGCAGTTTTAACACTGCATCTGACTGATCCCTGACCCTCAAAGCAAACTCCTTCTGTAATTTTGTTTCAGTTCCTCCAACTCCTCTGCCAACCAATGATGTTGATGTATATTTTGAGACCTCTGCGGATGATAATGAGCATGCTCGCTTCCAGAAGGCTAAGGAACAATTGGAAATTCGGCACCGCAACCGAATGGACAGGGTAAACTTAGGCAATTCTGTTATTCTTCATGGTGCTTGGCAGTTAAGTAGCATGGGGGCTTGGGTTTTTTTTGGGGGGGGGGGCTTGTTTTGTTTTCTTTATCTGAGAATTCAACTTCAGTCAAAGAAAGAGACACCATCTTTCTAGAATGTTGTGTAATGGGTAAGGAATAGTGAGGTTCCAGAGTATCAGGGGAACTCCCTGCTGGATGGGTGAGTCCTTGCCTACCCTGTCACCATAAGGATATAGTTGCTGTATGACATGTTGCAGACACTGCAGAGCTCTTCCTGTAGCTATTACTCACTTGTTGCTTTTCTTTGCCATCACTGGCTTTAAATACCACTGCCTGTGGAAGGTTCTGAAGTCTCAGAGACTTTCGTTTCCTTAACAGCATTCTAAGTTCAGAGCAGTGAGAGCCCAGAGTATAGCTTCCTCCTGAATGCACTTAGTACTGAGAAGAGATTGACACAGGAAAATCTTGCTTGGCCTGAGCTCTCCCTCCAATACCTGTACCTCACCTGCATTGAGCATTACCATATAGGAAATGCTCATTATGTTCTCCATAGCAGTTCTGAGAAATAGGTATTAAACTCAATTTTTTTTAAATAACTTTTTATTTTGTGTGGTGCTGAGGACCGAAGCCAGTGCCCCACGCATGCCAGGTGAGTGCTCTGCCTCTGAACCCCAGCCCCAGCCCTAACCTCAATTTTTTAGGCAAGTAGACTAAGGCACAGAGACTTTTAAAGTAACTAATTGAAGGTTATATAACAAGGTGGTCATGGAATTGAGGCTCCATCTGGGGACAGTTGAGGCCTACAACCTTCTGAGGCAGCAGCAACCCTGAATTCTTAAGGGAGCACATGATGCAGTTTCCTTTTGCTCAGTTTCCGACACTAGATTCAGTGCCTGGCAGTATTTTTAGAAAATGGGGAAGTTGTTTCAGAGGATTGTTCTCTGGTGAAGTGTTTTTAACCTTTGTAGGTAAAGAAAGAGTGGGAAGAGGCAGAGCTTCAAGCCAAGAACCTCCCCAAGGCAGAGAGGCAGACCCTTATTCAGGTAAGATGCCTTCTCCAAGAATAAAGCATCCACCTACCAGTTAAAAATATGGTCAAAGCCAAACTCCTAGGAAATTTAAATTTGGCACCTCTTTTTATTCAGGGGCTTAAGTTACAAGGAAGTAACCTATTTTTCTCTTTTCACCTCTAGTATTACTCGCCTACAGTAGAAGGAAACCAAACCCCCTCCCAGAGTATACTTAATTCATGCCAGAAAGTAACCTCAGCTTAGTTGCCACTTGTTAGTCTGCTTTCCTGGCAAAAGTTCTCTGTCATCTTTGTTCTTGGGCTATGACTTGTTTTTCAGCAGTACTGATTTATTGGCAGACTGAAAAGTCAAAAAGCAGAAAACAATGATATAAGTTCATCTCTAATTTTGTAAAAATACAGCCTTAAAATCATAGTAGTTAACTATATTCCCCTTCAATAAAAGAAAGTTGCTAGGAATAGGGACAGCAATTTATAGGACTGCTGTAGTTTTGGAAAACAAACATATATATATATATATATATATACACACACACACACACACACACACACACACACACACACACTTTTTTTTTTTTTTTTTTTTTTTTGCTGCAGGGGTGGCGGGGCAGGCACAGTGTGCTAGGGATTGAATTTAGGGCCTTACTTGAGCTAAACACACTCTGCCATTGAGCTATACCCTAGACTCTGACTACATTTTAAATTAGTTCATTTCTTACTAACTTTTTCTTCTTGTGATGTTAGTTCTTTTCTGGAAGACCTTTGCTTTCTTATCAATGACTTAGAAAAATCTTAAGAGTTACAAGCCAGTGCATCTTATGCAAGGAAATTAAATTCAGCAGCCTTAAATTGTACCTCTAAACCTGGCTAGATATCTCATAGATAACTTGCCCTTCACAACTTTAAGGCATGATTCAGCATAACTTACCACATTATTGTATTATGTTTGAAAGTATATTTACTACTGCTTGCCAATTTCAGGGTTTGGAAGTTAGTCCCTTGCTTAACATGGAAAAAACCATTGATTGATTGATTGATTGATTGATTGATTTAGGACTGAAAATTGGTGCAGCCATTTTTTTTTATTGGTTGTTCAAAACATTACAATGCTCTGGACATATCATATTTCATACATTTGATTCAAGTGGGTTATGAACTCCCATATTTACCACGTATACAGATTGCAGATTCACATTGGTTACACATTCACGTTTATACATATTGCCATACTAGTGTCTGTTGTATTTTGCTACCTTTCCTATCCCCTTCCTATCTCCCCTCCCCTCCCCTCCCCTCCCCTCCCCTCTCTTTACTCCATCTACTGTAATTCATTTCTCTCTCTCGTTTTTTTTCCCCCTTTCCCCTCACATCCTCTTATATGTAATTTTGTATAACAATGAGGGTCTCCTTCCATTTCCATGCAATTCCCCTTCTCTCTCCCATTCCCTCCCACCTCTCGTCCCTGTTTAATGGTAATCTTCTTCTCATGCTCTTCCTCCCTGCTCTGTTTTGAGTTGCCTTCCTTATATCAAAGAAGACATTTGGCATTTGTTTTTTAGGGATTGGCTAGCTTCACTTAGCAAAATCTGCTCTAATGCCATCAATTTCCCTGCAAATGCCATGATTTTGTTAGTTTTTAGTGCTGAGTAATATTCCATTGTGTATAAATGCCACTTTTTTAATCCATTCATCTATTGAAGGGCATCTAGGTTGGTTCCACTGTATATTTATTTTTTGTGGTGCAGGGAATCAAACCCAGGGCCTTGTGCATGCTAGGAAAGCTCTCCACCACTAAGATACCCTGTCAGCCTGGTGTTATTCCTTTATTGCAGTGTACACTGAAAAATACAGATATTGAGCTTGAGTTTGCAGTGCTAGTAATTTCAGTTACAGAAATGCTAGGAGTCCCTCTAACATTGAGATTTAACTTACTTTTTTAGTTAAGGAAGTATTTATCATGGTAGAACTCAGAAGCATATCTTGATCTTACCCTCACTTTACTCTCTGAACCTGTTACTGTCTTGCATAGACACTGGGCATGGAGAAACGTGTGAGCCTAAGGGCATTTGCTTAGACTTCTTCCAAGTATTGCAAATTAAATGTTATTCCTTCTTTCACGGGTTAGCACTTCCAAGCTATGGTTAAAGCATTAGAGAAGGAAGCAGCTAGTGAGAAGCAGCAGCTGGTGGAAACCCACCTGGCCCGTGTGGAAGCCATGCTGAACGACCGTCGACGGATGGCTCTAGAGAATTACCTGGCTGCCCTGCAGTCTGACCCGCCTCGGGTGAGTTGTAGTCAGAGCAGAATCACTCTTGAGTTGTCTTCTCAGTGTTATTCACCTTAAAATGATGCCAGTTTATGTCACAGGTTGGTAAAATTTACATATTTCTGACAAGTTTTGGCAGTGCTGATGGTAAAGAAAAAAGATTAGGATAGAAAAGGTATTATGTAGAAAAGCATAACCTCAGGATATTGTTTAAGAATTAACACAATTTATGCATTTTCTGTCGTAGCCTTATTTTCAAAGAATAAAAATTTGCTTTCTATGAATGAAGGCTTTTGGACCAGTTCCATTCAAAAAGAAAAGGTTGAAGTAATTTATATTGAAACTCTTGGGTGAGCAATCTCAACCTTTTTTTTTTAGTCTCTTAATTCTAACCTGCCTTGCTTTTGGGAAATGGGAAGTATTGGAAGGATATTTGTATCCTTTCTGAGTGAGTTGGTATACTCTTCTCTTTAGGGTGACATAGGAGACCTCCTAACTTATAACTCAGATGTCAAGAGGTTTAGCCAAGAAAGAAGACTATTAGAGGGAGGACTGTGGGCTGGAGATTCTGGGAAATACTATTTTTTACAGATTTAATGCAATGCTGGAACTTAGTTTGGTATTTCACCTAGAAAGAGTTTCTTGTTACTTGGTAGGCTAAAGCTTTCAGAGTTACAGCTTTCATTCTTGTTCATAGCTAAGCTTTACATTCCTTTTTTTTTTTTTTAATGTATTTTATTTATTTTTAGGTGGTGCTGAGGATTGAACCCAGTGCCTCACATGTGCTAGGCAAAGCACTGTACCACTGAGCCATAACCCCAATCCCATAAGCTTAACATTCTTAAGTGAATTTTTCACACTTTGTTTCCTACCTGTTTTTAATTCTTGAATCTCTGGATATTAAAACAACTATTCTCTCTTGTAGCCTCATCGCATTCTCCAGGCTTTGCGGCGTTATGTCCGTGCTGAGAATAAAGATCGCCTGCATACCATTCGTCATTACCAGCATGTGTTGGCTGTTGATCCAGAAAAGGCAGCCCAGATGAAATCCCAGGTATGCCAGACACAAATGACTGCCTTGAGAATATTTTCCTTGGGGACATAGGCCTTGACTGATGGTAGGATAGCATTCTAGTTGTGTTTATTGTTTGTTCTTAGAAAATGATTTTTGATTTCCAAAGACATTCAGTACATGCATTGGTTGTTGTTGTAGCACTCTTAAAAATATCTTTTCCAGGGGCTGTGGCTCAGTAGTAGAGCACTTGCCTTGCACATGTGAGGCACTGGGTTCAATCCTCAGCACCACATATAAAATATATAAAGGTATTGTGTCCATCTACAACTAAAAAAAAAAAAAAAATTAAAGTATTTTCCATACCTTATACTAAGTACTTTGTATTTAAAGTTTCTGAAGGTTTAGAAATGCATGATTGTATTGAAAATATAATCAATTTCTAAATTGGTTTTTCTATCAGTTTATTTCTGATTTAGGATATTACCAGAATTAATATTTGAAACCCCTTTCTAGACAAATATATTAAGCAGATCTTAAAAGTTGTTCTTGGGCTAGCAGTGTAGCTCACTGATAAAGTACTTGCCTAGCATGTGCAAAGGTTCCATCTCTTAATACCACAAAAATATTTTTAAAAGAGTCTTCTGTGCATTTAGTTTTTTTTTTTTTTTTTTAGACATGTTTACATTCCTGGGTTTTGTTCCATAGTGAGTCCAGCTTTACTTTACAGTTATCTGTAGAGACTTGTTTCTGGTTCCTCTTTCTCATTTTGGTATTATCCATATATCAACTTGTTTTTACTTTTCATATATTCCAAGAAAATGATTTCGCCTATAAGAGAGGTTTATTTTAAGCTAGGAAGTCTAGCAGCACAGCCTCTTCGTTTTCCTAGATGGCCTTGTAATAACATCACTGATCTTATTTCCTTCCATATTTTAAATATAATGCTGTGCATACATAGAATACAGTTACAGCATGGGTCCCTCCGAACTTTTTCTGTATGTTATGGTCATAATCTGCCTAGAGGTATTAGGAATATATAAGCTGAGTTTTGTTCCACTTGTTGGTGAGAAGTTGTATCACCATCTACATGCCAAAATCTTTCATATCATCTGACAGTACAAAGTTATACCACCTAAGTACTCTTGAGCGTCTTTCAGCTAGTATGAAATTAATTTTATTAATTATAAAGGTGAATAATCATATTTAAATATACAGAGTTTACATTAGAATTTGGGTGTTTGGGGGAATAGAAGAACTCAGACTCTTGAAAAGTGGGAATGTAGGAAGGAGATGGATCTAGGACCTTGGGAAGTATATGATATGGGTTTGTTAAAGGCTTTGCTTCATATCAGATGGAGTAGAAAAGAGGGAGAAAAGGCACAGTAGTACAGGAGTACTCTGAGAAGAAAGGTAGAGAAATGCATTTTGTTGGATTGAGTTAGATGCATTTTGTTGGACTAGGTTAGGCTTCTTGGGTCCTACTGATTTTTTAATACAGAATGTAATTTTCCAAACTTTTTGTTTAAAATTAGATTGTTATGCTCTATTTTCTATTAAAAAAAATAGCCTATTTTGTGTGGTGAGAATAGAAAGGGGTGTTTCAATCCATATATTGAATTAATAATTGGACAACATTTGCAAGTGAGAACAAAGTCCCATATCAAGTAGAGTGGGAAGTAGAATCCTCCCATTGTAGAACATCTTGGCTGGGGTGTGGGTAGATCCAGCTTTCCTGGATCCTATTTACTGTCCACTTTGAACTTGTCATTCTGTCAAAGTGTAGCCAAGTATCTGAATGCTAGAAAAACCCAAGATCTAAAATGCTTTTCTGATTTTGGATTTTTTTGGACTTTAAAGTATTTTTCATGTACATATGGGATGTCCAAATATCCTGGAATAGGACTCAAGTGTAAACCTGAAATTTATTTGTTTCATGTACACTTTATATGCATAGCCTGAAAGTAATGTTATGCAGTATTTTTAGTGTACCTGTGTTTTGAATACAACCTTCATATGAAGTCAACTGTGAATTTTCCACTTGTGGCATTATGTCAGCACTCAAAATGTGTCAGTTTTTAGAGCATTTATGCTTTTGGATTTTTAAATCAGCGGTTCTCAACCTAAGAAACTTCTGCCTGAATATGAGTGAGATGATGCTTTTACCCCCTTATTGCTCTATAATTCAAGAGATACTATAAAGGTGCTAATTTCCAGTATTCCACCCTGAGGCTCTTGTCCTGCTGTGGGTATATGAACTTCCTCTCAGATGGTTTCTTAGTTCATCTGAGTAAGTATAAACAGCGTCAACACTTGCTGAGGCTTTAAGTGGTACATTTCAGTTCCATTTGCCCTTTTTCTCTAAGGTACTCACTCTTATGCTTTCCCATCAATTTACTTGAATGACAGAATGGCAAATATAAAATTAAATTGCTTTCATCCTTGCTTTTAAAGATCAGAGACCCATCAGTCTTCAATAAAAGCATCTTTACATTTAACTTTTTTTCATTTTGACCCTACATCTTAATGGTTTCAAGCCCATATAATTAATGCATTGGCTTTGAGCACCCTCTTTAGGCAAAGCGAGTAACTGCAAGTCTGACTGGGCTTAGCTTAGAGTAGGAGCTTGTGTGAGCAACAAGAGTATGCCTCACTGTATCCTTAAGGTGAACTTTATCCCAGGTCACCATTCAGCTCCACCCTGAATGACTTTTTTGTTGTTGGATAAACAATCTTGAAACTTGTACATTCAGAAAGGATAGTAAACTAAGTGAGCTATAGTCAATAACTTCCTTTAACAGTTCCTTAAAATCAGTTTTTTTAGGGATGGGGATGCAATTCAGTGCTAGATTCCTTGCGTAGCAAGCATGAGGGCCTAGATTTGATCTCTAGTACTAAAAAAAAATCAGCATGCATTATTTTAAAGAATAGTGATTTAGTTAAATAGGAATTAACTAATTCTATTCTTTACCATCATAATCATCTTTCCCCCAGTGTTGGGGATTAAACCCTGTGAAGTTCCTACCACTGAGCCATATCCTCAGCCTTTTTTATTTATTTATTTTCTGAGACAGTGTCTTGCAAAATTGCTCAGGGTGACCTCAAACTTGAGATCTTCCTGCCTTAGTCTGCCAAGTCACTGGGATTAGAAGTGTGTGCCACCAACTCTCCTGGTTACCATAATAATTATGTTAAGTATTTGCTTCACTAAGCAAAAGCCATAAATGGTCTTCCCACATATCTACTTTTTAGATATGTGAGATCAATGATAAAAATTAACTGACACTTTCCCTTTTTCATTCAGCTCTACCTTTTTGAACATCCATCACTGTAAAAAGTGGGGCTCTTTAACTCTGTGTAGTTGGTGATAAGTGCCTTGTATGAAAATCAAGCCAGTAACTGGCTAGCAAATATTTTTAAACTAAAGTTTCTTTTAATTTGGAGTCTTCCTGTAGATATATTCTTATGTCATCTAGTGGTATTATAATGTTGCCTGAACATATTCTTATACTTTAGCTGTTGGTAAATATGGTATGGAGAGTAATACATTTCCTCTGAGGAACTGTCCTGTTGGACTGTATAAAGAATGCACCTTTTGCTTGGCATGGTGGTGCACACCTGTAATCCCAGTGGCTTGGGAGGCTGAGGCAGGAGGATCGTGAGACCCTGTCTCTAAATACAATATAAAAAAGGACTGGGGATGTGGCTCAGTGGCTGAATGCCCTGGAGTTCAATCCCTAGTACCAAAAAAAAAAAGGTACCTTTTGAACTTGTCTTTCTGTGTGTGTGTATATGTCTTTCTGCCTTCATGTTCCTTTCTGGCCTGGTTGTTTTCAGTGATAAGACCTCTCCATCGTAACTGTGCTTCCAGGTAATGACACACCTTCACGTGATTGAAGAAAGAAGGAACCAAAGCCTCTCTCTGCTCTACAAAGTTCCTTATGTAGCACAAGAAATTCAAGAGGAAATTGGTGGGTACTTGATGAGTGTGTCAAGGGCAAGTTGGGACTTCTTGCTGAGTGAGGCTCAGGCACCATGGCTGAACAAGATGAGAGAAATAGGAGTCAGCAAGGCCAGTGGAGTAGGACATTATCTCACTATAGCTTCAGGGGTCTGGAAGACTGGAGCTCACATAGTAAGGTCAAGGAGTCCCCAAGGACAGATGTCCTGGAGGGGAGCCTGGAGTTCCATTGATCTTGTTAGCGGAAGAAGAAAATCCAGGGTGTGAAATTACAGGGGCCTTGGAAATTTCCTTTTACTATCCACCCCATCCTCTCGCTGCCACTATCGCCTTAATTGTTGATATATTCAGCAGTTCAAGGTACTCTGTTTTATACACATTCCCACCTTCTCTCTCTATTTAACAAGTTTTATCATGTCTACTGTGTGTTCCAGAGTACAATGGTAGAGTTTCTATTACAGTAGGAGAGAAACAGGCAGCAAAATGGAATGAAATACTAACCAAGTGTCAGATGGTTATAAATGCTAAGTAGAACTTTAGAAGCAGGATGTAATAGTGGGGAGTGACTTTAGGTCAGGATTGCTGCTTCAGGGGAAAATAACTAGATATCTAAATAAGCACAAGCTGTCTATGCAAAGATCACAAGGGAAAACATATTGTTTGCAGTGGGAATGATGAATATCAAAGCCTAAAATTTAAGTCAGTGCATTCAAGTAGATCAGTGTGGCTAGATCATAATAAGGGGAAGTGAGGCCTGGGAAATAGACAGGGTCCAGAGTATGAAGCAATTTGAGTAAAATCAAGGCATTTGGATTTATTTAAGATTTTAATAGGAAACTTTTAGAGGGCTTTAACCTAGGGAGTAACTGGATATGGATTATGCTTTTTTTAAAAAAGAACATGAATTTAAAAATATATATATATATTGGGCTGGGGTTGTAGCTCAGTGGTAAAACACTTGCCTAGCATGCATGAGGCACTGGGTTCGATCCTCAGCACCACATAAAAATAAACAAATAAAATAAAGGTATTGTGTCCATCTACAACTAAAAATAAAAATAAGAATTAAAAAAAATTTACTTGACTGCCATGTGGAGAGCTAATTAAACTTGGAAATCAGATAGGAAATGTTTATGAAAATCCAGGAGAGAGATGGTGGTAGTGTGTGCTGAGATGATGGGAGATATTTTTAGGGTATTCCAGAGAAGGGTGAAGGGATATGCTGAGAGTTAGATGTGGGGTGAGGAAGAACATCAAGAATAACGTACGGGTGTTAAAGTAGTTATGTGGATGGATGGTAGTATTAGTGTTCACTGAGGTGGGGAAGAAAATCTAGAATTCTCTTTGTACAGGTTAAAATAGAAAGTGCTCTTGTATGTTAAGAGAATATCTAGGGCTGGGGATATGGCTCAAGTGGTAGCATGCTCGCCTAGCATGCGTGCGGCCCGGGTTCGATCCTCAGCACTACATACAAGCAAAGATGTTGTGTCCGCCGAAAACTAAAAAATAAATAGTAAAATAATTAAAAAAGAGAGAGAATATCTAAGGTAGATGAGGCAGTTGACAGTTTGGGCAATAGCTATGGAAGCCATGATGCATGGATTTTTTTTTTTTTTAACTGACATTGGCAAAATAGGTCAAAGGGTATGAAATTATGGCTGCATGTACAGTGTAAACACTGTAGTTAATATTATTGTATGCTGAAAATTTGCCAGGAAAGTAGATTTTAGGCATTCTTACCAATAAAAAGTAAGATGATGAGTGTATAATTAGTAATCATTATTAGTAATCATTTCACTATGTATATCAAAACATGTTGTACATCATAAATTATACAATTAAAACATCATAAATTGTACAATTAACAACCCAAAACTAGCTTTGGAGGAGAGCATATAACCAGATCGTGGAAACAGTATGACTCTGATAATGGGTTCCTTGCTGAAGCTCTGCTGTGTTACAGAGTTGGGGAAGGTGTTTCTGGGAGTTGAGTGGTCATCTGCGTTGTAAGCTGGTGGGACACTGTGGATCATGAGCTCTGAAATGACAAGCATTAGCCTTTTTCAGACTGCTGGTCCTGTACATAGATACTAGGTCTTTGTGAAAACTGCATCTCTATTTCCTGCTGTGTCTGTCTTTGTCAGATGAACTTCTTCAGGAACAGCGAGCAGACATGGACCAGTTCACTGCCTCCATCTCAGAGAGCACTATGGACGTCCGGGTGAGCTCTGAGGAGAGTGACGAGATCCCACCGTTCCACCCCTTCCATCCCTTCCCATCCTTACCTGAGAATGAAGGTGCGTATGGTCCTCAGTGCACTTCTTGATCCATGGGTCTGGGAGAAAGAAATTAGAAAAGTGGAGTCCATGTTTTCAAACTGAGTTGAGCTGGGGAGGTTGTATTACTGGTAAGAGTTGGGAAGACAAGACTCCCACACCACCTGCTGTGTGTGGGTACTGTTCTAGGTCTTGCCAACTAATTGGCTTCAGTATCACCATGAAGTCAAGAATACTCCTCTGTTGGGCCTGGGGATATATAGCTTAGTTGGTAGAGTGCTTGCCTTGCATGCACAAGGCCCTGGCTTATCCCCACCTCCACCCCCCCCAAAAAAAAAAAAACCCTTTTGATTGCTTCAAGCCCACTGCTCTTCATGCTGATGTGATACCCCTCACATGTGGGAGTCACTTGGCAAGTGAGATATCACCTTTATATTTTACTGTGGTTTTTTTTTTTTTTTTTTTTTGTTAGTCTTGGGAGATAGATAGGGGAGGGGTTAAGGAGGTGCCTGAACTGACTCAGGGTCATATCTCCAGTGTGGTAGGGTAAGAAGCTATGTCATCTGGCTCCTAGTCAGGAATGCTTTCCTTTATTCCCTTGCTGGTTTTCAATGTCTAAAAGTATCTCTAAAAACCTTGAGTCTGCACCAGAAATAAACAAGCTGCAGAGACCATGCCCTGAGACCAGTATATATAATCAGATTCTGATTACTGCTGCTGCTAATGGTGATGGTAATGATAAAAATGGCCCACAGCTATGGAACTGTGATTACATGCCAACTTTAGTTAAGCATTTGGCTTGGATGCTTTCATTCAATCCTCAGAGTAATCCTCTAAGGTAGGTACTGTGAGTATCCCCCTTTGAGGATTCCAAGGTTTAAAAGTTAAGTACTTGTCCCCGGGGTCATGTAGCTTATAGGTGGAGAGTCAGGATTTGAACCCCAACTGACAATGCCCTGTAGTCACTGGGGTACAGTCACATGACTGTATAGTGCTGGAACAGAGGTCTGGGGAAGGTGTCGAATTGAATGGTATGTGTTCAGTCAGCTTAGCCTTTAGAAATGCCTTCTACACTACTCATTGAACAACACAAACTCAATAGTTGGCCCTTTAATAACAAAACAGGAACTGTGAAAATAGTGGGTAAAGATATGTTACCCCATTTTTAATACTTATCTTAATTTTACAATCTCAAACCTGTGGGGCTATTGGGTGGTCATATATGAACAACTTTTTTATGCTTGTTTGAGGTTGGGGCATCTTGGACATTAGTTCAGCTGGGACCTTGTCTCCTTACAAGCAAACCACAATCAATACTAACTTCAATTTTTGCTGTTTTCGAAGAATAATTTCATGTACTAAACTAATTTCAGAAATTCCCTCAAAAGGCACAAGTCAGATTACTACTTTTTGTCTCTTCAAGGATACCTTTTAATGATTTGCTGTGGATCTTACTGCTGTTAGTTTATGGGATATTTTGGAATGGTTTTTAAGGAAAAAATGCCTATTGTTGACACTGTAGAGAAATTCTAAGACAGAAATTCTGAAAGAAGCCATTTTCTTTCTTAATCTCCTTTTGTGCTGTTTTGTTTTTTATTGTTTTCCTTTCTGCTAGACACTCAGCCGGAGTTGTACCATCCAATGAAAAAAGGTTGGTTTGTCAAAGATGTTCCCTTTAAGACCTTCATTCCTTTTCACTTCTCCAGCGTCTTGGAAGTTTCATTTTCTGTTTCATGCCATCATCTGATCTTTTCCACCTCATTTCTTCAGCCATGGCTGTGAGAGGAGCCAGAGTAGCTCTACTTCCATGTGAGCTGGGCCAGCTTTCCTACACTCAAAATCTAGTGTCAGTGGTATTGGTTACTGAATGGCCATCTTAAAGCTTTCCTTCTAAAGTAACCAAAACAGATGTTTTCCTGAATCATTTTAATCTGGGTAGGTTTTTAAAAATAGCTTCTGTTTAAACAGGTTGGTTGTTGAGTTCTAATATATGTAAGAATTTGCATAATTTACAGTCAGGTTTTTGGTTTTTGGTTTTCCCTCATTTCTTTTCTTTTTTTGCTGTTCCCACCTATATCTTTTTCCCTTCTATTTTACTGTCTCTGCCCTGTGTTCTACTCATCTTATATCCCTGAATTGTAGCATTTCTCAAATGTGAGAAGCTGATAGGTGCAACAAGTGGAGACAGGTGAACAAACCCTTGCTGTAGTAATCTGTAGTTTTGAAGACAGTTCAGGAAAGCAATGTGCTGAATGCCTTGACCCTCCAGTCTTGTTTGATGGTTCAGACCTCCCTGTAGGGCAGATTTTGAGCTCTATTTTCTAGATTAGGCAATTTGAAGAAGTTACTGAGATTGCCATGACTTGCAAGTCTTGAATGTAAAAAGTAGAAGACCTGGGATCTGTACCCAGTCTCTTGGCTCAGAGCCCATGTGGTTTCTGTTGCCTAGGTTCCCATTCTCAGTTGTTGAATTCCCTGGGTAGTTGGGCAGTCCACTCTTTGAAGTCACTGAGAATACTTCAAGTTTTTTATGAGCCCACTCTTTTGGCTTTGCCAGTCTGATTATGGATGGACCAAACAGTGTTCCCTGGCTGAGAATTTGGTATTCTGATTTATACCACAATTCACTCTTAGAACATAAAAGTGATTTTAATCTTATGAAAATGCTTTACTATGTTCAACTGGGGTATGTCTCTTTTTGGAGATCACTGGTAACATTCCTCTCAACAGCACATCTTAGATGTTTATAGATAAAGATGAATTTTCTAGACACTAAACTGGCTTTTGCCTTTGTACTTAAACTGTTATGAGTTGCAACAATTTAACCATTAACTTTTGGTCCCTTGAAGTCCCTTGTTTATGTACTTTATAAAACCAAAGTGGTTTGGGTTCATATTTACAAAATGTGGGTTTTACCAGCAAGAAAGTATTATAACAGGGAGCTGAGCATGTGGCTCAGTGGTAATGCACTCACCTAGCATGTGTGAGGCCCTGAGTTCAAACCCCAGCACCTTGTCGCCCCAAAAAAAGGTATTAAAATATGTGGATTGGTAGTAGGTCTTTGTGTGAGTTGGTTCAGAACCACATTTTTTTGAATTGGATTCTGCCTTTGCAAGATTCTGAGGAGAGGGAACAAGATAGATGAGCTCAGAATTAGATTTGTTGGGCTGGGTCCTTGCTCAGGTAACTCCCTTCTTTCTCAAATAGTTGAGGCACAGTATTATTGCTTTCAGGTGAAAGGTTTAGAAAAAAGTAATCATTTGTAGCTGCTATGATATATAATGTTAATGAATTCACTAACCTTCAAGTTCAGCAGATTAGGTAGTGTTAATTTCTGCTATTGTTCTGTGTTAAGAATGATTCTAGTTGTGAGCTAGAAAGCTTTGTTTTATTGCTGGGAGCTGTGATTCACATCTGTATTCCCAGCTACTTGGGAGGCTGAAGGAGGATCACAATTTTAAGGCCAACTTTGGCAACTTAAGAGCCTCTCAAAATTTAAAAAAAAAAAAAAAGTGGGAGGAGGGGAACTGAAATTGTAACTTAGTGGTAAAATGTTCCCAGGTTCCATCCCTAGTACCACTAAAAATAAACAAAAAAACCCTTAGCTTTCTGGCTAGACTTGTCTGCCTTTAACAAGCCCAGAAATAGCACCATGGTGCATAAACTCACATTGGAATTTTATTCACTTGCAGAGAATTACCAATGAATGTTGAGTATGCTGTCAGGTTGGTCTGTTTATAATAAGTCACAGATGTGTATAGAACTATAGGTATAATTAATAAGAAACTTGCGATAACTAGAAATCATGTGCTTTGGAACTATACAAAGAGGTTTGCCCTCTTTCAGCCTCCCTCTGTCTGTGCTGGGTCAGTCATGCTATGTATTTGGATGCTATCATTTCAAGTGCCATTGATTCAGCAGTGTCTGACCTTGGAAAGAGAAGAGTTACTATTGTTCCTTGTAGAGAAAGGCATTTTCCCACCCTGGTGTTAGAATTCTCCCTGTTGATGGAATGCTTTGTTCCTGTTCATTCTGTATGTATCATTTAGGATGTGATCATCTAGGATCTAGACTCTGAGAAGGAATACAACCTATGGGAGAGACAAAAGGACACTGATAATTACAAAGTGTGTGGTTTTAAATGTTATAACCTGTGTGTATCCGCAAGAGGAGCTGAAGCTTGAAGGACAAATAGTAGAGCTTGAGGTGTCTAGGAGGGTATTTGAGACAGAAAGAACTACCTGTGGAGTAAACTGTCATGCACAAGGCAAACATGCAGATCATTGCTGTGTGATTGTCCTCCTTTGTACATATGGAAAATCCTGGGTGAAGAATCAAGTTGTTGGGATAGCAGGTGCTCAGCAGTGTCACATATGAGGGTACTGCATGTTTTTCTTGCTAGAATGCCTTCAGA
This sequence comes from Ictidomys tridecemlineatus, assembly GCF_052094955.1. NCBI lineage: Eukaryota > Metazoa > Chordata > Mammalia > Rodentia > Sciuridae > Ictidomys > Ictidomys tridecemlineatus. The sequence continues at coordinate 113,434,530 of NC_135480.1, forward strand.
CTCAATTTTTATCTATTTTAAAATAAACATTCTCCCTGGAGGCTGTATATTTTCTTTTCTTTTTTTTTTTTTCCCAAGTGGAGGACAAGTAAGCTCTCTGTCCTCCTACATTATGCCCATTGGTCCTTGGAAAATACCTCTGTCATTCATCCTTGTAGAGCACAGCACATCCTCAAACATGGGAACGCAGTGGCATATTGCGTCGGAGGTGGGGGAGGCACTTGGTGAGGGGGCTTCCTGGCCCTCAGGCAGAAATTTGCTGTTTCTGTGATATTGGCCCACAGTGGGGCTCCTAGAAACTCAGCTGTGATCTCTCCCCACACAGGGTCCGGAGTAGGAGAGCAGGACGGGGGACTGATTGGTGCAGAAGAGAAAGTGATAAACAGTAAGAATAAAGTGGATGAAAATATGGTGAGCCCATTCTCTCTTCTGCCCAGAACATTTCCTTTTGTGACTCATTAGAATCATTGGTCTGATGTTAGCACTTCATATCCAGTAGGAGATGGAAACTCCAGCTGTCCTCCTAAATTAGCTGTGTCACTTAGCATCTGCAGATGAGAAGGACTAATGAAGTCTTTCACTGTAGTATTTTATCTCTTAATACAGTAGGAAAATAATGTTTGCAACTAAACATATCAATAACACTAGAAGCCATTTTCAAGTGAGTAACAATTTAATAACTTAAAGTTGGGCTTAGTTTTTATACTGCAGAGTTTATACCTCTTTATATTCTTCTGTTTTCTGTCATTTATGTCTCTGGATTATTTTTAACTAAGTTTGATAATTAAACATGGCTTCTTAGTAGTCTTTCCTGAGACATGTATCCACAATAGTTCCCTAAAGAAAAATGCAAGTGGTCAGGCACGGTGGAGCATGCCTGTAATCCCAGTGGCTCCAGAGGCTAAGGCAAGAGGATTGGAGGTTCAAAGCCAGCCTCAGCAACTTAGTAAGACTCTGTTTCAAAATAAAAAGGACTAGGAATGTGGCTCAATGGTTAAAGCACCCCTGATTCAATAGGTAAACATCACCACCACCACCCTCAAAAAAATGCAAGTGAAATCCCTTATTAGACCAGCTCCCACACAGTAATTTTTGTATCCCCATTTGCATTAAGGGGTTGTGACAGAACTGACTGGTTAGTAGGTGTCAAATATATGTCTGCTTTCTACACCAAATGGAGTACAAAAGAAGCAATAATACTTAAAGTAAATTTCCACTCCTACCCACTTGGTAGTTGCTGACGTTTTCATTAATCTTCCAGGTCATTGATGAGACTCTGGATGTTAAGGAAATGATTTTCAATGCCGAGAGAGTTGGAGGCCTTGAGGAAGAACCGGTATGTGGTTAATTCCAGAACCCAATTCTAGATTTCATGTCAATGTTGGCTGTTTCCAGTCTGCTCAGTTCACGTAGAAGAGACTTGTGTTTTAAGCAAATAAGGGCTCTCATACTTTTGGGTAAGAAAACTAAAATGAAAATCTCTAGAGATTGGAAAAGAGGGCATTCTTCCCATTTGGATAGTTAACGTGAAGTAGGATTTTGTTCTGCTCCCTTAGGTTTTAGAAACCCAACTTTAAAGGCTCGTGACCGTCCTTGAATTACCTGTCTCATGGTTTGCAGGTGGTCATTGGACTTTGTTCCCCATCTTCTATATTTTAGGAATCTGTGGGACCTCTGCGGGAGGACTTCAGTCTGAGCAGCAGTGCTCTTATTGGCTTACTGGTCATTGCAGTGGCCATTGCCACAGTCATCGTCATCAGCCTGGTGATGCTGAGGAAGAGGCAATATGGCACCATTAGCCATGGGATTGTGGAGGTGAGGAGCTGTACTTTGTTCTGCCTTGGCCCAAGTTCATGAAGGTTTCCTCTCTGCTTTCCACCTTAGAGTGCCATGAGGGGGCTTGTTAGTAGAATTCAAACATCTTAAATTCTTGAGTAGTGAACACATTGCCATCATCAGTTGCATCACTCACTGGATTATTAGGTCACATTTTGGAAGTTAGCCATAACTGAAATATGTTGATTTCAGCATTAATTTGGGCTCTGATTGTGAATATCAGAAAATTACAAGAACATTTTGTGCTGTGGAGAATAAAAATAATTTTCTGAGTATTTCCTTTGTTCTTCCTGGGGTGCTTAATCATTGAGCTACATCCCAGCCTTTTTATTTTTTATTTTGAGACAGGGTCTCACTAAGTTGCTGAGGCTGGCTCTGAACTTGGGATCCTCATGCCTCAGCCTCCCAAATCACTGGGATTACAGGCTAGCACCACCATGCCCAGCCTTAGCTTTTCCTTTTTTGAGATGTGTTAGATATTTAATGACCAAGGACTGCCACTCATTTTTGGTGGTGGGGGTGGGGGAAATAGAACTTTTTTTTTTTTTTTTTTTTTGGCTGTTCCTGGGAACTGGACCCAGGGCCTAACACATGTTAGATGAATGCTTTACCATGAAACTACACCCTCAGAATTACTCCTCTTTTTTTAGTGGGGGAAAACCAAAAAAGAAACAGAAAATTGAGAGAGAGCCAAAGCAGGCCATTTCTGTTCTGTCTTCTGATTTGTAATTGGAACTGTTTGCCTCTCATTTTTTAATGGATGTGGGAAATGTCCAGCATTTCTTGATTCTAGAATATAAATACAATAAGGACTATAATGTATCCTAAAAAATGAGTTTGTTTGTTTGTTTGTTTGTTTATTTTTGGAGGGGAGAGGTGGCACCAGAGATGCTGGATTGAGCTCAGGGCTTATTAGTTCAAATGCAAGTTTCAATAGTATTTTCTCCTGTTGGAGCCTGGCCTGGCTGTGGAGTTTTAGAATTCAAAAGGACTAGAGACTATCTGGCTCTATTCCTTATTTTATAGCTGAGTGTGACGTGACTTGCCTTCACTGTCCCACATAGTTAAGCAGAACTGAGTTGCTTGGCATTATGGAAATTCAGTAGGCTCTAAGAATTAAGTTTTTAGGACTCTAGTTACAGAAACTGGTATTACTCTTTGACCCCCTTTCTCTTCTCCCTGCATCCTTATCACCAGCTCTCCTTGGTCTCTTCAGTGGAAACAAGATGCTAGGTTGCTTTTGGTCCCCAGGGTATTACAAATAGCAGCAAATAACTCTGGTCTCCTGAGACCCTGCACAGGCCTCTTCAAATATATTACAATGACTTCTAACCTTTTCTTCTAGGTTGACCCAATGCTTACCCCAGAAGAGCGTCACCTGAACAAGATGCAGAACCATGGTTATGAAAACCCAACCTACAAATACCTAGAGCAGATGCAGATTTAAGTAGCAGGAAGCATGTGGCACCCTGAATGAAGGGGTGGTGCAGTGGGCCAGAACAGGTCCCGCATTTTGGACCAATTGCTGACCCCCAGCTGCTGTCAGAAGGTCTCATCTTACATCTTGACCTCCTGGATTGTTTAAGACTCTAAAGTACTACTGTAGAATTGCAATTTCCATTCTTTTAAATGGGTGAAAAATGTTAATATAACAATATATGATATATAAACCTTAAGTAAAATGGAAAAAAAAATCTATTGCAGATATCTGATGGATGTAGTTTTCTTTTTTAAATTAATCAAATCCCACTTCTATTGTATGGTCTCACATGCTCTCTATATAAATGGAAATTGTTGATTTTCAATGATAGACTGTATATGCAGACTGTTTGTTCCAGTTACATTGTGTGTAAGTCAACTCTTTAGGCTCATTCACTGTTCTGATTTTTATTATTTAAAAAAGATAAAAAGGCAGTATTCCCTTTTTAAACTTTCAGAAAGTTGCTGAGAAACTTAGTGGAATAGGAAACTGCAGTTGACCATGAAGCACATCATGATGCCCTTGCTAAATGATTCTGAAGGGTCAGTAGTCTCTTGGAAGCCCAGTGTTTGCAGTCTGGGTGGGAGCCTTGGAGTCTTCATACTAGTTATGTCACCAAGGTGGGGTGTCAAGGCATTTTTGTTCCCGTGTCTTTCGGCAAGCCTAATGCATACAGATGGGGGTGTCCACTGCTGCTTTCCTTCTAAATCCAGTTCTTCCACAGCAACTAGCCTGTAGTTTGTGAAATTGTTTCACTATTTTTAGTTCACTTACTGTAGCTTTTTACTCTTCACTTCCCCTTAAAATTGTGTGCAGATGTGCAGTCTCTTCTTCTTTGGATGTCTCCCTCTAAGGCACTGACCCTTGGCCTCCTTTTGTACTTTCACTTCTGCCTCCTCTCCTGTCATCCAGAGAAGACACTACTATAAGTAGATGAGGGAGGGTCCAGAAGAGAGCATGGGGAATATTTATGTGATAAGAGAATGTTCCGGGTTGTACACAAAACTGGGTCTTTAGACACTGTGGAAAGCTTTGAAGATTTTTTGTTTCTTTCACATGAGTCTTTGTAATGCTTGTATAGTTCATGTTGATGCTCACAGCTTTTCCTTTTTCCCATTTTCAGTTGAAGGTTCTGGTAACCTGTGGTGTATTTTTTTTCCTGGTTTTTTTTTTTTTTGTTGTTTTCTTTCCTCCCTTTGCCCTTATCCATGTCTCTTCCCACTATGCACAGATTAAACTTCACCTACAGACTCCTTAATATGATCTGTGGAGAATGTACAGAGTTTAAACACATCAATAAATACTTTAACTTCCACTGAGACTCCTTGTTTTATTGACTGTGCAAAGTATTGATCTGTTATGATGGTGTTACCCCTCCTACCTTCAGAGATGACGGATGTCTTCTTTCTGTGAAGGATTACTGGGCTGTTCCACAGAGAATGAAATAAGCCAACTTAAGCAAGTCTTGACTCTTGAGCATAAATTCCATTTTCATTCAAAAAATAAGAAATTCTGCCTAGAAATTCTGTCTGGCAAAGTTTATTCGGCTACCGGTACTTTATTAATGACAGAATTTTTGTCTTAATGTTACTAGAAAGAATGAATAGGGCTTATGGCACTAAATTTCCAAAGAAATGTTTGCAGCCCTCATTTCTGAGTTTCTTCAATAACCTGCCACTAGGAGACCTAGTTGAAGGGGGTGTTATTGCCACTAAGACTCATGCTCCCCCAGCCCCCCATACTGGGGATTTAACCCAGTTACATCCCCAGCTCTTTTTATTTTATTTTATTTTGAGATGGGGGGTCTCTCTAAGTTTCTTAGGGCCTCTTTAATGAAGTTTTTGAGGCTGGCCTCAGACTTGCAAACTTCTGCCTTAGCCTTCCAAGTTACTGGAACTGCAGGCATGTACCACCATGCTTGTCTTCACTAAGCTTTTTTAATGCTGTGATACTCTGGAAAGTAAATTTCAGGGCTGATTCATTCCTACCCCATTTAATATAATTTAAATATCTGGAGCAGTTTTCAAGGTCATATTGCATACACCCGTATGTAATTGTATACACACACACACACACATATGTATGTATGAGGGATCTTTCCTAGAACACTGGAATAGAAAGAGCACTTTATGAGCACCTTGGGTTGAGCCACTGAACGCCTTGGTTCTCTCGCTTCCCCAGCGTCTCTCCCTTCTGCCTGGTCATTTAGGTGCTGCCAAGAAAGACATGGAGGAGAGGGGCCTTTTTATTTTTGAAGCCAATTTCTGCCAGTGTGCTTTAAAGAAGGTTGTCACTTAATAATCTCAGCCAGGAAATGGTTCTAGCATTCCTGATCTGATTCCAAATGCAGCCGACCAGCTTCTTTTTTTTTTTTTTTTTTTAGCAGGTCTACCATCTGCTAGCTTTTTATGGGCAGTGTCTAGTTTAATCATCTTAACATTTGGAGGTATAGTACTCCTGTGTCACAGCAAGCTGAGGTTTTCCAAACCCAGCTCTAATGGAGTTCCTCCTTCACTGTATGTCAGTCTTAGAAAATGGGTCTTCAAGTTTGCCCTAGAAGTGGGTTTCTGTCCACTAGAACTAGCCAACTGGTCAACTAAGGACTTCTATCCGTTACCAGCACGCCTGTTGATCATGTACCTCAGAGAACTTCAGAGATGGTGAAATTGCAAAAGTTTCCACTTAGACATTATCCAAACAGGTCAGCACAGCTACAGCTGGGGATAGATCAGAATGTAGGAGACCCCAAGTGGATTCTTGACTTTCACTGCTGAAAATAAATTCTAGAATGTATGAAAAGCAAGGAATGAGCAAAGATCTATTTATGGACAACCAAGATAAACACATCCCAAAGGCAGAGTGCAGGGGGGACCCTTGCCTCTCAGAGAAGAGATGAGTGATGCACCCAGAGCTGAGCTAACTACACAAATGATTTTCCTGGGAAGACATGCACAGGTTCTGAAGCAAGCTCCTTTGAAAATCAAATTCCATGGCAGTCCTTTGATATTTAGGACTTAGAATTTCTTTTTAGTTAAGCAGCCTAGCCATAGAACATTTGTCGACATATAAGTCTTTGAATCTGGTAACATTTAAGTCTATTATGGCTTTGTTCTATTTGGTTCACTAAAAACATATGCTAGAGGTTTTTATTATTCATTTAACTAAAGGGATAAACATTTTTGCCTCGCAAAAATAGACTGGAAGAAGAAAGATGCTTCATTCATTGGCTGTGTTTATGATAGAATCATACTAAATTTTTAATCCTATTGATTCTATTTCCAAGCGTACAAATAGATCTTCCAGGTGAGACATCACTTTTGACAGTGACGTTACTTGGTTATGGAACTTTCCAGACATCTGTTTTGAAATTTCTCTATAGCATGAGTTTCCTTGGGAAAAGTTCAGCAAATTGGAATGGGTGTCAAAAAAAAAAAAAAAAAAAAAAACAGGGTTGGGAGGTTTTTTCCTCCAACCTCAGTGAAGAGTGCTAACTAGCATGTTTCGAGACCTTAGTTCCATCTCCAGCACTGCAAGAAACGAAAAACAAAACCATGTGACATCTTCAAGTTCAAAAACTCTTTTCCACAAAATGAAAAATCTCTGTGTAATTTAAAATGTTTTCTTGGCCCCTTTCAATCTTATTTAAAAATACAGCACAATGAGAACACCAAACAACAACAATAACACACAGATTCTACTAGGTTTTAAAGTTAACTACACTGGAGATATTTCGTAGCTTATTATGCATTTAACATTCCAATGTAGGATAGCACCGGAACCCTACCTAAGAATGTTTCTACATTCCAATCAAAGTCGCATTCATCAGCATTACCTTGGCCTTGATTTTTAAAATACATTCTTCCCTACAGGGTATAAGTAAAATTTAAGAGTGTTCATATTAAAAGCTGAAATTCTAAGGTTAAACTGCCTGTTCTTTTCCTAACATGTCCCCTTACTGACTGAGTGACCTTGAGTAAGTTATCTAACTGCTCTGTGCCCTAGTTTTTCCATCTGAAAAATAGGGTTAGTGATGCTACTTACCTCATTGGTTTGAGAGTGAGTTACTGCCAGGCACAGTGGCACTTTCCTGTAATCCCAGAGGCTTCGGAGGCTGAGGCAGGAGGATCTCAAGTTCAAAGCCAGCCTCAGCAATTTAGCAAAGCCCTAAGCTACTCAGCAAGACCCTATCTCTAGATAAAATATAAAAAAGGGCTGGGAATGTGTCTCAGTGGTAGAGCGCTCTTGGGTATTAAAAAGATAAGAGTGAGTTATCATACATAAAGCTCCTAAACCTAGCCTGGTACCCAGGACAGACTAGGTGCTCAGTGAATACTGGGTATTATTATCATTATTTGAGATAAGGTTTTGCCATGTTGCCTGGGCTGGCCTCAAACCCCTGGGCTCAAGTGATCAGAACTTCTGCCTTAGCCTCATAAACAGCTGGGACCATGGCGCAAATGACTGAGGACATATATTTTACAATACACAGGGCTCACTAAAAAAAAAAAAGTAGTGTATTGTATTTCATGATCAAATAATTAGCAAATATCCATGAGCTTGGCTATAGTAGAAACATCTGTGCCTTCATTAATATCTTCTCTACCTTTGTTTTTTTTTCCTTGTTTCTTCCATTCTGTGCATCTTCCAACAGTGCTTCCTGACAGAATAATGAATTATAGTTTTTGCCCTATTGTTTCTTTCTTTCTTTCTTTGGGTATGGGGGATTGAACTCAGAGGCACTCAACCACTAAGCCACATCCCCACCCCTATTTTGTATTTTATTTAGAGACAAGATCTCACTAAGTTGCTTTGCACCTCATTGTTGCTGAGGCTGGCTTTGAACTCACAATCCTCCTGTCTCAGACTCCTGAGCTGTCACTGCACCTGACTTGCCCTATTGTTTCTGTGTGTAATTTCAGTCCTTTTTCCTGTGGAAAGAAAACATGATTCTGTGATGGTTTTATGGCTGTTTGTCTTTGTCTTTTAATTAAGAGACCTCAAGCTGTACATTTATCATTTTCAATGAAATTTTGTAAATTACTAATTGAATATTGAATGACTTAAAGCACTGAAGAATTATAGTGGCTTGTCTTTGTGTACTGGTCATTTAATTTTTATATCTCATTAATCACACTGACCTCATAATATTTGTTAATACCTTAAGATTTAACAGACTCTTTAGAGTGAAAAATGTCATTGCTAATAGTACTGTAGCTTCTCTTATTTGTGGAGAACAAGTTCCAAGACACCCAGTGGATGCCTGAAGCTTCAAACCTTGTGTATCTTATGTTTTTTGTGTACATGCATACTTACTGCTGAAGTTTGGATGCTAATGTTCCCCAAATGTCCGTGTGTTAAAGCCTTAGTCCCCAGCCTGGCACTATTGGGAGGTAGTGGAACCTTTAAGAGATGGGTCCTGGGCTAGGGATGTGGCTCAAGCCTCAGCACCACATACAAATGAAGATGTTGTGTCCGCCGAGAACTAAGAAAAAATTAATAAATGTTAAAATTCTCTCTCTCTCTGTCCCCCTCTCTCTCTCACTCTCTCTTTAAAAAAAAAGGGAGAGAGAGATGGGTCCTATTGGAAGAAAGCTAGGTCATTGAGTGCTTGACTTCAAAGGGAATTGTGGGTCTGTAGTCCCCTCCTCCCTCTTCCCTCTCCCTCTCTTTCCACTGGGGATTGAACCTGAGGTGCTCTACCACTGGGTTAAACCCAGCTCTTTTAATTTTTTATTTCAAAATAGGATCTCATTAAGTTGACCAGGCTGGCCTCAAACTTCCCATCTTCCTGCCTCAGCCTCCCAAGTAGCTGGGATTGCAGGCATGTACCACCTTGCTTAACTCTCTTTCTCTTTTTTGCTCCATGGCTCACTGTGAAATAAGCAGTTTTGCTTTACCATTCACTCCCTCCTAGGATGTGTTCCCTTGCCACAGACCCAAGAGCAATGTGGCCAAACAATCATGGATTGGAACCTCCAAAACTGTGAGCCCAAATAAACTTTTACTCTTTGTGGGTTGATTATCTCAAGTATTTGTTCTGATAATGGAAAGCTGATAGTAAGAGATTAACAATAATGACTACTAATAAAATAGAACAATAATAATGTATGAGTGTGGTCTCAGTCTCTCATATATTATATGTACTGTAATTTCCCTTCTCATGATGAAATAATGAAATAATGCCTGGGTGATGAGAGGAAGTGAGGTGAATGGTGCTATGTTAGCATATTGTAAGGGAGTTACTTGAACACAAGCAGTTATGATACAGTGAAAATTGTTCTGATAACTGAGACATCTACTAAGTGACTACTGGGTAGGTAGCATACACAAAGTGGATACGCTGGATAAAGGGATGATTCTTGTCCTGGTTGTGATGGAACAGAATGACTTGAGATTTCATCATGCTACTCCAAATGACATACAATTTAAGAATTGTTTATTTCTGGAGTTTTCCATTTAATTTTGGACTATGGTTAACCAAGAGTAATTAAAACTTTGGAAAATGAAACTGTACTGTAAATACAAATTCACAGTTTTGATAATTTCAACTTTATTTTTGCTCAACGTCTTATCAGATGATACCTGTTGTCACCTGAGCATGAGCTCAGCATGAAGCAAGTGAGTCAGTGGACTTTGATATTAAAAACCAATCTAGAGCTTGGTGTGGTGGTGCACACCTGTAATACGAGGGATTCAGGAGGATCCCAATTTCAAGTACAGTCTGGGCAACTTAGCAAGACCCTGTCTCAAAAAGGGCTGGGTATATAAATTCACCCCTGGGTTCAGTCTCTAGCACCAGGAAAACAAATGAACATGTAGACCTCGTGTGGCACCATGAGCCAGGGAGTAGGCTGGGCCATAGCTACATATATTAGAAGGAAGGATGAACTTGGATGTACTGATGATGTGGAAAGAGCAGGTGAAGTCTGAGAATGACAGAGTATCAAATAAGTAGCCCAGGGTGAAATGCATTTCCAGAAAGGCTCAGAGGACACACTTTCATACTAGCATTTTAGTTTTGTTAGTTAGATCTCCATTGATGTGACAAACACCTTAGACAGTAACTTAAAAGGAAGAAAGGTGATTCTGGTTAATGGTTTTAGAGGTTTGAGGCCATCTTGCTTTGGACCTGTAGCACCACAGTGTATCATGGCAGGAGCATGTGGTAGAGGAAGTCTAGAAAGACAGGAAGGGGCCAAGGTCCCAAAATCCCCTTCAAGAACATGTCCCCAGAGACCTCACTTCCTTTATTAGGCTATATCTCCTAAACATTCTCCCCGCTCCCTACTGCACCACAGGCTGACCACCAAGTCTTCAACAGGCAGGCCTTTGGGGACACTCCAGACTCACACTACAGTGCTAGTGTGTCTGCATTTACCAAGTTTATGGACACTGAGTGTCTTTGGAGCAACCCTCCCATGTTGAAGAATCCCATCGCACGAGTCCTGGCTGGGTAAGGCAGAAGCCACACTTCACCTTCTCAGCTCGCTGGCCGGTAGGGCTCAAGTTAAGATCTAATGAGATGCACTCTCAAGAGGCTTAGTCAGGAGAAAACAAAGAACACAGTGCTCGGGGACCCACTTTCTGTCAGGGTGAAGTAAGAGGTGTCAGTTTGGGGGCAGCAGTGGCAGTATGACAGGTGTCAAGGTTGGTGTCTCGTCTCAGTGAGGCGAGCGGTTGTGCTGTCCATGGGCAAGACCAGCGGGGTTTTCCATGCAGCCTTGTCCTGTGGCTGGAGCTTGTCGCTAGCTCTCTTTCCTCCCCTCATGCCTCTCTGGCCCTCCCAGTGTCTCTAAGCATCTTCCAATAGTCTCCTCCCTCAAATGAGAGTATTCGGTTGTTTGTTAGCTGGCAGGTTGACAAAACTCCATTAAGGATGAATTGACTGAACTCTACTGTGACAATTGCACCTGTTGCCTTTATTTAATAAAGGAGATAGTGGGGGAGAAGGGCGGATCATGAACTGAAACTGAATTCCATGCAAGTATGCGTTTGTCAGGATGAACGTGTTAACTATAAAGTGTTAATAAAAATGAAAGGAGATAGAGTTTTTCTCTTTTTAAAAGGTAATGCCAGAACAGGATTCTCTTGTGGAAAAAGAAAATATAGACACAAGATAAAATAAGTTAAGTCAGTACCATGTGGTCCTAAAATAGAATTGGAGGTATCATTATGAACGTGTTGGGTATCCTTATCTCTTTCAGAAACTCCTAGCTTTCTGGGCTTAGGTGCCGCTCAGTGGCACAACACTTGTCTAGCATTTGTGAGGCTCTGGGTTCAATTCCCAGCACCAAAATAAATAAATAAACAAACAAACAAATAAATAAGTATTCCTAACTTTCTTCACCAAAAGCCCCAGAAACAATGACCAAATAATAATGAACATCCCCTGTGCCCAGATTATGATTTAATACTTCAATATCATTTGTTAAAAAAATGACATTAGTATGTCTTGAAGAAATGACTGTATGTGTAAGCCATGTAGAAAATGAATCTGGGACATTATACAAGGAGAATTGAAACAATCAAAGATGACTAGGAGCAGGTCAAAGAGCTCAGAGCTGACTTAAATAGGCTTCCACTGGACAAAGAGGGGATGCGTTAAAAATCAATCAGCATTAAAATGGCAATAAATCGAACACATCAAATATGTCTAAACCCCAAAAGCAAGCAAACAGAAAGCTGATCTGTTATAGTTTGGGGGTTTTGTTTTTAAGTTTTTGAGATGGGGTCTTGTTATGTTCCTCAGGCTAACCTTGAACTTCTGGGCTCTGGTGAGTCTCCTGTCTTATTCCTGAGTATCTGGGACACAGGCACATGCCACCGCTATTTATAGCTTGAATCTTCTTAAAAATCTTTTACTTGTTCTTTTTAGTTCTACATGACTGTAGAATGTATTTTGACATATCATACATACATGGAGTATAACATCTGATTTTTGCAATTGTACATGATGTGGAGTTACAATGTATTCATATAAAAACATAGGAAAGTTATGTCCAGTTCATTGTAAAGTCTTTCCTATTTCCACTCCGCCTTCCCTTCATTCCCTTTTGTCAAATCCGGTGAACTTCTATCCTTCCCTTCCCCCTTCCCCACTTATTGTGAGTTAGCATCCACTTATCAGAGAGAATATTCGGCCTTTGTTTTTTTTTTCGGGGATTGGCTTATTTCAATTAGCATGATAGTCTCCAGTTCCATCCATTTACCAGTAAATGCCATTATTTCATTCTTCTTTATGGCTGAGAAGTATTCCATTGTGTATATGTACCACATTCTTTTTTTATTGCTCCTCTGTTGTTGGTTCCATAGTTTAGCCATTGTAAATTGAGCAGCTATAAAATTGAAATGACTGTGTCACTATAGTACGCTGATTTTTTTTTTTTTTTTTTTTGGTACCAGGAATTGAGCCCAGGGTGTTTAGCCACTGAGCCACATCCCCATCCCTTTTTTAATATTTTATTTAAAGAGAGGGTATTGAGGCTGAGGTTGTGGCTCAGTGGCAGAGCACTTGCCTAGCATATGTGAGGCACTGGATTCAATTCTCAGCACTGCATATAAATAAATAAAATAAAGGTCTATTGACAACTAAAAAATATTAAAAAAAATAAAGACAGGGTCTTGCTGAGTTGCTAAGTGCCTCCCTAAGTTGCTGAGGCTGACTTTGAACTCTGAATCCTCCTGCCTCAGCCTCCTGAGCCACTGGGATTATAGGTGTCCTACCGTACCTGGCTATTTTGCTGATTTTAAGTCCTTTGGTACATGCTGAGGAGTGGGATAACTGGGTCAAATGGTGGTTCCATTTCAAGTTTTCTGAGGAACTTTCATACTGCTTTCCTTAGTGGCTGCACCAATTTGCAGTCCCACCAGCAACGTATGAGTGTACCTTTCCCCCGCATCCTCACCAACATTTATTGTCACTTGTATTCTTTATAATTGCCATTCTGACTGGAGTGAGATGAAATCTCAGTGTAGTTTTAGTTTGTATTTCTATGATTGCTAAAGAGGTTGAACAGTTTTTTCCACATTTGTTGACTGATCATATTTCTTATTCTGTGAAGTGTCTGTTCAGTTCCTTTGCCCATTTATTGACTGGGTTATTTGGTTTTTTGGTGTTAAATTTTTTGAGTTCTTTGTAAACTAGAGATGAATACTCTGAGGTACAGGTGGCAAAGATTTTCTCCCATTCTGTAGGGTCTCTCTTCACGTTCTTGATTATTTCCTTTGCTGTGAAGAAGCTTTTTAGTTTGATACCATCCCATTTATTGATTCTTGATTTTACTTCTGTGTAAGAAGTCTTGTTGAGGAATTTAGTTCCTAAGCCAACATTATGGAGATTTGGGCCTGCTTCTTCCTTCTAGTAAGTGCCAGGTCTCTAATGTCTAGATCCTCGATCCATTTTGAGTTGAGTTTTGTGCAGAGTGACAGATAGGTATCTAATTTCATTTTGCTACATATGAATTTCCAGTTTTCCCAGCATCATTTGTTTTCTCTAATGTATGTTTATGACACCTTTGTCTAGTCTGAGATAATTATATGTATGTGGGTTTGTCTCTGTGTTTTCTATTCTGTACTATTGGTCTTCAGGTCTGTTTTGGTGCCCATACCATGCTGTTTTTGTTACTGTAGCTCTGTGATATAATTTAAGATCTGGTTCTAGCATATGTGAGGCACTTTTTTTGCTGAGGATTACTTTGGCTATTCTAGACCTCTTATTTTTTCAAATGAATTTCATGACTGCTTTTTCTGTTTCTATGAAGAGTGTCATTGGAATTTTAATAGGAATTGCATTAAATCTGTATAGCTCTTTTGGTAGTTTGGCCACTTTGACAATATTAATTCTGCCTATCCAAGAACATGGAAGATCTTTCCATCTTCTAAGGTTTTCTTCCATTTCTTTGTTTAGTGTTCTGTAGTTTTCTGTGTAGAGGTCTTTCACCTCTTTTGTTGGATTGATTCCCAAATATTTTATTTTCTTTGAGGCTATTGTGAATAGGATAGTTTTCCTAATTTCTCTTTCAGTTGATTCATCACTGATGCACAGTTGATTTATGGGTGTTAATTTTATGTACTGCTACTTTACTGAATTTATTTATGAGTTCTTATTGCTGGTATCTTAAGTGACCCCAAAGGTCCATATGTTGAAGGTGTGGTCTCTATTTTTTTTTTTTTTTTTTTTAATATTTATTTTTTAGTTCTTGGCGGACACAACATCTTTGTTTGTATGTGGTGCTGAGGATCGAACCCGGGCCGCACGCATGCCAGGCGAGCGCGCTACCGCTTGAGCCACATCCCCAGCCCCGAAGGTGTGGTCTCTAGCTGGACGCTATTGGGACATGGTGGAAACTTTAAGAGGTGAGCCTAGTGGGAGATCTTCCAGTTATTGGAGGCATGCCTTTTAAGGGGATTGTGGGATCCCTATCTCTTCCTCTTACATTTCTGACCATGAGTTGAGTAAGTTTGCTCTACTGTGTGTTACCATGTGTTCCTCTTCATGATGTACTTTCTCTCCACAAGCCTAAAAGCAACATGACCAACTAATCGTGGACTGAAATCCCTGAAACCATGAGTCAAAACAGATCTTCCTTCTTTTTAAATAGATTATCTCTGGTACCTTGTTAAAGTAATGGAAAGCTGACCAATACCTTTGGAAGGTGTTAGAAAATCAACTATTGTGAACTAGCTAAATGAAGGGAAAGATAAATATCCTTCCTTTCCTTCACTAATATTAACATTGTGTATCCAAATAGTTAATAAGATATCTCACTTTCTGGAAGTATTCCAGCAAGTAAATAAACAGAAAATGTTAAACTCTTAGACTTCCCATTTCCTGATGAATTTAGAATTCAGGCATACAGCTTGCAATACAAACCAAGGGATAGTTAGATGTGTATCTTCTGTTGAAGACATTATCCACTTTGAAGTAAATGTTCTCCAAAAAGAAAGTAAACTTTTATCCAAGGAAACTTCCAGATACAACAGTTTTCAAGGAATACAAAGAGCCAGGGAGCCCACAAGATAGACTCCTCCATGAGAATACAATCAGCAAAATTGTGACTATGGAAAAGTCTACAGAACAAATTATCTGGAGTCTTCAGAAAATACACTGTAAAGGGAGGGTCAAAAAGATGAAGTGGGAACCTATAAGAGAACTAAAAACCATTTAATATAGAATGGAAGAAACAAAAATCATGTCAGGTTTGGGAGAGTAACTCAGTGGTAGAGTACTTGCCTTATGTGTATGAGTTCCTGTGCTTGATCCCCAGCACTGAAGAAAAACAAAGCAGGTCAAAGGTAAATTTTAGTGTGCAGAGAGCCAGACCTGGATGATAAAACTATATAAAGAAAAACAGATAAGTAATTACCATAGTGGTTTCTCTGACTGGGGAGGGTAATGATTGCTTTGGGGACAGTCATGGGGAGGTTTAGAGTGAGAGAGGGTTGACAAGGTTCTACAGTTTGAACATCCCTAATCTGAAATTCCAAAATACGAAACATTTTGAGTACCAACATGATGCCACAAGTGGAAAATTCCACAGTCAAAAGCAAGCACACAAAAATAGTGTATGAAATTAACTTTGGCTATGTGTATAATGTATACATGACATAAAAATAAATTTGATGTTTAGACTTGAGTTCCATCCCCAATATTCTCATTATGTATATGCAAACATTCCAAAATAGGAGAAAATCTGAAATCCAAATTACTTCTGATCTCAAATATTTCCTATAAAGGAGACTCAAGAAGAGTATTGCCATATAATAATCCAGTAGGTTGTATACAATAGTCATGTTTTCTTCATATTTGTACTACATTTTTAATAATAATTGTCAATAGAAAGTATTTACTAACATTTTACTTATTCATTTGAGTTTTTAATAATTTTGCAAAGACTTATCAAGTGAGTGCTGGGTAAACTAACAGGTTTGAATTCCTGCCTTTGGTAACTGTGGTTTTGAAAGCAGAGTGATGGGGTACACTTGGTCTTTCACTGTAATCCCAACAGATTACAGTTGGGCTGGCAGTGTAGCTCAGTGGTAGAGTGCTTGCCTAGCATCCAAGAGGTCCTGGGTTTTATCCCCAGCACCTCAAAACAAACAAATGAATTGGAGTGGAGCAAACCAGGTGAAAGAGAGCTTCCAGAGGCTATGTGTGGTCCAGGAAGGAGATGATGGTGTTCTGGAATAGAGGAATGTCAGGCAAGAGAAAAAGTAGATAGATTTTAAACATAATTTGGAGTTAGAACTGATAGATTGGTGATTTGTTTGTGTGTTTGTTGTTCTTTTTTTTTTTTTCTTTTAAAGGTGGGCACCTCCAACAACCGTGTCCCACCTCCCAGGAAGAAGGCTCTTTTTTTTTTTTTTAAGAGAGTGAGAGAGAGAGAGAGAATTTTAATATTTACTTTATTATTTTTTAGTTTTCGGCGGACACAACATCTTTGTTTGTATGTGGTGCTGAGGATTGAACCCGGGCCGCACGAATGCCAGGCGAGCGCGCTACCGCTTGAGCCACATCCCCAGCCCTCGTGTTTGTTGTTTATGGTTGGGTGGAATAAGGAAAAAAGCCAGTGGTGTGTTCTAGAATTAGTTAATTGAATGAGTGATGAAGCCCATTTATTGAGATGACCAAATCCAAAATAATATAAAGGAGATGACACTTCAGGATCTCAAAGCTCTATTTTGTTTTAAAAGAAGTGACTCATATTGTGTCCCAGGTTCCTAGAGCTTAGTTTTATCTAGGGCTAAAGAAACATCTTTCACATAAAAGGTGCTCATGCAATCATCTGAAAGCAATGCACATGCAATGCCTCTACTAGCAAATCCAGATGAATAGAGAGAGAGGTCCACCAAGACCCTTCCCTAGCATCCCTGTGTTATGTCAACTTACTAAGTGCACCTGTGCACATGACAGAGAAAGCAGTGTGACCATTTGTTAATATGTGAAGCCCATTTGGTTCAATTCTCATAAAATTACAATAATCTTTTGTTTCTATATTGTTAGTGAAGAATCCCAACAGCACACAGCCTGTGCAGGGGCATAACATTCTCATACTCAGCTTCTTCAAGAATTATTGTCACTTATTGTGCAACAACATCTTGAGAGCCCTTATGTGTAGCAAGAAAATAGAAATCCGCTATTTTATAAGATATGTAGCAATTTTGGAAAGAAGAGATTGATTATGTCTAGGAATATGATCACAGATATGAGGTTTTATTTATTTATTTATTTATTTATTTATGTACTAGGGATTGAACCCAGGGGTGCTTTACCACTGAGCCACATAACTAGCCCTTTTTAGCTTTTTTTTTTTTTTTTTTTGAGACAGGGTCTTGTTAAATTGCTGAGGATGGCCTTGAACTTGCCTCAGCCTTCCAAGTTGCTGGGATTATAGATGTATGCCACCGTGCATGACAATATTATGTTTTAGCTGAACTGGACTCTCACCAAGAGAAGGGGGCAAAGGCTGAGCAAGGTGGCCTGTAATTCCAACAACTTTGAAGGCTAAGTCAGAAGAATCACAAATTCAAGGCCAGCCTAGGCAACTTAGTGAGACTCTGTCTCAAAATAAAAAATGACTTGGGATACAGCTCCATGGTAGAGCATTTACCCAGCATGTGTTAGGGCCTGGGTTCATTCCCTAGTACTACAATCAATAAATCAATTAATAAAATAATAAAAAATTAAAAATCAGGGTCAAATCTTCATAATTTTGGAATTGACAAAGGATTCTTAGATATCAAACCATGACGATACTAAACAACTGATAGTGCATTTACCAAAAAGCACCGTCCACAGGGAGATACTAGAGCTCTTGAGCACAAAGGCAAAGGCAGTACTAGGTGTTGAATAGATAAAACTTGCTGTTCCAGGAGGTATAAGACATTCATGGATGGAGGTTCCTTGACTGGTTCATTCCACTTTATTCTGTTCATTCTAAACCTCTCCCACAGCTCTTGCTATTTGCAAACTTTCCTCCTTTTAGAAGTAATGTGAGTTGTCTGCTGGCCTGGCACAATTTTCTCTGGCTGTGTTGGCCCACCGGTCTCACTGTGTTGGAGGGAACATCCCTGGTGATTTTAAACTTAGGCTAGGTCTACATGGTGCCTCCTCACCCTTTCCCTTACCACCAGCACAAACCTGGTTCTTCAGCCTACAGGCAGGTCCACACCTGTACACCCACCCTTTAAATGATTCTGGCTCCAAGGACATGGGGGCTGGTTGGAAAGGCTCCTGGGGTCCTCTGGACACAGATGTGGCTTTCCTAGCAGACAAAGAACTCTGGGAAATTCAGGGAGGAGAGATGGCAATTTGGGAGGGAGCATGGTGGTGGTATAGGTGAAGAAGGCATGGTGGCAAAGATTGATTAATTTGGCCATGAGTCACCTTTGTATAGCAGAAGAATGACAGGAATCTGGGTTTGAGTTGGATTTATTCCTGTGAATGTGAGAACTTTTTTTTTTTGGTGGCAATGCTGGGGATTAAACCCAAGGCCCCTTGGCCACATTGTTTGGGCTTTCTGTTCTTGGGCTCCTTCATGGAAAATTTGGAAACAAAAGCACTGAGATAAGATAACTTAATGAGAATTTTTAAAAGT
This sequence comes from Ictidomys tridecemlineatus, assembly GCF_052094955.1. NCBI lineage: Eukaryota > Metazoa > Chordata > Mammalia > Rodentia > Sciuridae > Ictidomys > Ictidomys tridecemlineatus. Next base: position 113,453,442 of record NC_135480.1, read on the forward strand.
GGGTTTAATGTAATAACATATATTTACACTTTTTTCTCTGCCATGGGAGTGAACATAGTGTGAACCCAGTAAGTTGCCATGACATAACGATTCTAGGGAAGGGTCTTCTGGGCTCCTCTCTCTTCATCTACGTTTGCAGCAAACACATCACAGGTGCATTGCTTTCAAATGAATGCACGGATGCCTTCTATGGGCCAGACATTTGTTAAGCTCTAGATAAACATGAAGCTCCAGAAACCCTGGGATACAATATGAATCACTCTTTTCAAAGCAGAATAGCAGGTCTGAGAGCCATGAGTGCCATCCCATCTATGGCTTACTTCCAGTCCTGCTCTAATTGTCAGTGTTGTACCTTTGGTAATCCAAAGTAGGAAACTATTTTTTGATATCTTCTATTTGACTTTGGAGAGCTTTATATGATGGAAGTTTACAGATATATTTTCCTATTTATTCAATGGACACAATTTATTGTGCTAGACTCTGAGGACTCAAAGGTCAATAAGAAAGAGAAATGTAATGAAGAGGTGATAATGCCATAATAGAGATACAAACACATCTAGTCCTGGTTTAGAAGGAAGGAAGAAATCTCTTGGTGGAGGTTTGTAAATCACTCAGGATAGGCTATGTTTGTAGCTATAACAAACAACCATCAACTCCCAGGGTTTAATGTCCCAAAGCCATTATCACTCATGCCACATAACCAATATACCTGGCAGGATCTCTGTTATTTGTGACCACTTGGGATCACAGGCTGATAAAGGTTGTATTGTTTTTTAAATGTAATTTTATTTTAAAATTATATTTCATTTAAATTACTTCAAAATTTATCTTTAAAATACATAAAACATAAAGATCATACATATTTATGGGGACCCACATGGTGTTTCTTTAATTAATTTTTTTTAGTTGTGGATGAACCTTTATTTCTATTTATTTATTTATGGTGCTAAGAATCAAACCCAGTGCCTTGCACATACCATGCAAGTGCTCTACCACTGAGCCACAACCCCAGCCCCCAACTGATACATGTATACATTGTGTAATGCTTAAATCACGTTAAAGGTATCTACCTTCTTAAACATTTATCATTGCCTTAAGGTGATGACAGAGATTTTGTCTCAGAAAAGAGCATAGGGGCTGCGTACTGCCTCCTGTGTTCCTATGTGAAAGTGATGGGTACCGTCTCTTTTAATTCACTTTTTTTTTTTTTTTTTGCTACAGCTACCCATATGGCCAAACTTACCATCAAAAGGGAGGGAGAGGGGTAAAAACATTTAGTGAACAGTGCTAATAACTCCCATTGGTGACTTTGGACTCAAGATATAGAGGAGTAGAGAGGGGCTTTCTACTGGATGAGAAGCTTTGGGAAAGGTGAAAAGGTCAGAAAATGTGGCTGAAAAGAAATGGTCCTGTGTAGTGAGCTTTCCTTCACCATGACCAAAATACTAGACAAGGACAACTTAGATGAGGGGGACTTTGTTTTGGCTTATGGTTCCATATTCAGCTGAATTCATTGCTCTGGGTCCAAGGTGAGGCAGAACGTCATGGTGGGAGGGCATGGTGGAAGAGTGCTGCTCCATTCATGGCTGTCAGAAGGCAGATAGAGGAAGTGGAAGGAGATACAGGGACAGTGAACATCTCCGGGGCATCTGCCTGCCAGTGGCCACCTCTTCCAACCACACCCCACCTGTCTACCATTACCACCCAGTCAGTCCATTCAAACTAGGATGGACTGATTAGGTTACAGCTCCCATAATATAATCAATTCACCTCCAAATATTCCTGAATTAATACAGGAGGTGTTTGGGGATGTCTTGTATTCAAACTGTAATAGGTCCAGATAGCAATGCTGGCAGGCATGGTTGCAAAGGAGGATGGATCAGAGCATGGAAGCTAGGCTAGGAGATTGGCTTTGGTCCAAAAGACACACCAGGTTTTAAAGAAGCTGTGGTTTTAGAAAGTTAGCCTGACTGCTTTGTGTAGGGGAGATCCCATGATGGCACACTGGAGGCAGAAAAATCCCTTTGCCTCTTACAGGAAACCAGGCAAAGAATGGTGAGGGCTTGAATAGATTCATCAAATGGAGACAAAAGAAGGTCTATGTATACATACATATTAAACAAAGCCTTGGCCAGATTTAGAACTAACTGGATATGAGATGTAAGGTAAGTGGAGAGTCAAAGATAATTTTTGAGTTTTGAGCCTAGGAAGAATGATTGTATTAGAGAAAACAGTGGAAGATGGGCAATTTGGCGAAGTCCATTTTGGGCTTGTTGATTTCAAAGCAGGGGACTTTATTTTGTTCACTCTTGTTGTTCAGTACCTAGGACAGTGTATGTGCTCAATAATATTGATTGACTGTGTAACAGTGGTCAACTTTATTACTCATGTAGAACACTGGTGGACAAATTCCCTGGTGATTGCTAAGGCAAAGTGACAACTCCTTGGTGATGTCTCTTCTAGGAAGGCAGGTTTCCCTCTCTGAAGCCAGAAGATTAGATGAATTGCCAAGAGAGAAAAAAAGGAGGAGGCTGAAGAGAGAATTTTGGAAACCCTGACATCTAGGGGCTAAAAGCTAAGACAAGAATCCAGGAAAGGCAAACATTTGGAGAAGGGATTAGTCCGTATCCAATGCAGCAAATGGATAACATGTACAGAAGGAGATGGGCACAGACTCTAGCAAATGCTTCCCAACCTCATAAAAGAGGTTGCTACTGACCACCAGGAAGAAGAAAGTTAGTGGCATGGGAGGGAGGCTGGGTCACACAATGGCTATGATTTTTGGTTTTGAAGACATAACTGAGACACGGTGTTGTAGCAAGGTGACTAAGTGTCGGGATTGGTGGTTTGAATCACATTCTCTGTCTGGCAACAGGAGTGCACCTGCACTGGAAACTCCTTGTGCAAAGGCAGGAGTTGAGATTGCCTGGTTGCTGTGGTGATGCCCTGTTCAAAGGAGGTTCTGTGTAGGCCACAAGACTATCATCTCTTGACCCTGAGTTCAGACACCAGCTGCCAGGGGTAAATAATTATGAGCACAAGTTGATGATTATAATTGGGCTGCCCAGAATTCGACCTCCATCCTGCATGCTTTGAAGAAAGTTTCTCACAAAAAATCCTTTTGATTTTAAAATCTATATAATAAACCTGCCGAGCTAGCATGAGTCTTTCATCCTCATCAGGGGATGAAGAACCACTGGGCCCTAACTTTTCCTCTTTGTGTGTGTGGCTGTTCGTCTTTTCTCCATCCCTCATTGCCCTTGACAGCTTTCTGAATTAATGGCTGGCAGGTCACAGCAACTAAGGTGAAAGATCCCATGGAGACTGAAGTTGCAATGATGGCAGTGGTGAAACGATGGTTGGCATCAAAGAGCCAGATGGTGTGCCCCCAGCACAGTGGTGCACACTTGTAATTCCAGCCACTTGGAAGGCAGAGGCAGGAGGATCACAACTTGGAGGTCAGTCTCAGCAACTTAGTAAGACTGTGCCTCAAAATAAAAAAAAATTAAAAAGTGCTGGGGAAGTAGCACAGTGCTAGAGCGCCCAGTACCAAAAAATAAAAAAAAATTAAATAATTACATAAAAAGAAAATAAAGAGGAAAAAAACCCAAACCAAACCAAAACCAAAACCAACCAAACAACCAACCAACCAACCAATCAAACAAAAAAAACAACCTAGCTAAAGAAGCTCTCCGTTCCATAGAAAGTGCACTTGGTTGTTGTTAGGTCCTTACAGATCTCTGATCTAGTCTGGACATCCCCTCTCCCTTAACTGGGGGCCGGTTAACCCTTAACTCCTCTCTGCCTTTACACGAAGGGAGGAGCTTTCCTTGGAAGGCGTGACCAGAGGCGGAGCCCGAAGACGCGGTGGCGGGCAGGGGACAGGTGCGCGGGCTGGCGGGGCGGGACAGACCCTGAAAGCCACACCCTGAAACTACCTGCGCGGGCCAGGAAGAATGAGAGCGAGAGCGAGAGCGAGAGCCGCCGCCGCCGGCCGGGCGCGCTGGGCCTGCCCCGGAACTCGGCCTTCCCTGCGCCCTGAGCTCCCCGTCTCCCCCGCGGCCCGCGGGCCATGGGAGTCGGCTGCCTGCAGGGATCACGTCTCTGAGACCCAAGACCCACCACCGAGACCATGAAGAGCGATCGAACCCACAAGGCCGGAGGGGATCCAAAGGACTTCGGCCTGGGATTCAAGTACAATTCGCGGCAGGAGGTGGGCGAGGACCGGGGTCCTGGGTGGGCTGGGCGCTGAGGTTTCGGCCCCACGATCCCCAGTGTCCTGCGCATGGCGCTTAGTCTCGGCCAAGCTCCACTCCATTGCCCGTTGGTGGCCCGGTCGCTGGGCGCACAGGTGGAATTTCCTGTTCGGCGGGTACCTGTCCGCGGGCGGCCGGGCGGGGCTGACCGGACCTTTGGTACCTGAGCTGCGTGCGGTGCGCTGGCCACCGTGGAGGTGGGAAGCCCCAGGGGCCTGAAGGCACTGAATCACCCCCTCCGTCTTACTTCCCTCTTGGTCCTTTCCCTGACTTGAAAAGAGGAGCTCCGTATCGGTCCCTCCATTACCTTTGGATTATTAATATACATCTGTGGGGAGCCAGGGCGCGGACGCAGGGAGTAAGATGATTTGGGCGAAGGAAAGGAGGTTTCGTGGGGCTTGGAGACTTGACTATCCTTGGCCTTTGCAGGATTTTTTTTTTTCTCCCTTGATCAAAAGCACTTTGGGACCTTTGCTGAGAGTAATTGGGAGACCTAGAGCTTTCCGTGGTATAGAGGGTGGAGCGCGGGTCTCCAGTGTTAAAGGTTTGCCTGGGCTTCTCCAAAAAGGAATGGAGCCCTTTGGGAAGGTGACTGGGTAGGGATGTGGGAGCGCGTGCTTGAGTCTTTTGGAAGATACTGAATCAGGAAGCTTTTCTTTGACTGGAAGAACAGAAGCGAGATCTTTTGAAAGATCTCAAAAACATTGCATTTAATGTACAGAGTCCGGGAAGGGGGTGTTAGTCACTTTATTGAAGGACACACCTAGGTGGCAGTGCCCAGGCAGGACTAGCAGCCAGAACTCCCTCTCCGAAGAGAGGACCCCAGGAGGACCTCACATTTCTTGGAAGGCACTGAATGGGTACTGAGAGGTAGGTTTGTTTGGTGAGGGAGATTTATTCCTTTATCCTCGGCCTCATTGTTCCTGGCTTCCATGTCAGGCCAGATTTTTTTTTTAATATGTATTTTTTTTTCAGTTGTAGGTGGACACAATGCCTTTTTAAAAATTTTTATGTGGTGCTGAGGATCGAACCCAGTGCCTCAGGCGTGCCAGGCGAGCACCCTACCACTGAGGCCAGATTTTGGAGCCATCTCAAATTGATTCCTTTTCTTCAAGCAGCATCCTGACTTAGGGAGCTTGCATAACACAAGATTCCTGGGCTGTTGTGGGTGCCCCCACCACACATACCAACTGAGGCTGGGCAATGTTGTTCTCTCCACTTTTCGCCCCCAAAGACTGGAGCTTCTGGTTGTGCCTCTGCCCTGCTGTAGAGCAGATTGACCTGTTCCTGCCTTCTCTTCCTTTCTGTAATTGGGGTGTTTGTGAATCCTTAATAATTACCTACTTGAGGCTCTAGACTCCTGCCTCAGCAGAGAGCCTACTATTTGGTGTTTATTATTTCAGGGCTGTTTTTCTCCCCTCCTTCCATGTTTACCCTTTCTGTCTTCCCTTTCTGGGACTTTCCTGCTGACACTGGGAAAGTAGATCTTCCTGGAGTCTGAGTCCAGCTTACTCCCTGGGCCATTTCCTGGAGGGCACAGCATCTTCCCCTGATATAGGGACCAGACTGGGTCTAACTTCCCAATCTTCCCTGGGTTGCTGGACTTGTCTGGTCACCTCATTTTCTTTTCCTTTGGTTCCTGCTCATTTTCTCCTGTGAGGCTTATCCATTCTCCATGCCATTGGGTGGCTCCTTCCACTTTTGATTCTGCTTTTTCCTTCCCGTGATTCACTCTTTGTCTTCCTTTTGCAGAGCTCCACTGAACCAACTCTGTACGTAGTTCTAGGCCAAGTACTGCTGAGGGGCTGGCTCTCAAAGACCATTACTGTGTGGTTGTTCCTGTAAGGAACTTATAGCCTGGGGGAGCAATGCTAAGAAACATGTGCAGAAGGTTAGATGGGAGCAGTGTTTCTGGAAGGAAGTAGCCAAAGCTTGTTTTCATTTCTTCTGAAAGTTTTCATATATTCTTCCCACCCCAAGCCTCACCCGAAATCTCACTCCCTGGGATCACCTGGAATTGTTTGTGGCTGGGGTCTGCCTTGGCACATTATCTGACCAGGAAGTGGGGCTGCTCTCCCCTGGGTTTGTTCTTTGTGTCATCAGGTCATGCTGGGTCCCAGGAGCACTGTTGCTTTTGGGTTTCACATTCACATTCACTTCCATTTCTGGATCCTGGTTGGTAGTATAGTTGGATCTGGCTGCCTTCTTCCTAAGGCTGATGACCTAAGGCCCTTGCCCCACCCCTGCTGCTCCAATCAAGTGGGAAGTGGCCCTGCTGTGCAGCATTGTAATGTTCTCTGTGGCTCTAAGGCCCTGTTGTCTGAACTGTGTCTGGGGATTGTGTGAGCCCTGCCTGTGTGGGAGCAGGTGTGCAAGTGCCAGTTGTTAAGGCAATATTAAGGAGAACTGAGAAGCCCGCCTCACTGAGTTGCTAGGTCCTTGTTGAATATTTGGTGGTGACTATGAAGCTGTTTTGACATATTCATATACAATCAGGTCTTAATTTTCATAAGCAAGATTCAGTGTTCCCTAGCCATATGGGAGACTGGCTTTCGGGAATCGGATTCTGTGAGGTCAAAATCAGATGCTTGGGGTGGGGGGCTAATCTGTACAGCCTTGGCTTTTTAGGGTCATCTGTTTATCAATTGCTCAAACATTCACCCATTCATTAAGTCTTTCATTGACATAAGAGACACTTATTTATTAGGTAAGTACCCACTATCTGAGCATGCATTGGGAAATAGAAGTGACACAGTCCCTGCCAGTCACACAGTGCCTGCCTTCAAGGCCCCCTTGTGTGGTATGGGATAATGGAGTTATATTCAGGGTCATGAGTACTAGATTCTGGACAAGCCCTTAGGAACATCAAGAGAACATCTGTGTAACCCAAGCTGGAAGTGTTTGTGATCTGGTGGCAGTAGAGTGCTACATGGAGCTGGGGCCCTGCCTAGCCATATGATCTCAGAAATGTTACTTAATTTCTCTAAGTCTCAGTTTCTTGTGGCTATAAAATGGAATGATACATATGTGCAGGTTGCAAGTATTCAAAAGGATACTTTACATGAAAGTCGTGTGTAAGTTTTTGCACAGTATTCAAATCATATAGTTTGAGTTTTGGAGTTGGAAAGCTGTGGGATGAATAGGAAGTTGATATAATAGTGGGATGCAAGTCAGGAGGCTGAGAATCCCAGAGTTTTTTTTTTTTTTTTTTTTTTTTTATACTGGTGTTTGAACCCAGGGATGCTTAACCACTGACCCACATCCCCAGCCTTTTTAAATTCTATTTTAAAAAAATTTGAGACAGGGTCTTGCTAAGTTGCTGAGGGCCTTGCCAAGTTGCTGAGGCTGGGGTGGGGTGGAGAGTGAGGGGAACTGTAGTGGAGGCAGTGAGCAGAGGGAATCTGGAAGTGCTTGGAGGGAGGGATTCATAGATCCTAGCCTTGGAGGGGAAACCTGTCCTTTCTAGAGTGCTTCCCTCCACCATGGTCCTGGGAATATCTGGAAATTCATAGTCCTCATTTAAGAGTCTGGAAAACTGAAGCATAAGAGACCATCCTAGTTTGATAGCAAGCTTCTTTGGGTAAGATACCCAAGTTGTTTGCTACCAGTGGACCTCATCAAATGGTGGTTCTGCGCAGAGCCAAAGCAGCGGCTTGGGTGTCTTGTCATCACAGGCTGTAGAAGGAGAAGCAGCTGAGGCTCCCTCACCCCCAGCCTCTGTGGCCAATGGCCTCTGTCCCTCAGAATGCTGTGGTCCTGGAGTTCCCCTGACTTCTCTCTGTTGGCGTGGTTCTCTCCTAAGACAAGAAGTCTGTTCTTAGGTGGGGAGGGAGAAAGTGACACTGTCCCCGGGTATCCTACGTTCCAAAGATGAGATATTTTTCCTGATACTGTGCACACGGCTACTGGAGCATCTGGAGTACTTGTAATGACACTAGCATTTATGAGCCCGGATGTGTTAGCTATGACCCTTAGAAGTAGTACTATTGTCTCTCACTATCTGAGGGGGATTGGTGCCAGAATCCCTGGTGGACACCAAAATCTGAGGTGCCATTAGATAATGTAACATAGACAGTCATGCATTGCTTATGAGGGATATATTCTGAGAACTTTGTGGGTAGGTGATTGATGTGTGCAAACACCATAGAGTGTTCATACACAAATGCCCATAGTGTAACCTACCACATACCTAGGTATATGGCGTTTACAGTTGAATCTGTGGTCTGTTGTTGACTGAAATGTTAATCACACATGATTCTATGTGCAAAAATTCTGCACACATCCTCCAGTATACTTTAAATCATCTTTAGGTCACTTATAATCCCTGATGCAATGTAAATAGTTGTTGCATTATATTGTTTAGGGAGTAATGATAAGAAAAATCTGCACCTATTCAGTTCTGATGCAATTTAAAAATATTTTTGGTTCTCAATTGGTTGAATGCTCTCATGAGTACCAGGGGATATGGCATGTTGACTGCTATTATTATTATTATCATCATCTTTTTGCAGGTGAGGAAAATGGAGTCTAATTAACTTGCACAAGGTCACAGAGCAAAACAGAAGTGGGGTCTAGGTTGGGACCCAGCTTGTCTACCTCTGCTCTATTGTACTTGGACTTTAACATACAAAACATGTCTGTCAGCCTAATAGGCACAAGAAGGGATGGATTACTAAGGATAAGAGTTCATTTGATATGGTTAAGAAACTAGATTTCTTTTTTGGGGATGTTTCTGAGATGCCTGGGGCTAAGTTATGAAAGCTGTTTGGTAGTGTGGAAATGAGAATAAAAACTTCTTGGCTTTTCAAGAGAGTTTCCACACTAGTTGGCAGTGGTGAAAAGAGTGTTTGCTATTGGCTTAGAGTCTGTGGATAGTAATTCTTTATTGCAAGCTTTTTTATATTAAGAACTTTTCTAGAAGCAGGGCCCAACTAAAAATTCTGTCTTGGGTGCTCATTCTTTCTGTATTTGCCCGTTTTGTCTGGGCTTAGTGCTATGTTGGGTTTCCCACAGAATCCTCATGATAGTTGACTAACTGTTGTAAAGCTTGGATCCTTCATCTCTTTTGGCCCACATGGATAATTCTGAGATGCTGTTGGTGGTAATGATGATGGTGGTGGGAAGAAGGTGAAGAAAAATATGACAGTCATTTCTACCCTTCACTAAATATGTGCACTTCAGTTCTCACTTGCTCCTTGTAGCAGCTATAAGAAGGAAAATGCCTAGTTCACAGATGAGAATACTGAGAATCAAAGGGCTTGTGTAAGTGTCCCAAAGACAGTAAGAATTAGAGCAAGAATTTAAACCTGATCTGTGCGACTTCAAAGCCTATGATCTTAACCACAAATGCTATCATAAAATTGTATCCCAAAGATGTTGGTGATTGACGCACATCCCCAGCAAAGCCCCAGAACACATCATTAGCGAGTTGTGAGCACATAAAAAAAGAAGTAGTGATCACCAGGCGCCAACACAAGTGCACCAAGTTTTCTCACTTCAAACTTGTCTGGTTTCCCTTTTGATGAGGTTACTTAGCCGGCAGACCAGGAGCTCACTAAGCTGGAGGTATGATTCCAACAATGCTTTAAATAACACGTAGCTTTGTCTATCACGCACATGATTAAATATCATTAAAAATTTAAACTGAAAAAATAATTCACCTACCCAAGCCAACATGTTGTCAGGTTCCCATCTCTTGTTCCTTGTTCTACATAGGTGTGTGTGCTTTGTCTAGTGTGTTGTAGTTGTGCACATACCCTCTGTGTTCTGGGGATGGCCTGTCAGTCTTCTGTCTATTAGACATGCTGGAGGACTGGGGAATCCTGAGATCTGGTAGTATTATGTCTGATGGTGCAGTTGCATTTAAGAAGGTCCCTCTGGGTGTGGTCTCCCACCTGGGTTCTGGGCCATTTCCTTTTTAGTGACAACTCAGATGAGGTCTTGGGGCTCTTGCCTATTAGCTGTTATGGATGACACCCAGCTGGGAGGGAAAGGTCGATACCTGGATGATTTAATTATGAGTCAGAAAAGAGCTGGACAGTCGGAATGAGAGGCTGCCGCGAGCAGAACATGTCCTTCTGGCTTAGGAGTAAGAGCTGCACATACCACACCACCGTCAGTACCAGGAACAGAAACACCTCCCTCCTGTGGTCACCCTTGAGGAAATGGTTGACTCCACCATATGAGTTCCAGAATTTAGAGTTGACAGTAATCACAGGAAAGGCCACGCTTGTAATGTGGCTGCCCAAAATCTAAACTAAGTTTTTTTCCCCTACAGTTTTATTTGGTCATACCTGTAATATTATTAAAAGGCTAATATACTATAATTTATTGAATACACACATATATAGCCAAAGAATATCTGACCAATGAAGGCAAGTAGTAAGAATTTTAGAAATGGAGGACAGTGCCTATGCATAGGCATTGTGACAGTTTTCTGTTGCCTATGCCTGTTTCCTAAAAAATGTTTGTTTATTTTTCATTAGAAAAATTAAGATTTTTTTTTTAATCAAACAGTGTAGAATTGTATAGCTAGAAAGCAAAATTCTTCCGAATTCTTTCTAGATTTTAACCCCTGTAAACAGAACTCTAGTTTGGATCTTGAGTATCCCAAAGGCCCATTGGAGATGGTGGAAACTTAAAGAGGTGCAGCCTAGTGGGAGGTTTTTGGGTCACTGGGGACATGCCCTTAAAGGGGATTTTGGGACCCCAGTCTTTCTTTCTTTTTCATGTCCCCACCATGAGGTGAATGGCTTTGCTCTGTCACTCATATCCATCATGATGTGCCAACACAGGCCCAAAGCAAGCATGCTGATTGGTCATGCACTGCAGCCTACAAAACTGTGAGCCAAAATAAACTTTTCCTTTTTATAAGTTGATTATCTTAGGTATTGTGTTACAGTAACAGAAAGCTGACTCATGCAAATAGTTTCACTGATACTTTCCCACAAGTCTTCCATGCCTATACTAATGTCAATGAAGACATTAATATATATACACATACACATATTCTTTTCCAAATGAAATCATAGTATAATATCATTCTGTAGGTAAGACATGATTCTGACTAATTGATTCATCAATCATATATTAAATATCTTAATCTGGGCTGGAGTTATGGCTCAGTGGAAGAGTGCTTGCCACACATGCCGGGTCCTGGGTTCGATCCTCAGCATCACATAAAATTAAATAAACAAAATAGAGGTATTGTGTCCATCTACAACTAAAACATAAATATTAAAAAAATATATCTTAATCCATGCTGGGATTATTGAGCAAAGACACAAGTCTTTCTCTTCCCCTTCCTCATCTAAGAAGAGATACTCCATAAACTGAATGGTGGGAAGTAGCCATATAAAGTTGGCGCTCAATATCTGCATATTGCATTTATGAATTCAACCAACCACCTATTGGAAATGTTTGGAAAAGAGATGTGTTTATATTGAACACATATAGATTTTTTTTCCTGTATTTATTTCCTGAGCAATACAGTATACCAACTATTTACATAGTATTTACATTATTAGTATTCTGAGATGATTTATAGTATAAGGGAGAATGTGTGCAGGTTATATGCAGTACTATATCATTTTATATAAGGGACCTGAGCATCTGTAGATTTTGGCACCTTATGGGGTCCTGGAAATAGTCTTCTGGTGGATATGATGGACAACTGTACTTTTTGACTTTTTGGATTTTTTTTCAGTCTATCTTAGTACTTTCATGTTAACTACCTACTCTTTGAAAACCATCTTTGAGGGCTGGGGTTGTGGCTCAGCCGTAGCATGCTTGCCTAGCAAGTACGGGGCCCTGGGTTTGATCCTCAGCACCACATAACTACAGCTAAAAAAAAAAAAAAAAGAAAGAAAAAAGAAAACCATCTTTGATTGCTGAATAAGCTTTTATCAAGTGGATATATCATTTGTTCTTATTTTCATTTTATTGCTGCGCGTGCTACTTGTCTGGATGAGGTGGGTTACTGATGAACAGATACTTTGGAAGTCATGTAGGTCAGACTTCGTGGAGTTATGCCGTTGAATTCCAGGGACTAAGGTAGTTGTGTTCATGAAAATATGACTAACAGTGAGGTTAAACCAGATAGCCAAAAGTTTAGAAAACATTTTGTATACGCAACCAGAGGAACTGATCATGGTTAACCAGATCAAGAGAGAGCTTTAGCACTAATGTGAGATGGAGAAATTAGACTGGTTCTGTTGCAATGCTGACTAGTGCCGCGGTCATTGCAATGCCACACTCTGGGGAAGCAGAACTTGCTAATATTGATGCTCAGTGAAACTACTATTTCCCCTATGAAGGATGGCCCCAGGAAGATGAGAGGTGAGCTGCTCTCTAAAATCTGTCCTGCTCTAAGCATTGGGTTTCAAGAGCCTTGAAGTTTTCGCCTTGCTCCTCTCTTTTTACTTCCAGAAATTTTACCACCAGAAATTCCACTTTGCAATAATGGACCCAAGGGTCTCCCCTGTTCTCTCCTGGGGTCAGGGGTTTTCTTATTTGCCTATTCCATCATTTCACTCCAACATCATATAGCTCAGTTAGGGGACTGGGAGCCATAGGTATTTCAGAATCCAGTCAATTCTCAGAGGCTACACGTAGATTAGGACTTTTCCACTAACTTCTGAAGATCCCTGGGTCTCCCAAAGCAGAAACAAATTGGGTACCTGCATGTCACAGAATACTCCTCAACCATGAAAAAGAACATTGTCTAATCTACTGATAGACGTCATAGCTTAAGTGAGTTACCAGGGAACGTTTTACAGTGAAAAAAGGCAATAGTCCTTAAATCCTATATGCTGATTTATTTATATGAAATTTTTTAAATGAGTGAGAGGATGGATTAGTGGTTTGGGGGTCTGAGGGGGATGGGAGATGGGAGGGAGGTGAATATAGTTACAAAAGGCAACAGGGGGAACCTGGTGCTGGACCTGCTCACAAGCTTGACTGTGATAGTGGCTATAGGAGCTTGTACAAGTGATTAAACTCTGTGTAACTCACTACACACATAAGTGCAAATGTAAGTAAGACAAGCTGTCTGAATATCATCCCAGGTTATATCAATGTTGTGGTATGATCATATAGTTTTATGAGGTGTTACCATTGGGGAAAACTGGGTAGAATGTACAGAGGAGCTCTCGTATTATTTCTTACAACTTCAAGGGAATCTACGATTATGTTGATAAAAGTTTCAACAGTAAAGAATGCACTGAGCCATGGAATCAGATTGTGGGTTCAGTGAAAAGAAAGGAAGTAACATGCTACTGGCCACACCCTCACTCCTCTTGTTTAGTGTTCAGAGGATCTGGTGCCTGGCTGAAGCTGTGCAGGAGGAAGGTGGCTGGGCTGGGAAGGGCTTCTGCAAATAAGGAGACTTGTGCGAACTTGGTATAGGCTCTTCTGAGAGCCTGAGATAGAATTCTTTGGTTGGAATTTCCAAAAGAGGATGTGTCCTGGTGGTGGTGGTGGTGTGTATATGTGTGTGTATTGCGGAGGCAGGGACAGGAGAGGAAGAGACCAGGCAGAATCCAGAGTGGAATGGTGGCCCAGCCACTTCTGACACCAGAGAGCCCTTGGCAGGGGGCGGGGGGCTGTCAGCAGAGCTCCTCAGTGGGGATAGAACATTCTACCTTTTTCCAGGATAAGGAGAGTACTTTGGAACACAGGCTTGGAAACTGTCCTGGTGCCTGGAACCTCCAGGATAATTCCAGCCTGCCCTGGGAGGCTACCTAGATCTAAACATGGTGGGAAAAGTCCTTCCATCAATCTACCCACCAGTCATCAATCAATAGATTTACATGCTCTGGGCTCCATCCCCAGCACTGCAAAACAATCAAGTGCTAACTCTGGGCAAGATTGGGGGTGGAAGGGATGGAGGGGAAGCAGGCAAGAGAGGAGGCTCTCCTGGCTCGGGTCAGGCTGGCTGGTTGGGCAGACCTTGACACAACCCCCCATCCCCATGCCTGGGCTTCAGGAAGATCTGCCAGGTCTTTAAATTGGCCCACACACTCGTAGTAAACTTGTGCTGTAAAAGTTTTTGTTTTGTTTCAGTGTTTGTACTCCAGCTGTTCCTACCAGCCCTGAGGGAGAAGTGGGACTGCATGGCCTTGGGCAGGTGGATGGGTGGTGGGTGGAGAAATAAAAATCAAAGGGAGGTATAGGTTAGGCCCCTGTCATTAGCAGAAATTAGCTTAATTATATTCTACAGCTGGTTTACTTGGGGGGGCATAAGGAGTCATTAACCCACTTTTAAGGGGGAAACAGGCGCCATGAGAAGTATTTGCCCCAGTGGCTCAGGGATCTCAGCGACCCCTTATCTAGGTCACACCCATCCTACTCTCCCCAAAATGAGTCTCTGTCCGGGCCTTGTTGCAGGGGTGTGTGGCTCCCATCTGGAAGGTGTACCGGCAGGGAGGGCCCTGGCAGTTCTGGGAGGTATGAAACCTGCAGGATCTAGCTGCTCCCTGGCAGAGAACCACAGTGTTTCTGTGTTGGCAGAGTGTCCTCAGTAGACAAAGCCAGGTCCCTGGGGGACTTTCCTTCATGATCTGGCTAGGTGTGGAAACTTGGTTTATTTCCTTCAGTCAGAGCTACCAGCTGGCCAGGGGATCAGCTTTCTGTTCCCCTGATGGGTTGGACTTATACATGTATAGCAAATTCTGGATCTTCCCTGGGAGCCTCATGCTCCCATTTGTTTCTCAGTTGCTCTCGGTCTGGTGGGGCAGCTGAGGAAAGTGATGGTCAGAGGGCGAGGATGAGAGGGCTCAGTGGCAAAATGGCAAAAATGTTTGGAGAGCTCAGTGTTCTCCTGGAAGCTGGGACTGGGAGTATGTGTCTGTGGAAACTGGTGACAGCCCAAGGGACTTTTGGGATGATGCTATAACCTATGGTGGGAGGATCCCCAGGGCAAGGAAGTAAAACCCAACCCCACACAGCAGGTACCTTGCACCTTAGGTGGTTGCTTAAAATAGACCAGCCTGACTGATGAATCTGGAAGCCTCCTCTCACTGGTGATAGGAATTGGGTGAGCCAGGCAGGCAGCCTCCTGCAAGCTGGAAATGGTAGGTGGAATTTCTCAAACTCTCAGGTTCCTAAGAATGATCTGGTGCACTTGTTAAAATTATCAGATCCCAGGCCCTTCCCCTGACCAAAATATCAACATCTCCAGGAAGAGGAGTTTGGGAGTCTAGATGCTAAGCAAGCCCTTTGTTTGTTTTAGTTTATTTATTTATTCATTCATTCATTTTTTTTGTGATACTGAGGATTTAATCCAGGGGTGCTCTGCCATTGAATTATATCCCTAGCCCTTTTTATTTTTTATTTTGAGGCAGAGTCTCACTAAGTTGCCGAGCCTGTCCTTAAACTTGTAATCCTCCTGCCTCAGCCTCCCAGTTGCTGGGATTATAGGTGTGTACCACTGCACCCAGCTAGTGTATCTTTTATTATAATTTTTCACAACTGGACAAGTCTGGGGAATGCTGGGTGGTATGAGCATAGAGAACTGTAGCCTCTGTGGGCTTCTTGAGAATCTGTCTTCTTGAGAGATCATTTATCCGAGGTAAGTGAATAGGTGGGAGTATTTCAATGTGGGTCTTCTTTTTGTTCCCTTCTCATTTGTCCTTCAGTCATCCCTGGGCTCTCTGGATTAGACGTTGTACTGGGCTCTAGATTTTGATGGTGGTAGAGTGGGTATAGTCTCTGCCCTTAGAAGCTTGCAGGTGACTGGCTGCTCCCTGTACACAGCTGCTCAAGTCCACCTGAGGCTGCTGGTTTAACTGGAGAGACCCCATCTATGCAGGGCCTCTCTTAGCTGAGACCACCCTTTTAATACAGGTGTGCCTCTGGGGTGTTGTGGGTTCAATTTCAGAATATCCTCATAGAAATTCACATGAAATATTTGGGTTTCCTAGTACATATAAAAGTTATGTTTATCCTATACTTAGTCTACTGAGTGTGCAGTAGCATTCTATTTAAGAACACAGTTTATATACTTAATTAAAAACACCCTTTTTGTGGGGCTGGGGTTGTAGCTCAATGGTAGAGCGCTTGCCTAGCATGTGTGAGGTACTGGGTTCGATTGTCAGCACTGCACATAAATAAATAAAATAAAGGTCCATCAACATCTAAAAAATATTTTTAAAAAACCCTTATTGTTAAAAAATGGTAACAATCATTGAACTGTTGAAAAAATGTTACTCATAGACTTGTTGTATGCAGAGTTGCCACACCTTCAATTTGGAAGTGTCACAATATCCGTGGAGCACAGTAAAATGAGATATAATAAAATGAGGTAGGGCCACCATTAGCAACTGAATGAAGAGACCTTTCTCTGACATTACCTCTGGTATCTCTCTCAGTGCTGCCCACGTCTGGGCTTGGCATTGTCCAGATGACAAATATAACATTTCGAATTTGGAGATCATTCCTTGTGCAGTCATCTGAGATGGCCACTAGCCATTCAGTGGGCATTTAGAAATGGCCACAAGAGTCATGCTGGCTTGGTCTTCCCATTGAGCAAGGGGAACATCTTTGACGTGTTGCAGAATACTTCTCAACCTGGAGAAACATTCCTGGTGCTCAATCCCTACTGTCCTTTCTTGCTTGAATGATCACAGGGACTTGACTGCCCCCAATGGTGGTGATGATGTCATGGGATTGAGATGTGTCCCATCTGGTTAGGTGGATGCTCTGAGTCACTGAACATGCAAGTGAAGAGTGTCTGCCACACATCAGAGACAGTTGGCAGTGGCACATGAATCTATCCACCCTTGTCCTGATCTCAGGTCTGAGCCACCTGTGTCCCCAGACAGTGAAATCACATCTGCCCCTTGACCTTGATCTCCAGCACCAGAAGCAGGCTACCATTTGTCTTGTGATTGCCCTTAATGGTCCCTCCCTGAAGTCTAAGTAACCTCTCAGGTTTCCAGGATCACCCGCTGCCTTCCCAGCAGATCACACCCACCTTAGTTAAATGAGGAACAATCTTTAAAAAAAACACAAAGTCTGGCATGAAGATTTATTTTGTCTCTCACTTGTTTTGGTTATTTCATGTGAATTTTGGATTGTTAGTAGTATTTTTGCTGTTTATAAATGTAATCACCAGTTGCTTTTCTCTAATGAGCACCACACTATGAGCTATCATTGGCAAATTCTTGCTTTGGATTTGCTTGTCCCAGAGCTGGAGGGAGGGGGTCAGGGCCATAGTGAGTTTGTGTCCCAGTGATGGGTGTAGTAGTGAGTGCTAGGAACTAGGAGAGGGTTTCTCTCAGTGGGCGGATCCTGTTGTTGATTTGAACAGAGTTTTGTTTGTTCTGCTTTTGGCTTTGAGCCCAGGTTAGTTTCTTATTTAATGGGAGTAGGGTGACCACAAGCCTTTTTCCTATATATTAGTAAGTAAAATACACTTTTTTTGGGGGTCTTCTATAAAGCAATTGTGTTATTATTTTTTGACAGGCATTGACCTTGAGGAACATACCACTTGCACTACTGTGCCAAAATCTACAGGGTTGTTGTGATATCCCTTCCTGGGTTTCTGGGCCTGTCCAGGAAGTTGGTTGGTAATGGCACTAACTGAATCACATCCTCCCACCTGCTGCCTTGATTCTCCTTCATCTGTTCCAAGTCCTTTACTCAACAAACACTCCAAACACTTTATTCCCATCCATCTTCCTGGAAGTCATTCCTTGTTCTTTTGTCACAGTGGCCTAGAACTAGCTTGTGTTTCTGGGGACCCTGGCCAGAAGACCAACTAGACCAACTAGAGTTGGTGGTAGGAAGAGGCCCCCGTGGTTATGTGGCCCTATCTATGTCTGTGGTAAGCCAGCACCTGGCTTCATAGCATTACGTCGTGCATGTGCACCTGTGGATGTTTACTTTTAAGAAAAAAACAGAGGCAAAGCAGATACAGGTGCACTTTCTCTTCGTTTGGTCTATGGCCACATGGATTATGTGTGCAATTAAGTCAGGGTGGATGGGAGCTCCCTGAGACCTCTTCCTCCTCCCTCCACATCTGCCCAGCACTGGCTTAGGGGCCTGTGTCTGAAGCCCTGCCTAAGAATTGAAGACCTTGGCTTCTGTTCCAGCTTTGCTGCTTTACTGATTACTATCTTGGGGCTGGGGATATAGCTCAGTTGGTAGAATGCCTGCCTCGCATGCACAAGGCCCTGGGTTCAATCCCCAGTACCCCCCCCCACACACACACACACACTACACTGATTACTATCTTTGTGACCTTGGAGGTCACTCCCTCTTGCTCCACCTCAGTTTCCTTATCAAAAAAAAAAAAAAAAAAAAAAAAAACCACCAAGGGATTATGCAAGATGACATCGTTATTACTCCTGAAAATGGAGTTGAGAGTTAGGACTATAAAAGGAGGCAGGCTAGTTACTGATTAAACAGTTGTTTCTGGGCTGAGTAGAGCCTCAGAATTCATACTTGCTTCTGGAGGTTGACCACCCAGGGAGGCAGAAAACCAGGATCAGATTCTGGATCTGCCACTGAGTGCTCTGTGAGTTTGCAGAAGCGTCATTTCTCCCTGCCTTTCCTGTAAGTCAGAAAGTGATAGTGCTAGTCTTTTTTTTTTTTTTCTTCCTATGTAATTCATGATTGAGTACCTAGAAGAGCACAAAAAATGTATTAATTCCTGGTAAAATAATCTTCAAGGGCTGGAGTTGTGGCTCAATGGTAGAGTACTTGCCTGGCATGTGTGAGGCCCTGGGTTCGACCATCAGCACCAACACCACATATAAATAAATAAAACAAAAGATTCATTGAAAAAAAAAAATATATATATATATGTATAAATCAAGTTTTTTTCTTTTTTTTTTTTTTTCGGTGGTGCTGGGAATTGAACCCAGGGACTACATGCTTAGGTAAGCACTCTACCAACTGAGCCATATACCCAGCCTTCAAGTTTTTTTTTTTTTTTATCGGGCTTCATATGCCTGATAAATAAAACCAGGAAAATAAATATGAGCTCATAGAAAATTATCTGGCATCTGATCTAACTAGTTAACATTTTGATATATATTCTTATATGTGCATGTATGCTTTAGACATACATACTTATAGTTGAGACCAATACTGCCAGTTTTGAATGACTGGCAGGATTAAAGTGAGGGTCAGGAAAGGAAATAATTGGAAAATTACTTTGTAAATTGAAAATACATCTAAACATAACAATTTGCTATTTTCTTATCTTTCTTTTTTGTTGTTGGTTTTTGAGGTGGGGTCTCACTATGTTGCCCAGATTAGTCTCAAATTCCTGCACTCAAATGATCCTCCCACCTTAGTCTCCCTCCCAAGTAGCCGGCATAACAGGTGCATGCTATAGTGCCTGGCTTGTTATATTTCTTACACACACACACACACACACACACAAACCATCTGTTCAGAGTCCAGCTGAAGCCTTTCTTTTATCATTCTTAAGTAGGAGTAGAACTGTGGGCCATCCAACATTTAAAGAAAACTATAGCCTGAGAGAGAAAGGAAGGCTAAGGCAAAGTCCAAAGATAATCTTAAAAAAAAAAAATCAGCTTGAATGTAAAACCTAAAACTGTAAAATTGCTAGAAGAAAATACAGGAGAAAGTCTGCAGCATAGGCAAAGATTTCTTAGATACAGCACCTAAACTACAAATCTTAAAAGAAAAAATGGGACAAATTGCCCTTCATCAAAATAAAAATACCTTCTACTCTTCAAAAGAGTTATTAAGAGAATGAAAACACAAGTCACAGACTAGGAGAAGATCTTTGCAAAATATATAAACAACTTGTATTCAGAATGCCTGTAAAGACCTCTCCAAACTCATTAATGGAAAAACAAGCAAGCCAATGAAAATATTGGCAAAAGATTTGAAAAACACTTCAGCAAAGATGAAAAACTGAGGACAACTGAGCAAATGAGAAGATGATCACTATCTCGAGTCATTAGAGAAAAAACACTGAAAACCACAGGACACTGCTGTATGTCTAGTAGAATGGCTAAAATTAAAAAGACGACCATACTGAGCTCTAGATGGGACGTGGAACAATGAGAATTTTCACACACTGCTGATGACCATGTAAAAGCCTACAATCACTTTGTAAAACAGTTTGGTGGTTCTTTAAAGAGTTAAACATATACCTATCATACAAACTTGCTAGTCCACTGCTAGGTAATTACCCAAGAGAAATAAGAGCATTTTTGAATACAAAGCTCATACAGGAGTGTTTAGAGTGGCTGTATTTGTAGTAGCTCCAAACTGGAGACAATCCAAATGTCCATAACAGGGATCCATGCATAGGATAGTGCTTCAAGAGTAAAAAGGAACGTAGTATTGATGCATGCAGGAATCTCAAAATAATTGTGCTGAGTAAAAAAAAGCCAGACAGAAAAGAGTGCCTACTACATTATTCCACTTACACAAAGTCATGGAAAAAGCAAATTAATCATTAGTGACAGGAATTGGATTATTGGTTGCTTGGGGCAGGAAAGGGAATCAGGGAGGAACTACAGGAAGCTTTGGAAGGAGATGGTTATGTTGATTATTTTGATTGTGTTGATGGTTTTGTGGGAAAATAGATATATTTGCCCCAAACTGTATACTTTGTGTATGTACAGTGAAGCTATTTTATTTATTTACTTTTTTAATTTTTTAGATATTTATTCTTTAGTTTTCCGCAGACACAACATCTTCGTTTGTATGTGGTGCTGAGGATGGAACCGGGGCCGCATGCATGCCAGGCGAGCGCGCTACCGCTTGAGCCACATCCCCAGCCCCAGTGAAGCTATTTTAAAAATTAAAAATAAAAGATTTGCAGGAGCAAGTTTAAAAGCATTCCCCGAAAAGAACCAAATGATGAGGAGATATAAAATATGGGAGAGAGAAAAAAAAAAAAAAAGAACAGATGTGTAGAGTATCCACTCTTTATACACACACACACACACACACACACGTATTTTTTAGTTGTAGTTGTACACAATACCTTTATTTTGTTTATTTTTATGTGGTGCTGAGGATCAAACCCAGGGCCTCAGGTGTGCTAGGCAAGTGCTCTGCCGCTGAGCCACGACCCCAGCCACCCCCCCTGCCTGCCTCAATATCCACTCTTTATCTTTGTTGTTCTGAAATTTCATCATGACATATTTAGTTATTTATGTTTTTGCATTTATCTTTTTTTACCGTTCATTGAGCCCTTTGAACCTGAAGATTTATGCATCTCTTCAGATTATAGAAATACCCCTTAGGTATTTTTTTGGTAATTGTCCTCTTTCTGCCAGGAATTGGGCTCAGGTGTTATTTATTTTTATAGTGCTAAGGATTGAATTTGAGGGGCAAGTATTCTACCACTGCACCACATCCTGGCCGTTGGGCTCAGGTATTATAGAAGATATGAGTGAGACAAGGAAATCATTGTTAGAAATCCCCAAATCCCCACCTCTGCCCAAGCAAAAAGACAGCTACCCCTCCAGATCCCTGTAATAGAGGGAAAGGATCTGGAGAAATGGAATCAAATATCTCGACTTGAGGATACCAGATTAGAGGAAAGCTAAATGAGGAAAGGGGAATGAGTTTTTTTCTCCTATCTATTCCTGAATGCTAGTTGTCAGGTTTAAATCACTCCAGTCGGAGATTAGAAAATTGTAATTCTCTGGAGCAATTAAACTGTCCCTTGGAAAGATCCACACAGACTAATCATTGGTTATGCCCAGTAAAGTAATCTGACTGAGCTTCCAAACAGCCTTTACCGCCTCATTCCTGAATATGAATGAACAAGCAAGGACCCTCAGGCATTTGTGGAAAGCCTTCAATATGAAAGGTACAAGATGCCATCAAAGAGGAAAATTTCAGAGAACAAGAAAACTTGTGTTTATTAAAATTTTGACAGCAAACTCGAAAAACCTTAATAGTAAGGTTAGAGATAATAAGATGCCCTGTCTCTAGATAAAATACAAAATAGGACTGGGGATGTGGTTCAGTGCCCCTGAGTTCAATCTCCAATACCCCCTCTCCCCCGCAAAAAAATGAGAAAGGATAAAGTAGAGGATCAATATAATAAAAATTAGGGGCTGGGGTTGTGGCTCCACGGTAGAGCGCTTGCCTCACACATGTGAGGCACTGGGTTCAATTGTCAGCACCACATAAAAATAAATAAGCAAAATGAAGGTATTATGTCCATCTACAACTAAATAATAATAACAATAATAATAATAATAATGATTGAAGAAAGGTAGATCAGAGAAAATTCCAAATTGAAAGGATATGTGGAAAATTTAGCATAATGAAATGTATATCCTGGAGGCTTTAAGGGAAAGACAATAAAGTTATTAAACATGAGATGATGGATTTATAATATTCTGATAGTTCTCAAAAGCAAAATTAGAAGCAGACAATGGAGCTTTCAAAATTCTAAGTGAAAAATTAAAAAAAATATATTGTTTAGTTGTAGATGGACACAATGCTTTATTTTGTTTATTTATTTTTATGTGGTGCTGGGTATCAAACCCAGGGCTTCACACATGCTAGGCAAGTGCTCTACTACTGAGCTACAACCCCAGACCCCTAAGTGAACTCTCAACAAATATGGATATACAGCTAAGATTCTTTTTTTTTTTTTTTTGGTACCAGGAATTGAATTCAGGGGTGCTTAATCACTGAGCCACATCCCCAGCCCTTTTAAAAAATATTTTTATTTAGAGACAAGATCTTACTGAGTTGCTTTGGGCCTCACTAAGTTACTGAGGCTGATTTTGAATTTACAATCCTTCTGCTTCGATCTCTCTAGCTGCTGGGATTACAGGCATCCACCACGCTGCCCAACTCTAGAGTTAAAATTTCAGAAACATGAAAGTGTCCAAATTTCCTCAGGAATGTACTAATGTATGTATTTTTATGAAAACGCAACAAACCCCTAGACATTAGGATATGGAATTTTAGGAAATAGGGGCTTCAATTGAAGACAGAGAAGAAGGAAGTTCCCAAGGATGATGGTGAAGGAAGATCTACATAATCGCCATGAGAAAGGACAGAAGGCTCCAGGAGGAAGGCTCTCGGGAAGGAAATGAAATGACAAGTTATGTGACAGACTTTATATGTTGGGGATGGAGACTAATGCAGAGAACTTAGAGATTATCCATAGAGAGTTGGGTATATGTTAAAAAAAGTAAATGAAAATTTGAGCAAGAAAAACAAATTATACAAGAAAGAAAGCTTAATAGTGAACAATATTTTCACAGCTTAACAACAAAAGTAATAAAATCACAAATGGATATAATTTTTTAGAAACTTTGATCCCAGAACTTTTAGGAGAATGGGGGAGAGAAAGAGAAGGAAGGATATTAAAATCCACATTATCAAAATAGGAAATCAGTTCATGATATTTTAAGCAGATGATTTAAGACAGTGGTATTAGTATATGCTTTATAATATGGGAACAATCAGCTTGAATGTGTTTTAAGTGTCTGTCTCTGGGGCGTGCTTCTGTGTGTGGTATTAGGTAGAGTCATTAGCATAAGCAATTAGGAAGCTAAAATTAGACATATAAATATTCCAAGGTGGCAGGAGTGGGGAGAATCTTTTATAGTGGTGCATTAATCGATGATATGAAGCGGCGACAAATCAAGAAATATCAGGTTAAGCATATAATGTAGCATCAGAAAACTGTTGAAAGGGATGGCGTCACTTTGTGGAATTTGGAGTGGGGCTGTTGTGATCATAAGCCCCTTTGGAGCGGGTATGAAGTAGTTGAACTTAAAGCACCACACTGAAAAAGCAGGCCTCTCTGCAGGATGAAGCACCAGTGTATGCTCTGGGGAGAAATCTTGCTCATCTGCCAGCGGCCCCTGGGACACCCCTCCTGCTCCTCTCCATATTCATGTCCCCGCCTCCTGGCAGGGAGGAACCCAGAGAAGCTGCCATCTGTTTGTCAGAAATTTTGCTTGTTTGCTTTTACAAAAGGGTGTGGAATCCAGGAGGGGGCTGCCTTTCCATATCCACTTGGGTCCTGGGTTAAAATCATGTGGTCTGTTTCACTGTAGCACTGCAGAGCTGCCCAGGCTTAGTGCCCTTTCCCTTTTGGCTGGTTAAACATCAGCAGGGACAAGGCTGCTGGGCAAGGGCGTGGAGTTTCTATGCCACCCGGCAGGCTCCTGGCCCTGGTGACCATGGGGACTGAATCTAAATAGAGTGGCATTGGAGCAGGTGAGGGCTGGCCTTACAGGTCACCCCAGAGATTCCACAGTGCCAGTCATGGCTTTGAGCTTACATCTACCTGACTCAAAGATGATTCGTGGAAATTGAGACCCTCGGTGACTGGGTTTAGCTAGCCCTTAATTTCAATTTAATTTTAAGTGATTCATGCCTGGGTTGTGTGGATGGGAGGGCTTCCCTCACTTTCCTCCAGTAGGTTCACATCTTGCAGCAGGCAGTCTTGGCCGAGTGGTCTTTATGTTCATGGATGGTCCTTATGTTCAGCCCAGCCCTGACTTTTTCTCCAAGCCAGACCTCACAAAATGTCAATGTTCTTCCCCAGCATGGCTGGGAGGCTCTTAGGCGGAGAGTTTCTGAGTCCCAGTGCATCTTTCTGTTCAGAACATGAAGGGCTTCGAGGAAGGTGTGGAGTTTTTGCCGGTGAACAACGCCAAGAAGGTGGAGAAGCGGGGACCTAGGCGCTGGGTGGTGCTGGTGGCCTTGTTGATCGGCTTCCTCTTGCTCTCCCTCGTGGTTGGCTTGCTGGTGTGGCACTTCCAGTGTGAGTACAGCTGGGGTTGGCTGTGGGGGAGGGTGGTATGGGGTGGCTCTCCCTCTTCCCGCAGTGGGGGAAGCGTAGAGGGATTGGAGGGAGTGCTCTCAGGTGCCATCTCCCTGGGCTCTTTTGAGCCATGATAGGGAGGGATGAGTTGCTGGTCAGAGCCGGCCCCTCCCCACACTCGCTCCCTCAGGAGCTAAGGGTAGCTGTAGGTGTGAGGGGACAGGTGGAGGTGCACCACTGCCCATGACCACTCTCCTGGCCTGGCACAGACCGGAATGCTCGGATCCAGAAGGTCTTCAATGGCTACCTGAGGATCACAAATGAAAACTTTGTGGATGCTTATGAGAACTCCAACTCCACTGAGTTTAAGAGCTTGGCCAGCAAGGTGAAGGAAGCGGTGAGTCCAGTCCCTGGGCAGGGTCCCTCCAACGGCTGTCTGTCCTGGTGTCCCTAACGCCCCCTCCCCCCCCCAAGTAGAAAGGACACTCTCATCTTTGCTCCAAGGTCACTGGGCTGGGGGGCAATGTGGAGGGGAGCTCAGGTCCCAGGAGGGGAGGGAGCGGCCTGGGCTTGGGGAAGGGATTATTATTGTTCTTGGGCCGATTGTGAGTGTTGTCCCCTCCCCCTCAGCTGAAGCTGTTATACAGTGAAGTCCCTATCCTGGGTCCCTACCATAAGAAGTCTGTTGTGACTGCCTTCAGGTGGGTGCCGGGGGATGGTTTGAGTGGGGTGGCCCTGGTCTGTCTGGGAGTGGGATCAGTGTGATATTCTATGTGGGGCAAAATGCCTGGGACCCTAGGGTATGATGAAGCTGAAAGCCCTTGGCTTGTAGGGCCAAGGCGACTCCTTGTTCTACCCTTTGTGCAAGTGATCAGCACACTTGATTCTCCTGTCTCCAAGGCAGTGGTGGCCACAGCAGTGTTGGTAGGAGGAAGTGCACAAATGCCTGTGGATTGCTTTGCCTAGGGCCAGCCAAGTGAGCTGCCATCAGGAAGGGCAGTGAGTATTTTTTTAAACTTGGCTTTGCGGAAGTTGAGTGCCTGAGAAGGCTTCCATACAAATATATCTTTTTAAAAGTAGATTTTATTCCCAGAGTGGTTTTTTTTTTTTTTTTTTTTTTTTTTTTTGCAGTGCTGGGGATTGAACCATGTGCCTTATGTAGGCTAAGCAGGTGCTCTACCAGTGAGCTGCATCCACAGCATTTTATTTTATTTATTGTTTTTTTGGAGATGGAGTGTTACTGTATTGCCCAGGCTGACCTTGAACTCCTGGGCTCAAGTGATCCTCCTGCCTCAGCTTCCCAAGTAGCTGAGACTATAGGTGTGTGCCACTGTGCTCAGCACCCAAAGTACTTTTTGTTTTGTGTGTTCAGATGAGACCTCAGGACAGCTGGGTGGCAAGTGGCAATCTTATCTCCTTTCCCAGAACTGAAAGGTGATTTTGTGTGCCCAAGTTAGTGGCCAAACTCCAATCTAGAATTTTTTTCCCTTCCCTTCTAAACTTGAGCTTACCACAGAATATGTCTCGTTTTGAGAGGAGGACAAGAAGGTAGTGGTGGACATTACAGAAAGTTGGGATGATAGGGCCTCTGTATGCACTGAGGTCCCTGTGTTCTGGGAGATTGTGGGTCTTCAGAACCTGCCTCTGTCCTTGTCTCAGTCCTTGTCTCAGGCTTGACCTTGTCTCCCTAGTGAGGGCAGTGTCATCGCCTACTATTGGTCAGAGTTCAGCATCCCGCAGCACCTGGAGGAGGAGACGGAGCGCATCATGGCCCAGGAGCAAGTGATCTCCTTACCACCCAGATCTCGGGCACTACAATCCTTTGTGTTGACTTCGGTGGTGGCCTTCCGTGAGTCTGGGGTAGGCGGGGAGTGGGCACGTGAAGGCCAGCCTGCAGAGGAGTGGAGTTGGGGGGACCCATGTGCCTGGGGCCCATTGCACTGAAGAGGACTCTTGCTGGGCACCTCCCTCATGATAATAAGGAAGCAGGAATAAGGAAATAGATGCTATGAGTAAATACTCTCCTTCTTGTTCTTTAGCCTCCGACCCCAGAACAATACAGAGGCCCCGGGACAGTGAGTATCATGCTTCTCACCCCTAAAGTTGAGAGAAGGAGGGATATGGCTGGATGTCCTTTGAGCTAAGGGGGCCCCTAGAAGTCATTGCCAATGGTCAGCACATCCCTCCTCTTCTTCCAGTCCCCTTGAGAAGCCCCCTTCCTTCTCTCTCCAGGCCCAGGGCAGCCTTGGAAGTCTCAGAGTGGGGAGGCTAGGCCTGGGGTACACCCCTGCTGGGTCTCTGGGTTGGTCTCCCCAGGGGCAGCCCTGGCCCCACCCCATGCCCTCCTTATCTACTGCAGACAAATGCAGTTTTGCCCTGCATGCCCGTGGCAAGGAGCTGACGCGTTTCACCACACCTGGATTCCCCAACAGCCCCTACCCGGCCCGTGCCCGCTGCCAGTGGGCCCTGCGGGGGGATGCCGACTCAGTCCTGAGCCTCACCTTCCACAGCTTTGATGTTGCACCCTGTGACATGCAGGGTAGTGACCTGGTCATGGTGTATGACACCCTGAGCCCTGTGGAGCCCCATGCTGTAGTGCGGTGAGTGTCCTAGGGAACTGGGGTGGGGCCACAGGAGCCTGGCAGCTGCAGGGGTCAGCCACTGAACCAGCTGTAGTGAGGCGTTGGGATTTAGTTTATGACTTTTGGCTACAGGCCAAACTTGCAGGTAACAGAGGATAGTTGTGGGGTACTTCTCAGCACAGGCTCCAGTTGGGGAGGGGGGTCTCAGGTGATTCCTTAGCTTAGGCAAGATTGAGGAAGGCTCACTGGCCCCTGGATGTTGAATCCAGCATCAGCAGGATGTGCTTCCTATAACTGCCAAAAGGAAGGTGAATCCTTCCTTGGAAAAATGTAGTTCTTATTATTAATTAATAAATTAATAATATTAATTAGTAAAACCCACAGATGAGGAGTCCACCGCCATTGCGGATAGTTCATTATAGTTCCCAACAGGGGGCGCTGCTGTATGTCATGGCCAGCATGCAGGGCCATACAGCGGAGCCCCAGGGTTGTCCAGGAAGCAGAGGGAGAGAAGATGAACTGTGGGTGAGAGCCTTTATCATGGTTTACACAGGAAAGGATGAGTACAGGGTGAACAGGCGTAGGACTGGCTGGTTTCAATCATTATTGCAGGCTCTGGAGCATAGGACTGTCCCTTGCTGTCTGGTACTTGGCCTAGCGCCCAACTTTGAGACTTCCAAACTACCCTTGGCTTAGTCACCCCAGGGCCAGGTACCAGACCTCAAGGGACAGTCCTATGCTGCAGAACTTACTGTAGTGATTGAAACTAGCCAATCCTAAATGTGTTTGCCCTGCACTCTTCCTTTCCCATGTAAACCCTCAGTAAAGGCTGTCGCCCACAGTTCCTCTTTACTTTCTCTGCTTCCTGAGTACGATGTGGGAGTTTGATAGTGTGTGGGGTCTGCATAGGAAAAGTGCCCTAGCCAGCAAGTCCTTTACCATTTCTAAGATTGGCAGCTCTTGGAAGGTAATCTTTCCAGGGTTAGTAAAACCCCTGATGTCAGAGCATCAGAATTATAGAAAATAGCCAGGTGCAGTGCCACAGGCCTGTAATCCCACAGGCAGCAGGGTCTCAAGTTTGTGGCTGACCTACGCAACTTAGCAAGACCCTATCTCAAAAATGAAAAGGGATGGAGGATGTAGTTCAGTGGTTGAGCACCTCTGGGTTTAATTCCCATTATTTGGGGGAAAAAAGAATTACAGATAATAAAAGGGCATGATCAATATACCTGCTGAGGGAAGAACCAAGGTGCTTGCGCTGGCTGGCTGCATGTCAGGATAGAGCCCACTTCTCATACCTGGGTGAAGGTGGTCAGGTTCACCTGACATTGATCTCTGGAAATGGGCAGGTGTTTCTTGATTAATGATGGGTTAAAATTCAGGCCAAAACCAAGATAGAACCATTTTTTTGCCACAGCTCAGCAGTCAGGATTTCTACACATCTTTTCCTACCTCTGTAATTTACTAATTTACGACAAAGAAATACACAACCTCAAGAGAGTAAAAGTAGAAATCAACAATCAAGGAGGGTGAAAGTCACCTATTACCTTACTGCCTAAGAGTAGCCATTGTTAAGTTTTGTGTGTGTATGTGTGTGTGCGTGTGTTTGTACTGGAGATTGAACTCAGGGGCACTTAACTATAAGCCGCATCCCCAGCCCTTGTTTGTATTTTATTTAAAGACAGGGTCTCACTGAGTTGCTTAGAGCCTTGCTAAGTTTGCGAGGTTGGCTTTGAATTGGGGATCCTTCTGCCTCAGCCTCCTGAGCCACTACAATTACAGATGTTTACCATTGTGCCCACCCATTCTTGAGTTTTTGATGTATATTTTCCCAGACTGTTTGGCTATGTACGTATGTGTATGAGTCTTTAGAAATAGGATTACATTTCTGGCCATTGTGGTGCAACCCTGTAATCCCAGCTACTTAAGAAACTGAGGCAAGAGGACCACAAGTTCCAGGTCAGACTCAGCAACATGTCAGACCCTTTCTCAAAATAATAAAAGGTTGGGATGTAGCTCAGTGGCAGAGCACCTCTGGGTTCAATCTCTAGTACTGAAAAAAAAAAAAAGAATAAAAGAAATAGGATTATGGTGTACAATAATGCAATAGTATACATTTGGTTTTGTTACCTGTTCTTTCCAAATCAATCTGACCTGGTCATTTATCTTATCTTTTTTATTTATTTATTTTTCTTGGTACCAGGAGTGCTTTACCACTGAGCTACATCCCCAGCCCTTTTTAATATTTTATTTTTAGACAAGGTTTCACTGTGTTGCTTAGGATCTCACTAAATTGCCGAGGTTGGCCTTGAACTTGTGTTCCTCCTGCCTCAACCTCCTGAGTTGCTGGGATTACAGGTGCGCACCACCATGCCCAGCCCTAAGTCATTTTTAATGGTTGTATTAGAGGCAGGATGACATGGTCATTGGCACTGTGGGCTCTGAATGCCTTGAGTTTGAATTCCAGCCCTGCTGCTTATTTATTTATTTATTTATTATTCTGTGGTACCGGGTATGGAACCCAGGGCTTTGTGGATGCTGGGCAAGGGCTTTACTACTGAGCCTGTCATTTATTGACAGTGGGATCTTGGGTAAGTTACTGAGCCTGTCTGTGCTTTCTATTATCTATGACATGGGGTTAATAGTATTGCTTAGATTTGTGAGTTAGTAGCTATAAAAGCACTAAGGGGCTGGGATTGGGGGCCAGTGGCAGAATATATGCTCAGCATGTGTGAGGCCCTGGGTTTGAACCCCAGTACCGTAAAATCAACAACGACAGCACTGAGAACTATGCCTGTCGTGTTCTTAATCAGTATTAGTTGTTTTGACTACTGATGGTATAATTTAACACGATTTACCTAATGAATCCTCTGTCAGGCATTTCATGTTTCTCGGGTTTTACTATTTTAAATAAAGATGAGCAGTCTTACCCCTAAGTCCTCACGGCGTTGATTGTTCTTTGTGTGACGATTGTCCGACTATTTGGGGAGGGACTTTATGGAGGGTCTTTTGGACCCCACCCTTGGCCTTTTGTGCACCTGTCCAGAGTTAGGAAAGGGGTCCTTGAGTCCCCTCTGTGTGGAACTGAGCTGGGTGTGTGACAAGCCTGAATTCTCTCCCCACAGGCTGTGTGGCACCTACCCTCCCTCGTACAACCTGACCTTCCTCTCCTCCCAGAACGTCTTGCTTGTCACGCTGATAACCAGCACTGAACGGCGGCATCCTGGCTTTGAGGCCACCTTCTTCCAGCTGCAGAAGATGAGCAGTAAGGAAGGCGGGGGAGGGCAGAAAATGCTCACAGGTGCAGAGGAAGGGGCCGGCTTTAGGGGTGACCTGAGCCCAGGAGGCCAGAGGCTCCACCTTGTGGCTAGTAAACTGGGCCCCATCAGCCAAAGAGGTTTGGAGCTTGAGCCAAAAGGACACTTTGCTGACCACCTGGGTCAGGAGCTATTTTTAAAACAGTTAACTTGTGAGCACCTCGCTGGAAAGCCACCAGGTGCCCAGGCAGCTGAGGGCCTCAGGTGCTACCCTTGGGGCACAGTCTCTCTACCTGCCTGGCTGGTGGAGCTGGCCCTCCACCCTCATGGTTTTCTCTTCAGGGTGTGGAGGCTCCTTACGTGAATCCCAGGGGACATTTAGCAGCCCTTACTACCCTGGCCACTACCCACCCAACATAGACTGCACATGGAACATTGAGGTAGGTGCTGTATGTGAAAGGGAAGGTGGGGGGGGGAGGGGGATGCCCCAGGGTGTAAATGGTGAAAGGAGAAGAGAGAAGATGAGCACCTTCAGCAACAGAAGAGTTCACATACTCATGGGTTAGGTGGGATCTTCCTCTGCTGTATCAAACTGACTCAGGTCCCAGCTCCTCCCCCATGCTAGGCCTGCTTCTAGGAAGAAAGGGGGTCGAAGTTCTGTGCCTTAGAGGTGCTGTCAGGATGGTCTCTGGAAATCTGCATGAAGCACAGAGAAAGTCCTTATCAAGTGGTAGTGAGATAAGAGCATTTTGCCCATTGATAACACTCACTGTATCATCCTGATCATCATCCATCCCTTTTCCTTCTCCAAAAACCTTCTTTAGTAATAGAAAAGCCTTCTTTAGTAATAGAATATGGTGTCCTCCTCTTCTTTGTGGTTTTGCTTTCAGAGGTCTCAGTTACAACAGTCTGAAATGTTAATTATAAAATTCCAGAAATAAATAATTCATAAGGTTGGAATTGCATGTTGGTCTGATTAGCGTGATCAAATCTCATTCTGATCTGAATCATCCTCCTGGGATAGGAATCGTTCCTTTATTCAGCATGTATGTTACCTGGGCATTAGGTACATAGTAGCCTTCTTGGTTTTCAGATTGACTGCTGTGGTAGCTCTTATCTTCAAGGACCTTCATTTTACTTAATAATGGCCCCAAATTATAAGAACAGTGATGAAAACAATTCTTATTTGCCAAAGAGAAACCCTAAAGTGCTTCCTTTAGGTGAAAATGTGAATGTTTTTAATTTAATAAGAAAAATAAAATTGTACACTGAGGATGCTGAGTAAAATAAAATCTTCTATCTGTGAAATTAAGAAGGAAAAAGAATTTATATTGTAATTTTTCTATTTTATTAGTTACTGTTATTAATCTCTTACTGTGTTTGATTTATAAATTAAACCTCAGCTGGGCATGGTTGGGCACGCCTGTAATCCTAGTAATCATCAGGTGGCTGAGGCAGGAACATTAAAACTTAAGGCCAGCCTCAACAATTTAGCAAGGCCCTAACCAACTTAGTGAGATCCTGTCTCAAAATAAAAAATAAAAAGCACTGGGTATGTGGCAGAGTGGTAAAGTGCTGGCTGGGTTCAGTCCTCAGTACCAAAAAACAAACAAATACGCAAACAAAAAAATATTCGGGTACATATACACAATGAAATACTAGTCAGCCATAAAAAAGAATGAAATCTTGTTGGCAACATAGATGCAACTGGAGACCATTATGTTAAATGAAATAAGTCAGGCACAGAAAGACAAGCACCACATGAGCTCACTCACTTGGGGTTTTAAAACAGTTGATCTCAACTGAGTTTGGTGGTATACTCCTGCAATCACAGTAACTTGGGAGGCTGAGGCAGGAGGATTGCAAGTTTGAGGCCAGCCTTAGCAATTTAGTGAGGGCTTAAGCAACTTAGGAAGACCCTGTCTCAAAATAAAAAAAGAGCTGGGAATGTAGCTCAGTGATTAAATGCCCTGGGTTCAGTCACTGAATTTCATAGAAGTTGAGAATAGAATAGTGGTTACCAAAGACTGGGATGAACGGTGGGAGGGAGGAATAGGGAAAGACAGGAGCAAGCAACTCTGGTATACTGTTGCACAGTATGGTGACTACAGAGTAATGTACTGTACATTTCAAAAAAGCTAGAAGGAAGGATTTTTTTTTTTTTTTTTTGTACCAGGGATTGAACTCAGAGGCACTTGGTCACTGAGCTACATTCCCAGTGCTATTTGTATTTTATTTAGAGACAGGGTCTCACTGAGTTTCTAAGCACCTCACTGTTGCTGAGGTTGGCTTTGAACTCATGATCCTTCCGCCTCAGCCTCCCAAGCTGCCAGGATTATAGGTGTGTACCACCATGCCCGGCGGAGAAAGAATTTTGAAAGTTTTCACCATAAAGAAATAATCAGTGTTCAAGGAGATACATATGTTTAACCTGATTGAAAAATTAGTGTATACATACATCAAACATTATATGGTTTTTCCCATTAATATGTCCAATTTTAGTATTTTTGTGTATCTGCTTTAAAAAAACTCTAAAAATTGGGGGGGAAAAGAGAGAGAGAGAGAGAAGCACCTCTAATAGGTATGTATTGGAAAAACCATGGTATATATAGGTACTATCCTGGTTGTCAGGCATCCACTGAAGTCTTGGGACTTGTCCCCTGTAGATAAGGAAACTACTGTAGTATGTCCCTGCTTCATGCTGTTCCATGCCCACCTGCCCACCAGCCATGTGTCATCCTGGGGTTCAGGGAAGAGGAAAAGAACTCAGAGTCCAAAGCATTCTCTCTCCAGGTACCCAAAAATAAGAATGTAAAGGTGCGCTTCAAAATCTTCTACCTGGTGGAACCCAACTTGCCGCTCGGCACTTGCCCCAAGGACTACGTGGAGATCAATGGGGAAAAGTGAGCTCCTGGGGATTGGGACCGCCAGGCCTTGGCACTGGAGGTGGGGAGGGGGCAGGGGTCCTGTGCATGCCCAGTGTCCTGGCTCCATGCTGAGGTGTCTCTCCCTCACGCTCTCCTCTAGGTACTGTGGAGAGAGGTCCCAGTTTGTCGTTAGCAGCAATAGCAACAAAATCACAGTTCGCTTCCACTCGGATCAGTCCTACACTGACACGGGGTTCCTAGCTGAATACCTCTCCTATGACTCCAGTGACCGTGAGTAAATTCTACTGCAGCAGGGGCCTGGTTGGTTAGAGGGATTCACACAGGATGCACTGTTTGTTCTATATATTATCAGCATTGTGCTTTTCCTGATTCAAAGATAATTGGAAATGTAAGATGCATATCACTCTAGTAGCTTTTTGAGGAAAGAATTTTATTTCAGATGCAGTTATTATAAAAGACTGACAGCAAATGTAGGTTCACACCATGCCCTTCAGGGTTGCATCCCAGCACGATGAATCTGGAGCCTGAGGACTCTCCTCTCTTGTCTTCCTGGGGCTATCTGTCCCTTTGGTTCAACATCACTGTGACTTTTATTGTCTATGCTTGTCTTTATGGCTGTTGAGCACTTTTAGGATAAATATCAAATTTTTGAAGCACATTAGAAAATAACCCTTGGCTGTGTGAATAGCAATTGGTTGATGCACATAATACAGATTGAGTCTCCATTATCTGAAATGCTTGGGACCAGAGTGTTTTTGATTTCAGATTTTGGATTTTGGAATATTTGCATATGTGCAATGAAATATTTTGGGGAGTATGTGAATTTAGTGCTTAGACTAAGTTCATTTATATTTTACATATACCTTGTACACATAGTGTATTTGGTACACCTGTATTTTGACTATAATCTGTCACACAAGTTCAGGTGTGTCATTAGGTTGGAGCTCAAAAATTTGGAATTTTGGAGCATTTTGAGTTTTGGATTTTGGATCTGTAGTTTTAAATTTCAACACTGCATCTTAGAATAATCTTTCAGAAGACATCTTTGCTCTACTAAGGAACCCACGTTTAAGTTAAAATTCAGCTGCATGACTTACCAAAAGTGTAATTAGATGAGCAAGTACCTTTGATCCAAAGACATGCTTGTGACCAAAGCGTATGTGTGCACGGGCAATGACAACAGTCTCCTCACATCTTTGTCCTCTGCTTGATGATCCCAATTGTCAGACACCTCCCAGTTTCAGAGACAGTAAAATATGAACAGTTCCCTAGCATGAAGGAAATAGGTGATGTCATTAACCCTTGGGCGAGGACATGCACATCATCCATGTACTGAGCCTCCGCTGCCCCTGTCGCAGGCGGGGAGCCTGGTGCTCAGAGGCATGAGGGTACAGCAGCACTGCTAATGCAGCCCCCTCCTGCCACTTTGCCTGGAGCTGCTGGTGTTCGTCACTGGTGGTCAGGAGGAGCTTGGCCAGCCCTGCCCTGCACCAGCTGCTGCTGTAGGAGCCCCCCTCGCCACCGTTTGGTGGGCCTGGGTGACCCTCAGTGCCTGCCTGACTTCCCTGTTTGCAGGCTGGGTCTTCCATGTGGCTGTGAGGTTGGCATTGAGGGAGGGAGGTTGGGACCACAGACCTCGGACCTGCTTTGTTCCCTACAGCTTGCCCTGGGATGTTCACGTGCAAAACTGGGAGGTGCATTCAGAGGAACCTGCGCTGCGATGGCTGGGCTGACTGCACCGACTACAGCGACGAGTTACACTGCGGTGAGTCAAGCTGGGAAACTGGAATGTCCCCTCCTGCCCTCATTGTGCCCCATGGCTCCTGCTGGCTGCCCCTTGTGGCAAGAAGGCCCGAGGTGGTGGGAATTTGTACTTATGTTCTGCGGCCCTCCTTCCCTCTGGGTGCAGAGACATCTGGCCCCTTTCCCTCCCCCTGCTGTCTGCAACTCCTGGCTGCTGGTGAAGCAGGCCGTGGAGTGTTTTGAAAGTGCTGAGGTCAGCTCCTTAGCTGGTGGAGCAGGCATGCCCCAGGCCAGCGATCCAGATGGGAAGTGGTCCCCTGGCGGCTCTGATTGTCCAGGCTTCCCCTGGGGAAGTCATGAGTGCTGAGGCTGCCACCAAGAAGACCAGGATCACAACCGAACCTTGCGGCTGACTTCTGCCTCTTGCCTCACTCCAGCATGCAATGCCACCCACCAATTTACCTGCAAGAACAACTTCTGCAAGCCCTTGTTCTGGGTCTGTGACAGCGTGAATGACTGCGGGGACAACAGCGATGAGGAGGGGTGCAGTGAGTGTCCTGGGGCAGGTGGCCATCTGGGCTTCCCTGCAGCTGCCCGCTTGGCCTGGGCAGACAGGGCATGTCAGGCCTTCGTTAAGGAGTTGTTCTTCCCCAGGTTGTTCCGCTGGGAACTTCCAGTGTGCCAACGGGAAGTGCCTCCCACAGAGCCAGCGGTGCAACGGGAAGGACAACTGTGGGGATGGATCTGACGAGATCTCGTGCGACAGTGGTGAGACCTGGCTCTGCCTTCCTACAGGGATGCGGATGTTTTTTCCCGGGTATCTGCACTAGGAGCACACTCCTGTGCATCGTGCCCAGAGATTAGTAAACAAACCTGTTAAGTGTGATAAGAAAGAGCTTCAGTTGGGGGAGAATCTTTTAGAAGGTAGAGAACATGGGTGTGATAGTTGGGGCCAGCCTGGGGGAGGGGTGGAGGGTAGGTGGATCATGAGGTGCCTCTGAAGGCTTCTGGCACTGACTCTGGCTTATAGTTATGGGCTGCAGAGGAGCTGATTCCCATCTGTGTCCTCCTTGAACAGCGAGCGTCGTCACTTGTACCGAACACACCTATCGCTGCCACAATGGGCTCTGCCTGAGCAAGGGCAGCCCTGAGTGTGACGGAAAGAAGGACTGTAGTGATGGCTCCGATGAAAAGGACTGTGGTAAGCAGAGCTTCTGTGTCTGGTTAGGCAGGCTGTTCACTGTGTGAGGCACCCATAAAAAGGTGCACCCAGAGGGGGAAATCCTGCCAGCACCTTGCTCAACTAGGTCTGTGCCCGGAAAGCTGGTGCATTTGACTGGAGCAAAGATGCTGTACCATAGCCTAGCTCTGGTTCTGGAGAAAGGCCCAGGCAGGCAGCACATTGGTGCCTCTGTGGCACAGCTGGGGTGCTGGCAGAGGTGCTGGGCTGGTGCCTGCTCTGTAGATGGAGCCCCTGGTGAGTGGCTTGGAGAGGAGTCCTTAGCTCCTCTGAGTACCAGACAGGGGTTTCCCCCACCGGCCCATGTGTTAACTTGCACCCCCTGTGTGTTGCTGAAACAGGGGTTCAGTTTGGGCAGAGTTATAGTTCTGTGCCTTCCTGTCAGGCCTCGGCTCTTCCCTCTCGGCAGTCAACAGGCATATTTAGGCAAATGACACCCAAATTGAGTCTAAGCAAACCAGCAGGTGTCTCAAGACCCTTTAGTGCATTTGTGCAGGACAGAGGAGCTGGGAGCATGGGGGTGAGAGGAAGGGGAGGTGGACGACAGAGGGTGCCTGAAGCTCAGAGTGCTGAGCTCAGCTTCCTTAGCTAGTGGAGCAGGCATGCCTCAGGCCAGCTCTCCAGATGGGAAGTGGTCCCCTGGTGGCTCTAGAGAGTCCCTCATGCCACCTGTGCTCCAGCACTGCTGTGCAGGCCAGAGCCAGAGGCGATTGCCCTGGGAGTGGGGAGTCTGGCTGCTCCCTTGTGGTTGGGTGGCCCGCCATCTTTGGTTCTCTGTTCTCTCTCCAGACTGTGGGCTGCGGTCATTCAGCAAACAGGCTCGGGTCGTTGGGGGCACAAATGCAGACCAGGGTGAGTGGCCCTGGCAGGTGAGCCTCCACAGTCAGGGCCAAGGCCACGTGTGCGGGGCTTCGCTCATCTCTCCAAACTGGCTGGTCTCTGCAGCCCACTGTTTTATGGATGACAGAGATTTCAGGTAGGTCTCTGGGTGGGTGGTGAGGTCCCCTGTGCCTATGAGTCATGCCAGGGTGGGCTGTCACTAGGATAGGGTGGTGGAGAGGTGGCAGTTATCTAGCGACAGAACTTATTAACAGTGTTAATAAAAACTCACTTTTATTAGGTACTCTCTCAGTCAAATACTTCTGTGCCACCCCTAGTGGGGCCAATCTGTTTATATCTCTACTTTATAGAAACAGACTCAGAAAGGTAAGGGCATTGGCTCAAGGTTGCACAGCTATGTGGCAAAACCAAACTTGAGCTCAAGGGTGTTGATTCCAAAGCCTTTTTGGTTAATGTCTGTACTGCATGGTTCCCTGGAATTAGTTAAAGATGAGTCTTGGTTTTTCAATCCTGCTCTGGTTTGCAAGTGACCTTAGGCAAGTCATTCGAACTTCTTAGGCCTGGGGATGATATGATGCTGTTAGTTCTCTTTCTTAGAGTTGTGAGAATTAAATATTATATTGTCCTTGGTACACAGTGCTATGCCTGTCACATAGTAGGTGCAGGCTGTTATGCTCGAATTCGGGACCCCCAAAAGACCACCAGAGACCCAAGATCGATGTAAGCAGCAAAGAGGTGTTTATTGCGAGTTAGCTCCGTCCTCTGTGCACACACACAGCAACTGGTGATGCTGAGAGGCCCCGAGCCCAGGGTTTGC
The DNA here is from genome assembly GCF_052094955.1 of Ictidomys tridecemlineatus. NCBI lineage: Eukaryota > Metazoa > Chordata > Mammalia > Rodentia > Sciuridae > Ictidomys > Ictidomys tridecemlineatus. The sequence goes on from NC_135480.1 coordinate 113,491,805, forward strand.
AGCAGTTTTATACATTCTTTGGAGAAGGCAGGGACTCCCACATACATCATAGCATCTCTTAGCAAATCATCACACACCGCGGGAAAATCAAATAACAACTCTAAAACATGATTAACACATTCACTGGCAGGAACAAGTTGGTAGGGGTGATTGGTTACTATAAGAGGGGGATTCAGGGGCTGGGGATGTGGCTCAAGCAGTAGTGCGCTCGCCTGGCATGCGTGCGGCCCGGGTTCGATCCTCAGCACCACATACAAACAAAGATGTTGTGTCCGCCGAAAACTGAAAAATAAATATTAAAATTTTCTCTCTCTCCCTCTCTCTCTCTCACTCTCTCTTTAAAAAAAAAATTCATGCTTATAAAAAAAAAAAAAAAAAAGAGGGGGATTCATTTGAACTGATTGGTTTAAGCCACGAGGGGAGTAGTGCTAAATTACATGGTTTCCCAACACGTTATCAACCACCATAAACTTCTGGGAGGGTCATCTGGCATCCCAAGTATTTCCCTGTCTCATGCTGATTGGTGGCTGCTAGGGGGCTGCTATGGATCCCCACCTAGCCTGACTAAGTCAGGGACACCTGGCGCAGCAGATCTCTCCTATTATTTGTAGATAAACAACTTAGGGTGGGAATGTGCCTAGGAGTGCTCTGTGGGTCTTTCCAAGGACAAAGGTGATGTCCCTTCCTTGGACAGGCTTTGCTCTGAGGTAGAGGCTGGTTTTTCAAGGCCTGGAAGAAGAGCCACATTCGTGTCCCAAGGCTAGGTGGGCAGGCACCAGAGTCTAGGAGGCCAGAGAATTTGCAGGAGTTGACTAGGTGTGGGGCTGGGGTTGTTGGGGTCTTGCTCCTGGCCTGTGTGGGTTGTCTGGCCATCGGCCACAGGAAGGAGTCTAAGGGGATAGCTTGCTCTGTGGGCCTTCTAGGGGATTGTACCTTGCTGCCAACTGCATGCTCTTCTGCAGTAGGCAGCTCCAGGACAGGCAACCCAGGCTACCTTGACCTGAGAGGAAAGATGGGGCCCACAGCAGGAAGGCAGCCAAAGGCACAGGTGTGTGTGGTGTGGGTGATGGAGGCAGCAAATGGCTGGAGGGAGGGGGGGGGCTGGCTCATTTACCTCTGGGCCTCTCTAGATTGTCGCCATCCAGCCTCATCCAGGCCCATCCAGCTTGAGCCAGTTCTTCTTTCTTGTTTTGTCATACTGAGCTCCACCCTGGGCAGGAAGGATTATTTTTCTTAGTGGGGTTTTAGGAACTTATTTAAGAATTTTTAAAAATAAACTTTTTATTTCAAATTGTAAAAGTGTTATGGATTTCTCATGTACCCTTTACCCAGGGCCCCTCCACGTTAGCATATGTGTTTATACTCAGAAACTAACACTGGTCCGTTCCAAGTAATTAAACTCCAGATTTCATTAACCAAGTTTCATGCTAATGTCCTTTCTGCTCAGGAGCCAGCGCAGGCAGGCGAGCGTCTCCTTGCCCTGTCTCTAGGACGGGAGTGTCTCAGTCCTGTCCTTGCCAGTGCCGAGGCCATGTGCTGTGTGGAATGTCCTCCTGTGAGTTAGTCTGATGTTTTTCTCATGACCGGACTGGAGTTAGGAACATTTGGAAAGAATGTTACATCATTTCAGCAGATAAATGACATGTAGTAGTCAGCTTTTTGTCACCGTGACTAAAATACTCAACAAGAACAACTTAGAAAAAGAAAGATTTATTTTGGCTCAACAACTCAGAGAATTCAGTCCATGGTTGACTGGCTCCAAGGCAAAAATTTCATGGCTGAAGGGTGTGGCAGAGGAAGGCTACTCAGCTCCTGGCTATCAGGAAGGAGGGGAGCGGGGAGAGGGAGAGACACACATACCCCCCCCCCACACACACACGCAAGCACGCACGCACCCACGCACGCTGGCAGGGGAGGGGGGCGGGGGTGAGGGCCTGGGGACAGGCACACCCCCAGTGACCTCTAGCTAGGTCCCACTCCCAGTAGCCCATTCAGCTACCAGTGGATAAGTCCATCCAGTGAGAGCCCTCAAGATCCAGTCATTGCCCAAGCCCCACCTCTGAACCTTGCTGCATGAGGTCCCTGCTCTCAACACACGAGCTTTGGGGAGGACAGTCCAGATCCAAACCATCACATGTGTGAGCATGACCTGCCTCTAGTGATGTTGCTCATTATCCTTTGGTTAAGGTAGTGCTTGCTAGCTTTCTCCACTATCACATCATTATTTTTTCTGATCTTTGGATGTGAGTCTATTTAGAATTTTTCTTTTTTTAAAAAATTTGTTATTATGATAACAGAATGCATTACAATTCATATTACACATATAGAACACAATTTTTCATATCTGGATGTACACAAAGTGACTCTGTCTTACTCTCTGACAAAAACTGTCACATTAGCTGTAGCATCAAAGCATGTTTTGTATAGAATAGGTGAAGACCATACTTGCTTTTGTTGTCTAATAAAAAGGAGTGATGAGAATTTTGAGAAGTCCAGTAGATTGAGGTCTCAAAAATTATTTGCCTACATGCACAGCAGACTCTGGATTTACTTGATAGATTTATATCTGTAAGTTGACAGCTTCATCTTTTTTGTAGTCCCCCTGGAAAAGAGCTAGAAATGGCTGTTGCTGCAAATAACACTCCGGATGACTGGTATATCCAAACACAATAAGTTTATTGAAAATAGGGCTTTTTCATTCCACTGCTGTCTTTCCCATCTTTGGATACATGTCTGAAGAGTGTACAAGAGGCAGCAGTGGAATTGTGTGCCGGAAGAATAGAACTCACTGTGCAGAAATTAAGCAAGTGACACAATGTTTCCAAGGAACAGTTCATAAAGCAGTCTTGGATGATAGAAATGTAAGTCCTCCATAACATTTGAAGAAATGGGATATAAATGTCCCAGACTGTATGATAGGTTTCTATTTCTCTCAAGTGACTTGGATACTGGTATAAGAGAGGAAGAAGACAGAACTGGTCACTCAGGGAAGAATACATTCCCTTGTCCTGGCTCCAGTTAAGATGAATGTTGTATTCACTTATCATGATCTCTTTAATTAAACATGATTAATTTGAAATACATTCAAATCCCTTTTGTGCTAATATATTGAGTTATTTATTGGTTAGCTGACTTAAAAGAAATACTGGTTAAGAGTGCTGGCTGTGGAGCTAAGATTGAATTTAAACTTTGTGACTTCCCTGATTACTAATGAGTTGTCTCACATGTGACTCAAATTCTCAGAAACACAATTTCCTCATAGGTGAAACAGACAGAAGAATACCTACTTGTAAAAGTTAGTATACAGATTAAATGAGGAAAAGTATTAAACATTCAGCATAGTTTACCTGGCAAATAAAAAAATACTCAGCAAATGAGAGTGAAAGCAAAAAAAGAACAAATGTTATTTTCCATTCTAGTATAGGTGCACTGTAAGGAAGTTTGTCCTTTTCCATTTATTTGCATTCATGTTGACTCGTGTATCTGTTTTGTATTTGGGGGTTGTAACCCAATAACGTGATACTTACTTTGTTGCTCAGATTGTTCCAGAATTGCCGGTTGGGAACTCCTTGAGGGCTGCTTCTGTGTGCCTTTGACTTGTTCCATTCTTTCAGTGTTTCGGAGTCACTCTCTTGCTTTCTAGCAACACTAGACTCATCTGACACCTTCTCTGCCCCAGCCTTAGACTCAGTCACTTTGCAAGGAGCACTTCATCAGGGGATGGTTAGAAATCAAGATCTGGGTTCTCATTGTTATTGCAGAGTCACTCTTTCTAGGTCCTTCAGGGGGCCCAGCTAGGAGATAGGTGTGTGTGTGTGCGTGAGTGTGTGTATGCGTGCGTGCAGTGGGCCTGTGTTTACTGCTTTCTCTTTCTTTGCTGCAAAATTTCATTTTTTATTTCTTTTTCCTCATCTTCTGTTGAATATCTGTCTTATTTCTGCTAATTCATGGTGCCTTTTATAACAGCCACCGTTGTTAATAGTATGTGGGAAACGAGCCTTAGTTTCTGTACTTCACAGTCTTGCTAGGTCAGGGATAACACACTACAGTTGCTCACACCTTCATGCACACATGCACACAGGTGGTAAGTGCTGGGCCGGAACTGTGTGCAGGCTACCCCAGGCCCCCCAGGCGATTGGAAGGGTGCCGATTGAGCAGGGGTGTCTATACCAAGTGCTGGAATGTGAGGGTTTTTGTCAGCAGGACCAGGTGGTGGAGACCTTCCAGACAAAGGGAGTGTTGTGCACAGAGGCAGACGTGTGAAGTGTGCAGGGACCTGGGGTCGAGTTACTCTGCGTGCATTTCTGAGTCATCTAGTGCTCCTAAGGCACTGTGGAGAGGTGTTTTTTTTTTTTTTTTTTTCTTTTTGGTACCAGGGATTGAACTCAGGAGCACTCAACCACTGAGCCACATCCCCAGCCCCATTTTGTATTTTATGTAGAGACAGGGTCTCACTGAGTTGTTTAGTGCCTTGCTAAGTTACTGAGGCTGGCTTTGAATTTGTAGGTCAGCCTCCCCAGCTACTGGGATTACAGGCATGCGCCACTGCACCTGTCCTGAAAGATGTTTTAATGCCATGAAGTACACAAGCTGCCTACATTTAAATGGTGGCCCACACTTATTAATGTGTGTTTTAAGCAAAAGATTCTTTACTCAAGTCCTTATCTTACAATTGCAGGGCTGTTTGGTCAGCCTGGAGAAGGGTGCTTGGTTCTTGTAAATGCTGTCTTAGTGATTACTATGAGAAGTTTCAATGACTGCATCTGCCCTCCTGGTCTCTCTGTTCCTAGTAGGTGTGCAGACCTCAAACACTGGCAGTCTGTCAGTTGGCTTTCCATCACGCTGACAAATACCTGAAACAATCAGCTTAGAAAAGGGTCACTTTTTTTTTTTTTTGCTCACAGTGTTAGAGGTTCCAATCTCTGATTAGGTGGACCCATTGCTTTTAAAAGCCTCTGGTTGAATGGCAATGGCAGAGATCAGGGACAGAGCAAAACTGTTCTCCCTGCTGGGCATGGTGGTGTCTGCCTGGCAATCCCAGACACTCAGGAGGCTGAGGCAGGAACGTCACAAGTTTGAAGCCAGTCTCAGAAACTTAGCAAGACCCTGTTTCAAATTAAAAATAGAAAGGGCTGGGGATGTGATTCAGTGATTAAGCACCCCTGGGTTCAATCCCCAGTACCAAAAATTGTTCACCTTGTGGCTGGGAAGCAAAAGAGAAGAAGAGGAAGGGACTGGGGTCTCATAATCTCCCCTTCAAGAGCATGCCCCAATGACCTAAAGACCTCCCAGTAGGCCCCACCTCTAAAAGGTTCTACCACCTCCCAATAGTACCACCATGGGGACCAAGTCTTTAGCATAAGGACCTTTAAGGCGACACTCTAAACTATAGCACTGAACTTGCTGATGAAATTGAATGCTTTTCTGGGTGAATAATGTTGCCTGTAGGAAAAAGACCACTGTGCAGGATTAATAGAGAGGGTTTCTTTTTTTTTATTTTTATTATTAGTTGTTCAAAACATTACAAAGCTCTTGACATATCACATTTCATACATTAGATTCAAGTGGGTTATGAACTCTCATTTTTACCCTGTATACAGATTGCAGAATCACATCGGTTACACGTCCACATTTTTACATACTGCCATACTAGTGTCTGTTGTATTCTGCTGCCTTTCCTATCCTCTACTATCCCCCCTCCCCCTCCCATCTTCTCTCTCTACCCCCATATACTGTAATTCTTTTCTCTCCCTTGTTTTTTTTTTTTCCCTTTCCCCTCACTTCCTCTTATATGTAATTTTGTATAACATAGAGAGGGTTTCTTGAAAGAGGGTTTGGGGTTGTTGGGTGCATAGGGCCCAGTTTGGGGGAGAGGAGGTGAGGCAAGGAGCCTGACAAGGGCCTTTCTGTGCTGGGATAACACAGAATGGAGGTGGAAGGGACTAGGCTGACTGTCCCTCTCCTCCATCCTATCTCATCCTTTCTACTTCTGACACTTTGCCTACTGAGCATTCCTGAAGCATCCTTTGGCTTGCCCTAGACTACAGACCTCCTTGCTCCCTCCCAGCACTCTGGTCTGCACAATACATTGCCAGCACAGTCTTTCCAAAATCTTATTGCATTAACCTCTTGCTTAAATGCTTGCCCTGGCTTGCAGGATAAAATAGAAACCCCTTTCCAATGACCCCCTTCCAATGACAGCCATGTCATCTGTCCTCTGCCAATCCGACCAGCCCTAGTCTCACCTCTGGTCTTATACCTTTACGTTATTCAAGTGTTGCTTCCTAAAAACGCCCCTTTTTCTTTTTAAATATGCTGCTTTCTGCCCCACCTGCAGACTTTGATCCAATCCTTTTTTGACTTCAGGACTTGATTTATTTCCTTCCTCTCACTGCTACCCAACCTGTATTCTTCCAGAGCTTTCTACCCCCTCCTCTGTGGGATATTTTTCATGTTGGGCTGTGATCGATGATTTTTATGTCTCTCTCTCCCAGTATAACTGTGAACTTGGGGACTGAGTTTAGTGTAATTCCTTGAACATCATGGGTGCCCAATAGTTACTGAATGAATGAATGAGTAAATGGATGGATGCCTGTATCGCCAGGATGAAGGATGAATGGGAAGAAACATTAGAAAAGGGAAGACTAGCTGGGCACAGCAGTGCACACCTCTAATCCCAACTACTTGGGAAGCTGAGTCAGGAGGATCACAAGTTCAAGGCCAGCCCAAACAACTCAGCAAGACCCTGTCTCAAAATAAAAATTAAAATGGCTGGGGATGTAGCTCTGTAATAGAGTATCCCTGGGTTCAATCCCCCATACCAAAAAAGAAAAAGAAAAAAGGAAGAAAGGGAAAGGCCAATGAGTGGTGGTGGGAAGTTGAGGCCTGACCTGATTCGTCTTGGGAATCACTTTACGTTGTTTAACAAAATAAAAAGGATCTCACAAGAGCGGTTTTTAGGAAGTTCTTTTTTAGAGAGTAGAGACAGAGCCCAGTTTGGAGGGTAGTGCTTCAGTCAGGGTGTGAGGTTCTGGTGAGCGGGCTGTGTGGCAGCCCAAAGGACAAAGAGGTGACCAATGCAAGGGGAGTCAGGGGACCTGTGGAACAGCAGGGCTTCAGCAGGGAGGAGGCTCAGCTCAGGGCAGGGGTGAGGAGGGGTGCCATGGCTGCACAGCTCAGCTACCTCTTGACTTTCCTGAGAGATTAGAGAAAATGAAGTAGGTTTTTATGCTTGTCTCTGCAATTTAGATTTTTCTATTTTAAAGATCTACTTTTTTTTCAATTTTTTATTTTGGAAAATGTTCAGTCCTACAAAATGTTGCAAGTATAGTGGTGAAAGGAAGGAAGGAAAAAAGGACTAGAGCAGTGAGCACCTCGGACCCTCTCTATGTTCACTAATTGTTGCACTTGACCCCATTTACTTTATTTTGCTCTTTGCATGTGTACCTGTGTTTTGGGGAACCATTTCTGACTTAAGCGCAGCTGCTAGGACACTTCTTTAGTACCTCAGCCTATAACTTTTTTTTTTGCCCCACATCTGAAATTGCCACTTCTCCAAAGAGCCCTGGTTCCTTTGAATGGAGTCTCGGGTGCCCCTGGGAATGGCATTACTTTGAGGCTAAATTTTTTAAATCATGAAGTTTTTTTAGTGAGACTTTTCATTTTTGTAAATCTCTTTTTCCCCACACTGAAAGTTGGCTCTCAGCCACATCTGTGTCCTCGCTTCTTTGCTCTTGTCCTCCAGAGTACATGATATGGTTTCAGAATCGCTAACTTGTTCCACGGCCAATCACTAACCTCACGTTAAAACTCAATATATTTTTTTCAATTCGCTTTGGTCTCAGAATATATACCACTGTGTTTAAAAATTGGATGATTTTTGAGTTATTCCTCCTGTGAAAGGTCAGATTAAAAGATACTTTTTTTTTTTTTTGCTTTACTAGAGATTGAACCCAGAATCTCGACCATACTAGGCAAGTGTTCTACACTGAGCTACATCCCCAGCATTTTAAATTTTATTTTGAAATAGGGCTGGCCCCAGACTTGCCATCCTCTTGCGTCAGTTTCTGGGATTACAAGTGCACTCAGCTAAGATATGTATTTCTTGATAATCAGATTAAAAGTGTAGTAAAAGAGGGAATAAAGAGGTCCAGAGAGGTTCAGTGCTGTGTCAGAGTGCTTAATAGCGTTTTCAGTTTAGGATCAAGCCCAAGTAAGGGCCACTTTCCTCTGTCACCTGCTTCTCAGCAGCTCCTGGTGGCTTTATGTGTGGTGAGCAGGAACTTGGTGTGGTACTGGTGTGCACACGCACTCACACGTGTCTTGGCGCAGCCTTGCAACTGCAGTCTCATGGCCACTTCTCCTCCTTTGACCCCTCCCAGGTATTCAGACCCCACTTTGTGGACTGCCTTCCTGGGCCTTCATGATCAGAGCAAGCGCAGCGACTCTGGGGTGCAGGAGCACCAGCTCAAGCGTATCATCACCCACCCCTCCTTCAATGACTTCACCTTTGACTATGACATTGCACTATTGGAGCTGAAGAAGCCTGCTGAGTACAGTTCTGTGGTGCGGCCAATATGCCTACCTGACACTTCTCACGTCTTCCCTGTTGGCAAGGCCATCTGGGTCACAGGCTGGGGGCACACCCAGGAGGGAGGTAAGCTTCAGGCTGGGCCCAGGGACCTGCAGAGAGCCTGAGGCCTTCCTCAGAGGCGGCTATCAGCTATCTTGCCTCTGTATTTGCATCCTTTTTGGTGTCTAACCTGTCTGCTTGGCTTCTGAGCTGATGGATTTCCCTGATTTATTTTTGCCTGGCAGGATGAGGCTGTATAAGGTAGAATGTAAAAGGGGCATGGGATTTGCAGGTTGGGCTCTGGATTGAAGGCCTGGCTTTGCCGCTTAACTACCTGAGTGACTTGGGTGAGTTTTTTAAACTGTGACCTTGGTTCTTCATTGGCAAAAAGAAATGGTACTTAATGTATATGAGAATGTGGGTGTGGATGCACTTTGTCACTTGGAAAGGCCATTAACTGTGCTGTGATATTACCTGTCGTGAAAATGAGTGGCCTGTTCCTTCTGCACCCACTTGTAGGAGGCAGTCTGTTGGCAAATTTAATTTTTTTTTTAAATCCACTGTAATATTTATATAGCATGTTGCTGAAAATTTGTAGCATATAGAGAGGTAAAGAGTAAAAACCTGACTTGTAGCTCCCCTGCCTTGGCAAAACCACTGTGGCACCTGGTGGCACTTTCTGTCTGCTGCTTTCTTCACACCCCTTACCTCGGTGCACATCTGACTTCATATCATGTGACAGATTTCCAGCATATTGCCTATTTCTGATTGAGTAGTATTCCATTGAGAAGTGCCATCAATTACTTACGCATTTGTTAGTTGTCCACACCTGGACTGTTTACAGAGCTTTGCTGGTCAACTGCCTCTGGTGGGGAGCCTCTCCAGTGACCTTTTCCCCATGCGGCTCGTAGGAGAGCTCCCTGATTGAGTCAGCCCTGTCCTACCCGCTCTACAGGCTCCGGGGCGCTGATCCTGCAGAAGGGTGAGATCCGCATCATCAACCAGACGACCTGTGAGGGCCTGATGCCGCAGCAGATCACCCCACGGATGATGTGTGTGGGCTTCCTCTCTGGGGGCGTGGATGCCTGCCAGGTGTGTGGGCTGCCGGTGGGCGGGTCCTGGGGAGAGGCCAGTCCTGGGGAGATTTGGGGCAAGGCCCTCACGCACAGGGCTTTCTCTACTCAGGGTGATTCCGGGGGCCCCTTGTCCAGCGTGGAGGAGGATGGACGAATCTTCCAGGCAGGTGTGGTGAGCTGGGGTGAAGGCTGTGCCCAGAGGAACAAGCCAGGCGTGTATACGAGGCTACCTGTATTTCGGGACTGGATCAAAGAGCAGACTGGGGTGTAGAGGCAGGGAAGCCTGCCAGTGAATCCAACATGAACGCCTGTGGGGCCACCCCAACGCACACCTGCAGGCTGAGGACAAGACCACTGGCTGTATTCCTGCTTTGTTCCTCTCTTCTCCGCAAACCCAGACTGTGAACTGCCTCCTCAGGACTCTGAATCCCCCCTGGAGAGCCTGTTGCCTCCCTCAGTCTCCACAGTGGGGTCAGAAAGGTGAGGAGGGGGAACAATGGGCAGTGCCCGTGGCCCAGCCAAGCACAAAGGCTTGAGGACACAGACTCCCGCTCCAGCCCCAGGCTGGGCCTGAGGCTTTTTCCTGCAGACCTGCTTCCTGTGTCTCTAAGAAGGAGCTTCTGGGATCTCATCAGTGGAGGAGGTGGCAACTGTAATCGAAGGACTGTGGGGTCCTGGGTGACACTCCTCCAGAAACCCGAGTCCAGAGGACCCTAGAAAACAGACGAATCTGATTGGAATTGTTTTACCCTCTCCCATTGTGGCCTTCAGTGTGTGTGTTTGTGTGTATGATAAAACATTTTATTTCTTTTTAGATAAAAATTTTCCTTTCTGGAATTGACTGGCTGTCTGTCCTTCCTCTTAGCTCCATTTGCAAGAAACTGGTCCTAAATTCCCCTCAGCATAGACCCTGGTGTCAGATTGCGTAGAGGCCACACTACCCTGCTGTTTTCTTCAGGCCAGCAGGGTGCTGTGTTTCTGTACTGGGGCCTGAGCAGGGGCAGTGGGTCAGCCAAGGAATCTGGGGAGAAGCAGTTGTAGGGAGCTGGTGTGATTGCTCAAGCCCTTGTCTAACTTGAGAGGGGAGGAGCTTTGCTGGAGAAAGTTGGAAGAGGTGTCTTTGCACTCAGTGAGGAGGTGGTCATTTGAGCTATGTGTGCTAGCACACCTAAGCTCTGTGCTCACAGACACGAGGGTGTGCATGAATTCCTGGCTGGCTGTCATGGGCTGAATGGATAGTTCACTAAGCCTTGTTGGAATGACACTGCCTTGATGTAGGGTGTCCACTCCTCGTGCCACCCCCCCTTTTTGCTTATTAATTTAAAATATTCTCTCCTTGCTTGGGGTGACCTAGAGAGATGGTGTCAAGGATTTGGGGAGAATCTAGGGAGCTTTTCGAGGGACATTTGATGGCCTTCTGTGTGCTGAGGTTCCTATGTGCTGGGGTTGGGGAAGAGGACTGGCCCTGGGCTGACTTCCAGGGCCAGTGTCAGACATGCAGAAAAGACTTTGCTCATCCCACCTTCCAGTCAGGCCTACCTCCTAGATGATGCTGATACGTATTGTTGAATGAATGGTTTTTGATCCCAGTGTGGAAAAAAAAGGAGTGAAAGTTAAATCTGATTGGAGAATTTGGTAGGACTTCTCAGGGGAGGTGGTGCTTGTGCCCTTTTCATTTTAGCCTGAGTGTTATACCATCTAGAGTAGGAAGAAGTTGTATGTGGAATGAAGATGATGCTGGATGACTCCTGTGTAGATTGGGCCACATAATACATGTTACTTTTCTTCCCTAACCTGGTTGCTTATCCTGATGGTGTGAGACAGATGCATCTCTGAACCAGAGACTACACTAGATGAAGAGGATTCATGTGGTGCATTGTGTTGGCTGATTTCCAAGAGTGCCTGGGCCTTGGCATATAGGGCTCAGTTGCTTTGTGAACATGGTTGCTCACACAGTGGGGTTCAGGGAGGCTGGCCCAGCCTGTGCCTCCCACATGCCACATGTACCTCACTGTCTGCCCTGGCCTTCCATCTACCTTGACAATTACCTGCTAGATACACTGGCAGTGTCATCATCAGAAGACTTGACAGGTTAATGTGTTTTGTTCCAGGTTAATGTGGTTTGCACACTCAGTGTTTCCTGGGAAAGGGTTAAAAACAGACTGTTGTCCTTTATGGTCATCCCCTCCCTATCTAAGACCTTCAGCAAGAGGTCTGGGGTGGAGTCTGTCATGTGATCATGGCTCTTACCACGTGGTCCTGGAGTGTCAGAATCCCCAGGGATCTCACTAGTGGACCTTCCCACACTTCACCTAATACCTCCTGAGTCAGGAATTCTGGGGGTGGAAGGAGAGCAATCTGGTCAAAGATGCTCACTGGGGTTCTAATGCATGCTGAAGTTTAAGAAGCACTGTTTTAGCGGTGGGTCTTGCCAATCTCGAGTGTGACCATGGACTAACAGCATCACCAAGTGCTTCACTAGGCACCCAGGCTGAAGTTTACAGGGATGCCCTTGAACCTACAGTCCTGACAGGATCCTAGAAACCTGCCTGGATTTATATACACATTTGATCCCTGGGAAACCAATGGAGTATCAATGCTTTCAAAATGATTATGGAGCCAAATCTTGGGTTACTTCTGGCTAGAGAGCAGTAGAATAAGCTAGGCATCTAGTGGGAGTTCAAGTGCATCACTCCTTGTTCATTGGTAACACATATAATGAAGATAGAAATCACTGGTACCAACAAAGAGCCAGAGTCAGCAAGATGAGTGCCACCAGATTGCTGGAAATGTGGCTGCACAGCCCTGTAGCCGTATGGGCCTATCTTTCACAGGAGAAGGCTGGGGGGAGGGACTTTGGCCAACACTGTTTTGCACATGTTTGCATTTTTTATTCAAGAACTCTTAGCTCAAAGCATATGACACAAAATTCAATTTAATTAGTGCAGGCTGATGTGATTGCAGCCAAGTTCACCGTGCAGGGAATGAAATGAATGATGCATTCTTAGACCCACTCACTGCAATTGTAGCCTGGAGTAAAAGTGTTGAGAGCAAGAGACAGCCCCTTTCCCCATCCCGAGCACTCAGTGAGGGCTGCCTGCCAAGCAGTGCACTGCCTAGAGCTGTCCCGTGCTTGGCTTAGTGTTCCTTTGTTGCTGTTGAACAAGGGGCCCTGCTTTTTTTGTTTTGTGCTGGGTCCCATGAATTGTGTAGTTGGCCCTGAAGCCTTATGTACCTGGCCATTCTCTAAGCAGCCTAAGGTGTAAAGAAAACAGACACAGAAAAGCAAGCAAGGTGCAGAGGCAAAGTAAAGGGGGGTGCTCATTTGAACTGCCAGCTTTATTTATATCCAAAGTTTACAGTAGGTCATTGATATTATTAGTACATATTGCTCATTGTATAAAGTTACTGTTAAGTGGGCAGGTTTAGGTCCAGTGACACATTGGTGTTGTCTAAGAGAGTTCCTTTATTCTCAGAATCTGGGTATCTGAGATTAGGTCAAGAGCCTCCTCACGAAGGACTTTACCATAGCAGCTAGCATTGAGCATGTATTAGTTATCTTACTAGTTTCATGGAGAAACTGTAGAATATTCCAAGTGTGGAAAACAGGGCTCCTGTTCCTTTCCGGGAGTTTGCTCACCAGAGGAACGCTGCCTTGTACATTTCTACAGCCAGAATCCTTACACTAAGGTGAAGTTACAGAATGTCAACTGGGACAGGGAATCAGAAGGCTGTAAGAGATGGTGAGTGTGAGGTGAGACATGGAGTCTGCAGGTGTAGCTGGGTCTAAGTGAGGAGGAGGGAGTAGTAGTGTGAGGTCAAGGGCCTCCCTGTGTAACCATGCACAGCAGCCCAAGCTTCACTGGGAGAACACAGTGCTGTGACTGGTCCCCACCAGCTCAGTGCACTCTGTGGAGTCCCTGATTGACTGGTTTTTTTTGTTGTTGTTGCATTGTGGGATCTCTTCCTAAACTGCCTCGTCTCAATTGTTTTAGCCATTAATCAAAACTATTTAAAATTTAATGAAGTTGAACTCAGGGCTCTGCATATTGCATCTATAGTGAATCCTACTCAGACCTAGATTCTGTAGAAATCACAGTGAAATTTGGATCAGTGCGGGTGGAACTGATATAAGAGGGAAGGTTACAAATCCTGTCTATGTTGAAGGGCTACAGAGACTGAGCCATGGAGGCTGTTGTTCAGGCTACAGGCCACATGATGGCAGTGTTGCACTGATACAGGGGAGAGGGCTGTTCACTGGTCTGGCATGGGTGCCAGTTCCTGCAAGGCTGCCTTCTGCTTTCCACTTTCCCTTCAGTGCAGTGCAAGTGGGGCCTGTCTCAGGCTGAGCGTCACTCAGCAGGACGCCTTTCTGGTTAGTCCTCCAACCCCAATAGTGCCACTCCCACTTCAGTCTGCAGTCAGGACCCCACGGGACCTCAGCATTGGGACATGGAGGATGACACATTACCAGGCAGACTCAAAAGATGTTTTGGGAGTTGAGAACAGAGAGGTGACCTGTGGCAAGGGCAGGTGTTACCTGTGTAGGTGGTATGCAAGGGTGAAACAGGATCCCATGAGACACAATGGGCACTTGAGACAGCTGCTCCAGGGTATCTACTACAGTAGCATCTATTCACAGGCTATGGGGGTGTAATGGTGTGTGTGTGTGTGTGTGTGTGTGTGTGTGTGAGTGTGTTTTGGGATCAAACTCCTAGTCCTAGAAGTGCACTGATTAAATGTACAAAGGACTTCATGTGGCTATGGCACCAGGACACCTCCTGCACTCAGGGGCATCTGAGATGCTTCTAGATTCTGTCAGTTGCATGTGATGAAAAGTTGTTTTTCACTAGACATGGTGGTGCACACCAGTGGCTTGGGAGGCTGAGGCAGGAGGAACTTGAGTTCAAAGCCAGCCTCAGCAAAGGTGAGGGACTAACCAACTCCGTGAGACCTGTCTCTAAATAAAATACAAAATAGAGCTGAGGATGTGGCTCAGTGACTGAGTGCCCCTGAGTTCAATCACCAGTACAAAAAGAAAAAAGAAAAAGAAAAGTTGTTTTTCCTTTTTCCAGGTTTGGAGTCATTGTGTGTGTGTGTGTGTGTGTGTGTGTGTGTGTGTGTGTGTGTGTGTTGCAATCACACTTAAGAGAAATTGGTTCTTCCAACCAGTGATTCTTTGAATTTCCTGGATCTATGAAATGACAGAAAAACTCAGCATTTAATGAAGAATGGTGTTGCCTAAGTTGTGTGTGTGTGTGTGTGTGTGTGTGTGTGTTTTCCTTAGTCATGATCTTTCTAAGTTTCCCATGTTGGCCTTGAACTGGTGAGCCTAAGCTTTCCACAGCTGGGATTACAAGTGTGGGCCACCATGCCTAGTTCCCTAAATATTCTAAGTGCTCCATTATATTTATTTATTTAATTTAAGCTGCAAAATAGCCCTATGATCATTCCCATTTTATAGATAGAAAACCAAGGAACTAAGCCTTGAATGACCTGCCCAATGTACTACATTTAAGGGAATATTGGATTTAGGACCTGATAGTAATCGAGGCCCCCGAGTCTATACTTTTAGGCAATATGGATTTTCCAAATAATCATTGCAGGCATTATGCCAATTTTTTTTTTAAAAAACTGGAGTGTGACTACTATGTAAAGATTTTTTTAAATATTTATTTTTTAGTTGTAGTTGGACACAATACCTTTATTATTTATTTTTATGTGGTGCCGAGGATCAAACCCAGGGCCTCCCTCGTGCTAGACAAGCGCTCTACCACTGAGTCACAACCCCAGAACTATGTGAAGATTTTTAAAAGGAATTATGCTGGTATTACTTAAAAATCATTTGTTACTAAACTCTCTTTGATGCATGATTAATATACATGGAATACTTGTAAATATGTGTTAAAATTGAATAGTCCAAAGTGACACAATCATTTCTTTATACAGTTTAATAAACATTTTTCTGATCTGAGAAAAGTTAACACATTGTTACTGATTTGCACATAATAGTCAAAATATTTACACTTGAGAAAATTTATTAGTGTTGCTAAGTATGAAGTTATAAAATGTAACATGTCCTAAGATTCTGCTTCACCATCATTGGTTTAGTTACCTGACACGCTCTCCTCAGCACCACTCATATATGATGTATTTACCTTTAGTACTATAGTGCTCTGAACAAACCACACAAGTTGGCTCTCAAGAAATTACTGATCATAGGCAGTGCTCTGAGAATTCTAGGCTTATGGCTTACAATGTGTGAGAAGACAAATGTGTATCCACATGGCACTGGTGATATACACTGCTGCTCTTTATTTTTTGTACCAGGGATTGAACCCAGGAGCACTTAACTACTAAGCCACATTTGCAGAATTTTTACTTCTTAATTTTGAGACAGGGTCTCACTAAGTTGATTAGGACCTTGATAAATTGGTGGAGCTGGCCTTTAATTTGTGAGCCTCCTGCCTCAGCCTCCTGAGCTGCTAGGATTATAGGTGTGCACCACTGTGACTAGCTGCTGTCTACGTTTTAAGTGGCATAATGATTACCATGCAATGATTACCTGATTAAAGGTTATAAATTAATTTTTGGACTGAAAAAAACAGGGTGTGACAATTATGCAGTGAAATATGGTTATGCTGTCTGTATGGATATTTATCCACTCCACCTCATATTAGATATTATTCACATGCTTTCACCATTTCACAAAGAAAGGAAATTTTAACATGAGGGCTATAAGTAGGTCATCCTCTTAGTATAAAAACAGTCTTTTAAATGCTTGAATATGGGCACACTATTTTCTTTTTTCTATGTAACATAGATTTCCAGTCTCAGGGCAGCAGATATGTTTGGACCATCATTTGGTAACAATTCCTCTAAGCACAAATTCCCCTTTCTTTTGAGAATGCTCACGAATCTCCCAAAGACCTTCTACCTCTCTGAGACCTTCCTGTCAAGATCCCAATTTCTAGGATGGGTGTTGTTCTAGGCTGGTCCTGTACGTGCCAGTCTGGGTAGAACAGAGTGTCACTGCTTCCCCTGGGATCCACCTAGTGGGAATGAGAGTGGTTCTCATCAGCCGTGATACCATCTCTATTTGTCCAGTAATGTGAGAGATGGGAGAAGAGCTGTGGTGGGAAGGAGGTGGGAAGAAGGGTTATCTCAGGTCAGGCCCCGGGTCTGAGGTTCCTCAGGGTGACCTTGAGGAAGGAAATATAACACTAAATAACACTGAAACAACACTGGAATAATGAGACCTCTAAATAACACTGGAATAATGAGACCAAACCCCAAAGCAGGAGTGGGGATGTTTCTCACTAGATTTTGGAACGTGGGATTGTCTAGAAGATGCTCCAAACTGCTCTTCCACATGATGACAAGCACATAACCAGCAGGTGCCAGTAGTGGGGGACTGTCCTGGCTCTACTTTGAACTGAGCCCCTCTAAGCTTATAGTGGAGATGGAGAGAGGGATGTCAGGGACAGCTGCAGTGAGTGGGCCCAGGACCCAGCTGCAGACAAGGTGACCTGCATGTGGGACACTCTCATGCACACTAATCACTTTTGTGGTCTAATCTGCCTACAGTGAGGATCCTATATTTTGGTGATAATGCTAACTTAAGATTTCAATGACGGGGCTAGGGTTGTGGCTCAGTGGTAGAGTACTCACCTCGCATGTGTGCAGCCCTGGGTTTGATCCTCAGCACCACATAAAGATAAAACCAAGGTATTTAAAAAAAATATTTCAATGAGCCTGACTATCCCTTCCTGGTCCCCCGCCCTTCTTCTCTGTTCCTGAGTTCCATCATCCCTCTCCTGCAGCTTGGAAGCCATATGTTCATTCTATCCTTTCCGCTCACCTCCCATCATTTCCTAAAAAGCCAGTTTCCAGGCGTAGGTGGAATCAATCCCATTGTCTGTTTGTTCCATTGTCTCAGCATCTTCCAGCAGGAGGGATGTGTGTATTTTCCTGGGATGTGAACTCAACTTTCCTTTCCCCTTGGCGCACAGTACTTTCCCTCCCTACCCACTGCCTTCACCTTGGAGGTTATCACTATTTCCCCTGCCCACACCCCTGTGATCAAGAATAGCTCAGTCCCTTTGCCAGACCTCTCTGGAACTTCATATGGTCTTATTTAACTCAGTAGGGAAATTCTTCCATTCTCGGAGAAACTCTTTTTCCATAGAGCTGCAAGAACATGGTGTGCAGGGTGATGGGAGGAGAGGGAGCAGGCTTGCTAGGGGAGGGTGGAGATCTCTCTCCATATAGAAGTGCGTTCAGAGGTCAGTTCCCAAAATACACGGGCTGTCTGACCTTTGAAGTTCATAGTCTAGGTGCTGTCCAAATAGCTAAGGCACAATTGTATGGAAATGGCTAGGAAAAAAGGGAAATCTATGTTTGAAATGAGCAAATCTATTGTAAAAAGTGGCTAATAAGTATTTATATAAATTAGGGAGGGAAGAACTATTCATTAACAACTTGGTGCTATGTATGATTGGGACTATGTATTCTTTTCCCCCTTGCACCAGGAATTGAACCCAGAGGTTAATCTCTGAGCCTTGGCGCCAGCCCTTTAAAAAAATTTTGTGTTGAAATGGGCTCTTCCTAAATTGCTTAGGGCCTTGTTAAATTACTGAGGCTGGCTTTGAACTCGCAATCCTTCTGCCTCAGTCTCTCGAGCCACTAGTATTACAGGTTTGCACCACCATGCTTGTCCAAGACTATGGATTCTTGTTGAAGGAATGCGAAGCAGAACCCTGGGTGGGTAGTCAGTCAGAGTCAGGGTCTAGAGCTTAGTCAGAGCCAGGGGAGAGAAGGTGTGGGAGGTCAATGGCTCTGCTGACCAACTGGGGCTGAGTCTCAGGGAAAGGTGCCCCAGCCTGGGGCTCTTTCTGGTGTATGCAAGAATTTTTCCCTGAGGGTTTCACTGCTCAGTAATTAATGTGTCTCCTACTTCTCCTGGGAGAGCAGCTGCCCTTCCAGGGTCATCCTTTTAGAACTGGAAAAATATCACCATCCAACATCTTAGTGGGAAAGAGCCTCAAATTCAAGGTCACCCAGGCCAGCCTCCAGCAAGGACTTTGCATCCCTTCTTTAACATGGTGAAAAGGAACTTAATGTGCCTCTACCCCATCTTTGTACCCTGCCTTTGCCAATGGGATTAGAAACTGTGTGTCTTTTCCTTGCTGGGTGTTAGAACTGGATAGCATTTGGAGATTGTTTATAGATCTGATAAGTAGTCAAAACAACCAGCAGCATGTGCCAAGTGGTGGTATCCAACGTACCGCTTCATCCTCACCACAGTGGTGAAGTGGATGGGTCCTAAAGTAGAGGATTGTTCACATTGACAGCAGAGGAAACAGGCCCTAGCATCCGACAAGTACCTTCCTCAAGGTTCAGCAGGAAGGGAAGAGAAAGGAGGCACCTCTGCTGGTTGCTCCTGGGATGAAGTTTGCACTCCCAGAGGAGCCCAGGCCCTCTCCACCTGGAGCTGAAGAGATGCTGGACCCAGCACTCTCTTGCCAGGTAATAAATCCACTGGTTGAAACACACATGAGAAAGGCCAAAGGAACTATCACCAGCTGGGCTCTGAAATGGCTCCTTCAGCATTTCTAAATCTTTCCCATTCCCATTTCCTTGGCTACCCCCAGCAGCCCCTGGGCATTTCCCTTTCTTAGGGGCCAAACCATCTGCTTTCTTTTACTCCTCCGCCTGGGGCAGTGTGGACTGGAGGGAGAAACGTTTCCTTGAGGTCTTGGCCGTGGGCAGCAGAACACCGTGTTCTGTGCTCTGATTCAGAACAACCAGCCTCTGCTCCTATCTTCCTCCCCTGAGCCCTTTATTTCTGCTGAATGTTGCTTGGCTTTGGGGGAAGAATAAACAGGGAGCAGAGGCCAAAAGTTTTGGCCTGGAACCAAGAGGGGGTGGGTGGGGGGTCGGGGGCTGGGGGCTTTTGGGGTGGGGGTGGGAGGGAAGGAGGATCAATAGAAATTCTGCTGGGGTTGGGATACGGTGGGTCCCGTTGAGCCCAGGGCAACCCTCTTTGCTCAGATTTCCCCTTCCCAATGAAGACCCATATTGAACCTGGGTAGGGTTCTGGATCACAAGAGACAAGGATTTTCATGAACCCAAAGAATGGAGCAAGAACCAAAACTAAAAAGATGTTCTAGTTGAAGGGCTTTTGAAAGACAAATTGGTTAACATTTTGAATAGTTTAATTGGTACTTATGTTAAACAAAAGCCTTCTGATTCTAAATATTTTATAAGTTGTGTTAAGGGTAAATAAAGATCATTTAGGCTTATTTTAGTTCCAGCTCTCCAGTTCTTCCAGGTGAGAGCAGTAGGGGGCGCTCAAACACTAAATTTCATGCTGTCAGTGGCTAGAGCAGTGTAGTGGAATAGAGGTAAGGTCTAAAAACAGAACTTTGGGCAGCCCCTCTTTCCCCAGAGCCCATGCCCACTCAGTTTGCATCTCGGCAAAGCATAGATGTCAGGCACTTGTGCTCCCATGACTGGAGACACCAGGATTGCACACCATTGTGAAGGTGCTTTCCTGTGGCTGGTCTCCAGACTTTCCTCTGCCCTAAACCCTTCACCCCAAGGTGTGAGCCCTACATAGCCAATGGCACAAATGGCCTGTTGTTTGTGCACACAGTGGGCACGCTCCCACTAGTGTTTCCTGAGCTCATGAACTGGATGGCCAACCCTGCCATGTGGAGTTAGCCTCCCTGATGGGAACTTGAAGAGTAAAGGTTGAAACACACTGGTTTTCTTGGCAGATTCCTAGGCTGGAATAGGCTTATGGAAGGACAGAGAAGTCAGGATCATGGTCACTGCCATGGGGAATGAAGAATTCTGCTTATTCTGTTTTCTCTCCTCTTATGGCTACAAAGGACCCCAAGAGGCTCCTTGGGGCACCTTTGACCACGCTTGGATTTTATCCCATTTAATCTATCTGAAACCTTCACATCTCTAAACGTTTTCTTCTATTGGTTAAATAACATAAGCCCTTCAGTCTTTCTTTTCTAGTCTTTTTTTTTAATAATTCTGGAGATGGAACCCAGGACATTGAACATGGGTAAGCAAATATTTTGCTCCTGAGCTACTCCCTCAGCCTCTTTTTAAACTTTTATTTTTATTTATTTATTTTTAATTTTTTTTTTTTTTTTTTAGTTCTTGGTGGACACAACATCTTTGTTTGTATGTGGTGCTGAGGATCGAACCTGGGTTGCACGCATGCCAGGCGAGCGCGCTACCACTTGAGCCACATCCCCAGCCCCTATTTTTATTTATTTTTATGCGGTGCTGAGGATCAAACCCAGGGCCTTGTGCATGCAAGGCAAGTGCTCTACCACTGAGCTACAACCCCAGCCCTCTTTTTAAACTTTTAAATTATGTTTACTCAAATCAGATACTAGGGAAGCTGATGAAGATTTGGGCCTGGGGGTTGCTAAAGTCATGCCCAGTACCACTTGGCACCACTTCTGGTATTAAAGCCTCAAAGAATACCCAAGAGCTATTATCAGCTTGACTGCTCTGTAAACAGATTGTAATGGGGTACTTCATTATGAGGATGGAAATGACAGAGGGAGGTAGAAAGTGTACTGACTTAAGTATTTTGTTTTTGTTCTTGATATAGGGTCTCCTATGTTGCCCAGGCTGGCCATGAACTCCTGGGCTCAATGTGTCCTCCTGCTTCAGCAGGATTTAAGGGGGTGTACCACCATGTCCAACTATACTTGGATTGATTTAAAACTAACTGCCAGATTTCTGTGACTGTGGGCCCATTTCCAGTAGCTTTACATTCCATCTCTTCATTTGTTCATCTAAAGAATACGCATTGACATTTTACTAGGTGTCGGGCTTTGTTCCAGGCACAGGAGTACCGCTGTGATCTTCAAAATAACTCTAGGACTACAGTGAGATAGATGGAGGTCTTTCTTGCTGGACCCCTATCTCCTGACTGCAAAGACAGCAAGCACTTTCCTGCCCCATGCCACCTGCCCCAGCAGAGGAAGAGAGAGCCACAAAGAGGCACGGAGCTCAGCTGAGCACTTCATAAACACCAGCAACGCCCACACTCAGATGTGGTTTTGGTTTTGGAAGGGTAAGCATGTTTGGTACCACGTGTTCCTGTCATCCTAGATTCACATGACCTTAGATGGAGTCTGAATTCTATCACTCCTTGACCTTCCCAGATACTTTCCGTTCTCCTTGTGGATTAGTGAACCTCTTCTGTTTTGTAGTTATTCATAGGACTGCACTGCAGATAACTTCAGGGAAGGGAGGGCCAAATCTTGGGTGTCCACACTGAACACAGGTTGGATAATTTTAACATGCTTAGAGGTGGCCTCACAGAGAGAAAAGGACCATGCTCCACGGGTTCAGGAACTCAGGTGCTGAGTGATACAATTGGCAGCTGCTACCCACTGCACACTGGGGGTTGTCAGCAAAGCTAAGCTGCTGGTGTTTCCTATATCCTTGGCTCTGTTCACCCCCCTCTCCCCTCCAATCAACGCTTGCCTGCAGGAGAGGAACTGAAAAACTCACTGACACATATAAGAGCTGGGATAAACCAACAGTTATGTGAATGGATCCAATGGAGAGACTCAGCAAATTGAGGAAAACCCTTCCAAACTTGATGCCTATAAAGAGGCAAGAGGCTGGAATGTTTGGCTCTGGATTGGGGGTTGCTGGGGATAGCAAGGAGAGGAATGTGAGGGGAGAATGGCAGGCTCACTGGGAGCACACTGTTTTTACTTGGACTTGAAAAGCTTTTAGGTCCCATGGGCTTCAAGAATACAGGCTCAGGGTCATATGGTCCTACCAGGGTCTGGTGGGAGTCTTGGGAGTGGGTACTTGGGTGGGCATAACTAATGGCAACAGTAGCACTCCAAGGTTATGAAGAGGACTGGGGCTCTCCAACTATGGAGCCCTCTGCCCCAAACTGTCTCCATGGAGAGAAGTGTCATATCTATCTATCTATGCACACACACACACACACACACACACACATATATATATTTGCCTTATAATGGGCAAAGTTAAAAAAAACAACTCTGAAGTGAATCTGTGCCAGTCTCTTTCTCTTGAGACCATAGGGAAATCCCTGCCATATTTGAGAGGGATACAGTCTGTATGTAGTGGGTTAAAATTCTCATAGGTGTCACACGTTTGTGGGATGCTGTGGACCCCAAGCTTTGGAGAGAAATTATGCACAAGTGTGTCAGCACCTCTTGGGTACTGGTAGATACAATCAGTGCCTACTTTTTCCATTGGAAGGCACACTGCTTCCTGCTTAGATCTCATCCCCTTCATAAGCTTTCTTCAGGGCAGTTATGAACATTTCCTTACCTGTCAGGAAGTTCTTGGGGAAGAGAAAGGGCCTTATGAAACCACTTCACTCTTATTGGATGGAAGCAGATTATATGCTTGTCAATACAGCTGCATGTGCATGCACTCTGGGGCTAGCAAACTCAGATGTGTGTTCAGCCAGCCCCCTGTAGAAAGGGAAGGGATTTGTTTGAGTATTTGACATGCACAGATCTTTTAAATAGTATTGCAATTCTCAGAAGCCAAAAATCTAAATATGAAGAATGAGTTTGGATCTTAAGAACAACAAAAACCCTAAAACTGTCATTAGCACCTGGATTCTAACTTAGAGCAACCTGTTCCTTGGCCTGTGTTGGGGAAAGAGACCGCCTGTGTCCAGGAAATGACACCTCGTGTGTCTGGAAACAACCCCTCCTTCTGGCTCCATTTTGGCTTCTTCAGATCTGGATGAGAATCTTGTCTCCCTTCCCCCTGCAGTACCTGGGTAGCACTTGTGTCTCACTGCCTGCAGCACTATTGCCCTCTCCTCTTTTGGACCTTTACTTGTCATTTCCACTCTTGGCCATCCTAAAACTGCTCACCTGCTCATTAGCACAGCCTTTCCCCTTGGCACTCACTACCGTCTAACACACTGTTGTCTTGTTTATTGCAGTCTCCCCCCACCGACAAGTCCACAAGGTCAAATCTGTTGTTCTAGTCACAGGGCCTGGTGCAGCAGTCACTCTGTGTTTATTGAAGGAAAGAAAGAGGAATTGCAAGCAGCACAGAATTAGGACACTAATCTTTGGAACTTTCAATCCCATTGACCTGGTTGGTAGAAGCTGAATTGTGCTGGAAAGGTAAAAACTAAGTAACCAGCTAAATAACTTACTTTGCATGACTATTGCTGGGGGAAAATTCCCTGTTCATTCAAGTCTGAAGTTCAACTTTTCTTTTTCTTTTTTTTGTGGTTGTGGTGATGGAACCCAGGGCCTCGTGCATGCTAAGCATGCATCTACCACTGAGCTACACCACAGCTCTGGTATTCAGCTCTAGAACTGGCTCAGAACTTTGTCCAATTCATTTATTCTTAGAATTCCCCTTCAAAAACAAAGGCAGGTTGCCTGAAGAGGTCACATGTGTAGCATGGATAGAGTTTAGAACACAGCAGGCATTCTCTGTTATGAGAATACTGGTCTTAGCAGGTTCACTATTCCCAGATGAGTCACAGACTTGGGCTCCCAGGCACACCAAAAGCTTCCCACAGCCAGCTGCTTATTTCAGCCATGATGTCACCAACACACATCCCCCCTGTCCAGCTTCATGCATATGTCTTCTTTTGGACTCTTACCTGACATTCTGATGTTAATTTGTGAACTCAGTTAACTCTGTATGTATTCCCTTTAATCTACTTTGTACTTATTCTTAATCTTTCTAGAGAGAGTTCTGATCACGTTGCTCCTTTGCCTGAGAATTTGTGATTTCCTAATAAACACAGTTCTAAGTCTTCAGAGCTTCTATGATCTGGTCCCATTCTTCCCCTTCAGGGATGTGTTAATATTTGGCAAATTAAACTATTTTTGTTCCCCACCACTATTCCTCTTAGGCTTAGTGCTGTTTCCTGGAGCTGTGTCCTTCCTCATTTCTGTTTGTACAAATCCTTGTCTTTTCTTGAGAAAGATACAGCTCAAGTGTCAGCTGCTCCATGGTGCCTTCCCTTACCTTCCAGCCAGCTTGCTCCTCCAAATCCCCAAAACATGCCTTTTGGTGTTTCTCTCATGGCATCTCATTTGTTGTTATTTTATTTCTCTAATTCTTCTTCAGAAACCATAAGCTTCATAAAGGCCAGAGACTCCACTCATTCAATCATCCCTAGGTCTGGGGACCCTTTGGGACAAAAGACAGTTATGGTCAATTGTCAGGTAACAAAAGTGCAGGGTGTTAAGTGAATGTAAAAATGTATCCCAATTGAACAGAGGTGGCTCTTGGAGGAGGGTGTCATGGAAAAGTGACTGAAGTATGACTTGATGGATGAGGAAACCAGGAGAAAGTGGTGGGTAGTTGGGGGACCGGCACTTGGAAGGAAAACACTTTGGGACAACTCTGGCTGGCTGATAGCAGCTGTTCTGAGGATTAAAGTCAATGTCCATTCATAATTGCCATAGCCTTATATTTCAGACACTCATTTAAAAATGAGCAAGGTTCTGATGCATTTACTGACAAGAGAGTTGAGGCAATGGGATGAAAATAATTCTTGGTATTCTGTCCCAAAGTTCCCTGACAAGTACCTCTAAGCATTGCGGTGAGTTCTAATCTGCCAGCTTCTGCAAAATATGCTACAAATACAAGGCATAACCCCTGACTGTGAGGACTGAGTCAGGTGAGGAAGACACACCAGTGTGCAACAATACCAGTGTCTTTTTTTTTTTTTTTTTTTGCACCAGAACTAGGGAGCACTCAACCACTGAGCCACACCCCCAGCCTTATTTTGTATTTTATTTAGAGACACTTTTGCTGAGGCTGGCTTTGAACTCTCAATCCTTCTGCCTCAGCCTCTGGGGGCTGTTGGAATTATTAGGTGTGTGCCACCCTTGCCGATAATACCAGCCTCTTGTAATAACAGACAAGACTTACAAAGTAGTTACTATATATCAGGTTCTGTTGTAAGCATTGTATATATAATTAATTCTCACAACTACCCATGAGGGAGATTTGTAAGACAGTGTGACAGAGAAGTGGTCTGGCAGAGTTAAATATAATTTGTCATGGGAATGGAAAGAAAGGACCCCCAGTCCCAGACTGATGGAAGGAGGGAGTGGGAAATGAGGACTAAGGAATGGGCTTTCAGAGGTGTGAGGCCTGAGCTCTTTTGAAAGTTCAGGGGAAACAAACTTGGAAGGGATTCTGAGGGTAAGGGAGGTGGGAGATTCAAAGCAGGGGGATGGCCTGATTAGAATTATTTTAACAGTAATGTGAAAAATGAACTGGAAGAGGACCCAACTTAGGAGAAGGACTAGCAATTGGGAGGCTGTGGTTATTAGGCCAGAAGCAAGAGCTAGAATTAAGTTTGTAGCAATAAGGTTGAAAAAAAATGATGGAAAATGTTATGAATGGGAACGGGGAAGATAACCCAGCAAAGATACCAACTAGGCAAGAATACATGGAGCAAACAAACAACAAAAGAAAAAATCAACCAATCCACATCTTCAGAAAAAGGTCATGAGCAGCCAAGTATGGTGGCACATGACTGTAATCCCAGGCAAGTGGGTCACAAATTCAAGGCCAGCTTCAGCAATTTAGTGAGACCTTCTCAAAATAAAAAAATAAAAAGGACTGGAGATATAGTTAGCTGTTGACCACCCTTGGGTTCAATCCCCAATACCATCAAAGAGTCATGAGCAATTGTTTTCACACTGTAAGAAAAAGTTACAACACTCTTTTTAGAGCACTGGATCCTGGCATAAAAGATATAAAAACACCCACCTGCATAATTTAATTCACATTTCCCTCCCTCAAGGCCTTGTTTCACAGTGCTCCAAGAGAACTATAATGTTAGAACTGGCAGGGCAAAAATGTTCCTGGCTTCTTTTCCAAATCCCTGTGTTTGGGAGGGAGCGAAGTCCACCCAGATGCAGATTTTGCTCAACACTTCTGAGATTCCAGCCCTGACTATAATCTCTCAAAATGGATAGAAAGGGCATTCAGCTTATTTCGTTGGGTTTCTGAAGACCAAATTGCTTTATAAACTGTAAAACCTAACAAGGCTTTTCCACTAACTTGGAAGTAGATTTAACAAAGAGCTCTGCTCTGGTAGACACCGGTCTTACTATGTGTACTGCTGTTTGGATTGCTAAACAGAACATTTTCTGCCTCAGCCCCTAATTTAAAATGAATTCTGGGGATTTTATTTGGTTGTGACCTTTTCTTGTTATGTTCTAAAGCAGTTTTCCCAACAGAGGGTCTTTAGATGGCAAAACCCACCAGAGGCAATTCAAAATTGAGGCAGCCTTATCCTAAGGGTGTGTGTGTGTGTTAGGTACTAATCCTAAAATTTCTCAGATTCTCTGATAAATGGGACTCACTAAATGACTTCCAGTTAAAAGCATCGAAAAATGTTAATCGTGGGAAAACTAGGCATGGATAAAAAAGTGGGGGATTTATGCACGGATGGTCTGAAAAATGATTCTAATGCTGTGTTCACAGCCTCTGCCGTGACTTGTTCTCCTACCCAGAAAATGGGTAGATATAAACATTCCAATATTTTTGGTAGGAAAGTTCAAATAAACCAATTGGAATGTAAGGGAAGGGCAGCAGCATCAACAAAACAAGTTTATCTTTGTCTACAATGGTGTTTAATCAACCGTTTGCTTAAATTTCTTACTAGATGGGCTGGGGATGTGGCTCAAGCGGTAGTGCGCTCGCCTGCCATGCGTGCGGCCCCGGGTTCGATCCTCAGCACCACATACCAACAAAGATGTTGTGTCCGCCGAGAACTAAAAAATAAATATTAAAAATTCTCTCTCTCTCTCTCCTCTCTCACTCTCTCTTTAAAAAAAAAAAAAAAAAATTCTTACTAGATTGACTACGCCCTTACCTTTCCCACTTGTATAAAAGTTTACTTATGTTTTAAAAAATTATAGTTTGGGATTTGGTGCAAGTTACCCTTCCTTTAAACTCTTGGTGTGTTTACAGTTATAATATTCCTATCTTTGTCAGTTTCGTACTTAGAATAAACTTTTCTGTTCAAAAGAGAAAAACTCCAATTATTAGTTTCTAGTCTACCAACTGAGATACACATCTTCGATTATTACTTTTATTATTATTCACAGAAAGGAACATGCACACCACAAGAATAAAATTATTTTAAATTCTACACTCTACACTATCCTCTGTGGCTCAAGCTACTGAAGAACTAGTAGTTTGCTGACATTGAATGGTCTGATAAACTTGTTAAAAACACTCAATACACTCACTGAATGATAGACAGCATTCCTTAAAATTTACCCTCTTCTCTGAACTTTAACTAAAATGCTCCTGGTTGTTTGAAGTCAATAAAAGAACTGGGGATGTGGCTCAGTAGTAGAACATCTGTTAAGCACGTGAGGACCTAGGTTCCATCCGAGACACCTAAAAAATGAACAAAATATTATTTGCCTGTTACTGTCAGTATTGTAAAAAACTCAACATAAATCTAGTTAGAAAGCCCTTCCTGGGCTGAGGGTGTAGCTCAGTGGTAGAGGCTAACATGTGTGAGGCACTGGACTCGATCCTCAGCACTTCATAAAATAAAAAATAAAGGTATTGTGTCCATCTATAACTAAAAAAGTTAAAAAGAAAGCCCTTCCTTTTGGCTCTCATAGGCTACTTACCTAAGTTATAGGACTGCTTTCCTTGCTATATACCTATACATCCCTGTTTAACTTATCACTGAAATGACAACAATAGGTCTCTAGTCATTATTAAGTATGAAATATTTCAGAAAAACTCAGAGCAATGTCTGTAAGAGGCAATCCATCATTCATTAAATAGCTTTTCACAGGAAGCCGGTTCAAAGCTCCAGGACCTAATGACTTCCTCTAACCAGTGTTCTTGATAGCCCCTCCCAATCTTGGGTTTGGTGTTGTGAACAATCTGCACTTACAGATCTTTTCTTACTTGACCAGGAAACTGATGCATGCTGTCCAATATTCTCTATAGTCTACACACACACACACACACACACACACACACACACACACACATACACACTGGATATTAGGCAGTGAATATTGTTGATTTCCCTCATCCACTTGACCTTAAACAAAACTGCCAATTCTTCCTTCCAGCCAATAATAAATAACAACAGCAGGAAGTCTTATTCCATAAAGCATTAATAAGATATTTTAATGAGAAAAAAACAAAAACAAAAACAAATCTTACTCTCATATTTCTATGCAAAGACACTCAAAACTGTTTTTTTCCCTGTCCATCCTTTCTAACTGCAACTTTGTTTGTGACCATGTAATAAAGGCCAGTTTGAAGATTTTTTTTTTAAGTTTAAACCTTTTTAAAAAAGATTAAACAATCAGGCTAGCAAAAAGGTACTCAATACATACTTTCCTTATATCAAACAAGCTAATATTTCAGTACAATATAACTATACAGGATATATACAATACACATATGTTCACAAAGCAAACACTATAGGCTCAGAACAGATTTGAAAAACCATGATATTCACATTGATTACAATAACTCTAAAAATGATTGTAACGTTTAAACGGCACTTAGTTTACAAAAGTCACAAAAATATATATATATATATATATATATGTAGTCACCAAGAACTATGGTTCCTGTAAAATACTAATAGCCGGATACTAGTATATAAAATGTGAAGCTCTGACATTGTATACATTTTTAGGAAATGAAATAAAATCCAAAACCATTTTTGTTATTGTCAAAAGTCAAACATGCCAAGTAACTTAGCTATGGCCACTGTCACCAAGTAAAGCCATACTTGAATGAGATGACAACTGGATACAAGCTGGTGAATCAGGGACTGGCACAGTTGAAGAGTTGTACTGGTCCTAGGAGAGGAGTGGAGGACATAAAGACACCATCTATGTAATTAATTCACATTTTCTCCCCAGCATTACCCTTCCTTGAGGGTTTCACAAGATGCCAGTGCTCCCAAAAGAATCATGTTATAGACAGCAGGGTAAAAAGTTTCCCCAAGACTTCCTTGCTGCTGAGTTATAGACAAATATTAAAGCATGCATCAGTTACACAGAGCAATCAGTCACCCTCTGGAAGACTGTGATACAGTCTCTTCCTAGGCTGCTTGCATTAGAAAGGACTCCAGTTTTTAAATGAAGCCAGGTTTATTTGTTAGCCCTGTAATATATTGAGCTACTATAGCAGCAAATATGAAATCACACAAACAAAAACACAATTTTATTTAAAAATCCATTTCTGTAACAGCAAAGCAATTCCCCCCCTTTAAATCTGTCCCCCTTATGAATTTCTTTTATCACTGACTCCTGGCCTGTTACCGCAAACTTTCTCTTATGCTGCTCTGAAAAAAGACACTTCCTAATTCTGGAAAAGCTTAAATTTACTCTTAAAAAGGGGAATACTAGAATTTTAAAGTAAAAAAAAAAAAGTCTGTTCTAAAAGTATCTTTCACAAATATATATATTTAAATATTAAAATAGGCTACCTAGGATTTTTATAAAATGGCTTTTGAAAAGACAGTAGTGGCACAAAGAAGCCATATACTATCCTCCAAGTCAGACATAAGGTGCCACAAGGGTGCCCTACAAAGAGGCAGGCAATCTCTATCTGATGCCACACGAGGCACCAGTAACAACAGAAAAATTATATATCATTGGGAACTTGAATCAAAATCAAATTTTACTCTACCAGGGGTAGTTGTTTTCCTAAAATATATCTTGAAGTAGAAGAATTAGAAGCCATCACTTTGTACAAGGAAGATAATTAATAGGTTAATGATCTTATTCCTTCCAAATACCTGATGTCATTCATTTCAGGTACTTGAAAGATGAAAAGTAGTGCAACTTTCAAAAATTTAGTGGACTACTCTCAGTATGAGAGACTTTACATAGCATCCGTCAACTTGAAAATTAAATTGATACTTCAAACAAAAAGAAATCTAGAGAACACACTCATAACATAATCACAGGAAAGGTTCCCTCTGGAAAGCAGGAATTTCTAAGATCTGCACAAAAGTCTTCAATAATATCAAGGACTCGACATGTATCTGGAGATGACAGGCTTCTCTTGGAGTAGGAAAGATTTGTCCTTTTGCAGGTGATGGACTTTCATAATCTAAGCTTTCATTTATAAGATGATTTTTAACATGTTTTACTGAATAAAATCTGGGTATGATTAGGCTAGTATTTGGAAAACAAGAACAGTTTAATAAAAGTCATGACACTAGCTCCTCAAATAATTAAGCAGCAACTGTATCAAATCATCACAGCTGAGCCCATGGCTTTCAGCCTGATCAACAAACTTAGTCCATTTAAAAGAGAAAGGAAATAAAGAATTTGATTTTATAAACCAGGCACTTTTAAACTAAAAAAAAAAAAAAAAATTTAAAGTTTTTATATTTTTAAAAAAGTTTTTGTTTTCAATTCATGGTTTGAACTCTTTAAGTTCTTTGTAAACTGCTATGTACACAGGAACCTTGGTATTAGTTGGAACTGGTCTGGGTCCTGTAGAGAGGGAGCTCAAAGTAGCACAAACACTTTAAAGCAGTCTCATTTTTTCAGATACTGCCAAACACAGATTCCAATAACATTGTCTGAAATCATTGCAGAGACTATTTTTAAAAACACAGAAGTAATTTTCTATGATAAAAATAAGACCATGATTCTTGATGTAATTGGTATTGTCTTCATTCCCTACCTGATGTAGGGTTTAATTCCCCATAAATACAATAATAAGAATCTCAACATATCTGTAATCTAAGGTCAATAAAGCATTCCTTAGCCAAAGCTGAGGACTGGTTCAATTTCAATTCATTGTTTTATCGTTTTTGGCTAATTTGTCTTGCTGAGGACTTTTCAAATAAAAACACCTTATATCATCACA
Source organism: Ictidomys tridecemlineatus (assembly GCF_052094955.1). NCBI lineage: Eukaryota > Metazoa > Chordata > Mammalia > Rodentia > Sciuridae > Ictidomys > Ictidomys tridecemlineatus. Next base: position 113,523,365 of record NC_135480.1, read on the forward strand.
TTCTATCAAGAAAAAAATGACACAAAGATAAAAATGGGTATAAACAAAATATAACTTAAATTTGACAATCTTAAGCCTAAGAATATGCTTATCTATAAATATTCCTCAGACATGTTCATAACAGCTTCACTGTTTTGTACTGCTTCAGAAAAGAAAATCTGGTTTCTACATAGTCTCTTTCCAATAATTTTTAAAATCTAAATATATTATAAATAAGGCATCTTATGTCAATAATTTATAGCGAAAACCACATTTATTTCCTTTTAGCAAGTTGGGGTTTGTTCCTTCCAAATGTGAACTTTATTTCAAACTCCTTTCAGTTAAAATATAAAAATTTTTAGGACTGTTCATTCAATAGGTGATAGTAATTTTCTCTCTGTGGTATACTAGTATAGAATTGCCATTACATCATATGTATTTTTTCAGGGACTATAAAACTAAAAAATAGTCTAAAACACAATTGAGAATCTTCTAAGTAAAAGTCACTAAATTAGATAACTGGCCTCTATTTAGACTAAGATAAGAGAATAAAATAAGGAGAAAAGACTGAAATATTTAATATAGCTTCTAAAGATTCTCAGGGAACCATGTGTAGACTGGGAGAGTCTGGCTCAGTAGTAAGAGGGTAACTGTGTTATCACTGATTTAAATACAACAGATATGTGGACTAGCTCATTCCATTTGGTAAAATATTTTAACAAAATGAAAGGCTTTTTTTTTTTTTGGTTTGTTTTTAAAACCAAAGGGCATGTGTTATAACATGAAACCTAATCACTGTAAACCAGAATGGTTGTTGAATGAAAAAAAAAAAAAAAGAATGAATGAGGTTAAACATTTTTGTATTATGTTTTTTTTCAGTGAAATTGTAAACTTTAAGAAAAATCCATGTTAAAAATTGTGGATGTTAATCTCCATCTGCACCCATTTATAGAAAATTTAAAAATGCAAAACAAAAACAAAAACAAAACAAACCCCCAAATCAGTATAATTTGTTTCTGAATTAGAATTTCTGACATGCTAGATGTTGACTGTTAGAATATACCTTTAGAAATGAGAAGAATGAATGTAGGAGCTACTATATCCTTTATCATGAATATCTTTCTTTACTTCTAAGTGTATCACATCTATTGGTAGTTAAAAAATTGAAAATAAAAGCTTATCTTGTATAAAATGCTTGGTTTTAAAAAGGCAAATTATCTTGCACTCTAAAATTTAAGCCCTTAAAGTTACCCTCTTTAGCCTTGAGAAAGACACCTATGCTTAGATATTCTAAACTGTAATATTTTATGTTTTGTTATGCTGGTAATTTCTATGGATGAGATAATATAACTGGCTTTCATCTCTTTGCAATAGTTTCCATAAGTTCTCATAAAAACTGTATATTCAGACATTCCTCTCTTAAAATAAATTTTAAATAAATCTAAATACTACTACATATATAATCATCCTTTGCAGCTGTTTTCTAAAACAGATTCATAAATGAAACATTCTTAAACCATGTATCAGGAAAAAAGTATAGCCTTACTGAAGTAGAAAAAGATCTTTGTTATCACTTTGTTAAATAATAAGCAGTTACCTGTATTGGTAAGATTTGGGCAATAGATAATTAACCAGATGTTTTCACACAGTATATTCAAATTTCAATAAAACTTTGAAATATATACTATTTGTAATGAGACAATGAAAATTTAAAATAACCATCTGGAAAGAATCCTTAGTAATGATAATTCTGTACTGTGAGCACAGTTAAGAATACCTTGGAGGGCTGGGGCTCTAGCTCAGTGGTAGAGCATTTGCCTGGCATGAGGTGCTGGATTGAGTCTCAGCACTTCATATAAACAAATAAAGGTCTATCAACAACAACAACAACAAAACACAAACAAACCCAAAAAGAATACCTTGGAGCTCCCAGTTTGGTGCAGGGCTCGTTATGTAGGATTTTCAGGATATGGGATGTGCTACAATATTTTCAATCAATAAATCGACAAATTTCTTAATTCTTAATTCCCTCCTTTTCTTTTTATTATGATTCCTGGTCATAATTTTCCTTATGTAGGATTCTGAGATTAATTTTAAGATTATTTATGGGTAGGCAGTTTTCAATGACATTAAAAGCTGTTGACCTTTCTAGTTGAGACACAGCACTATCATATAAGTATCAGTCTTTTTGTGGAAAGTAATTCAGATCTATCAGAGTAGAAACATAAATGGTGGAAGCCCATTATAACTTATATATGCTGATTTCATGAAGGTGATACACCTGTGTTTTGTGTGCAAATGGGTAAAAGCCAGGTTCATAAGTAAGGTAGAAAACTAGAAATGAGGGCTAGAGGGTGCAGCTCAGTGGTAGAGCATGTGCTTAGCATTTAATCACCAGTACTCTGCACCCTCCAAAAAAACCCCCCAAACCCCCCAAAGTCCTGACTGTAATTTGTTTCTTTTTTTCTAATCCAACCAGGTGCTTTCATATTAAACTTTGGACATTTTACATATAGGAAAAAAGTTACACAAAAGTTCATTAGGCATGGACCCATTTCAGATCAGTCAGAGATACTTTAATGGCACCAGATGAAAAGTATACCTCAGCCTAGAGCATCATACAAATTTCACTTTTTAGCAGCAAAAAAGATGATATTCATTATTTAGGGTTTTTAGTTTTTTGTTAAGATTTAATCCCCCTCTTCCCGATTTATGAGTCATATGTCATTATTTTATAGCCTCTTCTCATCTTTTACATTATTGCTTACATTGTGTAAAAACTATAATAATTGCTCTTAATAAACTTGGCAATGTCTAAAAATATTGGAACAAGTAGCATATATCACTTTCATATAGGGCTTTGTAAACACTATTAGTTGGGTTAAGAACGTAGCCTCAACACAGAATTCTTTATTTTGTCCAAAACAGCACAGTAAAAACATCCCCACCAATACATAAACCTATATATAAAACATAGAATATCTTCAATATTTTTCCTTTATATGGTAGCATACCAGTATATGCAAGAGAAAGTATTGATGATGGGGCAAAGGGAAAATTGATTGGGGCAATGACCTAGTTAGCCAGGCATTAACATTCAAAAACCAGGTAAACATCAATTTTAGTTAGAAAAGCAGTATTAAAATAGTTTCTATGAAGCAGGGATTTACATGCTTCATTCTACATTCCTGATAGCCTGACTTTTCTTAATCATGGTTCTTTACCTTTGGAGTGGTACTATAAAGGTACAGAGAATGCCTACCTAATACCAAATTTTCACCATGAAGAATCATAATAGAAATGACAAAGCTTAAAAAAAAGTATGCTGGATTTCAAAAGTATTTACCTTAATAATTTTTAAGAAGGCTTACCATAAATATTTCCAAAACAATAGCTTTACAACTTCCTGTGTATAGGAGCAAACATCTACTTGAGCCATTTGTCAATTTCTGTTTAATAATTACTCAAGTACCCTTTCATCTCAGAAGGATCAACAGTCATCTGATTTCTTCTTTACCTAATGATCCGCTGTCAGCCTACTTTTAACAATGGAAGGAAAAACTGGTATATAGTTTAAGTCAACTGGTTTTCCTTAAGTATCATAGTTCCTATTATGTTTCCACATCATGTTGCTGTGTACTTACAGAAGCAATCTTTCTCTCAGTAATGAAAAATAAAACATTAGTCAAAGGGCTTACAAAGTGAAAAGGGAAGTTCTTTCTCAAACCCTTTCTTGTTTAAAAAATTAAATTAACTTTAAATGTACAAGACCAAGCACAGGCACTTTCCAAAAACCAAAAAATGAAGCCAAATCACAAAATTACTCAATAGTTATAGAAGATAGCTCTGATTTTGGGGGGTCATCTCTGGTAGCCTCAGTACAAGCACTGGTCTTTGGCTGCTCTGGCACTTCTTCCTCTTTTTCTGCCAGCCCACCAAGAGACCCCAAGGGAAAAGTGCTTTCACAATTCTGGGTCGAGGAGACCTGTGAAATTACAGGCATTTGAACAGAGGAGTTGCTTTCAAAACCGTGTTCTCCAAGATCATACTGAACAAGGGTCTCTTCTTGCTCCTGGTTTAAGAAGTCCGGTACTAGGAAATCACTAGATAAGAGGCAAAGGATGAAATACAGAGTTAATTTTCAAACCAGTAATAGATCAGCTACAATTAAAGGATGTAATATGTAAAACAAGATAGGGACTTTTCATTTCACTAATTCTTCAATGAAGGTTAAATCTCAGGAACTCTCAACTTATAAATTTTTCTGAATATGAGCCAAGGTCATCAGAAGAACCAAAGTGCATCAACTTTCCCTACCAACAATATATAAGATTAATGATCACTTCAGTGACCCTTTGGACACCTAAAACAGCCTTTCTTGTTCTATGTAGAGGAGTGTCTGTATACCAACAAATATAAGTAGCTCCTTCTAGAGAAGACCTTAGCTTAAGCAAAGATTATTTGAGTAACTTAAATGCTTAACTTTTCTTGGATTACACTGAGAAGTATATAAAACCATCCTTGTATTGCTAACTGGATACAAGTTAGTTAATAAACTAAGTTCTTATGCATAAGTGACCTTACACATAATCTACTATATAGAGAAACAATTTATCTTGCTATTAGATTTGAAAATGGTAACAAATTACTGTGGAATCAGAATTTGGAAATAAATACCCGTGATTGGTTACAGGTCAGTTCCCAAAAGTTATTTTATTATTAATTTCCACAGGAAATATAGACAGTAAAGTATAATAAAATTTAATCAAAAGTATAAATTTTCCCCAGAAGAGATAAAAGATTTTAAAATTTCTTTATACTTTTTCTGTATTTTCTATTATACTCACTGTTTGGTAGTTAAAGAATAAACACTGTGAAGTAAGTATTATCTTAGATGCTATATGTAAATCTTCATTATTGAAACTAAAAAAGTTCAATATACCAGGACTGTCAATAAGTAATACTTTTGATATGGCCATTGTATAATCTCATTGTTCAATATTAGTAGCAAAATAAAAATCTGGTCATTTCAAAGCAATTTCAAATGTTCTGTGTTCTAGTTTCTAAAATGTCTTCAGGATTAGACAAGATGAGTGGAGGACACAGGGGAGATACAAAAGAAAGGAGTGGTTAGCTCCAACACTATTTTATTTCAGAATGACTGTTTAATATGGTATGTGTAATATAGGTTGTGATATGACAATCACATTTAGAATTAGAAATGATTCAACAAAATCAGTATCTAGTTTGAAGGGGAAAAACAAAATCTATGCAGAAATAGTTTGGAATCTATTGAAAAATAAGGTTTTAAAAACAGAAGTAATTTTAAATAGATTTATATGAGAAACTAAGGATTCCTACAGAGGTACAATTCTTATAAAGTATTAAAAAAAACACAAATAGAATTTTATTTCTAGAGGAAGCTTTAGAAACCATTCTGTTTAGAGCTTACGTTTTATCTTTTGCTAAGTTTCAAGTTCTTCATCTGTAAAGTGACATGCTTAATCAACACAATTAGTGGCAGAGCTAGGACTAGAACCTGATTTTCTTGGATACCCTATAAATCAAAAAGGTCACTCTATTATAAACTATTATTATTAAAAGATGGAGCTCTAAACTGAAAGGAAATAAGAGAGACTTCATTGGATCTAAACAATCATATCCATTATAATTGCCATCAAAGTTTCCTTCTTATTGGTAAATGAACATTCCTTTACATAGGATTAAAAAAAAGGGAAGTGGGTAAAAATTTTACTACTATCCAGAGTCTGAAGTAATGTAATATTATTAAGTATCACCTGACATGGTATATTTTCTAAGATCTATTCCAGATCTACTACAAAATTATTTTAATTTCATACTTTTTTAAAAAAAAAATCAAGAGGATAAGTAGTCTATATCTGTAGGAATATATAAGTGTGTGTGTGTGTGTTTGTGTATATATATATATATTAAAAAATATAACTTTTATTGTTTAGGAATAAACTTATAATACCAACTATAAAATATTAATAATTTTATATATTTAGGAGATCCAGCAAAAAATTTTATCAGATCAGGAGATCAAAATATGGATCCTGGGTATTTAAAATGAATGTGACTGATTAGCTGGCAACCTGATTTAAAATAACACAACAGGCTGCCCTAAAAGCAGGAAGAGAGTTTAGAAAGCAGTTTTCCTGGTTGGATTTTCGTTGTGCACCTCACCTGCTCTGGAAGTAGTTTGCTAGCTCTGATGCTTCATGGTTCAGACTCCTCAGGTGCACGATTAAATTTCCAGAGTTGGTGAACATGGCGCCACATGTTTTGCACTCGTAAATCCGAGGCTTGCGGATAATGTGCCGGGAAACCCTCATATGGTGTTTATATTCCCCGAAGGAAGTGAAAGTAGCACTACATATCTGGCACCGGAAACAGCGTTTACCTTCATGCTTTAGGCGATGCATCTTTAGCGAGTAAGCCCTGGTGAACTTTTTCCCACAGCGGTCACACTGAAATGGTTTAATTCCTAGAAAATAAAGCAAATCAAAATAACATCTGAGAACAAGATGAACTGAAAAGGTCAAATACCTCACAAATTTCTGAACTATAATTTTGTAGATATAATTTAAAAAGACAAACGTTATTAGAAAAAAACATTCTAATTCAGTTATGCAGAAAAGGTGCAGAGTATTTGAAGTCATTAGTGCTTAAAAAAAAGAATGGAAGAGGGCAAATTAGGTAATGTATACTGAAATTGATCTCTGAATAATCTTCTAAATCATCTCATTTACAGACTTCAAAACACATTTTAACTACTTAGAATTTAGATAGAACCAAAATCTCCACCAAAGAACATATTCATTTCACTAAAGAGACTTAAACTGAAAATGTCCCCCCCATCTCAGACATAAATGAGAAGAAAAAAGGAAAATTCTAACATTACTGTATGTCATGATCACAAGAGAACCATCATTTGATAAAATGGCTTTTTGAGTATTTACTATGTTATTGATAAAAATTGTTGAATTATAAAACATTGTTTCCTTAAATTCATTATCACAGTTTTACGGAAAAAGAAAAACAAACTAAAACATCTTATAAAACACAATTATGGATTTAACAATGTCTCAGAGAACTGGCATTAGGATATGAACTTTTAAGATCTATCTACAGAATGAGAAGTGAGGTACTAACATAGCTGAAAACAGCAGCAAAAATCTCTTGTCCATCAGAGGGCAGTGTTTTACCCATAAGAATCCTGGTAAATTTATGTGGTCAAAATCTGATCTACCATTTACCTAAAATCTTATATACTATAAAAATATAGCTATACTAATCAGAGCAGAGAGATTAGGATTACATAACAAAATTATATTAATAATTAAATATTAAATCTTTTGAAGCATTTTTTGTATTTTCAAATTTACAGTAGTTAACATAAGAATGATTAAAAAAATACATATATACTCTTATAAACCCATTTCCTTTGCCATCTGTGCAATTCTCTATCTTACATATGTAAACATACCAAATAGACCCAATATTTATTATTTTCCCCAGTATCTCTTAATATACATATTACACATTGAATACTGAATCAGAATATGTAATACCCATCAGAAATGCATTAGACAAATAGTTTCCTGACAATGCACCATTTCAGCAATGAATCTAAGCTAATCTGTTCTCATTTGACTTCCAGAGTTTTCCCCTTTTTTCTTTACTCAAAAGCACCTGTTTTCTATTTTAATTAGGATTCAAAAATAAAATATTTTAGAACACTCATTCATGAACTAACAGGGAAAATGGCATTACCTGAGTGGATGAGCATGTGCTGTTTTAGGTTCTGAATACGGGTGAATCGCACCCCACAGGTTGGACATTGAAAAGGTCTGTCTGGACCATTTGGACTTGGTCGTTCTGTACTGCTGGTGGAAGGAGCAATGTAGAGTTGGTAGGGATACTGAACACTTTCCAATCTAAAAAAATAAACCGAAAAAGGCAACCAGGCTCTGATTTTTAAGTTGAAAAAACATTTCTGCAGGTCAACTTTAAAAGAACAAAAGAAGAAACACTTAAAGACTTCTTAGAAAACAGTTTGACTGTTTAGGAGTTTCACCTAGAACAATATGAAAAACAATGTTACTAACCAGAATATGTAGCATCTTAAATTAAGCATGAACATGTAACTACAAAACCTATCATAGACTATTTTATCTTAGATATCATTAATCTCTCTAGTCCCCTTTTGCTACTACTTTAATTTAGGCTTCCTCCATACAAACTTTAATTAATAACTTTGTTTAGCACCACACTCCCTTCTCATGGAATCACAGAACTCTGATTAAGTCAGTCTTCCTTTAAAAGCCTGCAAAAACTTATCTTCACAATACAGTCTCAACCCCTTTAAAAAGCATACAATACTTCTTATATCTGATTTCTATCTACCTTTTCAGCCTCATTTCTTGTCATACTCCCCAAATATATCCTATACCAAATGATCCCTCCACTGTTCCATAATCTCTGCCAATTCTGTGCTTTTAGACATTTAATCCCTTCTCTAACCCTATTTGTCTAGATACTGCCTAATCATTTTATAAAATCTAACTGAGGGGGCTGGGGCTGTAGCTCAGTGGCAGAGTGATTGCTTAGCACGTGTGAGGCACTGTGTTCAATCCTCAGCACCATATAAAAACAAAATAAAAAATGATATCCATCTACAACTATAAAAGTAAAAATAAATAAATTAAAAAAATGTTGCTGAGCTGTCACATCCTCTTCCTTGAAGCTTTCTTTATCAGTAGCTTTGCGGGATATCATCCTAGGCAAAGCAACCCAACTCTCTGCAGATGATTTAATGATGACTTGTTTACTTGTCTATCTTCAACCTCTCTTTTTCTCTGAAAATGGATGGAGCTCCTTGAGGAAAAAGGCTATGCATTTCAACTCCATATGCCTATCATTTAGTACCACATTTAATAAACAACAGAAGAACTGAGTAATATTTGAAATTACAGAATCTGGGCATACTTCTGCTTATTTATCTTTTTATTACTTCATGCAAATGGTTCTGGTTGATAATCTTAGCCGGATTTAGCTATCCAAGAACAATAATCCTTACTGGGTTCTTTGAATCCTTTGAATTTTTCATCAAATATAATTTTTAAGATTGTCCTGAAATCTCTATGAGGAGGAATTTAATCATTCAGTGGGGTATATATATTCAGTGGTGAGAGGCAAACAATAATCAAGAAAATGATCAAAGCAGAGAATAAAAGTATGAAGATCTAATAGTGATGGGGTACTGGTTTAGACTGTTTATCAGGAAAGGCCTCCTTGATAACCAACACTGAGACAGTGATCTGAAGGCCCAGAAGGAGCCAACAACATGAATGGAAATAGAAAAGAAAGCATTTCAGGTAAAGGACATAGAGAGGCAAAAATGCTCAGAGGCAGGAAGGAACAAATATGAGGTATTTCAAGAACTGAAAGGGCAATGTGGTTAGAATGTAGTATACAAGAGGGAGAATGATTTAATTGGAGCAGGCAAAAGTTGTATCACACAGTTGTTTTAAAAGGCATAGTGGGCTATACAGTACAGCTCAGTTACGGAAAGCTTGCTCAGCAAGTTCAAGGCCCCAGGTTCCTTTCTAGTACCACAAAACAACAAAATACAAAAGTGAGCAAGCAATTTTAGGTTTTAAATATGAATGAAGAATAGCAAGTATCCACAGCTTGCAACACAACCTAATCTGATTAAAAAAAAAGATGATTTTGGCTACCACATGGAAAATAAAGTTGAGGAATAATGAAATCAGGGGCAAGTTTGAAAGCTACTATAGCAGATGAGGCAGAAGATGGTGATGACTTAAACTAGGGTGGTTATGGCATAGAGAGGAAAAATAGACTGGGGCTTGGGGATATATTTTGGAGGTACAGTTGACAGAACTTAAGGATTAAGTATAAGAGAGAAAGTGTAGAGGGAAGCAAAAATCATGAGTAATTTTGAGATTGTGTTTAAAAAAATGGGGGATAAAAATGAAAGAAAGAAGAAAGAGGACTTAGATAGGAAGTAGAAAATCAATAGTTCTGTCTTGGTGTTATGTATGAAATCCCCCTTATATGTCTATGTATAAGTAGGAAGGGTCAAGTGAAGACAGTGACTTGGGAACCAGGGTATACAGATCAGGACTGGTACAATTTTTGTAGCAGGCCAGATAGTAAATATTTTGGCTTTGCATACCATATGATCTCTGTTCCAATCACTTAACTCTGCCACCCACCAATGATATATAAGAAATGTGGTTATATTCCTCTAATACTTAATTTATAGAATAAAGATGGCAGGCTAGAACTGTCCTGTGGTACGCAGTTTGCTAACCTCTGATATAGATACTATTTAAAGCAATGGACTAGATAATTTTGGAAATGCCAGAAAAACAAAAATAAAAATCTATAACTTTTATAGGCAGTCTAATGTGATGATGCTACCTCATTACTCTGAAAAGTATACACGAGGTCCTGATAAATTTCTTATACTCTTTTGAGATAAAACATTTAGAGTTGTAAGCACAACCCTTACAAGAAAACCACATATTACATTAGAACTAACCGATCATCATCATCCGCATGAGCATTAGTGCTAGAAGTGCTTTGAAGTGTAGGCAACCCCTCAGTAACGCCTTCATCTACTGAGCCTGTGAATAAAAGAATGAAAAGAGGACAGTTGTCAATACTTCGGTGCAAATAAGCAATATAGTACTTGCAAACCACTTATCCATGCCTCTAACATGTATTTTCTAATATTAATATGTTGAGTGATTAACCAAAAGCAGTAGTGTTCTATATTATATTTTTACTTTAATTAAATGTTTACATGATTTTAAAAGAAATGTAAGACAAACTTTAGATTACTATTTAAATTCTTTACAAAATTTTCAGAAAACAAGCAGAGTAATTTAAATGCAAAATAGAATTCACATAAAACTAAATGATATTTAACTATTATTTAAGGAAGCACTGGCAATTTTTATTTTATTGTTTTTGGTACCAAGGATTGAACTCAGGGACACTTGAACACTGAGCCACACATCACCAATCCTATTTTTGTATTTTTTTTTTTTTTTTTGAGACAGGATCTTACTGAGTTGCTTAGCACCTTGTTGTTGCTGAGGCAGGCTTTGAACTTTCAATCCTCCAGCCTCAGCCTACAGATCTGCTGGGATTACAGGCGTGAGCAACTGTGCCTGGCTGCAATTTTTGTTTATTTTAATTTTTTAACCTTTAAAAAAATTTATTTGTCCTAATTAGTTATACATGACAGCAGATGCACTCTGATTCATAGTACACAAATGGAGCACAATTTTTCATTTTCTCTGGTTGTACATGTGCAATTTTTATTTTTAAAACTTATTAAATCAAATCATTCACTTGTATCTACAAATTTAAAATACAGGGGCTGGGGTTAGAGCTCAGTGGTAGAGCTCTAGCCTAGCATCTGTGAAGCCCTGGGTTTAAGTCTCAGTACCTCATATAAGTAAAATAAAAGTTAATTTACAACTAAAATAAATATATATTAAAAAATTTCAAATACAAAGCAAACACCTAAAAACTCCACAAGATAATACTGCTGGCATTCTAGAAGTTCCCATTTATTTTTCCCTAACAACAAACCCTCCTTCACAAGCTTGTCTTATATGGTTATCATTTCCTCCCCCACTCTCTCCTTTAAAAAGTACTTTTATCTCAAATACATGCACCCATAAGTTAGGGATTAGTTCTTGCTGGAACACAGCAATGGGCAGTCTAGGGCTACTCTCACATTTTGTATAGGGTAGCTGTGGTTGCAAAAAAGACCCCATAGCAGTTAAATCTCAACTATCTACTAGCTGGCCTTCAAAGAGGTTTGCCAACTTTTGCCATGAACAATATATTTCAGGGTTGCCTGGTTATAAAACTTGATATAATTATAAAATGAATCACAAGATAATACTAAAAACTCCACAAGATAATACTGCTGGCATTCTAGAAGTTCCCATTTATTTTTCCCTAACAACAAACCCTCCTTCACAAGCTTGTCTTATATGGTTATCATTTCCTCCCCCACTCTCTCCTTTAAAAAGTACTTTTATCTCAAATACATGCACCCATAAGTTAGGGATTAGTTCTTGCTGGAACACAGCAATGGGCAGTCTAGGGCTACTCTCACATTTTGTATAGGGTAGCTGTGGTTGCAAAAAAGACCCCATAGCAGTTAAATCTCAACTATCTACTAGCTGGCCTTCAAAGAGGTTTGCCAACTTTTGCCATGAACAATATATTTCAGGGTTGCCTGGTTATAAAACTTGATATAATTATAAAATGAATCACACTGTATGTATTCTTATGGCTTGTTTCCTTCAACACTGTGGCCTCATTCATGTTGACAACTGAAGTTTATTTTCATCATTGCAGAATATTAAGAATTTCTCCATTTTACTTTTTTATTGTGGGAGGCACTGGGGATTGAACCCAGAGGTGCTTTATCACTGAACTATATCTACATCCCCCCTCTTTTTAAAGATAGGGGTTTCACACTAAGTTGTTTAGGACTTCACTAAGTTGTTAAGGCTGGTTCTGAACTTATGATCCTCCTGCCTCAGACTCTCAAGCCACTGGGATTACAGGTGTGACCTACAGGGCTTGACTCATCCATTTTGCCTTAAAAAAAAAAAAAAGTATGTGCATATGTATATATGTGTGTGTGTGTATACATATACATATAGTCAATGGACCTTTATTTATATATGCGGTGCTGAGAATTGAACAAGTGCCTCACAAATGCTAGACAAACGCTCTGCCACTGAGCCACAACCCCAGTCTCTATTTTACTTTTGATGAAGTTTCAAGCTATTATGAACAATGTTGTTGTGACTATTCTTGCACATTTAACTTAAGTCCATGCTTTTTCTCTAGGGTATATACTTAGGAATGGGATTGCTAGGTTACCTTTATTAGAAAATGCTCACCTCTTTTTCAATGCTTTAAATTTATATTACTACCAGCATTTAATGACAGTTGTATTGCTCCACATTCACACCAACACTCAGAACTGTTGGATTTGAAAAATTTTGCAAATTTTGTGAATACTTACCACATATTTCATTGTTTTTCATTTTCTTACAAATGAAGTTGAGAAACATTTCATGTATTTATTGAAACTCTACCTTTGTGAAATGCCAGTCTTGCTACTGAGATGTCTTGCTTTTTCATCACTTTTTTTTTCATATTTTGGATACAAGACCTTTTGTCAGTAACAGATGCTACAAATATATTTCTCCATCAATGGCTTATCTTTTTATGGGTCTTCTGATGGCCAAAGATTTTAAATTTTAATTAAATTTATTAATCTTTTCCTTTATGGCTATGGTTTTTGGTCTTATTAAAAAATCTTTTCCTATCTCAAATTATCACAGAAAATTTATGTGTTGCCTTTGATATTTAGTTGCTTTTGATATTTAGATATGGAGTTGATTTTGTAACCAAGTGCATTTATTGAAAAGTCTCTTTCTCTTCTTTGCAGTGTCATCTCTGTAGTATATCAACCATACATAAGTACATCTGTCTGTTTTCAGGTTCTCTTTTAGTTCCATCTGCTGATCTGTCCTTGCATTAAAGCCCATCTTCAGTTATCAGAGCTTCATAATAAATCTTGATCTCAAGTACAGTAAGTCCTCTGAGTCCATTTGCTTCCTGAACATTTTGTTTCTGGACCTTTCATTTTAATATACATTTTAGAATCAGTTTGTTGAATACAAATGTTAATGGTCATTCCATTTCTCTCTTCTATTAGTTTGGAAATTATATAATATTTTCCTATTTTTTTTTTTTTTACTATTACCATAGAAATTATACATATTCTGGGTCAGGCCCTGGTTTCCTAAGTTGCAACCACAGTGCAATAAAAAAAAAAAAAATTAGGTATGTACTTATTGAAGTCTAAAGTTAATCAAAACCTTTACTTCTTCCTGATAATACAAGGATCTTGGTGGTTATAACTATTTTCTACCTGTTCCCATTCTGCAATTATTGTCTGATATTTTAGGTGTTTGTTCTGATTAGGGCCCCACAAGGCATTACTGCTCTCTTATATGAGCAATGTTTACTTACATTTATTCACATATTTACCTCTTTCTTTTGCTCTTCATTTCTTATTTATGAGAAATTCTGTGTTTACTTTTATTTCTGTCTGCTGTCCATCTTTAAGAAGCTTCTTTAGTGATTAGCTGATAATTATGTTTCTTTAAAAATGTCTTTCACGGGGCTGGGGATGTGGCTCAAGTGGTAGTGCGCTCGCCTGGCATACGTGCGACCCGGGTTCGATCCTCAGCACCACATACCAAAGATGTTGTGTCCGCCGAGAACTAAAAAATAAATATTAAAAATTCTCTCTCTCTCCTCTCTCACTCTCTCTTTAAAAAAAAAAATGTCTTTCACTTTCATTCTTGAAAGATTTCACAGTGTGTAGAAATCTACATCAGCAGTTATTTTCTTTCGGAACACTTGAATATCATTGTACTGGTTTTTGATATTGAAAAGTCAGATATTCTTCTTTTCAAGGTAATTCGTCATTAAAATTTTTTTTCTGAAGAATTTTCTCTATGATGTCTCTAGGTGTTTTCTTTTTATTATTCCTGATTTGTGATTTGCTGGCATTTGACCAACTGATATCTTTCATTAATTCTTGAAAATCCTCAGCCACTCTCTTTTCCTTTCAGAACTTTTATCAAATCTACATTTGCATCCTTCACACTTCTTCTCTTCTCCACTGTAATCTCTTCTACCATGTCTCTCCGTGCAGCATTCAAATAATTTCTTCTAATTTATCCTCTGGTTCTGAGTTCTCTTTTGCTAAATCCCATCTATTGCCAAAATGTTCAGTGAGATTTTTATTTTGGTTATTTTTTTCCTTTTCATCCCCACTCAAATTTGCTATGTTAACTTTTTAGTTTACTGTTTTCTGCAATTATTAAGATTATTAATTTTGTTAAACTGAATAAGTATATTTGTTTTATATGTCTGAAAACCATGCTAATTGACAATGCCAATTTATTTTTGCTGTTTTAAAATTTCCCTGTTAGTGGTTCTCTATTTGCCTTGTTTCTTATGTGCCTTGGTTATTTTTGACAGTGGTTTCTACCCTTTATAATAATTTGTAGGGGATTGATTTGCTGAGGTTGGGATAAATATGCTTCTTCCAGAGAAGATTTATGTCTGCTTCTGCTAAGCTCCTGGGGAGCTTGACTTAAAACAAGTCACTCTTTGAGACTCCTTGGCCTAGTCACACTAGGTATAACCAGGATGTAAATGTGCAAGTGGGCTAGTAGTGACCATAATTTCTCAGACATGTCTGCCACTGGCAAGGCAGTCTTCCTATAGTGCACCAGAGACTGAAGGATGGGGAGCAGGTCTAGTTTTAGTTAGTTAGTACCTTTGAGGTCCCTTCTTAATGTGTGGTAGCAACTTTCAATCTTCACATGCTGTCTGGACTTTGGCTTTCATTCCCCTTATTCTCTGATGAATCGCACCTGGCATTTGCTTGGCAAATGTTTGGCAAAGCATTAAACTTGTTTTAATGCTGATAATGTGATCTGTTTGGCTCAAGGTCCCCTCCCCCTCTAATTTTACCTGGCATCTTCTTGACCATCTTTCAGGTTTTCAAATACTTTTAGGGTGGTCTGTTTTAAAAAAAATTATATATATATCAACAATCTGTTGTTTGTACTAGGGACAGTGGATCCAAACGACCTACCTTCATCAGGTAAAAAACTTAGTTTTTTCTTTACTATCTGCAATCAATTTCTTTACTGTCTGATTTGTTCATCAAATGGACAAATCTGAGCTTCCGAAAATGTCTACTTTCTTAATTGTAAACAAATTTTGGTTACAATATTTTAATGAAAGTTAAATGTACTAATTGTAACAGTTTGTATAATACTATATACATGTGAACATTTAATTAATATCATCTGTTAGCATACATAGGATAAAATTTACTCCTGATGAAAATTTACAATCCAATACTTCAGTTTTTCCTTTTGGAACACTTGAATTAGCTGGCATTATTTGGAAACAAGTACATTTTCCATTTAAGTAAGATTTAAAAAAAAAAAAAACTAACCTAATCCCTCTTAAGGCATCCAAAATTACTTGATCATTTGTGCTGGAAAATTTGTTACAGGGCTACAATTTACCTTGCCTTTTTACATAATATGAAATATAATATTTAGTTTTTGTTCTTGATGATTCATGGAAAACCATCAAGGTCACCAGTTATTATACTATGTTCTAATACACGGAAATACTCAGAGGCTTTTGAAAGCAGACAGGACTACTTGCTTCTATACTCATTCTGAACTGTATCCCGTTCTACCTTACTGGTGTGTTTAGCATTTCTGTGCATGCCTTTTACTTTTCCTCTTTCCCTTATTATCAAATAACATTTATGTTTGTCCCCTATGTCTACTTATCCAACTTATCCCTGATCCTTCTGATTTGTTTTCATTCCGGATGGGTAGAGAATCAGATGCTGTCTTTTGTTGAAGAATGAACTGCTTACTTCTCAATCTTTCCATTCTCACTTTTTTTCCTTAAATAAAACAAAGCAAACGAACAAAAAAGAGAACTAAACACTAACATTTCAATTTGTCTTAGGATAAAAACTAGAAAAGTCCCAATAGTTGAACTTTTGTCAACACGACCACAAAAACTTACTTTATAGATTTGGAACTTAATCAGAGTAAAGACAGTACAGAAGCTTACAGGAAATTGTAGGTATTGTAGTTTATGCCAAAATAAAACAAAACCCACCTGGAGGCTGATAAGGGGAGGACAGGAAGACTCTTAATTGGCACTTTATTTCTTACTATCAGGCAGGTTATATTACTTCTAAGAGTGAGTGAAATCTTGGTGAGAGGGAAATAAAGACCACTGTTTTTGGATTGATTCTAGAATTGTCAAGGGTTTGTTTAAAAAGCGGGTCAAAAAAGAACTAAATGGGGGTACAAAATACATATAAAATAACAACAAAAAAATCCATTTCAACATGCTTAAAATGTCATCAAAACATTGGCTACTCGATCCCTAATTCAATGGATACTGGGGATGCAAAAATTAAAACAAAAACACTTTCCCCTTACCAAAAGCTAAAAACAAAAACAACATGAAGACACTCCAAGTTAAACTGAGTTAAAACACAGGCTTTAGAGTCTACCCATACTGTGAAAATTATAATATAAAAAAGTGTTATGACTTATGCAACTATCAGTAAAAATAAATTTTATGTTAATCTTCTTCTCCTGCTCTTTGTCCCTACTCTGTCCTTAGTTACTCCCCTTATATCAAAGAAGTCATTTGGCATTTGTTTTTTAAGGATTGGCTAGCTTCACTTAGCATAATCTGCTCTAATGCCATCCATTTCCCTCCAAATTCTATGATTTTGTCATTTCTTAATGCAGAGTAATACTCCATTGTGTATAAATGCCACATTTTTTTTATCCATTCATCTACTGAAGGGCATCTAGGTTGGTTCCACAATCTTGCTATCGTGAATTGTGCTGCTATGAGCATCGATGTAGCAGTGTCCCTGTAGCATGCTCTTATTAGGTCTTTAGGGAATAGACCGAGAAGGGGAATAGCTGGGTCAAATGGTGGTTCCATTCCCAGCTTTCCAAGAAATCTCCATACTGCTTTCCAAATTGGCTGCACCAATTTGCAGTCCCACCAACAATGAACCAGTGTACCCTTTTCCCCACATCCTCGCCAGCACTTGTTGTTGTTTGACTTCATAATGGCTGCCAATCTTACTGGAGTGAGATGGTATCTTAGGGTGGTTTTGATTTGCATTTCTTTGACTGCTAGCGATGGTGAGCATTTTTTCATGTACTTATTGATTGTATGTCCTCCTCTGAGAAGTGAGGGAAAGGGAGAAAGAAGGGAAATTGCATGGAAAGGGAAGGTGATCCTCAGGGTTATACAAAATTACATACAAGAGGAAGTGAGGGGTAAGGGAAGAATAATACAAGTGGAAGAAATGTTTTACAGTAGAGGGGGTTGAGAGAGAAGAGGGGAGGGGTGGGGAGGGGAGGGGGGGTAGTAGAGGATAGGATAGAGAGCAGAATTCATCAGACACTAGAATGGCAATATGTAAATCAATGGAAATGTAATTGATGTAACTGATGTGATTCAGTAATCTGTATACGGGGTAAAAATGGGAGTTCATAACCCTTTTGAATCAAACTGTGAAATATGATATATCAAGAAAGATGTAATGTTTTGAACGACCAACAATAAAAAAAAATAAATTTTATCAAATCTTTTTCTTGAGATGCCAGTGACAACACAGTAAATTACATGAACTAGAATTTAACTTACACTGATTTAACTGCAGATGTATTACTTTTCTGAGGTGATAGTGATGCTTCTTAAGTTATTAAAATAAAGTTTCTAGATGTGGGGGGGGGACGTGATATAGCTCAGTGGTAAAATGCTTGCCTACAATGCATGAGGGCCCTGGATTGAATACATAGCACTACAAAAAGAAAAAGTTTCCTTTCTTCAGGGATAGTGAGAAGGCTAAGAATTCTGAACGGACCCTTTCACCTTGTGAAACAGTAAAGCTGATTTATAATGACAATCAACTTGATATGACAATTTCTGTTGTATCAAACACACACTGCTGCTACCACTGTTTAGGTAGGTACTCAAGATGTTTAAACCCTCTGGTAATGAGAGATAATTATATTGGTTATCTCCTACTGAGCACTGACTATGTGCTAGGCAATGTTCTACATGTTTTCAAAAATATCCTACTTGATATTTGAAAAAGAGAAAGTAGCTTCTCACATTCAGGACCTGGCCACTCAATCACTCAGGAGTTGGCCTGGCACTCAAAACTAAGCGATCGTGTTCTCCTGTTGGACATAAACAGTCTCATGGAACACCAATATCAGACTAGGTTACTCTGTGAGCCTTATTAAGCAAGAACCCCCCAACCCCCAACATTACTGTTCAAACATAGGCAAAACCAAAATCACCATGCAATAACAAAAGTACCAACAACCCCTCCTTACCAGCTTAGTCACTATTGATGTTGTTGTACTTCAGTCTGCATTTCTAGGCAATATTTATTAAGACCTTGTTCATAGAATAATCCCTACTTTCTGATATAAGAAGTACTAAGAAAACCTGACTTCCTGAAATCCCTCCTAAAATCACCTAACACAAGCTCAAATCCTCTGCTACATCTTTTCTAATACCCTCTCACTGAGAAGCCCTAAAAATCCCATAGTGTGAGATCTCCCTTGCAAATGACAATAAACTCAACTTGCTCAATTATAAGTGACTATTGGCTATAGGGCACTAACAGAAATGGAAGTCTCATCAAGATTCTGCTTAAATTCCTACTGCCTTGCACTAGGACTATTGATAACAGAATATAGATCTGAAATACCTTTTGAAGTCTAACCTGCCTTTGGCTAGAGGATAAATTCAAGCTGAACTCAGCTATATATTTCAATGAAGTCCTTTACTGTTGAATTTATTTGGTTCTCCGAGAAATAAGGTCTTTGGGATTATTTTGGTTATTCAATCAGATTTGTTGTCCCTTGGTGTAAGTGTTCCTATGCTGTATCTGCTGAGGAATAAACTATAACGAGAGCATGAGCATGGGCTTGATTAGAACCAGCCCTGCAGGCTGAATTAGATCTGTGACTCTCAAAACCACTTCCAAATTTTAAAAAGTACTACAGTACTACATGGATGAACTGAAAAAAACATGGTAAGGACAGAAGCCAGTCAGAAAAGACTACCTACTGCATGATCGCATTTACATAAAGTATATTGAATAGATAAATCTATTTACAATATATTAATGGCTACCTAGTGATGAGAGAGTGGGGTTATGAGGGAATAAGAAGGCATTCTTAATGGGTACAAGGTTTCCTTTTAGGGTAATCAAAATATTATAAACTTATGCTGTGGGATGGCTATACAATTCTCTAAACATATGAAACACCACTGTGCACTTTAAACAGGTAAAATTTTATGGCATGTTAGTTATACTTCAACAAAGATATTAAAAACCTTATAAGAAATTCTTCATTTTTATCTTTGTATTCCTAACAAATGCTTAACTAATAGTGTCACATGCCCAGAATCAGGAGGTTTTTTAGTCTGGCTCCTGGTCCATGACAACTCTGAAACAAAGAATCAAGCTCTGGAAAGAAAAAGTTACACAGAATTATTCTTATGAATGAATTGTTGTAGCTTTTATGGGTCATCTCAATCCAAAACTACATTTTTCCAGGCCAAATATCTGTTCCCTTCATGTTTTTTTCTCATGTAACAATAACTTGTACATTTATCTCTCAACTGATGCAATTTCACCAAAGATAATTTGAAATCATAAGGGGCCACTTTGGGGGAGTTTTTGATTAAGAACAAGACTATTTGTTAGAGATGCATTAACAGTATACACACATTAGAATGGTAATTTTTAAGAGGAAGTATCAGGGACATTTCTAATATATGATCTTCCTGTTAATTCTGATTTTCTGGAAAAGATAGGAAAATTTTTGTCCTTGTCATGACAAGGCAAGGAAATGACCAAGTTGTTAACAATTGACTCAGCCATGAAACTTCAAGATGTTGGTTACTGGTTTCTTATTTCCCAACCTAAAAGCCATTCATCAGATCTTCCTTACTCCTCTATTATCTATTCCACTGGAAGATTTAAGTTTGGATTCTGAGGCATTCACCAGAAGAAACTATCTTAAAAAAAGGATGGCTTCCACCCAAGACAATGAAACTAGATTAATTTATTTGCTGATTTTTCAGTATTTCTGATCCTTTATTTTACTACTAGACCTGCCTATTACAGTTTAATATAAGCTTTCAGCACCATCTTATATATATATATATTTTTTGGTACCGGGAATTGAACTCAGGTGTACTTGACCTCTGAGCCACACTCCGAGCCCTATTTTGTATTTTATTTAGAGACTGGGTGTCATTCTTAGTGCCTTCGTTGCTGAGGCTGGCTTTGAACTCATGAACCTCCTGCCTCAGCCTCCTGAGCTGCTGGGATTATAGGTGTGTGCCACTGGGCCCCGGCTATCCTATCATTTTTTTCTAAGATCTCCTTTTTTGTTTTTTTGGTACCCAGGATCAAACCCAGGATTGCTTTAACCACTGAGTCACATCCTTAGCCCTTTTTATTTTTCATTTTTGAGACAGGATCTTGCTAAGTTGCTTAGGGCCTCACTACCTGCTGAGGCTGGCTTTGAACTGTGATTTTCCTGCCTCAGCATCCTGAGCCTCTGGGATTACAGGCATGTGCCACCATGCCCAGTTTAAGATCTCCTTCTGTGACCAAGGAAAAACAAGACTGTTGTCCCCACCTCTACCCCATCACAGTTACTGCTCTGAATTTTAACAGATCATTGGCTCTATTATCCCTCATCTGATCTGGCTTACAAAAATTTAATAGCTCTTCCTTAAACAACTCAGAAGGAGATTTCCTTTTATAGGTCCCTCTGGTATTTAAGTTTCCTTCATATCATTATCCTAATCCTCAGTCCTGTAAAAATTGGACCTTGATCTCACATCATCAAAATGCTTCTGCTGAAGTCATTATAGTCCCATCAGCACACATTATCCAAGGGACACTAATGGGGCTATCCAGAAACAGTTCTCCTCAGACACACTTCAATTTTCTCTGTGAGAACTAACTCTACTCAAGGTATCCATCCATCTTAGAGAACATAAAACTGGCTCACTCGTGTTGTAATAGATACTTATCCAAACACTCCCACCATCAGGATGTACTTATGTAGACACCTGGTTATATTTGTCTGAACACTAACTTATTCTATGTTCCTGGGTTATCGATGAAAGATTTTCAGATGTTAAAACTACCACTGCAATTTGTTCAATTGTAGGTGCATTCCTGGTGATTATTGGCTGGAGGGCACTGACATGATAAATAAGTACAGTAGTTCCCCTTATCAGGTAAGGATACATTCATTCCCTCCAAGGAACTGCGTGAAACCATGAATAGTACTGAAACCTATATATGTACTGTTTTTCCTATACACATCTATGGTGAATTTTAACCAGTCACAGTAAGAGATTGGCAATAAAATAGAACAATTCTAACAATATGTGGTAATAAAAGTTGTAAATGTGGTCTCTTGTTCTCTCTCAAAAAGGGTTACTTAAACATAAGTACTGGGATAATGTTCTAATAACCAAAATGGTAACTAAGTTGACTAAAGGGCTAACTTACACAGCCTAGACACATGAGATGACTCACATCCAGACTAGATGGAGAAGGATGGTACAATATTTCCTCACACTGTTCAGAAGGGTATAAAATTTAAAACTTAGGAATTATTTATTTCTGGAATTTTCCACTTAATATTTCTATATTATATTTGATGGAAGGTAACTAAAAATGTGGAAAGTGAAACCATAAGTAGGAGGAGTGATTATATCATTATCTTTATGGCTAGGGAAACTGGTGGTGTTAAGTAAGTGACTTGCTCAGAGTCACATTATCTATTAAGTGGGAAAAACTGGTAACTTTTAATCATAATATTATATTGCTTTTCCATATAGTATATGCTGAAATTCCACTATTATTCTAGCTTCCCACCTCAACAAATTTATCATTTATTGCTATTAAGAAAACTCAGGGCTCGGGTTGTAGCTCAGTGGTTGAGCACTTGCCGCAAATGTGTGAGGCACTGGGTTCGATTCTCAGCACCACGTAAACAAACAAATAAAATGAAGATACTGTGTCCACCTAAAAGTGAAAAAATATATAAAAAAAGAAAATTCAAATTATTTTTTAATATGTTAACTGACCACCCTAACACAATCATTTAATTTTAATTTTTATAGAACCATGGATTGAATCCAGGGCCTTGTGCATCCTAGACAAGTGCATGCACTATCACTGAGATATTCCCCCAGTCCCAACCACTTTATTGTTAATGGCAGAGACATTTATTTATTTAGGTACTGGGGAATGAAATCCCTTTACTACTGAGCTACATTAAATCCCTCTACCACTGAGCTACATTTCCAGTCCTTTTTATTTTTTACTTTGTGACAGGTTCACACTAAGTTGCTGAGGGTCTTATTAAACTCCTGAGGCTAACTTGGAACTTGTAATCCTCCTGCCTTAGCCTCCTGAGTCACTAGGATTATAGGCATATGCCAATGTAGCTGGCTGGCAGAGATTTTTAGAGTATAAAATTCCTTTGTTAACACAGTAAAGTGCAGACTATCTAGAATTATAGTTCAAAATAAATCATTAAGTCATTCATAAAATGAAGCCCTTCACTTACATTTTTTTTCTTAAATTGTATAAAAATAGCCTTATCTTTCCGAGTAACAAGACCCCACCTACATTTACTATTCACATCCCTTTTTTCCCCTTTAAATTTGCTGTATTTATTGCTTCTATTTGCCCTAAGTTGAAGGTGTTAGATTTTACAATGTGGGCTACTGGAAAAAAGGGAAAATTTAATAGGTAAAATTCCACTTGGATTATTGACATGGGTAATCAAATTATTATTATTTTATAATTTCAGGATGAACAATATTAAACATCAAAATGGCAAGCCATTTCCTGAATATCTTTTTAAAATGAATTAGTAAATAAAAATAATTACTTATAGAACTATTCTTATGAAATATAAAAAATAAAGTACTATGCACATCTCCCTTTTCTTCCTCCCAAATTTGTTGACTGCTCACAAAACCCCAGGAATTTACTTTTTTTTCCTGTGTGGATTTGTTTTGCATAAATTTGCAGTTCAGATAGGTTTGCTGAGAGTCATTAGTACACTTCTATGGGTAGGAAAAAACCCCATTTAGATGATCTGATTACATTATATTCAGAGCAATTATTACTATGTTCCAATTATAATAGGATTCACAATTATAATAATTCTACTTATGTAACTCCAAGTTTTACTCTATTAGTAATGTCCATAACTTCCATAAATAATCATATAGGCAAAATATGAACGTATTAGATATACATGAGAGTGGTAAATATGACTACTTCATTTATTAGCATGACATTTAAGTTAGATTAATATTTTGGTTCCTAAATCCTCAGATTAATGATTAAAATAGTAATTATTCATTAAGCAGTTCATAATTCAGAAGGTACAAACATGTTTTCAAGATTAGAGACTATGGTAATTAAGCAAAAACTCGGTCATATTAACAAGCAATGATCTCCTGCCATTAAATATTTTATTGGATATGTGTTCACTAAAATTCTTCAAAAGTATCTTGTCCCAAATCAGGAATATAAACTTTAAGAATTGTGGGTGAAACTGCTCCCACAAAAGATACACTGAGGTCTAATCCCCTCTTACCTATGAAGGAAATCTTATTTGTAAATGGGTGTCTCTGCAGATGTAATCAAGTTAAGATGAGCTCATATATGATTAGGGTGGGCCCTATATCCAGTGACTAATGTCTTTTAAAAGGAGAGAAATTTAGAGACAAAGGTAGAGAGGCATAGACACACTGGAGTTAGAAATTGTAGTCATGTAGCTATAATAAGAAATGTTGGCAACTACCAGAGCCAGAGGAGGCAGGAAGGATTCTCCCCTATAAACCATTAGACTTTTGGCCTCAACTGTAAGAAAATGCATTTCTATTGTTTAACCATCCAGTTTGTGGTACTTTGTTGTAGTAGCCCTAAGAAACTCATTTAATGGGTAAAAACATAAGAAATTAACAAAGTTAATATGATCTTTCTGGTTCTTCCATATTTTGGAAAGACCATCTTTATTATTCACTTGACTTTTTAAATCCCTCTTGAAACCTGAATATAGATATTTCTCAAGGATCAGTCTTTTGGTCTTGGCTCTTATATATTTTCCTACTGAGACTGAATTTGCCATTGCTAAATTTTAAAAGAGAAAAGTCCCAAATAGGTAATATTACCAATCCTGCCATTTCAACTGCTTTTGGCATGATATTGCTTAGTCATAATCCAAGTACAATTTACATAGAACTAACCTTGCTGATTACTTTTAAAACTAGGTCCTACTTCCATTGATTTTCATATTGTATTTATTGCATTTAATAGATGCTATAACTATAAAATTACCATTATTATTTGTACCACTAAGAAAGGAAAAAATAACTGTGAAAGATGATCAACTGTAACACATATATGGATTCATAATAAGTTATAAAAAAATTGTGACTTAGAATCAATGACTATAAAAAATATTATTACTATTTTGTCCCAAGTACTTTGACTCTTTTTCCATTACTTCAGTGTATCTATTCAACCAAGTAGCATAGATTTTTTCCTTTACAAAGTCTAGTAATATCCATTTTCTTTAGGGTTTTACTCTTCATCACACCAACTGGTTTTTGAGCCTCTCTCCACATAGTCAAACTCCTATATGACAATACTAATTTTCCTAAAATATGTGTATATGTGTTTTATTTTCTATTTAAGGTATACTACCTACTACTACAAGGATAAAATCCAAGCTTACTTGGCTTACAATATCCATTCTGCTCTGATTTTGTTCCGGGCAATTATATACACAACCAATAATCATTATTTTCCCAGGTTCTCTTGCAACTAGGAAAGATCATGACACAGAATGGCATTAGATTGTGTGTTCTGGCTTTTTTTCCCTTCAATGCTGAGAATTAAACCCAGGGCCTTGTGTACCTTAGGCAAGGGCTCTACAACCAAGTTACATACTAGTTTTTGGCATTAGTTTTTAAGGGATTTCTGGGAATATTTGTGCTTTCCTGATAAAAACAATGCCCCATTTTAGAATGTAAAGATAAAGATGAAGTGAGCATCTTATAATCAAAAACAGCAAACATATAGATGAAACTGATAACTAATGATACTAGATTATAAATACACAAGGGACTTAGGTCCATCATACTAGTCTTGGACTTAACCATTTGTGAACATGTTATATAATTAAAAAAAAAAATCCTGGTTGTTGAAGCAACTGCAGAGGCATTCTGTTGTATTGGAGTAGAAAGCAATCCTAATTGAAACAAGTATCCAAGGCTAAGGCTCTTCACAACCTGCTCCTTTGTGTCTGGTTTCCCATTTGTTCCCCATACTTTATTCTGCACTGAACTCACTGCTTACCAAATATGCAATGTTCTTCCATGCCTCTATACTTTCCTATAGGTTTTGTGCTTTTATGCATCTTCATTGAAGTGTCATTCCCTAGCCTGCGCCAACTCCTACTTGTTTAAGACCCAGCTTAATATGTTAACTTGTTCTTTCCCTTGTTGCAACCATACATGCTCATACCTTTAGTTTCTAGGTTTAACAGTTCATTGTAATCAATTATTTATATAACTGCTTCATCAATTAGACTATTAATTTCTTTGTGGCATGAACTATGTCTTCATGCATCATCAATGTTTATCATATAAGTTCTCAATAAATATTTTAATAAAGAATAAAACACTAACTGGATTTTTAAAAGCTGTTTTCTTTTACACTGAAAGTAATTCACAATTTGTATCTCTGGCTTTGTGCCATCATGTACTGTCAACATTTTCCCCTCCTTCCCTGATGTGTAACTTGTAAAAAGGAAACTGTAGTGCTAATAACATCTTTAAAAATCCAGTTATGTTTTACTCTTCTTTATATTTCATGTAGGACTGAACACAAAATTTTTAATCTACTAAGAACTTAAAAATGTTTAATTGACTGTAGCACTATGAAAAACATAGAAGGTATTATACCTATAGAGGAAGACTGTGGACTAATCAGAAGGTCCTCTTGGACTTGTTCACTTCCTGGCACTGTCTGCTGATCACTCAGTGAACTCTGAGATGCACTGACAGGCTGAGACACTTCTTCATGGACCTCCTCATCACTTAACCTTTCTACTTTGACCCGAACATCTTCTTCGGTACCCAGAGGAAGGGTAGTTTTTGTGCTCTCACAAGTCACATAGTCAGCCATTCTTCTACCTGCCTCAGATGGGCCAGGTAACTCTAAAGTCCGGGTATTTTCTGCTTGCTTAGCCTTTTCAGGTTGAATCCTTCGATCAATTCCAAAAGGAAAAGTCCAGGGAAAAGCTAATGAAGAGTCAACTGGTTGATTTCTATTTTCTGTGTAGGAAGCTGAAGAGTTTAATACTTGGGGTGAACTTGTTTGTGTGCTACACTTTACAGGACTCTCAGGAGACATAACAATGTAACTTTTGCGTTTTCTCCGGGACTCTCGGCAGACAGGAATGGTTCTTTCCACCACACTGCATTCTGAAGACACTGGGGAAATGCTTCCATCTCGAGTAGTAAAATTGCAGGTAGAATTACTTTCTTGTCCAGCATCTAGACCCTTTTCTGGCTGGCTATTGGGTGTATTCCATAAAATACTTGATTTCATGAACTCTGAGCAGGTGCTAGCAACACTAAACATTTGCATATAGCTGGCTGCAGCTAGAACATCAATAATATTTTCTGTGTTTATTGAAAGAGTAGCTGTGTAAGCATATTCTAAAAGGGGTATAAAGCCAGTCACTGTAACATGATGCAGATCCAACACATTCTTGTTCTCATCCTCTGCTTGGCCTACAAGTTTGGTGCGAAAGAAATCACTGCAAGCTGCTAGTACCACCTTATGTGCCCGGAAGATTTTGTCCTGGACACGAATAGTGATATCACAAAAATGTCCATCATTTCGCAGCATGTTTAGTTTTCCAAGCATTTCCTGGCTGTGGGAAGAGGAGCTATGAGTAAATGTTTTCACACCCATCTTTTCCTTCCTCTTCTACAGATGCTCTTCAAGGATGCAAATGAATCACAAATGTCCTAAAAAATACATAAAATAAAATATTAAATGATGGTTTAGTAGCTAAAATAGGCAATTTATACCATTTTCAGGTGGCCACTGTGCCAAGTAAAGACAAAAAGATGCTAGTGAGAGAGAAACTTCAGGTACACAATGTATTAAAATGTATTCTCCAAACTCTTCAATCAGGGAAGCATTTCAAATACTGTTTAAATAAGCTCCAGAGTTTTAAATGATATTTGTAAATATTGATATTTAGAATAGTGCCTGGCTTTTTATGCCAGACACTATTCTAAATATTTCACATTTGATAAGTTATTGAACATCAAGAGATCTCTGTCAATGGGTATAGTATCATCCCTGTTTCTAAATGTAAACATGCAGTAGGTAATGCCAGTTTAAACATTAAAAAATCCATCCTACATAATCATTTCTTTGAATATTCTACTTAGATAAATATATAGGGGAAAAGAAAGGAGGAGGAAAGGAAAATAAAGGAGGGAAAAGATTAAAAAAAGATTCCAAGATAATAACAAGAAGCCAAAATGATCAATTTGGGATCGTTCCCTGTTTGATGTGATAAAAAGGATAAAAGGCATAAATCCTTTTGATTGATAGAGAAGGCCATTGTAATAATCATCTTGGACCATAATTCTGAAAATAGTTCAAATATAAACCTGCTCCAGGAACACTCATCTCTATTTTATGGATTGAAGGGTTGCCTGATTCAAGAATGGAAAATAAGCCAATTAAGGTTATTAAACAATAATAAAACTCTGTTTTACATGTTCTTCTTAAAGACATGTAATCACAATGAGACATTATGCAGCTAAGACAGGTTTAAACAGACCATCATTTAATATATTTGTTATTTCCTCTCATAGAAATAAGACGAAGAGGTAAAAAATGGGAAGGCTATATAGAAAGTGTTTCATTCATTTGCTATATCCTAGGAAACTGGCTTCTGCTTTTAAAGCTGTGCCATCAAGATTGCTTACTTTGATTGGGATCATGTGGTTGAGGGAGGAAACATGCCTTCAGAACAAGTGACAGTCATAATCCAGGGACCATCTGCATGAACAAAGGTATAAAGTCAAGAAATTAAATAGCATATTTGGAAAATGTACAGTGGGGTATTAAAATGAAACCACTTCAGTCTTGGTTTGGTTGGAGGCCCCCAAAATGCACCACATTTAAGTAAGGTGTGAGGGCACATATGCAAAGAGGTGGAAAACTTTTCTAAGATGGTGCTTCTTTCATCTTCTGTGATCTAAAAGTTGAAGATCAGAAGAGGAATTTTGCTGAGAGTAATCGGTGTGCCATGAATTACAAACTCCCTGCTACTCTCCTGCATGGGTCTGTCCTTTGTCTCAAGTGAATGGAAATTGTATCACACTTTAAATTGGCATGAGTCTGACTTAAACATGGTCAGGACTATGAAGTTTGCTTACTATTTTTCATAGTATATAAAGTCATACAGTGGAATGTCTTAAGTGCACAGAATCTAGAGCCACAATGCTGGGTTGTCATTTGTGACAACTGTCACAGTTGGTTCAGCTGTGTGAATTTATTAAGTAAGTCACTAAATTCTCTATATCTAATTTCTTAAGCAGTAAAACAGGCAAAATAGAACACAGGCCACACTTCTGAGGATCAATGACCTAATACATATTTAGTGTTTTGAACAGTAACTAACATAATCAATGCTACAAAAATATCAGTAACTGTTATTGCTGCTGCTACTACCATCACAGTCCTTTTTTTCTTCCTCAGCCTATCCTAATCTAGGAAGGGCCAAAACCATAGTCAGCAAATGTAGAGGAGTGTTAAGAGGGCTCAGTGTGAGAACACAGAAACAGGAAACAAATCAAACCCGACATTTCCACTGCAGGCCTACAGTAAGCCTGAGGTAAGAAAGGACAGTTGATTTTTTAACTTTGAATTCAGTTTATTAGTTCTTGAAAAGATTGTCTTTATTTCCTGAAAGTGACTAGAAAAGTTACTAAGACTTGCTCTCCAGGGAGTTGGAAAGAGAACACTACAAAATGAATTTAAATGGCCAGAAGACAAAAATGAAAATGGGTGAGTACTTCTGCTAAGTCTGTCTTGTCTAAATGTGGTACAAAGTCTAATACAGTTGGAGTTATGGGATGAGAAGAAGATGAATAATACACTGGGAAATGCCTTCTAAGTTATATATTTATTACATGCATTTCGTAATATGTGTCTATAGAAACTCTGATGTACTATGTAATAAAAAATTCACAAATACATTTTGGATGTACACTGAGGCAAAGGCTTGGCAAGAGATGAAATTAAGAGTATTTGAAAAGAATCATACCTAACATGGAAAATTCAAATGCCAGGAAGTATACCTGAAACTTCTATGAATTAGATAATTCTGTTTAAGAAAACATCTGATTTCTCTCCATTCCATATGTGTAGATGAATATGTATGTATGTAGTTACATATTTAATATGGAACGTATTTAAACTTCTTGAACCAACTATTAATTACTGATATACAATTTAAGTAGCTTTCACAAGTAATAAAAATGTGTCTGTATTAACAGTTTGCAATGTGAACTATTCAGTAATTCAGAAATATTTTCCTTCCTACCCTTTTATTTTAAATAACTGATGGAATACTATATATACATGTTTATGAAAGCAGTAGTTGCTAAAGGACATAAACTTTAAGGTGAAAAAATTAATTTTGTCTCAAAGCTGGGTAAAGTTTTTGCAAAGGAAAGCATATAGCTTGGTTGATAAAACAGTGATTTTAAACAGTCAAATCTTAGGTTTTGAATTTTAATTTCTCCATTTACCAGTCAGGCATTAAATCTTAGTGAAGTTATTTTGTCTCTAATGCTTCAGTTCTGTCATCCGAAAAATAGAAATCATGAAAATTATACTTCCTAAATAATCAAGAGGGTTAAAGTAGCGTAATTCCTGACATAAAATAAGCATTCAATAAATATTGGCTGTTTATTTACAATAGAAAAAGCATGAATAAAAATTAAATGTAGGGGCTGGGCATATAGCTCAGTGGCATACTACTTGCATAGCTGGCTCAAAATTCTGGAATCATCCCCAGTACTGCAAAAACAAAACAACAAAACAAAATTAAACAGAGTTCAAATTTCAGATGCCTATTCTATTTCTTTTTTTATATATAACTTTTAAGAGAGAGAGAATTTTTTTAATATTTATTTATTTATTTTAGTTTTTGGCGGACACAACATCTTTGTTTGTATGTGGTGCTGAGGATCAAACCCAATCCGCATGCATGCCAGGCAAGCGCGCTACCGCTTGAGCCACATCCCCAGCCCTATTCTATTTCTTATATGATGGGGAATATTTTGAATATGTATATTTTTCATAAAAATCAGGTAATAAAAATGATCAGAAGATTTGAGATTAAATTGGAGTACCTCAGCATATAAAGTGAGGTGAGTACATAAGATGATGGCTAAAGAGAATGCAATGAAAGATAGTTAACACTGAAAATAATTTGAGAGGATGGGAAAAGCTGATATTAATGATAAGAATTTGCCTGTTTAAATATTCAGTCACACTTCAAAACTGGGATGCTAACTTTTAAGATACTAAGAAGTTTTCACTTATGTTAAAACAGAATAGAGATCACTTCATTTGCACCCTATATTCTGATTAAAGAAAGAACACAAAAGAAGGTTAAGGAGAGAGATAAAATAGGTTTTGGAAATTTACATATGAAGTTATCTGTACTGGTTGTTAAGATATGCTATCTCACATGAAGTTAGATGATAATGACATGACTTTTATAGATGAGGAAACTTGAGGCTTAGAACATTACTTTGTTCAAGGTCACTTCCATAAGTGTTTCACTGTGTTAAAGACCTAGGATCTTAATATGATAAGCATGGGCAGCCACAGTAGTGTAGTTATGCATTTTAAATAGATTATCCTTATGGCAATAAAGAGGGTAGATTTAAGAATTGTAATTTTAATAGTACGAGTACACAAACTAAAACCAAATTAATCTGATGACAGTAAAGACAGAGAAAACACAGCTTAGAAATATTTTCCCACAACTGTGAGAAACATTTGAAGGAAAATCACCTGAGCATGATTTTGTATTAAGGTTGGGGTTGCAGAGTAACCAGGAGAGAAGAATCTGACTCTAGGTTTCTGATTTTGGTGTTTTTATTAAACATCGTATGGAAAAAAAGAGGAAGAGATGATTTTTGCAAGGGGTTAAGGATGGGGGAACAGAATATTTTGGTTTTGGACATAATGAGTCTGAAATACTTCTGAGGAAAATCCATGTGTAAATTTATATATATGAAGCTGTCCATTCTGGTTTAGGGAAAAAGTTAAGAGCAGGACCTAAACACTAGATTAATTTCATTCTGTTCAATTGTTAGAGCTGAAGACATGTAAAGAATGTATGAGGGAAAGGGATAGAATGGTAAGCTGAGAAATATCTGGAGCAGATGGAGCAAAAGGATTCAGTGAAAATATTTTAGGGTGTCTTAATTTATTTTTTGATCCTGTCCAGTGTTTCACATCACACACCTACACAGCAGTCAACTATGTGAATGAATAAATATGTGTCAAGAAAATTTTAACTGGTTTTGCTATACATAAGTACTTGTTATTTATTCATTATCAATGGTTAAAAGTTGAAGGAAAAAATGGCAAATTGAATTTATAGTTTTGAATATCAATTGAAAGTATCAGTACGAATTGATAGCAGTAAATCTACAAGAATGAATATCCTTCGCATGAGATTGGCTTCTGAATTCTATTTCCCATTAAAAGGAATTAGGGATCCTTAGAGAAATAGCTATTCCACATTTGGGACCATAAACGTCCACATGGAACATGTAACCAGATAGCAACAAAGCTACTAAAGTTTACAAGGTGCTTCATTTTATTTTATGGCTGAATAATACAGTATTACAATAAATGAATATGTCAAACTTTGATTATCTATTGGTCAGCTGATGGACAATGGGGTTGTTCCCATGTTCTAATTATTATAAATAATGCTGCTATAAGTCAACTGGAGGATCACATTGTCAACAAATGGGACAATAAACTATGTTTAAACTCATAAGCATATGACACAAAAAACAAAGTTAATTTATCTCCTTTAAAAGATGCCATTAAACCAAAGAGTTATTTTGAAAATTGATTTTAAAAGGGAGGATAGAAAAAAGCATTTATCCTGTCTTTCCAATACAAATGGTATTTTTGAGCAAACAGAATATAAAAGAGGCTTCTCATTACAAAAAATGCTTTGGTTAATAAGGAAAGAATATTAGAAGAACACCATTTTCTGAACTCTTCCCTCCCATCTGAGACATTGAGTCACTGCTCATCAGTGATTTGCAAAAAAAACAATTATGAATGATAAAAAAAAAAAAAGAATGGGCAAAATCCAATCTAGTCCTCTACTGCCAATTCAACAGGAACATGTTGAGTGACACACTGGGATGCAAACCGAAAAATCAAGACTGTGAGAAACTTTATGAAACAAAAGACTCAAATTTTTCAACTAATAAACTGAAATGAGAGCACAAACACAGATATAAAGAAAACCAAAGTAAGAAATTTACAGGGGCTGGGGTTGTGGCTCAGCAATGAGCACTCATCTAGAGCTTGCAAGGTCCTGGGTTCGATTCTCAGCACTACATAAAAATGAATAAATTAAACAAAGGTATTGTGTCCAACTACAATTAAAAAATAAATATTAAAAAAAAAGAAATTTACAGATGAAGAGACTTTAGATTTTAGCCGGGTGCTATGGTGCATGTCTGTAATCCCAGTGGCTTGGGAGTCTGAGGAAGAAGGATCCCAAGTTCAAAACTAGTCTCAGCAATTTGTTAAGCTCTGAGCAACTTAGTGAGACCCTGTCTTAAAAAAAAAAAAAAAAAAAAAAAAAAAAAGAGGAGGGGCGTGCTAGGGATGTGGCTCACTTGTTAAGTACCCCTGACCCCTGGTACAAAAAAAAAAAAAAAAAAAAAAGTTTTAAAAACCAACCACAATATGTTTTATCTTGAAAAAAATCAATGTAGATTTTGGGTGGGTGTAGAGCACTGCCTCCCATGTGCAAAGCCCTGGGTTCAATCCTTAGCACCACATAAAATTAAATAAATAAAATTATTGTGTCTAACTACAACTACAAAAAACAAATATAAAAAAATCAATGTACAAAAATTTGAGGTAATTAAAAATGCTTTTAACTGATATCAACAATTGTATAACTTTATTAAAATTCCAGGATTCTTACACAAATATGTGCAACTATTACTGCAGTCATTTTTAAAACAATTTTATTGCCACAAAAAGAAATCCTATATACTTTAGCTCTCACATTCTCAACCTACCCTCCAGCTTCCTATGAGCTCTAAGCAATTACTTACCTACTTTGTCGCCCAAATTTCCCTATTCAAGACAGACCTAAAAACAGAATCACATAGAAAGCAAACTTTTTGTGTTTGCTTTACTTACTCAGCGTAACATAGTACTATGTATCAGTACTTCTTTTTATTTTATGGCTGAATAATATAGCTGATGGACACTAGGTTGTCCCAACTTTTGGTTATTATGTTGCCATAAACAGTAATTCACTTTTTGGTGTGAATATATTTTTTCACTTTATGTAGGAGCAGAAATGTTCAGTTATTTACTGCTTGTTTGGTAACTGCCAGAATGTTTTCCAAAGATACTACACCTTTGTATTGCTACCAACAGTGTATAAAGGTTCTCATTTCTCCACATCCTTGTCAACTCATGTTATTTTCTGAGTGTCTTTCCCCCATATTAGCCGTTCTGGTGCATAGGAAGTGGTATCTCATTCTGTTTTTGATTTGCATTTCCTTGATAATAGGGTTGAGCAATGTTCCATGTGCTCATTGAGATGCTGTGCTCACTTGATTGGATTGTCTTTCTGTTACTGAGTTGTAAGAATTATTCATATATTCTGGATAAATTTGCTTACCAGATAGATGGTTTGCAAATATTTTCTTCCATTCTGTGGGTTGTCTACCAATTCCCCCCACCCAAGATTTTAAATTTTTATTTATTTTTGTGGTGCTGAGGATTGAATATAGGGCACTATGCATGCCAAACCCAAGTTTTGTTTTTTTTTTTTAATTCTGATGAAGTCCAGTTTATCTTTTTCTTTTGCTGCTCATGTTTTTGTTGTCATATCTATAAATCTGCTGTCAAATACAATGCCATGAGGATTTATACTTAAAACTCCAAGGAGTTTTATGGTTTTAGCTCTTACATTTGGATCTTAAATCCATTTTGAGTTATTTTTTGTATACGGTTTTAAGTGTCCAACCTCAATCTTTGACATAAAGTACCCAGTTGTGCCGGAAGCAGGCTATATTTTCTCGATTGAAAGAACGTATCATTCTGGTTGAAAATCATTTGAGCATAAATGAATGAGTTTATATATCTGGACTCTGAGGTCTATTCCACTGACCTATGTGTCTAACTTTGTGCCAGTATCACAATGCCTTCATTATTATTGTGTGAAGTTTTAAAATCAGGATGTACAATTGTCCTTTTTCAGCACTGTATTGTCTGAGTCCCTTGCACTTCCACATGAATTCAGAAACCGGTGTTTTTTCATTTACTTAGATTGTCTATAATGTCTTTTGGCAATGTTTTATAGTTTTCAGAATGTTTCACACTTTGTGAAATTTGTTCCCAAGTGTTTTTAAAAAATATTTATTTTTTAAGTTATAGGTGGACAGTGTCTTTATTTTACTTTATATGGTGCTGAGGATCGAACCCAGTGCCTCATGCATGCTATGTGTGTGTGCTCTACCTCTGAGCCACAACCCCAGCCCCCAAGTATTTTATTATTTTGATACCACTGTGAATGAAATTGTTTTCTGATTTCATTTTGGATGGCTCATTGCAAATGTATAAAAAAGACAACTAATTTTGTATCCTGCAACCTTGATGAACTCATTAGTTCTAACAGGTTTCTAATGGATTCCTTAGAATTTCCTGTATATAAGACCATGTCATCTACCAATAATTTTATTTATTCCTTCCCAATCTGAGTGCCTTTTATTCCTTCATCTTACCCAATCACTCTGGCTAGAATTTCCAGTGCAGTGTTAAATAGAAGTGGTGAGACTGCACTGGGCATTCTTATCTTGTTTCTGATTTTTGGAGGAGAGTAGCCAGTCTTTTACCATTAATTAGGACATTAGCTTTTGATGCCCATTTTCAGGTTGAGGAAAGTTTCTTTTTACTCCTGGTTTGCTGTGTGTTGTCATGAAAGGGTACTCAATTATGCCAAATCTTTTTCTATATTTATTGAGGATGATCACATGGATTAAAAATATTGTATTGATACAACATATTATAAGTGAACAGCATAAATGACAGTGTTCTATAGTTTTCTTGTGATATCTTTAGTTACCTTATAAGAGTAATATTAGCCCCATAAAATGAGATGTGTTTTCTATATTTTAAAAGAGCTTGTGAAGAATTGGTATTAGTTTTTTAAATGTTTGGTAGAATTCATAGTAAAGCCATCTGAGTCGGAGCTTTTATTTGTGGATACATACATATATATATATATATATATATATATATATTTGACTACTGATTCATTCTCTTTACTTGACATATTCAGATTGTTAGAGTTTTTTCCTAGGATCTCTACTCATCTGTGTTGCCCAATTTGTTGGCATACAATTGCTCTTAGTATTTATTTGTTATTTTTAGGATTTCCTTCTTTCAGGTTTAGTTTTTTCTCTTTTTGCAATGTCTTTAGAAGGTAAGGTATTATTAGTATCATTAGTATTATTTTTTTCTGTCTTAATGTAGGCATGAAAAGCTACAAATTGCTCTGTAAGCATACTATAGCCACATTCCACAAGTTTTGGTATGTTGAGTCTTCATTTTTACTTCCCTGTGAATATTTTGATTTTTTGTTTCGTTTATTATTTAGGAATGTGTTATTCAACTTCCACATATTTTTGAATTTCTTAAACTTTCCTGCTATTGATTTCTAATTTTCTTCCAATGATATCAGAATATACTCTGCATTCTTTCAACCTATTAAAATCTATTGACTTTGTTTTATGGCCTAGCATATGGTCTACACTGAAGAATGGTCCATATACTTTCCTTCAGAGGAAAGTATAATCTGTTTTTGTGTGATGTTCTATAGATGCATGTTAGATATAGATGGTTTATATTTCCTTGCTTATCATCTAATTGTTTTATACATTACTAGAAGTTGTATATTGAAGTTTTCAAACATTAATGTTGAACTGTCATGTATTTTTTATTATTTTGCTTATTAAATTTGCAAAATAAAAATTATTTTGCTTATTTGATATTTTGTTTATAAAGTATATATATGCTTACAATTGGTTACCTTTCTGATGTAATGACTTTTATCATTATAAAAAGTCTCTAACATCTCTGGTTATAAAGCATATTTGTTGACTATTAGTATAATTACAATAGTTTTCTTGTTTCTATTTACATGATATATCTATTTTCATCATGTTACTTTCCATTTATTTCTTTGAATCTCCTGCATATAGCTAGATAATATTAACCACATTTGACAACTCTCTGTGTAATCCATTCATATTATTATTATTAGTATGGATTTATGCTTGCCATTCTACTTTGCTTCCGTCTTATGCCTTTTTTTGTTCCTCTTCTTCCTTTCCGTCCTTGGTGCTGGGGATTAAACCCAGGGCTTCACATATGCTCAGTAAGTGCTCTATAAACAGAGCTATAACTCATCCCCCCAACCCTGTATTTTAATGGTTTCTTTCACTTTTTCTGAGTTATATTTCTAGTGGTTGCTCTCAGGTTTACCACATACACCTTTATTTGTCAGAATCAGCTTCAAATTTATATTAGTTTCATTCCAATGATCTGATAAAACATTACTCCTATATAGCTTTATTCTCTTCCCTACTGTATCTATTAATATTTCAAACACAACACGTTGATGTAATTACAACTTCCCATCTGTAGTCATATTTCCTTAGCTCAATAATACAGCTTTATTTCCAATCATTTTTTCTTTGTCCTATTATCAGCAAATATATTACACACTTATTGCAGTTTGTGTTATATATCAACTTTACACTATACATACATATGTATATATAATAACTGATTTTAAAATCAGCTATGACAAGAAGGAAAATATTCACTAATTACTGTTTATAATTACATAATTACCTTTGCTGGTATGCTTTGTGTGGGTGTAATTAACACTGAGGGTCATTTGCTTTCAGCCTGAAGAAATCCCTTTAATATTTCCTGCAAGGTAGGTCTGCTAGCAACAAATTCTTTGAATGTTTATTTGGGAAAGTCCTTATTTTGCCTTCATTTAAAAATGATGAAAGATATAGGATTCTTGGTTGTCAGTACCACACCCACCCTTTGGTGGTAGTGAGGATGAATTCAGGACTCTACCACTGAAGTAGAGCCATGGCATTTTTAAAATTTTGAAACATGGTCTTGTTAAGTTGCCTAGGCTGGCTTTGAGCTTCTGATTCTCCTGCCTCAGTCCCCAGAAGAACTGGGATTAGACAAGTGCCTACTGACAGTTTTTGTCTTTGAGCACTTTGAATGTTTATCCCACTAACTTTTGAACATCATTATTTCTGGTAAAAAACTATTAATCTTACTGTGGGGTAACATTCTGAGGGTTATTGTCTCTTGCTACTTTTCAAGATTTTCTCCTTGTCTTTGACTTCACTATTTTTACCATGTGTCTTTGTCTCTTTGTGTTTTTCTTACTTAGGAGTTCACAGAACTTCCTGAATATGTAAATGAGTTTTTCCAGAAATATAGCAAATTTTCTGCCATTGTTTGTTTTCCCCCCCTCTATTGCCATCTCTTCTCATTTTTCTCTCCCCTTTGGTACTAGCAATGGTGCACTGGATTGTGTCCCACATTTTTCTAAGGCTGTGTTTATTTACCTTTGTTCTTTGGTTTGCTTTATCTTTATCAATAATCAAACTCATTAAATCTTTCTTCTGCCAGTTCAAATGTGTTGAACTGCCAGTAAATTTGAAATTCATTATTTTTCAACTCCAGAATTTCTATTTGTTTTGATAATTTGTTTGCTTACTGATATTCTCCATTTGTGAAAATTATCATTTATCTTCTTTAATTATGCTTTTTCTGTAGTTCTATGAAGCATACTCATAATGACGATTCCAAATTTTTTTCAGTTAAATCTGACATCTGATCTCTATCTCACAGGCAGTTTATGTTTCCTGGATCTTTCCCCTAGTATTTGGGCTATACTTTCTTGTTTATGTACAACCCTCAACTTTTTGTTGAAAACTGAACATTTTAGTTAAAACTGAATATTTTAGTCAATTCTGGTTACTATTCCTTTCCCCTCCTCTTCTTTCCCAGTGCTTGTTATTGTTCTTTGCTTGTTTCTTTCTTTCTTTCTTTCTTTTTTTTTAATGACTAGCTGGATGATTTTAGTGAAGTCCTTTTTCCCCACTTCCCTAAAACCCACAATGCTAAGCTTCTGATGTTGCTCCTCAGGGAAGTGTGTCTTTGGGTATGTCACAGTCACTCTGGATTTACAGTGATAAATCTAGGACTGCCTTTTCTCTCTTTTTTTTTTTTATCACATCTAGGTATTAAACTCCACTAATTGCTCTACTGTTTCTCAACAATGTGTGTGTTTGTGGGGGGAGAGGGGAGACCCCATAATCTGCTTTACAAATCAATCCAATCACCTTACAAATTAATCCAATCACATCCTGGCTCCTTTAAAGGAATACTTTTTGATATCTGTTGACATTTGCTCTGGCCACACAACAGGGTTCTTGCCACTTCTTCCCTGGCCTCTCCTAATGACCAGGTGGCATATACTCCAGGCTATACATTCATTAAATCCATTAAACCTCTTCCACAATTACCACTGTTCTTGAGATGGATCTTCATTTTTAAGTTCTACATATTATGTTGCCAATTAAGTCAGTTGCTTTGGGAAGATAATAGATGCTATTTGCTTTATGGTCTATCTTCCTCCCCAAAGGCAAAATTTCTGATCCAGGGTTTAGAAACTAGAGGTGAAGGAAGATAATGGCAAGATGGCAGACTCTCTGTGCCACAGAATGGCCTGCCTTTGGAGTTGGATGGCCTCCAGAAGGATCTTTCTACAAAGGTTTTCTCTGAATAAGATCTCTACCGTAGAAGCTGAGTACTACTCGTGATTCAAATGAACAATCTCAAGTTTCTGCTTTAAGAAGCCAGGAAAGAAGAAAATAAAACCAAAGCAAGCATAAGGAAGGAATTACTAAAGAGTAGAGACTGACAAAATAGACAAAAACAGTGAAAACCAAAAAACTCCAAAATGTTTGTTCTTTAAAAATATCAGTAATATTGAAAAAAGATCTAGCAAGAATGACAAAGAAAAGCCAGACATAGTGGCACATACCTGCTATTCCGCTTACTAGAGAAGCTAAGGTAGAGGATTGCAAGTT
This sequence comes from Ictidomys tridecemlineatus, assembly GCF_052094955.1. NCBI lineage: Eukaryota > Metazoa > Chordata > Mammalia > Rodentia > Sciuridae > Ictidomys > Ictidomys tridecemlineatus. The sequence continues at coordinate 113,563,694 of NC_135480.1, forward strand.
TGAAGCCAGACTGGGCAATTTGGCAAGACTTTATCTCAAAATAAAATAAACAGGGCTGGGGATGTAGTTCAGAGGGCCTGTATAGCTATGTGAGGTCCTGGGTTCAATCCCCAGTACTGAAAGATTAAAAAAAAAAAAGAGAGAGAAAAAAATCAAATTACTATGAAAGGAAAAAGGCAATATTATGAATATGTAGATGCTACAACCAGAATAAAACGGGCCAATAACTATTACTGAAATTGGATTCATAATGAAATCCTTCTAACCAAGAATTTCTAGGCTCAGATGGTTCCAACAGAGAATTTTACCAAACAGTTAAAGAAGAAATAATACCAATTACATACAACCTATTCTGGTCCTCACTGGGGCAAAAAAGCTAGAAAAAGATATAAAAGATATATAGATTGAAAAGAAAAAAAATGAAATGGTCTTTACTCATTACACATAGTAAGTAACATTCAAAAAATCTTTAAAGAACAGAACTAAGTTACCAAATACAAGGTCAACATAAAAAAGTCAACTATAATTGGGAATGGGGGATGGGATGGCACTAGGGATTGAACTCAGGACCTTGCAAGCATTCTCACTAAGCTACATCTCCAGCCCTCCTTTCCCTTTTTAAAATTTTATTTTTAGATTGGCTCTCTAAGTTTTCTAGGGTGGCCTCAAATTTACAATTCTCCTGCTTCAGCCACCTGATTACATGGCATTACAACTGTGCACTACTGCACCTGGCTCAACTGTATTTTTATATAGTAGCATTTAACAAAAGGTAACCTAAACTCAAAAACTAGTATCATGATTAAAACAGCTCCAGAAAAAACAAGTATAAATCTAACAAAACACACATAGAAGTTACATGCTAAAATATAAAACATGGATAAAAGAAATTAAGGAAGACCTACCTAAAAGGGAACCATTATATTCATGAATTGGAAAACTCAACATAGTAAAAGATGTCAAATTTGCTCAAATTTATCTACAGATTTAACATAATTACAATTAGAATTACAGCAGGACTTTTTTTTTTTGTAGCTATAGATGAGCTGATTCTAAAATTTACACAGAAAAGCAAAGACATTGGAATTGACAAAACAATTCTGAAGAAAGAAAGAAAGAGGAATCACATTAAAGAATTACTATAATTACTATACAGGAATCCAGACAGTGGTACTAGCAAAAGTACAGAGAGATCAAAGAACAAGAGTCTAGAAATATACCCACACAAATACGGTTGACTGATTTTTGGTAAAGGAATTTTTGGTAAGCAATTCAATGGAAAAACAGTTATTTCAATTAGTTGTTGCAACAACTGGACATTCATATGCAAAAATAAAAAACAAACAAAAAAACCCACAAGACAAACAAAATCCTTGATGGAAATCTCATACCTTATTCCAAGTTACAAGCTAAAGTATAAAACACAATAAGGGAGAAAATCTTTGTCTTAGGGTTACACATTTGGAACTATTAGCCATTAAACCAAAAGCACAAAAGCAAAAAGATAAACTATATTCCATCAAAATTGCTGTGTGAAAATCAAAGTTGCTGTGTGAAGAACATTATATTAAGAGAGCAAAGACAAGCTAAAACCTGTGAGATATTATTTGCAAATCACTCACCTGTCAAAGAACATGTATCAAGAATACAGGGTATAAAGAATTCTTAAAAATGAACCGGTACAAAAACAACTCACCCAATTAGAGGTCAAATGGGAAAGCTGAGACTAGTTGTACTCATGCCTAGAGGTAATGAGGTACACCTATCCTGTTGATGTATATTAGAGAAGACCTGGGGGGAGCTGTTTTTATCCCTGCCCAGTGATGAGAAGGACCTCGAGATGAGTGAAGACTTGTGGGAAATGGTAAAACAAGGTGTTTCTACCTTTTGGGCCAGGGAGGTTCAGCAGAGGTCAAGTGGGGAACATAACCTCCTGACCCAACCCAGCAGTAACCAGGCACCCCCTTCACCTTGATGCCAGTGTCAACAAATGCCATGTAAGGTACCTGGACTTTTACCCTGACTTGGCAGTAAAGAGACAGTGCCTCCCTTAATGGCATGGTGTCAGAGGATGCTGCTAAAAGATCTATAGTCCTATAACCTAAACCCCAAAATGTCCAGGATAAAATTTTTAAAATCACTCTTTATACAAGAACCAAAAAAATTTGAACCTGAATAAGAAAAGACAATGTACAGATGATAACACTGAGATGACACAGATACCTCAATTATTTGGCAAAGATTTAAAAGCAGCCATCATAAAAATGCTTTAAGGAGCAATTATTAACATAACCAAAACATATTAAACAATAAAGAACAACAATGAAATACAGTAATTGCAATGAGCTATCACTTTACACCCACTGGGATAGTTAGGTGAAGCTAGAGAAACTGGAACCTCACACAAGGCTGATGGGAATGTAAAGTGGTATAGCCATTTGGGAAAACAGTCTTGGAAGTTGCTCAGAGGTTATACATACAGTGACCTCACAGCCCACTGAGCAACTATTCCTAGATGTATGTCCAAAATAAGTGAAAATGTGTTCACACAGAAACATGCACATAAGTGTTCATAGCAGCACTGAAGAATGGACAAATAAAATGTGGCTTTATCCATAAATAAAGTATTATTTGGCAATAATAAAAATGAAGTACTGATATAAGCTACAACATGAATGAATCTTAAAATTATTATGATAACTGAAAAAGACAGTCATCAAGGAACATATATTGTACAATTCCATTTATACGAATGCCCAGAATTCAAGAGAGACAAAATACAGGGTAAAAAGTAAATTAGTGGTTGGCTAGAATTGGAGGGATGGAGGTATTAGAATATGATAGCTAAAGGGGGAGTCCACGGATTATTTTGGATTAATGAAAATGTTCTAAAATTGACTGTAGTGATGAATGTACAACCCAACAAATATATTAAAAGTCACTGAATTGCACACTTTAAATGGGTGAATTTTATGTAAGCTTATATTAAAGTAAAAAAAATGTAACTGAAAGTAAACTCAATAAATTCAATAGGCAAATGGAGAGGAGAGGGGAAAAAAATCAGTGAACTTCAGAATAGCACGATAGAAACCATCAAATTTGAACAAGAAAGAAAACAGACTGAAAAAAGATGAAAAGAGCCTTGAGGGCCTATGTTACACAGTATGAAAAAGAGAACTAACTTCCATATCCTTCCTAAAGGAGAGAGAGAGGGTGAGGCAGAAAAAGCCTCCCAAAAATATAATGACTGAAAACTTCTGAATTCTTGCAAAGAACATAAACCTTGAGATTCAAATGGCTCAGTGAAGCAAAATTGGATTAAAGAAGAAAAAATTCAGGCTGGGGTTGTGGCTCAGAGATAGAGCTCTCACCTAGTGTGCCTGAGGTACTGGGTTCAATTCTTAGCACCACATAAAAATAAAATAAAGATATTGTGTCCATCTGTAACTAAAAAATAAATATTAAAAAATAAAAAATAAAAAAATTCATCCCCAAACACATCATATTCAAAGATAACTACAGATGGCAGAAACAAGTGACACAATGTCTTTTTAAGTTCTTCAAGAAAAGACATGTTAATCCAGAATTCTATATCCAGCAAAATATCCATCATGAATAAAGAGAATATTAAGACATCTTCAGACAAAAAAAAAAAAAAACAAAAAACAACAACAACAAAAAAAAAACCCAACAAAACAAAACAGGAAAATTTGCTGGGCATGATGGTGGACCCCTTTAATCCCAATGGTTTGGGAGGCTGACACAGGAGGATTGCACAGGTTCAAAGCTAGCCTCAGCAACTCAGCAAGACCCTAGGTAATTTAGTGAGACCCTGTCTCAAAATAAAATATAAAAAAGGGGCTGGGGATGTGGGAGTGGTTAAGCACACCTGGGGTTCAATTCCTGGTACCAAACAAAGAACAAAACAAAAAAAAAAACTGGAAAATTTGTTGCAAACTGGCTTTACCCTAAAAGATGGGTTAAATAAGTTACTGAAATGGAAGGAAAAACAATGGAAAGAGTAAAAAATCACAGGTGACAGTCTTCCATCTTGAGTTTCCTAACTTACTTTTGACATAATTAAGGCAAAAATTCTCATTTTTCTACATGATTCTCAAAAGTATATACAGAAATATTTCAGACAATCATAAACAAGGGAAGTGGTAAGGAAATTTGAAAGGGAGGAAAGATTTCTATTCCAAAAACTTAAAATGTTTTAGACTGTGACAAGTTACTTCTGAATAAATAAATACCTAGAGCAAATTCAGAATAACCTATACAAAAATTTACACTCACAACACTATGGATAAATACAAAATTCTAAAAAAAGGTACAAGTAGCACAAAAGGAAGAAAAAACAGAGAAAGAACAGAGGGAACAAACAGATCATGGCAGACCAAAATCTTGACGTATCAATGACACTAAATCTAAGTAGTCCAGGTAAAAGACAGACTGGCCAAAAGGGTCTATAGAGGCACACTATGGTTTCTTCCACAGATTTTAAATTCCCTACTTAATTAATGAAAACAAGGTTTATTTGCAAATTTGAAGAATCTCTAGGTAGAGAAATTTTGGGAAAGCCATATAGTCCTTTTGCCTTCTAACATTTAAATCATTAGAATGAAGTTATCCCAAACAAAATTCTGGCATTTCACCACATTTTCAACTATTTTATGTTTATTTGTAAACATAAATTAATGATATGCTATCCATAAAAAACTTACTTTAAACATGATAGAGGTAAACTGAAAGTAAAAGGGGTTTGAGGTTGTCGCTCAGCAGTAGAGTGCTCACCTAGCACCTCAGGCACTGGGTTTGATCCTCAGCACCACATAAAAATAAATAAATAATATGAAAGTATTGTGTCCAACTACAACTAAAAAAAATTTAAAGAAAAAGTAAGTAAAAGGATGAAGAAAATATAGAACTGTGCTGTTTAATGTAGTTGCTACTAGCCATACATGGTTAGTTAAAATCTAATAAAACTGAAAATTCAGTCTTCAGTTGTACTTGCCAAATTTCCAGTGGAATATTAAAATGCAATTTTAAGGGCTAAAGAAATACCTCAGTAGTACAGCTCTTGCCTATCATGCATAAGGCCCTGGGTTTGATCCCCAGTTTATCAAAGATGGGGAAAAGGCTTTTTATTGTATTGATGGTATGCCCTTATTATCACGATTTTAAAAATAATGTTCTTCAAAAACACTATACAAACCAAAAAGCTGACATCACCTAAATCACTTAATACACAGCAGTTACTTAGGTTTTTATTGTGGCAAAATACACATAAAAATTTTAAGTCTACACTTCAGTAACATTCGGTACATTCACACTGTTAGGAAACCATTATCACTATCTCCAGAAGGTTTTCAACATTCCATACTTAAACTCAGTACTCTTGAAACATTCCTCCCTCTCCCCAGTGTTTAGTAACTACGGTCCTTCTTTGTATAAATTTTACAACACTAGATACCTTACCTAAGTGGAATCCGAAATATTGATCCTTTTGTTTGGCATATTCTACTTAGCATAATTTGGGGGAGGGGGATGGGGAATGAATTCAGAGGGACTCAACCACTGAGCCACATCCCCAATCCTTTTTTGAATTTTATTTAGAGACAGGATTTACTGAGTTACTTAGCACCTTGCTTTTGCTGAGAGTGGCTTTGAACTCTCCTTCCTCCTGCAAAAGCTTCCTGAGCTGCTGGGATTACAGGTAGGTGCCACTACGCCTAGCTATCATCATGTTCTTAAGATTGCTCTATATTGTAGTGTCTGTCAATTTCCTTTCTTTCCAAAAATTAAATAATGGGCTGGTGCTGTAGCTTAGTGGTAGAGCACTTGCCTAGCATAAGACAAGTGAGGACCTGGGTCTGATACTCAGCACAAAAATAGATAAACAAATAAATAAATAGAATAAAGGTACTGTGAAAAAAATTCTAAGAAAAAAATTAAATAACATTACAATGCATGTATATATCACATTTTGTTTATCCACTCATCTCTTGATATACACCTGGGTTTCTCCCACAGATTTTAAATCTCTTACTTAATAAAAATAAAGTTTATTTACAAATTCAAGGAATCTCTAGGTAGAGGAATTTTGCAAAGGCCACTAGTCTCACAGCTCTCTAATACTTAAATTATCAGATTGAATTGCATAAAATTTTGGCATTTTACTGTATCTTCACTGTTTTGTTAAAATATTTTTTTAGTTGTTGATAGACCTTTATTTTATTCATTTATTTATATGTGGTGCTGAAAACTGAACCCAGTGCTTCACACATGCTAGGCAAGCACTCTACCACTGAGCCACAACCCCAACCCTCTTCACTGCTTTTAACTGTTCAAATTGTACTTTATTTAGAAAACAAAAGTTGCCAATCTCATTTGTATTTTAATTAATTTCAATATATTCATGTATGTGATATACCTCCACAGGCAAGGAAAGATTTTTAAAATACTATGATAAAATATAAATATATAACAAAACTTGTCATTCTAATCATTTCTAAGGGTACAGTTAAGTGACATAACTACATCTGCACTGTTGTGCAACCAGTACCTATTTCTAAAACTTTCTCATCAGCAAGGCCAGACTTTATCAAAACTCCAAAGAATATCAGGGAAGCAAATAACATCACAGACTTCACTGGCATAGCTGTTCTAGAATTATATAAATTTTAAAAATTTTAACATAATGAAAATAATTCAATCTCACTTTTAAAATTTTGAGATTTGACAGCGAGAATGACTCGATTTTTTTTTCTAGTTCTCTACTCTGCAGATATTATTAAAAAGGCAAACAAATATGTAGGTAAAATTTTCAAAAATTCAAGGAATTTAGAGTACCATACTGTATGTGATATACTGCAAACTTTTTCATTCTTGCTTAGTCAATATGAATATGTAGCTTTTATACCTTGCTTATTCATCCTTGTTAAAAATTTATTGATGCATAGGGCAGGAAAGGTAGCTGAGAGGTAGAGTGCTTGCCTAGGCCCAAGGCCATGGCGAAAAACAAAAACAAAAACCAGGGGCAAAATAAAATTGAATTGTAAAAATCACAAACATAATAATAATTCATAATTGCCGCAATTATTAATGGTATTATACATTAGTAATGGTTCTTAAAACAGGGTGTGAAACTTAAGCAACTGAATACCAAATTCCTAAAGTTCTCATTAACCACAAAGACATATAAATCACAAAATCTCTTGTAAGATCTGCTTCTTTGGGGACTCTATAAGCTGTCATCAATAGGACTTTAACAATGTCAAAAACACTGAGACTTGATAAATAATTATACATTAATTAGAAGAATTAGGTTTTTTTTTCTATATTATCCAATTTAGATAGTTCTGGAAATCATTAGTATTTATTGCTATAGACAACTACGGAAAAACATTTTCATTTGATATAGTCAAAATAATATTAAGTTTCTCTTGACCAACCATGTCAGATTGTAGGGTATGACTGACACTGATAGTTTTTATTGTGTCATACTACAGACATTACAATTCATGGCTTGAATGTTATTTTAGAGGCTAAAAAGGTAAAAGATAGAAAAACTGAAAAGAGGCAATATTTTCCCCCACTCAGATGGGTGAAAAAAAGCACACTCAAATAGAATGAAGAAATTTGAATTTCAGAGTTGAAATAGAAATTAGACTATTATTTTATAGTTTGGGAAAACAAGTTTAGTTCAGCAAATATTTATAAACTGCCAAATACTTGTGCTAAAGCCCAGAAAGGTTAACCAAGTCAGTAATTTAGCAGAGCTCAGATTACTTGTTCTTGATTTCTACCAAAAAAAAAAAAAAAAAAAAAAAAATCACAACAAAACAGGACTTGAAACCAGTCTTTGTAAATTATAAATACTCTTTCCATTGACTTGATAATAGTGTAAAAATAATTGTTTCCTCTAGGGAACAATTGTTATTATTAGAATAAAAATCTTATTACTTCTCGAACTTAGTCAATATGGCCAAATCTGTGTATCAACTATCCTAAATAACAGACAAACTGCTTTCATACAATTAAAGAAAATTGCTTTGAGAAGTTAGACTTATTAAATACCTTTCTAAATTATCAAAGTGACAGAAAGGCAAATTCTATAACAAAATTATGTTTTACAAAAATGAAAGAAATTAACTATTAGGTCAGAACTGGTATGTGTTTATGGTGCTACAGATGAAACCCTGGGTCTTGTGAATTTTGAACAAGTGCTCTAATACTGAACTACATCCTGAGCCCTGGACCAGAATTTTATTATTTTTTGGTACCAGGAATTTAACGCAGGTGCACTTAACTAATAAACCATATTCCCAATCCCCTTGTTTGTGACAGGGTCTTGCTAAGTTAAGGCTGGCTTTGAACTCGCCATCCTCTTGTCTGAGTTTCCAGAGTCGCTGGGGTTACAGGCATGTGGCACTGTGCCCGGCTAGACCAGAATCTTAAAAGCTGTCTTAGATGTAGTACTTGCTACCCAACAACTTAAAAAGAAATAAGTGACTGAAAATGCCAGACATTAGCACACTGATTATCTGATGGTCTCAGAAAAATACTTAAAGGTTACTCTTCCATCTGTAAATATATACTTAAAAAAACCCTAAAATACAGCCCTATGAAAACATCTATTAATTAGAATTTTCTTTTTTCTTTTAAATGGAGTCTTATATGTTCCCCAGGCTAGCCATGAAGTCTCCTGGGCTCCAAGGGATCCTCGTGCCTCAGCCTCTGAAGTATCTAGTATGCCAACTTACTTACCCAGTTTAATTTGAATTTTCTTAGAAACTTACTACCCCAAATCTTCCCAATAAACCATATAAACCTTACATCATAACTACTACTCAATTCCCATTAAGGTTTCTAATCCTAGATCTGCCATAGACAGTCCTGGTATCTCTGTTCCTTTGAAACACATTAGATTGCTATAAGAATGAAAACACTGAGACTTGATAAATCATTATGCATTAATTAGAAAAATTAGTTTTATCTCCATAATGCAATAGATTCCTTCACCTCATGTATAGTCACATTTCACATTTAATTCAATTATCAATGTATTAATGTTGCCTGAAGACAAGAGTGTATACCAGGAAGAGTGATAGCTTTGTAATTCAGACAGATCTAGATCTTAATCACTGCTGTGTCACTGAGGTAGCTGGATGACCTTAGAAAAGTTCCATGAGCTTTTTGAGGCTTGCTTTAGGAATTAAATAAGTGTATGTAAAGTGTCCACTGATTGGCACACAGTATATATGCACAAGATATGATAGCAAGAAACAGAGGAGTTAACATCATGGACAGAAAGCTATTAGTGACTGAATTAATCTCAAATCTCCAACTTCCTGAACTTTAGTTCTGGGCTTCTAATTACCAGCTATCTTGCTAGATTTCCTTTGACTGTGCATGCCACGTTGCAAATTTGACATCTGAAACTGAACTTGCTTTTTCTCCTTCAGCTAATATTCCACTGCAAAATTTCTTATTTTTTTAAATGATTTATACCTTCAATTGCTCAGTCACCCATTGCTTAAAATCTCATATAGTAGAGAAGTCCCCTCTTCTCTGAGGATACCTTCTCCAAGACCCCCTTTGGCTGTCTGAAATCAGATGTAGTATTGAACCTTATATATGTTATGTTTTTTCCTATATGTAACATACACATGATAAAGTTTAGTATTCATTTTTTTATTCACCAGCTTTATCTTCCATCAAAATCTTGAAAGGTACCCTTCACAGAAAAATTCAGAACTATAGATCGTCTCCAAATTATGTTTACTGATAAATCAAAGTCATCTTTCAAAGCCCACTAGCCAGAGATAATATAATCTTGTATAATCATAAGTCTTGGCTTTCTGGTCTTGATTGGTGTGTTCTCTCTATGCGTAAGTTTTGAGGTGCATATTATTAAGTGCAGCATGTGAGGTGAGTACAAAAACAGTAAGAATGCTGAAAGTGCTAATGAACAGAGATATGTGATAACAGTGAAAATAAAATGCAAAGATTAACACATTAGTAAAGACAAACATTAATACAGAGAAAACAAAGCATGCTGCCCTGTGATTGGGGTAAATACTCAGTATAAATGACCAAAGTACCCACAACTAATCTTGCAATATATGAAGATTCTAAACCTACACAATAATTGATGATGATCTGCAAAAGACAAGGAAAAAAAGACTGAAGAAATGGAAAAACTATGGAGTATGTGGTTAGAATGGTATCCATCCTGCACAGCAGATTTCACTTTTAGTCTCAGAACCCCTTTACACTGTTAAAATGGACCAAGAATCCCAAAGAACTTATTTATGTGTGCTATATACATTTACTGTTTAAAATTAGAAATTTAAAAAATTGATTCATTGAAAAATAATAAATCTGTTAATACAACAGTTTTCAAAAACCTGTATTTTTTCAGACTCAAAAAGACTAGAATGGGATGGAGTTGTGGCTCATTGGTAGAGCACTTGCCTGGTATGTGTGAGGCCCCAAGTTCTATCCTCAGCACCATGTATAAATAAATAAAAATAAAAGATCCATTGACAACTAAAAAATATTTTTAAAAAAGCAAGAAAAATTGCAAATCTCTTGGAATTCTAGTTTATTGGAAATTAGCAAATTCTCACATCTGCATTTGCATTCAGTCTGTTGTGATAGCATGTTTCAAGTGCCTCTGAAAAACTTCATCATATATATCTCAGACAATCTGAAAGAAACAGCAAATATCTTAAAATATTGTTATGAAATTGTTTTGACCTCTGAAAAGTTCTGGGATCCCCAAGAGAGTTACCAGACCACAATAACCACTGCTTTAGGGTCACAAAATAGTGTGATAGTGAAAGTACTCAGTAGGGCCTGTTCTGTCATCTATCACTTAAGATAGTCATAAAAAATAGATGTTGGATTTGTGTATGGGATAAGATACATACCTCAACAGATTTTCATTGTCGATATAAAAGATTTGCTTTAGATAAAAGACAGTGATCAAGAAAATTTTTTTGACCAAGAAAAATATAACCTGCTAGGGATCTTATTGCCACTCCTCCACCCTTCCAAAACAGCCCACAAACAAGCTAGCTACGTGTTGTTTTCATCTCTGGAATTAAGGCCTATAATTCAGAATTGTGGGGACCATCTTGTAACCATGGGAAGGCTATAATCTAAGGATGGCAAAGAAAAAGTTGAGAATTGACTTTGATGATGCCATTAAAGTGCCAAATTAACTCTGAAATTGCCCTACCCTAGCAGTTCGTTAGGTGTATGAAATAATAAATGTCTTTAATGTTTAAGCCACTTGACTCAAGGTTTTCTGATATATAAAATGTCACTCCTCATTCAGATATCCCATAGGTACTTCAACAGGTCCAAATGAATTCATCATCATGTCTCACAAATGTACTCTTCTTTTTGAAGTTCTCTGGTCAATGACAGCACCAACTCTAAAAAGAAAAAAGTACAATCACAAATATCCTTAAGAGGAGGCGGCAGAGGGATAGTTGAAACAGAGAAGATGATATAAAAAAGGAGAGGTGGAGGGAGTTAAGGCAATGTGCAGAAACTGGAGTGATGAATGATATGGTTATAAGATGAATGCCTATAGCTGGAAGAAGTAGGAATGGTTTCTCCCTTAGAGCCTTTGGAGGAAATGGATACCTGTCAACATCGTGATTTCAACCCAGAGATACTGATTTAGAATTTCTGGCTTCCAGAAGTCCAAGAAAATAAATTTGTTGCTTTAAGTCATCCAGTTTGTGATAATCATGAAACTAATACAACTTTTTTCTTTTGTTCCCAATATGGGCCCAATCACTAAAACCTATCTCAAATCCACCCTCCCCTTCCTTTCTCTACTGCCCCTGTGCTACTTAAACAGCATCCTGATTGGTCTGCTTACCTTTAGTTTTACCAGAGGGAATTAACCCTCCAACATTATTTAGATAGTCTCTAAAATGCAATATCTCAATCCAGATATTTTATTAGTTTATGCCCTGGTTACCACGCAGACTTTGTTACATTTCAGCACTTTCATGATGTCACATTTCACATATTTCATAATATTCCATAATGCTGTTATTTAATATTGATTTCAACATACAAAATCCTTAAGAAAAGCCTATTATCTCCCACTATACTAATGAGGAAATTAAGCCTCAAAGAATAAGTGATTTGTCAAAGGTTACAAGGCTCCTAACAACAATGTATCTGTGGTAAGCTTTCTTACTTTTTATCTTCTCCCTGCTCTATTACACTTTCAGATGCTTTAGGCTCGCTCTCCCTCCCTCCCTTATTCTCCAATATAAACTCTTTGCTTTAAATTGGCTTTGACTCATCATTCTCTCAATATACTATTATCCACTTCCTCACCTCTGGAATTCTTTCCTTATTACTCTCAACAGGTTAAATTCTACTCTATTTTGTTATTTTTCAACATGAGATATCACCAATGCTTTCCATTTATTATATTCCTTTCAGATTAAAATGTATTTTCAAATGTATTTTCTTTGGATTTTAAAAGTCTTATGAAATACATTAAAAAAACTAAAGATCAGAGAAAAGAAGCGGCCTAATAGATACTCAAACTCAGACTTCTATAATTAAACTCTGTCTTAATATTACTGTTATACCACATTACCTTTCCCTCCATGGAATTCCTGTAGTAGTTCTGTCAGGATCATTTGACATACTACCAATTTAAGTTTACTGGAGTACTTGCCCTGTCTTTCCAAGGATAATTCCAACATATTTATGAAATCAACCATACCTGAGTTCCCAGCATATATTCTTTAAAAAGGTCAGGACATATATATTGTCACCACAATCAAGATAGGGAACATTTCTGTGATCCCTATAAGTTTCTTTGTGCTTCTATGCAATGTCTCCTTTTTGCTCCTCCTCAGAAATCATCAATTTGCTTGTCATTTTGGATTAGCTGGAATTCCCTCCCTCCATCTCTTTCTTTGGCAGTACTGGGGAGGCACTCTGCCACTGAGTTAACATCCCAAGCCATTCCTGTTTTTTGTTTTTTTTCTTAATTTTAAGACAGGGTCTTGCTAAATTGCCAATCTCCTGCCTCAGACTTCCAAGTAGCAAATTATAGTACTGCATTGGTCTAGAACTTTATATACAGGAATCATGCAATACTCATACTTCTTTCACTTGATATTACTATGAGATTCATCCATATTGCCCACAACATGGGCTTAAGAATTTTTTTGTTCCTTTCTACTTCTGAGGACTGTTTCACTGAATGGATGTATCACAATCTGTTTGTCATTTAACTGTTGACAGACTGTTGTTTCCAGTTTGGGCTACTGCAAATAAAGCTGCTATGAACATTTGTGTATAGGCCCTTGTGAAGACAAACCAGCAGAGGTTCTTAATCATTTGTTTCTACATCATTTACATGTGTTATACTTACCAATAACATTACTTATTACAGTGCAGTGATTCTAAAAATAATCACTACTCTATCCTCAGTACACTATTTCTGTGTAATAGGTGATCAATGATTTTTGCAGATCTTGCTCTCCTCAAAACCCACATTCAACTTGAGGGGAGAGGCTGGGTCCTGCCTGTATTTTGTAACTTCCTACAACAGAGTGGATATTTGTAAAATGCTCAAAAAGTGTTTGTGGTTTATGGGGCTTACTTTTTTAATGGAGCTTATATTTATTGGAATATAAATATTCCAAAAATAAACACATATTACTTCGTGTTTAATCACATTAATAACTTGAAGTTAAAACTTCATGTTAAAATCCAGGGAAGATGTTATGTAAATGCATCGAAACCAGCAAATGTTAACTCAATCATACTTTAATTTTCCAGAAAAATCAAAATAAGATGTTTCTACTTTTTTCTTTACAATCAGTTTTATTCTTTACAAATATAGCTGTACTTTATATTTTAAGTTTTGTTCTAATATGTACCCTGTTTTCAATCTAAGTTAAAAAACAAACAAACAAACAAAAAAGGCTCTTTTTCTGTGAAAGAACCACTTTTCAGAATGGATTCACATGAGAACTCATATTTGAGAACATGCCTTTTCTTTATCTAAACATAAATAAAAGTGTATACAATCTTTATTTGATGATGGTTTACATCCCAACAGTCTTTCTTAAGTGTTTAAGTTTTCAGGGAGAATTAAGTGGAAAACTTTACCAGAGTTTTAAAGTATTACTTTAGCCACTTTTACTCCTTGTTTTGAGTGCTAGAGATCAAATCTCATGCATGCTAAACAAACACTATGACATTAAGCTACATTCCCAGCTATAACTAGCCAGTTTTCAATCAAATATTTTAATCTTTTCCCTAATTAAATAAGTTCAGAGCTTTGAGAGAGATTAAGACTTAACTAGAGTTAATAAATTAAATTATCAACATTAGACTAACAGAATTTCCTTTTATTGCATTCCTTAAAAAATAGCTGGGTCCAGTGACACATTCCTGTAATCCCAGCAACTCAGGAGGCTGAGGCAGGAGGATTACAAATTCAAAATTAACCTCAGCAATTTAGTGAGGTCCTAACGACTTAGCAAAATCATGTCTTAAAAAATACACACACACACACACACACACACACACACACACACACTGCTCAGGATATAGCTCAATAGTTAAGTGACCCAGGCAGGGTTCAATCCCCAGTACCAAAAATAAAATTAAAAAAAAAAATAGAATTACTATAAGATCTAGCAACTCCACTTGAGTATATGCTCCAAGGAACTGAAAGCAGGAATATGAAATCTTTGTACAATTATATAAAGGCAGCATTATTCACAATAGCCAAAAGTAACTCAAATGTCTGTGAACAGATCCAATGGATAAACAAACATGGAACATACTAATGGACTATTACTCAGCCTTAAAAAGGGAAAAATTCTGATGCTACAAAATGAATAAACCTTGAAGGTATCATGCCAAGTGAAAAGGCAGTTATAAAGGATAAATGTTAACATGATTCCAATTATATAATACACCTAAAGTAAATTCATAAAGAGAGTAGTAGATACTTGGGGATGTAGAGAGGACACTAGAATCTTATTGTTTAATGGGGTCATAGTGTTTTTTCTTCTTCCCCTGTGGTACTTGGTGATTAAACCCAGGAGTGATCTATTATAGAGCTACATCCCCTATCCCCTTTTATTTATTTTTTTCGGTATCAGGTATTGAACCTAGGTGCACTTAACTACTGAGCCACATCCCCAGCTCCTTTATAATTTATTTAGAGATAAGGTTTCATTAAATTGCTGAGGCTGGCTTTGAACTTGTGATCCTCCTGCCTTGGCATGCCAGGCTGCTGGGAGCCCTTTTTACTTCTGAGACAGGGTTTTGCTAAGTTGCTCAGGCTGCCCTTGAATTTGGGATCCTCATGCCTCAGTGTCCCAAAGATGGGATTACAAGCCTGTATCACTGCACCAGGCTTGAATTATAGTTTTGAAAGATGAAAAGAGTTCTGGAGATGGGTAGTAATGATGGATGTATTTAAAGCTACTGAATTGTACCCTTAAAAGCTGTTATGGTGGTAAATTTTGTGTGTGTTTCATCACAATTAAAAAAAAAGTAACAGTGGTCCAGACTTCTATCTTAAGAAGTTAATAAAAGGACAAAATGAACCTAAAATAATGGAAAAAATTAAAGCCAAACCTTGGTTCTCTGAAAAAAATAAACCTTTCGCTAAACAGATCAAGGGGTAAAATAAAGGCGGACAGAATAGTGAAAAAGATATACAGAATAAACAAGGATAGTAAGACATTTCAGAAATTAAGGGTGTAAGATGTTTCAAGGGGTGATTGACAGGGTCAAATGTTGATAGTTCAAAGATATAAACCATCAACATATAAAGATATTTGATATAGCCACAAAGGAGTCACTGATGACCTTATAATAGCACACAAGGGAGTAGAAGTAGAGTTAGAAGCAATATTTCAATTGACAAAGAATACACAGAAATGAAGAAGTGAAAACTGTGGGCCCGAATAATTCAATCTGAAGTACTCTGGTTCTAAAGACAGAGCAACGGGGTTAACTGGGAGCTTAGCTTAGTAGGATTTTAAAATATATTGATATTTGAATAGAAATGATCTTTCATTCCCCCAAACAAATAAAAAATACATATATACATATTATTGTGGTAAATATGCAGAGAATATTTTTGATTATTATTAGAATAGACTCAGAAAAGAGGGAAAAATTAAAGATGCAGGGAACATGTGTTACTACATGGTAAAAGGTCCCTCGATAGGTAGAAGAAAATGGATTCAGAACGTGAAATGATTAACCCAAAACAAGAGGACACCTAGTGATGGAGAGAAAAAAGATGTGTGTGCAGGCATTACTTTAAGTACTTTTTTACATGTTAAATAATTTAATTTTTACATAAAATTTTGAGATTGGTATCATTTTTCAGCAAGGAAAATGCAACAATGAAACACTTCTTCCCACAGTGAGAAGTAACAGAAGTTCTTATTTGATAGCATTGTTTCTCTTTGAAGTTAGAGGTAGAAGTGGATAGTTGAGAAGGGAGGATAGAGTTAAATTTTGAGGAAAATGAAATCTGAAAAATAATGTGTGGAGGAAAAAAAACAGAAGGATAGCTAGGAGGCACTAAAGACCCAAATGAAATTAGAAATCCAAACTTTTTAGTGGCAATAATCTATAACTTTTAAGTTGTATTTCAATAAATGGTTGAAAAAGAATCAATGGCTTTGAATTTTTTTATTAAAAGCAATAATAATATTACTGGCTAATACTTACATGGAACTCAATGTGTCAGGCATTGTTTTAAGTACTTTTAACATATTAAACAATTTTTCACATAATTAATATATATATATATACATATATATATATATATATTTAGTTGTAGATGGACACAACACCTTTATTTTATTTATTTATTTTCATGTGGTGCTGAGGATAGAACCCAGTGCTTCACTTGTGTGAGGCAAGCGTTCACCACCATCTTAGCTCTCACATAACTTTTTTTTAGTTGTAGTTGGACACAATACCTTTATTTTGTTTATTTACTTTTATTAGGTGAGCGCTCTACCGATGAGCCACAACCCCAGGCCGCCCTTCCCACACCCCCCCACCAATAACCTTTCAGAGATATATGCCATTTTGAGATATTTTACCTTTAAGAAAAATAAACCACAAAGGAGAAGGAACAGCTTGAAGCTGGGCATGGTGGCACATGCCTGTAATTCTAGTGGCTCAGGAGGCTGAGACAGGAGGATTGCGAGTTCGAAGCCAACTTCAGCAACTTAGCAAGGCCCTAAGCAACTAAGAGAGAACTTGTCTCTCAATAAAATAGAAAAAAGGACTGGGGATGTGGCTTAGAGGTTAAATGCCTCTGAGTTCAATCCCTGGTACCCACCCTACCCCCCAAAAAAGGAAGAGCTCGAGGTCAGACAACTAGTAAGTAACAGATTTAAAGTCAGTATTGAAGCCAGGTTTGCTCAGTTTGTTGTATTACCACTATGCTACATAACTTCTCAAAACAAAGCTAAGTAAACCTAATTAAGGAAAGTAGAATGAATTAAGGAAGAAACACCACTAGGTGGGGCAAAAGATAAGAGACAATGGTTCCTGTAAATAAAAATAATTCTCATGGAAGTATGGTTTGTACATAATGTAAAAGGCACCAAAGATAAGAGAAACTGCCTTCATACATTAATGGAAAGTCACAAAAGGGAAATGAGCAATGGGAGGATCCAAAGTAGAAAGGAAGAAAAACAAAGGGGGGGGGGAACCCAAGTAGCTGAAATATAAAAAGGAGAAAAAATTAAAAGTGGAAGAATGCTTACATGCACATCAATAAATCAATAAACACCACCAGTAAAAAGAAAACAATTGCAATATGTCTAAGTTCCTGGAAACTCTCAGATCTTATTTTCTTTGTGCCAAAGGATATTTCAATTTTATTAATCGAAGAACACAAAATATTTTATAAAATGTATTAAGTATGGTTGTTTGCCAAGAATAAGTGAGGATCAAGATACTTAGGTTAAGATCTAAGTAAGATGAAATAATTTAATAAAGAAATTATATAGTTATTTTCAGAAATAAGAGGGTAGTAGTTTCATAAAAAGTTGATTCCAGAGATGCATAGTCTTCTCTAGATGTTACCCAAGATGTGTGATGATGAACGCATCCATAAATTATCTAATCAACAGCAAATCACTTCAGCATAAAGAAATATATACAATTTAATGTCTGTAAAAAATAGCAGGGCTGGGGTTGTGGCTCAGAGGTAGAGTGCTCGCCTACCATGCACGAGGCAATGGGTTCGATCCTCAGCACCACATAAAAATAAAATCAAGATATTGTTTTTTAAAAAAAAGAATAGCAATATCCTTTGGCTATTAAAATAGTCAAAATACATATAGCAAGACAGCAATATTGTAAAGTAACAGAATTTTAAAAATTTTATTTAAGTACCAGAATATTGAAACTGCAAAAAAGGCTGGGTATCAAACTTTTGTAAGCTGCCAATGGAAGTTTAAAATTTAAAATGGAAGAATATTTAATGTGGGGGGAAAAAAAGGGAAATGATACTTTCTAAGAATAATGAGAAACTAAGAATGAGCTTCTATCTACCCATTTTTACTGTCCCAAAACAGTTATCAATATGAGATACCACGACAAGTTAGTAGTTTACTCCAGGATAAGTAAAGTAAAAATGTGTTAGCCAAGAATATTCTAGGCACTAATGACAGTGTTAGTGAAGAAATTAATGTAATACTTCATGAAATAAGAGTGCAATATAACTCTAATGTTGCTTTGTATTTTTAAAAGCACATATACAATTGCTCTTTTAGAATATGAGTAGAAATCTCAAGATTTCCTGCTCATGTCCTAAAATGGGGTGAAGAATAACGAAACACTAATGTGATTTTCAGCTTAACAGGAGATAAATTTTAAGCAACTGTTCTTAGATGTGACAACTCTGCTTTGTAGTAAATATAGTGGCATTTAAAGCAAAAATATCCCATCGTAAAGCTTAGAGTACACTGTTTAACAGCAGTCAAAATGTCAGGAAACCAAAAGGGAAAATTATTTTCAATATATGTAATATTTATAGAGGTAATAAAAAATTATCGTTGGAAGGAGCCTAATTAATCAGGAGTCTCCTAAGTTAATGAGGGAACCCCTTTTACAACAGTCTTTTCAGTGACAAAGTTGTTTTATTCTTTATAAGGCTAGGAAGACTTACTAGGAGTTTCAGAGGATAATTGCTGACAGAATACAGGACATTGACTGTTACTGAGTTTTAAACAGCTGTCAATACTGTTATGCCTAAACAACCATATCTATATGCTATTATTTACATTCTATTATACCCTACTTGTCTTATCACTCATCTACCCCTTCATCAATTCATCTTGATTTTTGTTACTTTACTTTTTATTTTTTGATACTTTAGAAACATCTATTAAAACGTGATCTAAAATGCAGTTCTTGTAGCAGGGGACCAGGAACTCTCATATATCTTAGAAGGGAAAACATAAATATGTGTAATAGACACGACAAACGATTGATCTCAATTTTCCTACAGAATAAACATCAGTTATGTGGTTCCTATTCATCATGATTGAAATATATTCAATTTTACAACTTGTCACATTTAGTGTGAGGTGTAGATAGCAGCCAAGTGCTAACTTGAGTTTGAAACATGGGTTGGTTACTTATTAGATGAGATACTCTGGGCAAGTCATTTAATCTACTCGAAGTATCACTTTCCCTACTCACATGATAAGATACTAGTAGCAATATGGAAGGGTTAATGTGAGATTTAACTGAAATAACGTATAACATGTTTAGCATACCTGGTTTATAAAAAAAGGCACAACAAATATAATTATCATCATCACCATATTTTAGTCAACCACAACAGGCTTTTTAGCTTCTGCATGGCTACACACCCTTGTAAATGTTTGTACCATTTTTAAAATCACCTTATTTATTCCAACAATCTTGGTGCGTCTATATTACTGAGATTAAAGGTATAAAGCACATGTATTCTCCATCATCCCATTCTACTCCCTGAAGGAAACAGATGCTCATTTAGGTACTAAAAGCAGTGATGATGAACACAGAATACATTCACACTGTGGGCTTTTCATCAGGTGGTTGACAGGAGGTCAATAAACTATCTGTGTTCTGCCTGCTTCAGACAACCAGTGTTCCCTCTTAAAAGCATCCGAACATAGTATTTGAGACCATAGAATTGTGATTTCTATCAAATTTGGTTCATTCCAAACAAAATGTGTTATCTTCACTGATCACACATCTAAATGCCTTTATTTTTGCAGCTAGCATATGTGTACCAGTTTTGTTGTGTGGCATAAAAGTATATGGATTCATAAAACCTCTACCAATTAACATGTCTCTTTAAAGACCTGATTGCAAAGTAAAAGTTGCAGTTCTACTTTTATGGAATTTTTATTTAAAACATGACATCTTCAAAAGCATGAAATCTATTTCTCTAACTTCTAAAGATTAGTCTTTGTGCTTTCTCTTTGCCAGAAGAATCAGAATCTAATTTAAAAGCACTACTATATGTCTGTAAGTTTTATACCTTGTTTATGGCTCATCCTTCTACAATTAAAATATGCAAGTAGATATTAAAAGGAGTATGGCAAAAGAAAAGAATATTTTTCCTTAAAAAACTAATTTGAAGGAGAACAAGGAGGAGGAAGGAAAGAAGGGAAAGGGGTAGAACTATGGAACAAATTAAATAATAGCTTGTTACATACATATATAAATGAACCAAGAAGAATTACCTGTATGTATACACACACACGCACGCACGCATGCACGAACACATGTGCAGAAAATACCAATCAAAAATAAGTGAGTGAAAGGAAGGTCAGCAGAAGAGAAGAGGGGGAGGGAGGAGGGAAAGGAAAAGGGGGGAGAAATGGGATTGAAATCAAATTTCTTGCATGTACTATTGTCAAAATGATCAAAATACTATATATAATTAATGCTCTAAAAAATAATCTGACAGCTCTTTGATCTAACTTGCTGATGGACTATGCAAGAAATAAATTTTGTATTAAAATCTGAAGGAAAAAAAACTCACCTAATTTGAGTAAACTTTTTAAAAAGTATAACTGGAAACATTATTTTGATTTTTGAGCTGTGTATATATTTTACAAATTCAAAAATAACCCCCCCCCCAAAATATGAAACCAATGAATCATATCAAGTTGGTAGTATGACCAGAGAAAAGTATTTTAAGTGACTTTGGAAATAGTACTGATTACATATCTTTTGTTAATATATTTCAGGGACAAAAAGAAATGCAAAAAAAATCCCCAACTTCACTCAGAAGCAGTAGTACAGGTATTATAATTTTAAAAAAGTGATTTTATGTATACAGTAGAAAGCAAATAAGCATATTAATTTAATTTGGTAGCAAGATTTTAATACAAAAAGACAAAAACAGAATCAAAGAAGAAAAATTCTGCTATGCTAAATTTGAATAGGATATACCATTATGAAATTCTGATTAAACAAGCAGAAAACCATTTCTTAATTCTTTCTTCTCAAAGGGCCTAGAAGAAATGACACCTTAGCAGCAATCTATATGCCAAATACACAGATCTTGGTTTCTATGTGCTATTTCTCACTAAAAAGACCCAAGACACCTTGAATAAACAGCCCTTGCCAGATGTGGAACAAACAAAGTACAAAAGAAGCATGTGATATCTTGTGCCAGCAGCCAGCTTGAAAGGGTTTCTACTATCAAATTTGGGACAATTTGGTCACCCAAAAGAGAAAGGATCATAATGGTTCTAAAACAATGAAAAAAAAATACCCCCCCACAAATCCATAGTAGTATCTTTTCCAAAAATACTAAAGAAATTCTATTTGCCACCATGGGGGCGACTATTTTCTCAGCTCTTTACTCTGAATACTGAAGTGATGAAAGCAAGCATTTAATATGCATTTTTACAAGAAAATTTAGCTTATCCCCACTTTATGGAGTAAATCTTTCCTATAGAGAAATACCAATAAACTGATTTAAGCAAAAGCAATTAATGGATGCTAAATATTACTAAGCAAAATGTAGTCAGAAATAGGATATTTGCTTGGGGTCAAAGTATTACCCTTCGGTTACATACTAACCACAAAATGACAAACCACACACACCTTTACAACAGATTTGGTAGTCACCACTTCAATCAACTGGTCACATTTAACATCATTAACAGTGTAGCAATCTGACATTATATATTTCCTATATGATGCAACCTGAGGTACACAGCATTACCTATTAAATACTCTTGCCAAAGAAAGTTTTACTTTAAGCTAATCAAGCTTTTCTTAAGATCAAACTTCCAGTTAACAGAGATTTCAAGGTGAAAGAGGAATAAATGAAATAACACCACTGGGACATGGGCAGTCCAGAATGTGGGTGTATTATACATCTGGTTTGGTCAGGTAGATGTCAGGAAAATGAAAGAGTAAGTATTATACTTTTTACAGAAGGGACTAGTCTTAATCACCAAATACAAAATCTTGAAGGGTTGGGGGAGCTCAAAGACACTTTGGAACAATTGAGGAAATGTGAATACATTAATTGAATAAGCTATTTGATACGTATTGTTAATCAGGGTTAGTAGATGAATATATTCTTAGAAAATGCTGAAATATTTAAAGGTGGAGACGTGTCCAACTTACTTTGGAATGGTTACACAACACATAACAGAGAAAGAAAGAGAGGGTAACAACATGATAAAAATGTTTATCACTGAATCTAGGTTCTGGGGTATTCATGTATTCCCCCCACCCCCAACTTCTATAAAACGGAAAATTTTCATGACAAAGTTAAAAGAAACTATACCTCTACTGAGAGGTACAGAGGAAAGTACACCTACACTGGAATTATATCTGGGCTTAAATCTCAGCTCTTACTACTTGTGTGACCTAAGGCAAATTACTTAACATTACTAAGTTTCTTTTACATCTGTAAAATTCAAGTAACAAATCTGCATCATTGGATCGTTCTGAGAATTAAAGATTATATAAGTAAAACCTAGCCCTGTTGCACAAATAAGTAAATCCAACTTTCATAATTAATGGATGTAATCATCCTTAAATGTAAGGCTACTGAAAAAGATTAATTACTTTCACATTCCATGAAAAGGGGAAACTACATTAGATAAAATTAAATATCCCTTCGAAGTCAAAGTAATGGGAAAAAAATGAAGACTCTTATTTTTTTAAAAAAATTTAATAATTCCACTGAAACCCTAGGAAAAGGAAATGGTCAAATCCCTATCAATCCAAACTCTTTGGTATCTATTATACTGTATGGTTTGGTTTTGGTATTAGTATTAGCCTATCTTCAAACAAAACACTAAGAAAATAAGTGGAAGTTAAGGAGAGTTTTTTTCTCTAACCTCAACGGATAATCTACTTATATGTTGAAATCGAAAATAAGTTTTTTCTTCATTTCTATAAGTTCCAAAAAAGTACACGGTCATTGGCTTTTATACTAAATTCTGGTTAAGGTTCATAGAATTTACAAACATGCAAATTGCTTTTCATCAATTTTAACGAACTCATTTCACTTGTAGGTAATCCCTTTTTCTGGTTAGACTGGCAGTAAAATGATCAGATGTAGAGTGATCCTCAGGTAAGGAAGAAAAAGAGGTGTCTGCATTTTTTTTTTTTTAAATAAGTGCCATATTTTTCTTTCAACTAATAAGAGAAAAAGCAGCAGGGGAGAGGAGCCAACAAACAGGTCTTAGGCTTGCAGGTCGACCAGGTGAGGTGAGAGGGATTAACACCTCCGCCTGCTTTGGGTTTGGTATTGGGCAGATAAGCTTACAAATGAGTACCCCTTAAAGATCGGGGTAATTGCTCCTGGACTGCGGGGCTCAAGGCCAGCCTTCTCCCTGAAGGATTAAATGTCACTGGGGGGACCCTGAGGAGTGTCTCCCGGCGCGGATGCGGGTCAGAGACCAGGTTTTCCTTTCCCTCTTGCGCCCAGGTGGGCGACGCGTGGTGGCACTTCCCAGGCGGGAGCACCCCAGTGCACCAGCGGCGCGCAGTGGCTAGTCATCCCCCCCCTCCCCGTTCGCCTTCCCTTCCCCATTACCTGCGGGCGGCGGTGCCGGGGCCCGGAGGCCTGCTGCTGCTCCTCCCCGCCAGGCTGAGGCGGCGAGGTGGCGGCGGCGGTGGCGGCGACAGCCCGGGGGGAGGGGGCGGAGCGCGCGGCTGGCTCCCTCTCCTCCCCCGGGAGGCTCAGGGCACCCTATCTCGGGCCGCCGCGCCTAGGCCCGTGAGCAGCCTGTGGCTGGGGCATGGCGGCAGAGCCCACCGGCGTGCCTGCGAGGTGGGAGAGCGCGAGGCGGAGACGAGGAAAGCACCTCCAGCTCCCGGAGGGGCCTAAGGGGAGGAGCGAGGGGGCGCGGGTAGCCGCGCGCGGGCGGCCGTTGGGGCGGTTGGCCGAGGGCAGGCGGCGGTTTGCGGAGCGCGGCGACGGCTCGCGTTTTCCCGGCGGGGCGGGGTGGGGAAGGGGAAGGGGAGTGAGGGAAGGGGAGGGGGAGGTTGGGAGGGAGCCGCCGCCGCGCGCGTGCGGGCCGGCGCCGCCGCCGTTGCCGCTCGGCTCACTCCAGCCTGTTTGGGGGCACTTTGTTTGTGTCCCACAATGCTCTGCGCGAACGGCCGGGCTGGGGAAGTGGGCGGGGCTGCACGATCTCAGGGCGGGACCGGGGGGCGGTGAGGTTGGGGGAAACCCGCGGTTATTGCGCAAGCGCAGAAAAGGACCTCCAGATCCCCGGGACTTGAACTGTGAGGTATTGGTTCTTCTCGCTCGGTGGAGTCAGCCTGACACGGAAACACCTTCAATCTTGACACTGCCTGTGCACTTATGCCTATATGTAAACGTGCAGAATTATATGAAAAAAGCGCCATAATCGCAACCAGTTTGTCCTTTCTTAAAGCCGCCCTTTCATCCGGCTCCCCTCTTACATTGAGAAAAGCATTACTTTTTTATTTTGTTAATCTTTGAACTAAGAACGAAAGAAACTCCAGTTTTCTCTGGTGGTTTTCTGTAGCGAGGCCAAAAACTGGTGAACTGGTAGTGTGGCCATTTTTCACAAGTGGAAACTGAGGCCTGCCAAGAAGCAACCCGGCGCCAAGGGGAGAGGCGCGGAGAACCCGTGAACCTCCCGTGCGCGCTTGCCCGGCGGACGGCGACCCCCTTACGGTATCTTCGATTCACTAACTGCCTGGGCTCCTTCAGCATCCTCCTAGCGCCCAAAGGGTGTTCTAGCAATTTCCTGATCGACCCGGCAGGAAGTGTAGTCTTGAAATGACTAGGAAAATGGTCTACCAAGTCCTTGTTCCAGGGACACCTAGAGCGGCTGGAAAGGAAAATCAACAAAAACCCACAACCTATTGCTTATTCCTCTCACAATCGTGAATCTATCATCTTATTACAGCTTCGCTTACTTCTCTGGCCTTTTGGGGAGGAAATGTGTGGGTCACCTCGAACTGATTGGTATCGCCTACGGGGGGGGGGGGTGTTTCAGAGTTCTTGGTCACCTGCAAAATCAATCGTGTTAAGTGTTGATTCCCTAAGCCTGACAGGTATGTGCTGTGGACCCAAACCCGGCGATTAGAGGGGGCCTGGGCAGCAGGTAGCAGTGCGCCCGCCGCGTTTGCTGGGAAGCAGGCTGGGTGCCAGGGTGCGGGCTGGAGCCAAGCTCTTGAAACGCGCTGTTTTGCATTTGCATACTTGGTTCTCTCACACCTCCGGCTTTTAAGCCGAAAGACGTATTTCCAAAGACTTTGTGTAAGGTAGGTTGACGTCCGCTGAAATGAGTGGATTTTTCTTCTGAAACACATGGCAACATCTCACATTAATCCTCTCCAGAGAGACAAGCAGCCAAACACCCAAGCATCCTAATTTTAACCAATGAAATCTGCTTTAGAAATAAATGCAATAAAACCAAGATCTGTTTATAGTTTGTAGTTTCTAACAAGTATTCAAGTTTATGTTATCTAATTTTTGCTGCAACCCAACTTAGAGGTTTTTAGTATTATTCCCACCATCATTTTTATTATTCCCATTTTACAGATGGGCAAAATCAGAAAGATGTAAATTAGGCTCAGTTCTGCGCTGAGATTTGAAGAAAGGGAAGGGAAAGAAGGCAGAATGCTTAACCACCAAGGTTCAGAAAGGTGCCTGAGGTCCAGGCCCTGATGGGGCGTGGGTGAAAATGGATGTACCAGGTAAACAACTGGCGAAGAATCTGGTGGGAATAAAGTAGTCAAATAAATCCAGTCTGCCTCTCCTAGAGCATTTAATAGGACAGTCAATAAAAGACCATTAGGCAAGTCTTCACTAATTGTGTCTCAAGGGACTGAGGTGGCAGTTGCCTTTCACTGCAGTACTAACATTAACACAAAAATTGCTTTCTTAATCTCTTGTCTCTTCTATCTTTCCTTTTTGTACTTTTACTATTTATCATTTTACATATAAAATTTTTATCATTCTCCCATTCTACACCCAACTCCAAGTCTGAAGACTCTTATTAAACCAACAAATGGTTGTTGGGTCCTTAAGGGCAAAGTGATAGATGCTTGGAGAGGGTGCGAGAAAAAACACAAAAGAAGATTAACTATTGCAGGAGTCCTCTTCTCTATTTTGACTTTGGGCAGAGTCAGTTTCTGTGGCTTCTGCAACCTCCCACTTTTTTTCTTCCTGAGCTAGCAGAGACTTGTCTTTGGGTTGCTGGAATACATACACCTTTCTTTGACACTAGGTTAAATAACACCTCTGGGAAGATTTAGTGAAATCAGAAGCCTGTACACAGGTGAAACAAACTAGATAGTATGAGGAACCTTTAAATATTAATCTGATGTGGATGATTCTGAGGAATTCAAATTTCAGGGAAATTCCAGGGGTTTCATTTCAGCCACAAGCTGTTTTAGGGACCAGATTCTGGCACAAATGTCACTTTCTTTTGGTAAGACCATTATTGCTGAATGGTTATTATTAGTTATATAGTCCGAAACATTTCAGAGCAAGAATGCTTTCTACTCAACAGGAAGATCACTAGTCTGCCTTGAATTATTTCAATGAGGAGAACTCATTATTGTAAAAGTCAGTCTTGCTTCAGTATTATATCCTTTCAAGTACAAAAATTAATCTCCTTCCCTTACTTGCATCTCTTCCCCTTATTACCATTTCACCATCCCCCCAGTTAGGTAAGTCAGCTTTGCTACTTTACTACTCTATTGCATCTCAATTCCAATCCATCAGCAAACAAATCCTGTTGAATTTGCCCATTCTCATTGTCACCATTCTAAAATAAGATGACAAGAGTGTGTGCATATAGAATTATAATAACACTTATCTGGTTTCCTAAATAAATTCCCTCTTATCCTCATTATGTATATGATAATCAGAGTTGTACTGCATAGAAATCATTTCACCTAACAATGGCTTCCTATTGTTTTCTGAATAAAGTCCCAAATCCTTAGCATGGGTTTTGCAATACTCCACAATCTGGGCTTTTCCTAGGTCTTTAGCTTCATCTCTTGATATATTCCTTTAAGGAACATGCCCTTCATAGAGTTCCTTTTATCACATCTAAAATGCCATGCTCTTTCTTGCATTGCATATATTGGTCCCTCTGTGTAGAAATACTCCATACCTTGGCCAATTTCCCCTCTTTCCTCAGATATCTTCTTTTTAAAAAATATATATTAGTACCTGTAAAATGTTATGCATAGTACACATATCTACATAGTTTATAATGTATATATAATATACATATGCCAGGTTTATTGAGATATAATTCACAAACAATAAATTCACCCACTTAAGATACACAATTATTCGTATATTCACAGGGAGTTGTAAAACGATCACTGTAGTCAATTTTTTAACATTCTCATCCCCCTCAAAGCAACCATACCCATTAGCAGTTACTACCTATTTTTCCCCAACTCCTTAAGCAATCACTAACCTATTTGCTTTCTGTCTGTATATTATTATTTTAGTTTTACTGTATATTATTATTTTAGTTTGTTGGGGAGCTATACTATGACTTGGATGATATATCTTTTAAGACCTATATGATTTTTCTTCTCTTTTTCCCCCAGTCACTTTTTAGGGACCAGGTTTTTGTCCTGTAGTATTTGCCACAATCTAGATTTTGTTGGCTGCATCCCTACAGTGTATTTAACATATTCTCTTATCCTTTGCATTTTTGTAAATAGGTAGTGGGATCTAGATGTTTTATCAGATTTGATTTTAATTCTTAGCAAGATTACTTCATAGGTGGTAGAGTACTTTTCCATTAGAAGAGATAAAATGTGTCTCTCTTTTTTCTTTTTGTAATTTTAGCAATCACCCATGAGTAATGCCTAGATCCATTCATACACTAGGAGATTTTTTAAAGGATTTTTTTAAAGATGGACACAATATCTTTATTTTATTTTTATTTGGTGAACCCAATGCCTCATATGTGTGAGGCAAGCGCTCTACCGCTGGGCAATAATCCTAGCCCATACATTACGAATTTTTAAATGGTGATATAGTTCTATCATTCTTCATTTATTAGTGACAGTGATTCTTCAATGGGAATTTTCTCTTTTTCAGTTATTTGATTACTTAGTGGTACTATGAATACAGAAAAGCAGGCTAAATGATTGACTCTTTCCCTATTACCAAATCTCTAACTCTGTTCACTTCTTTCTTTTCCAACACTACCACCCTGATCCAAAGTCCTCAACCCAACTTCCAAGAACTTAATTCTTCAGATGCTTTCCATCTTGCAAGGTTCTGTATGATGTGGTCCCTGTGTAATTCTCCAGACTCATTTCAGGGAACTGCATTTCTTCCTCTCTCACTGTAACTCAGCCATATTGGCCCATTTTTATTTCCTAAGTCACCAAGTTCTTTCCCATTTCAGAGTCTTTGCACTTGAGCCCTCTGCCCAAAAATCTTTCTCCAACTTCCCCAAACTCATACATACCTTTCGATTATTGCTTTCTTAAGGAAGACTAGATTGGTATTCTCCTCTCATGCCACCCTCTACTTGTAATTCATAGCCTGTCTTGTGGTTCATATTTATAATTATTTGTATGATTATTCATTGCCTTCTCACTAAACTATAAATTCTATGAAGACAAGGATCACGTTTTGGCATCATTTTTCTCCTAAGCTTAACTTGATACTTAGAATATAGTAAGCAATTCAAAAAGAAATGTTGAGTTGAATTGAATAAAATTGAATTGGAGTTAGATTTGTGAAAAATAAAATGCTTTTGTTTCAATTTGTAAATAGTAAAAATAGCTACATTTAAGGAGTATGATTACTGTTCTATGTTTTTCTAATATTCTAATATGAAATAGTAAAGTTATATCTATTTGACAGATATGAAAACTGAAGAGGGGTTAAGACTTCCCCCAAATCACAAGATTGTAAATGTCAAAACCAGTCTTTGTTTTTTGAGGTGCTGGGGATTAAACACAGGGATTTGTGCATGCAAGGCAAGCACTCTACCAACTAAGCTATATCCCCAGCCCCCCAAGCCAGGATTTAAGTAATTTATCTCTAGAACTTCAGATACCAGGTCAAAATTCTAACATACTGAAATTCATATGGATAGTTAGTTATTTATAACTAAAATTTTTTTTTAAAGATAGAATAAGGGAGGAAACTAGAGCTGAGATCTCTAAATCAAGCCAGGACTTTGGTAGAGCTACCATTCAGTAAAAGGGGGAACTAGAAAATTATCTGGTAAGTTACAAAGAATCGTATTTCTGGCCCATGTTCAGATTTTTAAAATCTCAATTAACCTTATATTTGTTAATTTGAGGAGGATATTAAAAAATTCCAGGGAACGGACTTATTGGTTAACTCAGGTTGGGTGCTCATCTCTAAAACAATCAAAAGAAATCAAGGCAGTGAGGTATGATAAGGACATACAGTCTACATGCCAGATATGAAGATGCTGAGGTCAGTTTCCAGAAGGAACACATATTGAACTAACAATTTAATTGTACAGTACATGCATTTTTTCCCCTTTTTTTTGAGATAGAATCTTGCTATATTGTCCTGGCTGGCCTTGAATCCCTGGACTCAAGTGATCCTCTTACCTCAGCCTCCTGAGTCATTGGGACTATAGTCATATGCAACTGCATCTGGGTTGTAGGAAGTATAGTAGATCTTATGCTGGATAAGAATGACACCATAACCATGAATGGAATAAAGTTCCTGGAAGAATATTGGACATAAAAGTATATATCTATGAATGAAGTAGCAATCCAGTTTTAACCTCATGACAGAGTGAGCCAAAGAGGCACACTTCACTCTTGCCCACTTAAAGGATGGTAGAATGATGTTCTTGGATGCCAGAAGTAAAAAAGTAACTAAAAAACGATCTATCAACCTGCTACATCAGCCAGGAAAATATCAAAGCAGGTTGTAGACTACTGGGCTTCTAATGACTGCATAAGGACAGAAGAAAGGACTTAAGATAGAATAAGGGGACTGGGGCTGTGGCTTGGTGGTAGAACGCTTGCTTTCCACATGTGAGGCACTAGGTTTGATCCTCAGCACCACATAAAAAATAAAGATATTTTGTCTATATATAACTAAAAAAAATTAAAAAGATAGAATAAGGGAGGAAACTAGAGCTGAGATCTCTAAATCAAGCCGGGACTTTGGTAGAGCTACCCTTCGGTAAAAAGAGGAACTAGAAAATTATCTGGTAAGTTACCAAGAATTGTATTTCTGGCCCATGTTCAGATTTTTAAAATCTCAATTAACCTTATATTTGTTAATTTGAGGAGGATATATTAGTTTAAAAGCTGATTATAGACAATGAAATCCTTTTTATTCCTGGAAGATGCAAATATATAGCCACTGTGTAGCATACTCTCATTACCCAGCAGATCGACAAGGGAAAGCCAACACTTCCTAAAGATGAGCTCATAGACTACATTTCAAACTACATGGTAAAATGAACAACTATACAAAGAATCATCACAACACAGTATAATTAGAATTCTAAAACGATATTTTAATAGAATGATTATAAAAATATTATAAAATCAGTAGTTTAAAAATAAGTAAAGAGATAAAAGAAGCTATAGAAATCATAAGTTTATGTTCAAAACTCTAGAAAAATTAGGGATAACAGGAAATTACCTCAACATGGTAAAAGCTATATACGCTAAGCCTCAGGCCAGCATCATTCTAAATGGAGAAAAATTCTAAATGGAGAAAAATTGAAGGCATTCCCTTTAAAATCTGGAACAAGACAGGGATGCCCTCTCTTATTACTTCTATTCAACATAGTTCTTGAAACACTAGCCAGAGCAATTAGACAGATGAAAGAAATTAAAGGCATAAATATAGGAAAAGAAGAACTTAAATTAGCACTATTTGCTGATGACATGTTCCTATACCTAGCAGACCAAAAAATTCAACCAAGAAACTTCTAGAACTAGTAAATGAATTCAGCAAAGTGGCAGGATATAAAATCAATACCAATAAATCAAAGGCATTTCTGTATATCAGTGACAAATTCTCTGAAATGGAAATGAGGACAACTACTCCATTCACAATATCCTCAAAAAAATATAAAATGCCTGGAAATCAACTTAACAAAAGAGGTGAAAGAACTATACAATGAAAATTACAGAACCCTGAAGAAAGAAATAGAAGAAGACCTTAGAAGATGGAAGGATTTACCTTGCTCATGGATTGGTAGAATTAATATTATTAAGATGGCCTTATTGCCAAAAGCACTTTACAGATTCAATGCAATTCCCATCAAAATCCCAATGACATTCCTTGCAGAAATAGAAAAAGCAATCATGAAATTCATCTGGAAAAATAAGAGACCCAGAATAGCTGAAGTAATTCTAAGCAGGAAGAGTGAAATTGGTGGTATTGCGATTCCAGATTTTAAACTATACTATAGAGCAATAGTAACAAAAACAGCATGATACTGGCACCAAAACAGGCTGGTAGACCAATGGTACAAAATAGAGGACACAGAGACAAATCCACAAAAGTACAACTACCTTATATTAGACAAAGGTGCTAAAACCATGCAATGGAGAAAGGATAGCATCTTCAACAAATGGTGCTGGGAGAACTGGAAATCCATATGCAACAAAATGAAATTGAATCCCTTTCTCTCACCATGCACAAAAGTCAACTCAAAATGGATCAAGGAGCTAGGAATCAGACCAGAGACTCTGCATATAATAGAAGATAAAATTGGCCCTAATCTTCATCATGTGGGAGCAGGCCCCAAATTTCTTAATAAGACACCTATAGCACAAGAATTAAAACTAAGAATCAACAAATGAAACAAATTCAAACTAAAAAGTTTTTTCTCAGCAAGAGAAATAATATGTGAGGTGAATAGGGAGCCTACATCCTGGGAACAAATTTTTTACCCCTCAAACATCAGATAGAGCTCTAATCTCGAGAGTATACAAAGAACTCAAAAAGTTAAACAACAAAAAAGCAAATAACCCAATCAACAAATGGGCCAAGGACTTGAACAGAAACTTCTCAGAAGAGGATATACGATCAATCAACAAATACATGAAAAAATGCTCACCATCTCTAGCAATCAGAGAAATGCAAATTAAAACTACTCTAAGATACCATCTCACTCCAATAAGAATGGCAGCCATTATGAAGTCAAACAACAATAAGTGTTGGTGAGGATGTGGGGAAAAAGGTACACTCATACATTTCTGGTGGGACTGCAAATTGGTTCAGCCAATTTGGAAAGCAGTATGGAGATTCCTTGGAAAGCTGGAAATGGAACCATCATTTGACCCAGCTATTCCCCTTCTCAGACTATACCCAAAAGACCTAAAAAGAGCATACTACAGGGACACAGCCACATCAATGTTTATAGCAGCACAATTCACAATAGCTAGAATGTGGAACCAACCTAGATGCCCTTCAATAGATGAATGGATTAAAAAATGTGGCATTTATACACAATGGAATATTACTCAGCACTGAAAAATAACAAGATCATGGCATTTGCAGGCAAACGGATGGCATTTGAGCAGATTATGCTAAGTGAAGTTAGCCCTAAAAAACAAATGCCAAATGTCTTCTCTGATATAAGGGGGGTGACTCAAAATGGGATAGGGAGGAGGAGCATGGGAAGAAGACTACCACTAAATAGGGAAGAGAGGTGGGAGGGAAAAAGAGGGAGAAGGGGAGTTGCACGGAAGATGGAAGGAGAACCTTATTGTTATACAGAATACATATATGATGTTGTGAGGAGAAAAAGAAAAAAAAGTGTGTCACATTAGATTGGATAGAGAGAAAGGATGGGAGAGGAGGGGAGGAGTAGGGAGGATAGGAAGGGCAGCAGAATAGAATAGACAAGATGATTGATGTGTGTACATTCCATGTATGTATTATATGTCAAAATACATTCTGCTATCATATATGACTAAAAAAAAATAAAAATAAATCGTACGGTAAAAAAAAGAAACTGTAGTAGGTTATCTTGTTAACTTTAAAATAGAATAAAATATTACGACTTTCATATTTTTTGACAAGTACCTTCACGTTGCTTATGTGTTCCCTTAAACCTGACTACTCCTCTAAAAATAATCCTTCATAAGATCCATCTCAGTGAATTCTGCTTCCTGCTGGACTCTTGTCTGAATATGGAAATAGTTTAAAGACTCAAGGAATATTTAATGATTATTTTTTTGTTGTTTCAACATAGCTAGGCTAGTATGCCCAATTGTTTATATATTGCCAGTTTATATATTGCTATGAAGATTTTTTTAGATATGGTTAACATTTATAATCTATTTTTATATATTTTGATTAAACACATTACCCCTTACCCCATAGTGTGTGTGATTCTCCAATTAGTTGAAGGTCTTAAGAAAAAATACAGGTATCTCAAGGAAGAAGAAATTCTTCAAGATTAAAACATAAAAAACCCTGCCTGAGTTTACAGCCTGTTGGCCAGCCCTATATTTGAGACTTGACAGCCTCCACAATTATGTGAGCCAAATTTTTAATAGAAATTCTCCCTGTGTACACATATATCCTATTGGTTCTGTTTCTCTGCAGAACTCTTGAGTAATATAGGCTGCTACAGAATGTAGAGAGGAGCCTATGAATAGTGTCAAAATCCCAAATAATGAGTACCAGAACATAGGAGACAGTGATAAGATTAAAAAAAAATAACAGTCATGTGTTACTTAACAATGAGAATATGTTCTGAGAAATGCACCATTAGGTGATTTCATTGTTATGTATAGCTCATAGGGTTCACTTATACAAACTAAGATAACTACATCACTAGATGATATGAGCTGATAGGGATTCACTGTGTAAACATTCTGTTGTTGACAGATTGTCACTATGTAGCACTTGACTGCATTTACTGAGAGAGTAATATTTCCACAATCTCAGTGGAGAATGAGGAGAAGTCCTTAATGGTACCTCTAGGCAACAGATTAGACAGAATGCATATGATCTGGCCTCCGCCTGTGCATCAGATCTTGCCATCCATTTCTGTCACTCATGTATCTGAATGATGTACCAAGAATGACTTGGAGCTCCTGGAACCCAACTGCATCTTATGCATTCCTGACTTTGGTCTTATAGTTCCTTTACTAGGAAGACCCTCTGTCTTTTTCCCATGTCCCTAGGCCCCTTTAATTTCTTCTACTTCTTACCACCTTTCTCTCTTGGCAAATTCATTTTCCTCCTCCAAGTCTCAATAATGGTCTTGTAAAATCAGAGTTATACACACCATCTTCCTCACACCTACATTTTCACTCTGTAATTCTGTGTTTGTATATCTGCCTTCTCAACTGGTTTGTGAACAAGATGTATGCATTTTTATCTCAGTATTATGTGTACATAGGACAGGATACATTGTAAGGAATGTGCTCTGTGTTTGTTGCATGCATGAATGAGTAAGTGAATTAACAAATTTGTCAATGACCGTGGACATGATGAATAGGATTTAAATTTAGGATTTTCTTACTCTGAAGCCCTGTCTTATTTCATATATGATGTAATCCAGTTCCATATGAATTCTGCATAGAATCCACCAGCAAGGAAGAAGGATTTCTATCAGCAGAAGGAAAGGACAGGGAAAACTGATGATGAATGTCCATTTTTTTTTTTTAAAAAAGAATAGAGTGCACTTGTATTTGTTTTGGTTTTATCACATTTTATTTGATTAGCTATTCCTTTTTGGTTGTTGAAAAGATTTCCAAAAGATTGATCTCTAATATAAAAAGAGATTAAGGATTTTGATTCACCACAGGCAAGATATACATACATATATGTATATATATTTAAAATATATACATATATTTTAAAGAAATATCTCTTTGCTTCAGAGTTAAAACCGGTTTGGAAAGCTTCCAGGCTTATCCTTAGTGTATTTATTCTCATTTATTCTTATTACATGCAAAGTTGAGCGGACAACTGCCCATATGGTTTGATTTTGATGTCATAAAAAGAACTGTTTCATTCCTTAAATTAGCCTGCAGTAGGAGAAGTATACTTACTCTAATTGTGAGATTCTACATTTAGACATAAATTCTTTTAACTTAGGCAAATCCAGTGAACTCTTCAATCTCTATCTGTCCATAATGCCTTTCCCAAACTCCATGTCTAAATGGCCATCTATTACTACCTCACCATTGCTTCCAATATATTTACAAACAGAACTTACATCTCTTGCCCCAGACCTATTTTTTCTTCTGAATTTCTCATTTCAGTGAGTTGTCTCACATTCACTAATTTCCCCAAGCTAGAAACCCAAGTCTTCTCATCACCCACATCCAACCAGTCTTGAGTCTTCCCAGTCTTTATGATTAGCATTTTTCCAACTCTGTTAGTCTCCCTGGCCATCTCCTCCACCTCACTTCGGGCTTTTCATCAATTCTCACTTGTATGCCTGGGGAGCTGAGCACCTCTCTGTTGATTCTTACCAAGTAGTTAGGGAGTCTATTTTAAAGACATGGCAGACTTCTCTTTCTGAAGTCTTATGCAGTGGGTACTTGTTGCCTGAAGGATAAAGTACAAACTCCTATATCATATAAGAAACTAAATTTCTCTCTGAGTATTCATCTTCCTCTCCCTATCCCATTCCCCCCAGTGTCATAAACATCATATTCTTTTCAATCTCCTCAGGTCTCTTTACTATCTGTGCCTTTTCATGTGTTGCTCCTTTTATCTGAGGAGCTCCCTTCCCCTTATACCTGGCTACATCATAGTTGTTTTCTTTAAGATTTAGTCCAGTCACCAGCATCCTCTCAAAAGTATTTCTATATATTTCTTGCTTGACCTAAATGCTCCTACCTACATGCTTCCTAAAGTTCTTATTCTTACCAGATCATGGTACTTATCACATGGTATTGTCTGCTAGTTTAAAGTCTATGCTTTCCCAAGCAGATTTAAAAATTTTTTTTTTAAATGACAGAGACTATTTGATGTGTTTTTGAAGCTGAAGACCTACATGACAATGGACATTTTTTAGTATTTAATAAATTTGGGTTGAGTGAAGGAAAAAAGTTAAATGATAATAGGTGGTTTGAGAGGGTTATAAAAATATTTTAGCTCCAACATAGTTAAAAATTTTTATTGTGGCCAGGTGTGGTGGCGCATGCCTATAATCCCAGTGACTTGAGAGGCTGAGACAGGGGGATTACAAAGTAGAGGCTAGCTTTAGCAATTTAGTGAGGAATTCAGTAAATTAGCAAGACCCTGTCTCAAAACAAAAAATAAAAAAGGGCTGGGATGTAGCTCAATGGTAAAGTGCCCCTGGGTTCAATCCCTTACAAAAAATTTTTAAAAATTGTATAATGAAATTTACCATTTTAACTATTTTTATAGTACAAATTGATGGCACTAAATACCTTCTAATTGTCCAACCATTACTGCTAATCCTTTCCAGAAATTTTCATCATCCCAAACAGAAACTATGTATCCATTAAACAATATTTCTCCATTTCATCCTAAGCACCTGATATCCTTTATTTTGTTTCTATGAATGTGCTTATTTTAAAAAACTCATATAAGTGGAATCATAAAATTTTAGCTGTAAGGTGTCTGATTTATTTCACTTTTGCATAATATTTTCATGGTTAATCCAGGTTTAACATATACCAAAATTGCATTCCTTTTTAAGTTTGAATGTATTTCATTATATGTGCATACTACATTTTGTTTACCCATTCATCTGATGGATAATTGGATGGCTTCCTCCTTTTGGCTATTGCAAATAATGCTGCTATGATATATAAGTATCTATTTGAGTCCTTGCTTTTTAAAATTATAATTATTAACACATTAATATCACAAATTAATTGAATTCACTGTGATATTTCCATATACACACATACCATGCATTCATCACATCCATCAGGCCTTTTCTATTCCCTCCCCCTCTTCCCTGCCCTGGCTCTCTTTTCAGTCCCCAGTAGTCCCTCTTCTATATTCTACTTTCAGATCCTCCTCATAACCCCTGCCCAGGTTCCACACATGAGAGAAAATATATGATATTTGACTCTGTGTTTGACTTATTTACATGATGTCCTCCAGTTCTTTTTTTTTCCTTTTTTTTTGCAAATTACAGGGTTACATTATTCTCTATAGCCAAATAATACTCCATTGTGTATATGTAGCATATTTTCTTTCTCTAGTCATCTGTTGATGGGAAACCAGGAGATTCCATATTTTGGCTTCAATAAACATAGGTATGCAAGGATCTCTTTTGTATGTTGTGAATACTTGCTTTCAATTATTTTGTGTATATACCTATATTCCTTTAGTTCTTGGCCCATGTTTTCCTCTAGACTCTAGACTTAGAGGTAAACATTATATTTAAGTTTTTGTCTAGTATGTCTGATGTCTGGGTTTCCTTGGAGATGACCTTTTCCAATATAGTTTCTTCCCTTTAGTGAGCCATGTTTTCCTCTTTATTTGAATATCTTGTGATTTTCTTTTTGTCATTGAGTATTGGGCATTTGAACTGGGCATGGTGGCACAGTTCTGTCATCCCAGTAGCTCAGTAGGCTGAGGCAGGAAATTGCAGGTTCAAAGCTAGCTTCAGCAACATATTGAGGCCCTAAGCAACTTAGCGAGACCTTGTAAGGGTTGGCATGTGGCTCAGTGGTGAAACATCCCTGGGTTCAATCCCTGGTACCAAAAGAAAAAAAAAAAAAGAAAAAAAAAGAAAACAAAATTGGTCACTGGCATTTAACTTATAATATGGTAACTTTGGAAATCCCAGTTTTCTCTTTCCCCAAGGTTTGCAGTGTGTGTGTGTGTGTGTGTGTGTGTGTGTGTGTGTGTGTGTTAAAGTCTATAGCAGTCTATTAGTTTAGAGTTTTCTTAACTATTTTTGCAGAAGTTGTTCCTGTTGTGTTGGGTCACAGAATTCTCTGTTTCTTTAGCTCATGATTAGCTATTTTTTGGTGGGGGGACTGGGTACTAGGGATTGAATGCAGTGGTGCTTAACCACTGAGCCACATCCACATCACTGGCCCTTTTTAAAAAATAGTTTATTAGAGACAAGTTCTCACTGAGTTGCTTAGTGCCTTACTAAGTTGCTGAGGCTGACTTGGAACTCATGATCCTTCTGCCTCAGCCTCCAATGATGCTGGGATCACAGATGTGCACTACCATACCTGACTTTAGCTTATGTTTTGACAAAAGATTTCTTTATTTTTTTTAAAGAGAGAGTGAGAGAGGAGAGAGAGAGAGAGAGAGAGAGAGAGAGAGAGAGAGAGAGAGAGAGAGAATTTTTTAAAAAATATTTATTATTTTTTAGTTCTCGGCAGACACAACATCTTTGTTGGTATGTGGTGCTGAGGATCAAACCCGGGCCGCACGCATGCCAGGCGAGCACGCTACCACTTGAGCCACATCTCCAGCCCAAAGATTTCTTTAAATTTCAGGAGTTTCTCTGATGTTTGAAGAGTGA
Organism: Ictidomys tridecemlineatus; assembly: GCF_052094955.1. NCBI lineage: Eukaryota > Metazoa > Chordata > Mammalia > Rodentia > Sciuridae > Ictidomys > Ictidomys tridecemlineatus. The sequence goes on from NC_135480.1 coordinate 113,602,696, forward strand.
ATTTGTGTTAGGGCATTCCTTTAACAATTATCTATGCTTATTTTGTGCCTGGGGATCAGCCTGAGGTGAAAGTTTAAGGTCTTCTTAGGTCTTTCCTGAGTGTGCATCTTGCCTGTGTGTAGTTGTGGCTTCCTAAATCCCCTTCTATACATGGCTGCTTTTGTATGTCCTAACTTCCCAGACTTGTCCTCTGGACCTTAGATGATCTATGGTATGTCTCTACTTATAATCTTTTGCCTCAGGATCCTGTGGATCTGTAATCATCTTGGAGGTTTTATATATAGTGCCTGCGAGTTTTCCTGCCTGAATTCTGAGTTAGGCAAAACAGAGACAAGCTCTTTGTTTCAGTCATCTTTTCAGTTCTCCACCTGACAGTTTGGAGCAGACATACAAAATAATTTCTAAGTCCTGCAGGCTGCTGCTACTTCAAGACCAAAACCACTGCTATGCTGGGGATGGTGGAATAAGGATGAGTAAAAATTCTACAAAACTTTCCTGCTATTTTCAAGATTTTTTTTTTTGATTGGGCATTTTATTGATGACCGTAAACTATGACTGTTTTTCAGAGCTCTGATAAGGTTAATTCAAATAGTTTCTGCTTAAAATTTTTTTTCCCCATATGTTTCGGTAAGGGAATGAGAGCTTGGAATTTTCTAGTCTGAATTTTACTGATGTTTCCCCTCTTTGACATAATTTTGTGTTCACTTGGATTTTCACCAAAGGGCACCAAAAGACTTGCCATTTAATCGTAAATGAAAGTATGAAGGTATGTAAAATCACAAAATCATGGTGGGAACAAAGGCAATTTTAGCCATTGTAAAGCAACTTGGAATAAGAACTTAGTTGGAGAATTAAAATTTTATGGACAAGGAATCTACAAGGGTATCAATGACAGTTGAGAACAGATAAGCTTATAAAATGAAATTCGTCCAGGTAGTAAATTGCTCAGGGAGCTGGCACTTGCTGACAATATAGAACAGCTGCAATTACATGCTTTGAATAGTTGGGTCTCATTTCTGGATGCAAATTTAATTCCAGCTCGTGAATGGTCTTGAGCAATGCCAAAAATGACCAAGTAGAAGAATATGTGAAAAGAATGAGCTGACTGGTTCTGGCACTAAATTCCCCTCAGGGTTATGAGAACCTGTTGAATTCATTTTATTCCCAATAGTACTTTTTGAATCAGTGTGTCCCAACCATGTCTGTGGTTTACAGCTGTGTCTCAGAAGTTACCTAGGGTGGAAAGCCTTTGAATTATCACCATCTCTCCATTGCTTCACTTTTCTCCCCTTCAGTAGGATTCCCTGCTTCTGCTCTCAGATTTCTTCTCCTTCTATGTATCCTCTTTGGCCTCCTACTTTTTCAGTGAAAATATGCTTCAAGCAAATAATCTACTAAGGTATCCACTAAGGAGGACATGGCCAATAAAACTTGAGGATGAACCTTCCCAGGAGCTATTTGCATTTTAACTGAAGTTTGTATTTCAAACCAAAATAAAAATTCTAATTTAATGTTAATCATTCCACAGGAAAGAGAATTTTTAGAAGACCTGGTTCCAACTCAGAATATTTTTGTTTTCCAGGTATAATCTCATCCAGATTGTAACATGAGGAAATTCTCAATCAAAGAAGGGTTTTAGAAAGCCAAATTTGTCCTTCCAATATGAAAAGAAACTCTGGGACTGATTTGAGTTTTATTCCTTTGGAACAATCACCTTTCACATCTTCTCAGCCAAGGGGGATAAAACTATGACCTTGACCATACTGAGAAGCCAGGTCAGGGGATTTTCACATTGCTACAAGAAAAGAAAGGCTAAAGGGCAGGAACAGAACAGATTCAATTCAGGATTTTGGCTAGTTTAGAAGAAAATAAGCAGCTTCTATACCTTTATATGCCATTTCTTCCTTGTCATACTAGGAAATCTTCTTGAGGATACAGTGGGGAGTTGCCAATGTTAGGAGAAAGGGTACCAGAAAATAAAAGCTAAGCAATACCTTATCACTGAGATTGGACTACACTCATCCAACCCATCTATTTCTTCATCTGTAATGTAGGAACAATAATGCCTATTAAAGCAAATTACAAAGAAGCTGCATTCAACTAGGTTAAGCAAAAGCAAAACAACTAAACAAACAAAAGCAACTAACCAAACAAAAATGGAATTTATAAACTTTATTCCTGAATGTCCAAGGGGCATTAATTTTTTTTAATTTATTTTTTATTGGTTGTTCAAAACCTTACAAAGCTCTTGACATATCATATTTCAAACACTAGGCATTAATTTTTGTGGAAGGCTGAATCCAGAGACCCAAAGGAAACCATCAGAACTGTCCTGTTCTCCAATTCTTGACTTAGCTTATTTTTATTTGGTTTTATTCACACATACTTTAATTTTTATATTAGTTTGAAGACCTAAAGTCTCCTAGCCTAACAATTACAACAGAAAATGTCTTTTCTCTCTCATTTAAATATCCAATAATCTTCCAAGAAAGATTGTATTACCTTATTCAGGCCAGATGTCCAATACTGTCCAATCACTGAGTGGTGGGATTTTTCCACTGATCAGCTTAGATCGTAGTGAGTCCTATGGTTTGGCCAGTATACTGTAATTGACTTCTCTAGGATCACATCACATAGAAGAATTCTCTCAAGGATTCAAGAGGAAACGAATGGGAATGGATGCTGAGCATAAAAATATTATAGCTATTTCAACCTACCAAATTTATCACAATGAGTGAAACAAATTTAATGTATCTATGTATCAGTTAAAAACAAAGAAAAACAAAATAAAGACGACGTGACGCCTCCCCCCAAAAAAGAGGACCAAATGACCGTTATAGGGAAGCTGTTTATAAACTGCAAGTATAATTCAAACTTATCCTTCTAATAATGATAAATGCCATGGCCATTAAAAAGAAAGCCGAGTCATATTAAACGATAGACAACTTGGGGGGACAGTTGGTTAGGCTTCTGATTAAAATTTTAAAGTAGGAACCACTGTCTCACCATATACCAAGATATGATCCAAATGGATTAAAGATTTAGATGTAACCACGAAGCCATGATATATTAGAAGAAACATGGAAGAACTCTTTAATAATCTTGGAATGGGGAAGAACATCCTAATTATTATTCAAGACTAAACCCATAAATATATGATTGATAAATGCAACTACATCAACATCAAGCTTTCTATGGTGAAAAACACAACTTGAAAGAAAGTTAAAAGGCAAATGACAAACTGGGGGACAAGGTAGTGTTAGAGCTGGCCTGCACTACCTCCTATGAATTAGTATGTTTTTAGAAATGTGGAGGTTGGTTGTCAAACATAGCCATTATTGAAAATTAAAATTATATAAATTTGGGCTGGGGATGTGGCTCAAGCGGTAGCGCGCTCGCCTGGCATGCGTGCGGCCCGGGTTCGATCTCAGCACCACATACCAACAAAGATGTTGTGTCCGCCAAGAACTAAAAAAATAAATAAATATTAAAAATTCTCTCTCTCTCTCTCTCTCTCCTCTCTCTTAAAAAAAAAATTATATAAATTTTATAATGAAAGTATGTTACAAATGCAGGTAATAAATACTCAAAATGCACCTCTTCTTAATTATTAAACTACCTTTCACTATCATGAGGGTTTTGAGGTTATTTACATATATTATATTTGTATTGTAGATATTATATAATTATATGCCACTACAACTCCATATGCAGTGATATCATTTTAGTGGGTTGAAAATGGCTGCAGCATATATATTTACCCTATAGAAATTAGAAAATGCTATAAAGCAGGGTTTATTTTCTCCAGAAAGCTATTGTTAAACATTTGTCAATGTATCACTATAAAAAGCGTTTACAACTTGTGCATTACAGAAAAGTGGCTATCTCTCTATATATATAATATGCACTTATGAGCCAAGTAGCAAAAAGACTATTATCCTAATGAAAACATAAAAAAGTATGAACAGTCCATTCATAGAAATAAAGGGGTCCATTCATAAAGAGTTGCTCTACTTCAAAACAAGAGAAGTGCAAGACAAAAACATCCTGAGATATTATTTTTAAATATATGATTAACAAAAATTTGAGTTAGATAAAACTATTTTGGCAAGAATTTGGGGAAACAAGCATACTTATACATTGCTGGTGAGGCTATAAGTTTGTATAACACCTTTAGAAGGCAGTTTGGATGGGTGTGTGTGTGTGTGTGTGTGTGTGTGTGTGTGTGTGTGTGTAAAATTATCAGTGCATATATTCTTTGTCTCAGCAATTCAATTTGGGGGAATTTATTATTTAATGTATAGCACTTTTGTTTTTTAATAGCAAGAATTATAAATAACACAAATATACATTCTCATGGGCTGGCTTAATAAATTAGGGAACATCCACACAGCAAAATTGACTGGAACTGTTAAAAATAATAGTAGTTACTCTCCAAGTTGAAGACAGAATGAGTTACATTAAGTGAAAAAAAAAAACCAGGTTAATATAAATGTTATCTTTTGCAAAGTAAAATGAATATATTTTGATTTTATTTGCATAAATAAAACCTGGAAAGATAAATAGGAAACTAACAAATGGTTATGGTTGCTGTGCAAGATGTAGAAACAGAATGAGTAGAGTGGAGTGAGACCAATACTTTCTATCATCATTTTATACTAAAATGTTGAACTATGTCAATATATTACCTTTTTAAAAAAAATTCATGCTAGTTTAAATTTTTATTTTTCTTAGAATGTCATTAAATTGTGAATAAAAAACAATATAACTTGTCAAGGATGACCATTAAAGAAAAGAAAAAGCTTTACATTTTAGTAACTTCAATGGCATTGTTTTTCTCAGCATTTTAAATAAGGGGCTTCATGCTTTTATTTTGTACTAGGTCTCCCAAATTGTTTTTTTATTGTTCAAAACATTACAAAGCTCTTGTCATATCATATTTCATACATTTGATTCAAGTGGGTTATGAACTCCCATTTTTACCACGTGTACAGATTGCAGAATCACATTGGTTACACATCCACGTTTATACATACTGCCATACTAGTGTCTGTTGTATTTTGCTGCCTTTCCTATCCCCTTCCTACCCCCCTCTTCCCTCTCCTTTCCTATCCCCTTCCTATTCCCCTCCACTCCCTCCCCTTCTTCTCTCTCTACCCCATCTACTGTAATTCATTTCTCTCTCTTGTTTTTTTTCCCCCTTTCCCCTACCTCCTCTTATATGTAATTTTGTATACCAATGCAGGTCTCCTTCCATTTCCATGCAATTCCCCTTCTCTCTCCCTTTCAATATATTACCTTTTAATAAAATTAAATGAAAAGAAATAAAAGAAAGTTTCATTAAAGAACACCTAACTTTGCAATTCACTGGATATTCAAAAATGATCAAGCATCTTCCATGTGGCAGGCACTCTTCTAGGAACTATACTCCCCAAATAGGCACCAGATCACATAAGTCATGATCTATAGCAAAAGAATTTATGTCTTTAATCATATAAGTCACCCTTCAAAACCCATATCTTCCTAATAAGCCCACCCATCAGTTTTCTCTCATCTCATCTAGTTTCCTGTTTATGACCTCAACATGGTAACAATATCCTCTGATGCCATTTTAGGTCTAGTAATAAGTTAATATTTGTCTTCTCTCTGTGTGTACTCTGTTTATGTTTTCACACTTTGGTTATCTTTTACACTGTGTTGTTTAATCTGGTTGGTAGAAGATGATATTAAAAGGTCAGGACTTTAATTTTATGAACCGTTCAGCTTCATTGGAATGAGAATAAAGCTCCCATGAATAGAGGTTTACCCATCAATCGGATCCAGAGGCTTAGCAAATGTCTGCTGTGTCCTTGGACACTGGAGTTCAGAGGAAAGACCATAGATGGTTTGTTCCATTCAAATCTTTTATCATTAACATTAGTAGGCACAAACTTTAGGTAGTTTGGCAGCAGTTTCTGTTCACAAATAGGGGTAAGTATGGGTCTGTGTCTTTGAGTGTAGTTTTGCAATCTCCTCAAGGGCAATAGAAACAATGCTTGCTATGAAACTATAGGCAGAATCCCAGATACAAACAAGTCTTGTACAGTCACATATTTGTGCTCAAATATTATCTTTCCAGAAAGCTTTTTTTTGTGTGTGTGTGTGTGTGTGTGTGTGTGTGTGTGTGTGTGGCGCTAGGGATTGAACCCAGGGCCTTGTGCATGTATCTACCAACTGAGATATATCCTCAGTCCCAGAAAGCTTCTTAATGCCTATCACTAGAATGTAAACTTACTGGGATTTTTGTCTATTTTGTCAACTCTTGGGCTCTCTTTGATCCCAGTTCCTACTGTATTTTTTCATTTTTGGTCGTTGTTTACTAGATGAGAAGTTCCTTAGAGGGAAATACTATACATATTTCCTCCATAACCCCGGCATCTAACAAACTGCCTAACATTTAGAAATCTCTAAATAAGTATTTGTGGAGTGACTGGTGAAGACATGCTCTTTGAAAAAAGAAAATGGATATCATTGTAGATATCTCTTTGGTTTGGGAGAATTGGAATCCAAAAGGCATGCTTTGTTTTCCAGTTGGGTGGGTTGGTATACTGCTGGGTATTTGGGGTACACATTGATATATTCTCCTGCCCAGTTAGCCTGCATCTGCATACATATACAAGGCAGCTGGTTCTCCACAGTGGACTGTGATAGTTCTTAGCTCCCTGCCAGCCAGTTAGACTCTTGCATTAATCTGACCCAGAATCTCCCCTCCCTCTGATCTGACAGTAACTTAATCCCCTTAGATTTCTCTGATCACCCGCCTGTGTTCTTCTCTGTCTCTTGCTGTTTGAGCTGCTCAAACTTCAGCAGCCATGTGGGTCTAAACCAAAAGTGAGTTCATCCACAGAGCATGTACTTGGGTAGCCAAGTCCTCCAGGTTTGAATAAAATGACCGAATCCTTTTGGTATTCACTGGGCAGTCACACAGGGACATGTCCATTCTGGGACATCCCTCATTAGGCCCAGAAGCTGCCTCAGCCAGATTTGCCTAAGGTCCTTGACAGGGACTCCTAGTGAGAGGCATGGGAGGTTGAACTCCACCTTCCACTTCCTTGGCAACTAAACCCCTCATTCTACTTACCACTGGTTTTGCCTTAATAATGAATTTCAACATGACTTCCCAACTCCAGTTCTGTTTGGATTCTTCCCAAATTAAAATTGGAATTCTTACCTGTCTATAGTGGCATATTTAAGAGACTCAAAATAAATGCAGCTTTCACAGGCAATGGACTATTTTATTTTGACAGGGTAAAAAATTAACACTGGCCAAACTAATAAGCAACAATTAAAAAAAGAAGAAAAGAAAGAAAAAAAGAGAACTGATACTGTATATTCCAATGGACAATACCCTCTAATTGTCTATTATATATTAGCAAGCTGAACTTAAAAGAGACGATTGCATAATGTTTTCCCATAATTGTCTCAGCTGCAGTTTCAAGAATAATTGTCTCAGCTGCAGTGTTGCATACAAGCCAAACCTGTCATTCTCCTATCCAACCACTTTCATTGTTGTGTTGCCCTTTAATGGCAACCTTTCTCAGAGTTTGTGGAGCAAAGGTAGAGACCTACCTAAATGTCATCTCCTTCTCACTCTGGGAGAAAAGGATCCATTTATATGGAAAAGCTTTGAGTTTCTTATTGCACCCCAGGCCCCCAAGTGGTAATGCCTCAGCAGTTTCCATTATTCATCAACTAAATATTGGGCCATGGGATTGCTTCTTCCTAAAAAAGTTAGGAAATACATTAGACAATGAAAAAGGCTCTCATGACTCCCTAGTAAGCTGGACACTGAAATAGAAGAAAAGCTATAAAAATTATTGTCAAGATACTTTTGAGAGCCAGTAACAGAAAAATCTAACCCAAATTGTCTTGATCAAAAATTTTTATTGGCTCACATAACCGAAAAATCCTGAGATAGAATAGCATGTCTACATTCCAGAACTCCAAAATATTTTCAAGACTTGCTTTTCTGTTCTCATATCTCTGCTCTTCTTTCTTCTGTAATCATGAATTTTACAGTCCTTCTTGCCCTCTTGGCAGCAGTTCAGCTCCAAGATCAGTGGAAATCCCAAGATTTAATCTCATTGGACCAATTTGGGTCATCTTCCTCATTCTGAACCAATCAGAGGGCCACGTAGAATTGAGACTGCTGATTGGTCAGGCCTGGATCACTTTCACCCAGAACTTGGAAGACAGCCTTACATAGATTAAGGAGAAGCATGTGAACGAGGTGGTAGTGATTCTCTTAAGATAATTCAGGTACTGTGACTAGAAAAATGGGACGCAGATGCCGAACAAACAAGAAAAACAACAAAGGGGCCTCCCCCTTAACTTTAGGAATAAATGTCTTTGTAGGTTGCTAATTTGTCTTCTCTCGGACATAATAAATTGATCATTTACTGAATGACAGCCTTGTACTAAGTGTTTTACATACATCTTCTCATTCAGTCTTCATTATTACCCTATCATGGAGGTATGGTCAACTCCCTTTTCTAAATAAAAACGAAAGAGACACAGTGAGGTTAAGTGACTAGCTCAAAGCCATACAAATGTTAGGAGTGAATCATTTTATAAACCCAGTCTTACTCCAAAGTCCATGTTTATTCTCCTTTCTTGTGTTTTCCAAACTTGACCATTTACAAGACTCTCTGGGGGTTTTTTAATTAAAAATACAAGTTGTCTGCCTGGCATGTTGGTGCATGACTGTAATCTCAGTGACTCCAGAGTCTGAGGCAGGATTGCAAGTTCAGCAATTTAGTAAGACCCTCAGCAACTTAGCAAGACCATGTCTCAAAAAAAAAAAAAAGGTCTGGTTATGTAGCTCAGTGGTAAATGCCCCTGAGTTCAATCCCCAGTATCAAGAAACAAACAAAAACAAAAACAAAAAACTAACAAAACCCCCTACATGCACAAAAAGCAAAAAACAACAAACAGGGCTGGGGATGTGGCTCAGGTGGTAGCATGCTCGCTTTGCATGCCTGTGGCTCAGGTTCGATCCTCAGCACCACATACGAAGATGTTGTGTCTGCCAAATACTAAAAAAAAAAAAAAATATTAAAATTCTCTCTCTCTCTCTCTCTCTCCCTCTCTCTTTAAAAATACAGCAACAACAAACATACAGAAAACAAAAATCCTGCAAAACCATATATATATATATATATATTTAGAAAAAAATTCTCAGGCACTCTTCCTGGGAAATTTTTATTTGATAAATCTGTACTAAAGTCTGGAAATCTTTTTTGTTAACAAGTATGCCCAGCAATCCTTATGGTCAGACAAGAGGCTGCCTTGCTGTCTTAGTCAGCTAGATGTTGCTATGAGCGAAATACCCAATAAAACCAACTTAGAGGAGGAAAAGTTTATTTTGGCTCATGGTTTCAAGAGCTTCAGTCAATAGATAGCCAACTTCATCGCTCTAGGACCAAAGTGAGACAGAACATCATGGCTGAAGTGATGGTAGACAAAGCAGCTCAGCCCATGGCAGCAGGGATGAAGGGGGAAGGGCCACTGGAAAGATGTACCCTTCTAAAACATGCCCCCAGGGGCCCACCTCCCTTAGTCATGTCCCACCTGCCTATAGTTACCACCCAGTTAGTTCATTCAGACTAGTATGGACTGATTAGGTCACAGATCTCAGAATCCAATCATTTCATCTCCAAACATTCCTGCATGAGCATAGGAGCTTTTGGGGGACATCTCACATCCAAACCATAACATTCTCACAGTTTAGCAGCTCCCAAAATGGCCTCTACCCAAACCTATATCCTCTTTCTTTCCTCTTCCCCTCCCCACAGAGGGAATCACTTTAGCTGCAGATCATGCTTAGTCCACTCTTTAGAGCAGTAGTTTCTGCCCTCAGAGTAACTCCAGTGGGTTTTCATCCTTTATATCTCAGATGTTAGACAGGGTCTGCACTGTTCTAGCTGCAAGAGGTGCCATGAAAGAGCAAAGGGTGAAGAATACTGATTCCATTAAAAAAAAAAAAAGATGGTAGGACTTATTCTATGAAATACAAAGATTTATTTTAAAACTATAGAAGTTAGAACTCAGTGGAATGGTGCAAGGATTAGAAAATAGTTTATGGAATAGGACATGAAGGTCAGAAATACACTCACACCTATCTGGACACTTGATATATGATAAAGGTAGAATTATAAATCAGTGGGAAAATAATCAATTTTTCAATAAATGGTGACTTGAAAAATTGTTTCTTCATATTGGAAAACACAAAATTGAATCTCAGTCTTATATCACAGGTGGGCTGTAATCCTATAGGTGAAAAGCAAAACTTTGAAATGTTAGAAGAAAATATATGATAAAGAATGCCTTTATGACCTTGAGATATAGAAGGGTTTTTATACCATATACCAAAAAACTCAAACTGAAGGAAAAATAAAGATAAAATTTTATTACAGTAACAAAATATGTCATAAATAAAGAAAAAAGACCAATTATAGATATTTGGGAAAAAGATAAAGTATAAAATCTAACAAAGAAATAAGATAGAAAAAAGAAATAAAATGTAGAAAGAACTCCTATACACCAATGATGATGGTAGCTCAGTGCTACTATTCTGAGCCCTTGAGATATATATCAACTCGTTTAATATTTCCTACGTTCTTATGAGATAGGTGTTTATTATACCTATTTTACAGATGAAGAAACAGGCAGAGAAAGGTTTTGATAACTTGTTGAAGATTACACAGTTAGTAAATCGTGAAGCTGAGTTTAGAATCTAGGAGTCTGACCCCAGTTTTTATGATCTTGAACAATATGTTTGCTCTCAAATTCAATACAAAAATCAACCCAAGTAGCTAACACATTCATAAGAAAAATCTCAACTTCACTAGCAATCAGGGATGTGCATATTAAAATACCAAGAAAGAGTCATCTACACTCCTGAGTTGAACTATTTTCAAGTGAGGATGTAGATATATGGGAATTTTTATACACTGGAAGCATATGTTTTCAAGACCATTTGGAGAGTAATTTGGAAATATCTAGTAAATTTAAGACGCTCATACGTAATGAGTCAACAGTTTCCTATCTAGAAATATATTTTAGAGAAACTCAATATTCCCTCTAAAGGTATGCCTGCCATGACCTAACTTCCTCCCACTGAGCCTCATCTCTTAAAAGTTACACCACCTCCCAATAGCATCATTGGCTTGGGACCAACCTATAAACACATGGGTTTTTGGAGACTATTTCAGCTTCAAATGATAGCAGTGAGCTTTTGGACAACTTATTTTTAAGGAAGTAAAAATTGCTTTTAACATGCGTGATTTTAAGCCTCTAATAAAATAATTGATTCAGGCAGTATTCATTTAAGAAGTCTAAAACTGTTAGCTGAAATGTCAATGGGGAATATCAGGGAGACTCTCTAAGAATACTTAGGGTCATGTCAAAACAACACAGGAAGTTCTTTGAAGGGGCTTCCAGGGGTTTAAGTGGGGGCAATTTGTGAATCAAAAAGAATAATAAAGCAATGGTTTAAAACCTATCAAATATATAAAGGTCGTGATTTCATAATGATACCTAAAAAAAAAAATCCCCAAACAACCTAATGGCTTACTACTGAAGGTTGGTAGGGTAATAATTTATTTTTTCTAAAAATGAATAAATACTGAAAAAGTATTTTTTTACCTTTCCTATGCCATCAATATTTTGGGATAACTGAATAGTTGATAAAAGTAGGTCCTCCTATATAGAAGAATTACAATTAATAAATGCAAAAGAAATGGTAAAATTTTTATTTTTATTTTTTTGCATTTTTTATTGGTTGTTCAAAACATTACAAAGCTCTTGACATATCATATTTCATACATTTGATTCAAGTAGGAAATGGTAAAATTTTTTTAAAATGCATAATTTTAAATCTCTAATGAAATACTTGATTCAGGCAATATTCATTAAGGAGTCTAAAACTATTAATTGGAATGTCAATGAGAGTCATTGCAATAAAAAGGTCAGACTGACTCCCACACCTCGTTTTCAGTCAGCCTCCTTAAAAGTTGGACAGACCAAACCCTGTGTACCTCATGGTGTGATACAACAGAAACTTCACTTGTTTTCTTGCCTCAGAAATTGTACCTGATTGCATCACATCTTTAATATTTGCTGTTAGTTTATATATAAAAGAACAACTTTAATGACAAGAATAGAATCAGCTAAACCCACAATGTGGGACCTTGCACTGGAAAAACAACCCAGTGTCTTCAACAAATATACATTATTCTTAGTCAAAATTACATTAGACAATGTGGGACCTTGCACTGGAAAAACAACCCAGTGTCTTCAACAAATATACATTATTCTTAGTCAAAATTACATTAGAGAAAAAGGAGGGGGTCAATTATTATAGGATAAAATATACTGAGAAGAGGTAACACTGTGATGTTGAAATTCTGGATCTTGATTTGAACAAATCAATAATAAAAAGATATATTTGAAAAAAATCAAGGGAACATACCAAATATTGATATACAAATGAAGGATATTAAGGAATTAATGTCACTTTTGTTAAGCATGATGAATGCATGGTAATTATGTTTAAAGTATGTCTTCCCTGACAAGATAAGGACACTTTGGACAGAATGTAACATGGTAAAATGACTTTCTATTAGTCTTTTACTCCAACTTTCAGGGAACTTTAATTGTATTGGTCAACTTTGTGTCACTGTGACACAAATACCTGAGATAAATAACTTCAAAGGAGGAAAATATTTTTTGGCTCAAGTTTCAGTCTATGGTTACTTGGTTTATTTGCTTTTGGGTCTGTGGTGAGGCAGTATATCATGATGGAAACACATGGTGGGGACAGTTGCTCATGGTGATTAAGAAAAACAGAAAGAGGAGAGAGAAGGAGAAAGAGAAGGAGAAGGAGAAATAGAAAAGAGAAGAAAGAAAGGGCCAGGGTTCTAATTCCCCCAATAACTTACTGCCTCCAACTAGGCCAAACCTCCTAAAATCTCCACTACTTCCCAATAGCACCATGAACTGGTGATTAAACCTTGAACACATGAGCTTTTGGGGGACATTCCAGATCCATACGTTCTATCTGAATCCTAAAGGCTCATGTCCATCCAATTAAAAATGCATCAGTCCATCTCTAAGATGCCCCAAAATCTGAACTGTTCCAGCATTGCTAACCAAGTCCAAGTTCAAAGTCTTCTCCGAGACTCAGGGTGCAAACTCTTAGCTGTGACCTCCTATAAAAATAAATAGCAACAACAAAACAAATTACATACTTCCAACACACAATGGTACAGGGTAAACATTACCATTCCAAAATAGAGGAAAGAAGGATTGGTTCAAACCAAGACTTTAACCCAGTGAGGCAAATATTAAATCCTGTAGCTGTATGTCTGGCATCTGAAACACAGTTGCATGATGTAAAGTCTCAAAGGGAAGCACTGCCCCTATGGCCTTGCTGATTGCAGCCCACTTGGCCTCTTTCTTGGGAGGCTGTACGTATTGCCTGTGACTTTCTATGGCAGATGATTCATGTATCTGGCATTGCTAATTTCCTGGGGTCTCAAATGCAGCTTAGACTCCACTGTTTTTGGTAGTGGAGTGGGGAGTGGGGTTTAAATTTTATTATTTTAAAAAAGAAATAGTTGTTTATTTTATTTTTTTCTTGGAGAAGAGTTTATTTTCATAGAAAATATATATGTGGATAATTGGTTTTTCAGGCAAAGATTATACTTAATTACTGGTAATCTACCTTTCTTTCTTTTACTCTCTCTTTCTTGCTTTGTCAGTGCTGGGGATCAAATCCATGGCCTCATACCTGCTAGCAAGCACTTTACCACTGGGTTACATCCTCAGACCCTTGGCTTCATTCTTACAGTTTTTTTTTTTTTTTTTTTTTTTTTTTTTTGGTGCTGAGGATTGAACCCAGGGCCTTGTGCATATGAGGCAAGTACATTACCAACAGAGCTATAACCCCAGCCCCATTATTACAGCTTTACATATTACCTTCTCAGGAGATGCTGTGAGGGACTTTGACCTTGTTATACAGGGCTGGGTCTCCCAAGCTTTCCTTTTAAGTCTTGATGAAAGCCCTGTGACCCCATAACTCTTACATTCTATATGCCTGAAAAATTAGCATTATGTAGATGAAACCAAGGTCTGCTGTCAGCAGGAGCAGTAGCTGGGCCCCCTTTGGACCATAGCTGCAGCAACCTCTGAGTGCTTGAACAACTGAATATGAAAAAAATAATTCTCTAGGTTACTATGTGTGAGCAAGGCACTCCACGACTCTCAAAGTCTTTGAACCAAGTTTCCATTGAGCTTTCAATGGGCAGGGGTCTTCCTGATTGCTGATATGTCCTTAAGGCATCTTTCCTTGAGCCTTAGTGCAAAGCATTTAGCTTATTTTTAATGGTGCTAATCTCTTTAACTGCCACACCCTCCTCGGCCTCAACTTCACCCATGCTTCCTTTCTGGACAAACTACAAGTTTTTCAGATCTTTCCATTCTGCTTTTTGCTTCCAAACCTCACTGTAAATCTGGCTAAAAGCATACAGCAATATTCATGCTACAACTTGAATGCTGTATTGCCTTGAAATTTCCTTTTCTTTAAACTCAGTCCCCCACAATGTCACAGGGAACAGTGAAAATGTAGATAAGATCTTTGCCAGAGTATAATGTGAATGTCCTCTAGTCCAATTCCCAATAGAGTTCTCATTTCCATCTGAAATCTCATCAGCCTGTCTGTGCTTCACTCTCCACATTCTTATCAGCATTATGGTCTTTTGAGCTCCCACTAGAACCACCCATTAAGCCCTTTTGAGAGCATTCTAGGCTTTCTCTAGCCCACTTCACTAAACTTATCCAATGTCTTTCAACAAACCAATTCTAAAGGCTTCTGAACCACATCTTCAAATATAGTTACAACAATAACCCTATTTTAAGTACCAATTTTCTATGTTAGCTTTGCATCACTGTGAAAAAATACCTGATTTAATCAACTTAAAAGGAGGAAAGCTTTATTTTGGTTCATGATTTCAGAGGTCTCAGTCTGTGGTTTCTTGGTACAGTTGCTTTTGGTCCTTTGATGAGGCAGTATATCGTGGCAGAAGCACATGACAAAGGAAAGCTGCTTACCTCATGGAAGCCAGAAAGCAGAGAAAGTAGAGGGGAGAAGGAAGGGGCCAGGGTCCCAATATACCCTTCAAAGGTATGCTCTCAATAACTTAGTTCCTCCAACTAGGCCCCACTAAAGTTATTGATACCTCCCAGTAGTACCATCAGCTAGAGACCAAACCTTCAATACATAAGCTCCAGATTCATACTATAACATTAATGAACAACAGAAACCAGCCAGATAATTCACTCAAGGGTCTATATTCATATTATATATCTGCTTGGTGCCCCAGAAAGAGAATGTAATATAGTTGGCCCTCCATATCTGCAGATTCTACGGCCATAGATTCAACTAACCATAGACAGAAGATTTTTGAAAAAAAAAAAAAGTTGTGTCTGTAAAGAACATGTACAGACTTTTTTTCCTTATTATTGTCTAAAAAAATATAGTACAATGACTTTTACATAACATTTGTATTATATCGAGTATTATAAGTAACTTAAAGATGATTTAAAGTATAGGGAGGATGTGCGTAGGTAATAGGCAAACACTATGCCATTTTATATAAGGATCTTGAGCATCCATGGATTTGTCTATCTGTGGGAAATCATGGAACCATTCCCTCATGGATACCAAGGGTCGACTGTAAAAACTGGAAGGAGCAGTTTTCTTGTCTTTCAGTAAAGCCAGTGCTGGAACAGAGCACTGGAGCCCCACATCAGTGTCTGTGGGGCCCAAAATAGGGTCATCAGCTGGGTAGGTGCAACCTAAAAAGAATACAGTACCTTGGGCCTTTGGGAAGGGGATTAGCCACTGGATTCCCAGGGGCTCCTGGAACCAGAAAGGCTCCCACTGGTGAAGGTTCAGCCACATGGCTTCTTTGTCAGGGTGCCCACCCAGAGTGATGTGACTTGAAGAATTTTGGTCTACACTCATACTATGGATTTGGAATTTTACAGACAAGCACAACAGTCCTAACCCTGGGTCCCCTCATTTTACAGTTTGGGAGACAAAAGCACAAAACCATTGAGCTTGTAACCCCTTAAAAAGGCTGGGCAAGAACCACCTTCTGTTCAGGCTGCTCTCTACCCACCACTAGCCCTAAAGTTTTCTTCCTCTAACATGCAGAAAGACCATCAAAAGAGTTGCAAGGCTCAGCCCAAGAGGTGTTAATAGCTACTATCTACTTCCTGAACTCTTATCAGGAACTAATGTTTTCACAAATCAAACTGTGAGAACATTTGCCAGAGATTTCCTTGCAATGGGCTTAGATCTCCTGGATGTATCAGCATTAGCATGTTTTGCAGTTGCACTGGGACTGGGGCTACTCTCAAACCCAGATCAATTCTTCCCTAGAAGCTGACCCTCTGCATTTTTGATTTGGTGCCTGCTTCTCAGTGGAGGCTGAGGGGCAAGGGTGGGCAATGTTTCTGTGGCAAAAGGATGAAGCTTGCCCTGAAAATTTCCATCTGTAGGGTCTGAACTAAATCTGGGAATCCATCTACCAAAGAGGTCCTGGCATTGAGACTGGAAAGGAGAGGGATACTCACAGGCAGCTAATTTTCTATCTCTGCTTCTTGACAGTAGCACCTGTGGTGGATCTGTTTCTTACCCCCACTCTGTGGCTGCTTCTTTTGATAAAATCCCCTCTTAATTTAGACTATGTAGGCCTTGTTTATCATGAGAGGACATCTTCCTATTATAAGTAAATGTTCATTCATAGCCTCTATGAAGGCATGGAACTAAGAAGAGGTTCATAAGAAGAGGATGAATAGAAGAAGTAGAGTAGTTTTTCTGATCTTGATGTCAATGCCATGGTATATGTTGTCAAATACTGAAGAAAACAGAAGCCAGTTTTGAGTAGAATGGTCTAAAATGGAGAGCTCTAAATTGGGAGGCTGGCAGCATGACTCTTAGGAGAAATTTAGTCTACCTTGGCTTCAGTTACCTCATCTGTAAAGTGAGGATAATTATAACTATCCTAAATCAAGGCAAAGGTTCAATCTGATAACTGTCTGGTGTGACTTTCCTCTTTCTTAAATCTGGGCCACACTGGCAATCTAATCATCCATTCAATCACTTACTAGTTTTTTATACACTCATTCATTCATATATTTGTTCACTCAACAAATAACAAATATTCATCAAAAACATATTATATGAAGTTAAAATGTATGATACCATGACGGATCAGGCAAAAGCTGCCACTCTCAGGGATTTCTATTTTAATTGGAGAGGAAGACAAACAAACAGAATGCTATCATGCAGAGTGTGCTAGCTATAGCGAAAAAGGTACCAGGTGCCATGAGAATTCAGAAAAAGAGAAATTGCTTCCCTGAGGAAGTTTCAGGGAAGACTCAATGAAGGAGGAAGAGGTTGAACTGAGGTTTGAATAATTAAATAAAATTTAGAGAGACAGATGAGGGGCAAATGTTCCATTCCATAGACATAGGAAAGGGATGAGCAGAGACCTCAAGATGGGAATGTGTGGATATGTTTGGAAAACTGTAAATCATCTAAACAAAACAGGGGAATGTGGAAGATATTTGAGAGGGCAACCAATGAGGAGACAACTGCCACAGTTCAGAGAGAGTAAGCATCTGGACTTGAGGGCCAGGAATAAGAGGGGAAGTAAGAACTGGTCAGGAAGTATGAAAGTGGGGTGAACAGGAAGGGGTGAGGTGAAGAAAGGTGGATGAAGATGCCTCACATTTGCCTCTTTCCAGTAAGATTGGTGGCTGCTTCCCAAAGGCCTAACTGCTTCTCTACTCTGTTTTGAAGAGCACTGGATTCAATATCTTGTTGTGGGAATTAGGTGCCATGTTAATGTTGGGGAGAGGGCATTGTGTTTCTCAGCCCTTATATCCTTGCAAGAGAAAATTTCAAGCAAGGCATGCAACAGAGTACAAGTATAGCAAACTTTATTTGAAAACAAAGGAAAACACCCTCAAGGGAGAGGATGAGTCACGTCAAAGAGGATAGTGATGTCATGCCCCCTTTATTTCCTAGTTTTATTGGGATCTCAGGGAAGTTTCTAGAGAGTCCTGTCCAGGTACCGCCTCTTAACTCTTGACTGACATTGGTATCACATCGTATTTTTAAGTCCCTACTCTGCATGATCCCCATGGGGTGAGGATCTTTTTATTATAATGAGATTAAAATATCATACTAAAGATCTAAAAGCAACTCTCTGTCACTTTGGCCCACAATGACTCATTCTAATTGGAACTTGTTTTTACAGATTTTTATGGTTGATTGGCTTTTCTCTTAATTATCCTGTCTTCCTGAGTCTTGGAATCTTTGGTCTGTGTAAAGGTCACAAAGGTCTCCTTTCAGAGTAACTTGTCTTCTTATTGGTAGGGAGGATTCTTTGGACATGAATTCCCTGGCCCTCAAAACAGCCCTGTAGATATCAGGTTGTTTATCAAGGAATGTAACATATTCTATTGCCGTAAGCCAGAGCAGGACCAGAATGGCCTTGGGTAGATTGCTTTTTAAAAGAAAACACGTGAGGGCCAACATGTAGGTCCCTTAACTGTCCCCTTAACTTCATGTTTTTACTGCTTGTCTTATCTTTTACCTATTGATCTGTTCGGAGCATGTCAGTGGTTGACCAAACAAGGTAGTTTCCCTTTATCTATAGTTCTGCTTTATGCAATTTTAGTTGGTCAATTATTGTTCAAAAATGTTAAGTAAAAAATTTCAGAAATATACACTTTATAAGTTCAAAATTGCACAGATTCTGAGTAATATGATAAAATCTCCACTGTCCCACTCTGATACTCTGACCTGCCTGGGACATAAATTGTCCCTTTTTCCAGCATGTCCGCACTGTATACACTACCCACCCATTGGCACTCAGTAGCCATCTTGGTCATCAGATTGACTACCATGGTATTATGGAGCTTGTGTCCAAGTAGTCCTTATGTAGTAGCCTAACACTATGTTGTAGTCCCTGTACTATTCATGTATCATGTCACATCATCACAAGAAGAATTAAAAAAACACTGAGGTTTTACAATTTGTGTTTATTTTCAACAGTTTATCGGAATATCTCTGATGTTTAAGGTGATGTGGGGAGAGGAGGGATATAACTAGTGGGAGAAGGCAGTATGTGAGAATAATTAGATAAAATAGGATATTAAAAAAGTGCCATGGGATTAGAAAAAGTTTAAAAGGAAGCACTCAGTTCTAGTAATCTGAGAAAGCATTAGGAAGGAGGTGGCCAAGAAAATAAAACATGGGTCTGCTTCTAAATGCTTAAGGGCAAGGGATAGAGCAATGGGAATCTAGTGGTGTGGAATGAAAGGCATGGGTAAAAGATAGTTTTGTCAGTAAGCAGGATACCAGTGTTCCTTATATGGGCCTCCAGACTCAGTTTTGCAAGTTCCATATAACTGACCAGTGTTTTATGCTTTCCTCTGGGTTGAAACTGTCTTAGTATCTGGAGAAGGACTATGTTTGATGAATGAGAGAATAAAGTTAGTGTAAAAACTAGGTGGTCTCTAAGGGTGGTATTTTGACAAGTTTGATCGTGAAGTTGTTGTGAAGGCAGGGCCCTCATGTTGCCATTCCATCTCTTGAAACTGGTATGGCTTATTAAAAATCCCACCTCCTACTCTACCAAGACCAGCTCTCCACACTGTGGAGATGGATTTCTTTTGTGGTCTCTTAGGCCACTGTGTGGTTCCCCTACTGGATTCCTTTTTGTGGTTGGAGGTCAAACCTTTTCTTGCCTGCTGCTTCCAGGAATGTGTGGCGTGTGTATCAACGTGCTACGCAGGAGGGTTTTATTTTACCTCCCTTGAATGGAATGGCAGTCATCCAGCAGGCGGGGTGCGTGTATAAATAGAGGAACACGTAAGCGTATATTTAATATCCAGAACATAAACCAGTCACCACTGTGCACTACACTGTCATGCTTTGATTAAAGGCTGCTGACAGCCCTGCGGACCATGCCATTGGGCCCAACAAACCACCTAATCCCAGGCATGGAGTGGGCAGGTTTCACTGCCAGGAACAACTTCTTTCCAGCCACTAGTACCTCTGAGTTTCTTTTGCCTTTATTGCTTCATCTATCCATTGTGGGTGACCCATGGTCAAAGAGGCCAGCATGAATATGGAAGAGGGCAGCATGAACATGGAAGACTGAAATGTACAGCTAATCCCCAAGTTATTGTCTTTTTTTTTTTTTTTAAGGCAGAAGATTTAGACTCACTGCCATGTGATCCCTTTGACCACAGAGCTAATGTCCAAATGGCCTGTGAAAGTTCTGCATTTCTGTATCTCTTGACCAGCTTTCTATGTTGTGCCACCTGATATGCCACACTGTAAAGATCACTTTCTAGTCTATGTAGGATAAAGTGTGACTCCCTGATGCTGTCACTTAAATTTCCCATCATCTTGTCCCAAACTACCTTTTTTATTTTTATATCTACCGTATCGGTACATTAACTTATATGTAAATAGATTGATGTACTTTTTGTTGTCCAAGGGCATATGTCATTATAGAGGTCTCTTCCCTAGATCAGTGAAAGTCTTTCTATCCATTAAGGCTGAGTTTAATTCTAGGTTACCATGACCATCCCCATATATTCTTTTTTTTTAACATTTAAAAAAAACACTTTATTTATTTATTTATTTACTTATTATTTGTATGTGGTGCTGAGGATCGAACCCAGGGCCTTGTGCATGCGAGGTGAGTGCTCTACCGCTGAACCACAACCCCAGCCTACCCTCCCCATATATTATTTATCCATCTTATATACTAATTCCAATAGACAGATTTTAAGTTGAAATTCTAGATTTCCCCCTAAACTGGAAATCCCATGAGGTCAAGGCCCTGTGTTATTTTCTTTTTTAATTTCTGCATTGATGATTATTGTATTCTATGCATAAGGGGCCAGAAAGTGCTTGTGGATTAAATGAATAATGATCCACTCTTGAAAAACCAGAGTTGATAGTTTCTGTTAGTGAATCCAGTGAACTTTCAAGGACATTCTTTGGCTAAGTGTTAGAAAATTGGAATGTGAAGCAATAATCAAAGTTATTCTCAGGTTCAGGAGGAAACCCAGAGAATATTGCTCCACTAAAATCTCCTGGAGCCAACCAGAATGTCAGGTTAACTGACCTTCCAGGTTCAATTGCTTCTTCCAAAGTTTTAAGTCTCTTGGGATTCTATTCTATGGATTCAGAACCTAATTGTCATCAATAGCCTTCACATTCAATGCATACTTAATGAAACAATGGTCTAACTTTCTATTATATATTATAGAGAATTTCTAGGATATTTGTTGAAAATGTAAGTGCTCTTTATACAAGATTTAGTTCTTTTATTTTTCAGTGCCAGGGATCAAACCCAGGGACTCATGCATAGTAGGCAAGATCTCTACCACTGAGTTATACCCACAGCCCACCAGATTTAATTTTTGAACAGTGTCTTTGGAATTCTCTAAATATTTAGAACATATAGTCAGTAGTAACAAAATTTTTCTTTAAACAATGGATTTGACTCTTGTAAATATCTTAATATCATTTTTAGCTACATCAGATTAATAAAATGCAGACTCACATATGGTATTATAATTTTAGCACAAAACAAAGAATACAGAAACACCAAAAAAAAAATCTGTGATTTTTGCATATGGTTTATGAAAGGGCTTTGAAGGTAAATCCAAAAGAGAGTTTTCAGATATGTATTAAATTCTAGAAGTATTCCTGTAACAATCATTTCCACTAACTTAATGTTTGTTGTGAGACATTAAATATTCAGTATTTAAAAATCTCAATTCTAAAAGCAACCCCATGCAGAGACATTTTATGAGCTCTATTTTAGAGGCATGAAAACTAAAGGTTATAATGGTTAATCAGAATTTGAACTCAAGATTTCTTGGACTGCACAGTTAGGAAGCCCATCTTGCAGGATAAATAGCCCAATGCATTCTGCTTAATATGTTTGAGGCTGCTTAGGGTTGTTCCTTGCACAACCCTGGGAGTGTCACTCATATGCTTGTAGATATGTCACTCATATTTGGATTATGACATATTTCTAGCAGATGGCAGAAATGTATCTTGAGGAAAGGGGGTTTATAATTTGCAATTGCTCAACAATTGGTATTAATCTATGATAACATATATAATGTAGGGCCCCCAAACTGGAGG
Organism: Ictidomys tridecemlineatus; assembly: GCF_052094955.1. Lineage (NCBI taxonomy): Eukaryota > Metazoa > Chordata > Mammalia > Rodentia > Sciuridae > Ictidomys > Ictidomys tridecemlineatus. The sequence goes on from NC_135480.1 coordinate 113,624,987, forward strand.
AATTCAAAATCTTGAGAAGTTTCTAGATAAGCAATGAGAGTCCATATGACTTAGGACTAGATGCGATGCCTCACTTGGCTATTGCCATGGTTCTGATGTCCTGTTTTTTTGGAGTGAATTGCATTTTCTTCTAATTTTAGGTATTAATTTAGTTTAAGGTAACAAACAATGACTTTACTATATGAGAGATGCTATAATTGGTCCTTGACAGGAGGAAATTATGGAGAATAGTGGGGTGAAGAGTGGAGGTGGGAATTCAAAAGGCAGATGCAAAAGTAAGATGTGGGCTTGATCTCAACTTACAAACTGGAGGAGACAGAATAAAAATCTCATTTGTGTTATAATGGTGGGAGTGAGGAGAGGGTATAAATGAAATCTCTTAGGTGCATGGGGAGAGAAGCATTAATTCTGTCTGGGAGAGCTAGATGGAGGAGGTAACATTTAAGCTAATGCCTGAAGTACAGACAAAGGAGAAGTGAGGACTAGCAGCAGGAAAAATGTGAGGTGCAAGTGGTCTAATAGGTAAGATGAGAGTATACTTACATGTTATTGAGATGGTAAGAAGGAAGGAAGGGATTGTGGCAGGAGAGATAATGAATTTTGAATGTCCTCTTAAAAACTTCAGATTGTACATTGACATTGGAGAGTCACAGAAGGTTTTTGAGCAGGGGAGTAGCATTTTCTGATCTTTTGATTTTTTTCAGAGTTGGCTATTTTTGCAAATATTTGGCAGCATTGGCTAAACTATGTGATTTGACCTTTTAACTTGACCTTTCCAGGGGAGCTGTCTCCAGGAAAAGGAACTTACTGTGCTTTTATCCCCATTTGCCTAGGCTTCACCTGATGTTCTGTCATTCCTCCTCTCTTTCCTTAGACATTTTGGCAAGGAAAGGAAATGTGATAGCATTGCTTCTTCCTGTTGACCTCTGGATGAAGTATTTGATTCATACTACCGTACAACTATTCCTTTTGGTGAATCAGAAGTGTCAGAGAATAAGTTGTGATGTAGTCCATGGGTTGAAAACCCAAGAAAATTTAGAATTCAGAAAAAGAGAGACACAGAGAGATGGGACATGCGTCAAAGCACAGGATAGCACACCATGAATTGAGAGAGATCTCAAAATAGAAGGTGCTTCTCTTGGGATTCACACTGTGGGCCCTTGGCAGGCAGCCCACCCTTATCACCATTAATTTCCAGAGTTTTGAATTGGGCACCACACCCTGGTGTTAAGCTGTTAACCTCCACCATCAAGGATATAGCCACAGTAGAGAATTCCTCTCTGTCAAGCCGTGGCTCATCGCAGTCTTCATCTGGGCATGCCACAAAAGGTAAATGTTCCATCTAGTCCCCTGATTCTGGGATTCTATATATACCTTGGTGCCTCCCACTTCTTTATTCTAGGACACATACACGTAGAGCAGAGTCTTCCTGTAGTTGACCAACATGCCACAATTGCAGTGTGTGTGTGTGTGTGTGTTTGTGTGTGTGTGTGTTTGTGTGTGTGTGTGTTTGTGTGTTTGTGTGTGTGTGTGTGTTTGTGTGTGTGTGTGTGTGTGTGTGTATTGGAGCATACTTTTCCATATGCACACAGAAGTGTATAATCTTTTAATGCATAGGACATCAGCCTTCTTCCAGACCTTTTTACTTCTATTACCTGGAAAAATAAAATCTGAAATAATGTCAAGAATGAAAGGAAAGTGACCACAACACTCCAAGTGACCAAGAGATCTTTATTGCAGCAGTGCAAAAGAGGAGAAAAGGTGGTGGTGGGGGGTGGCGAGAGAAGAAAGAGAGAGCAAGAGAGAGCGAAAGTAAGAGCAAGAGCAAGAGAAAGAGACAGAGCAAGAGCAAGAGAGAGGGGCCTGGCAGGAGGGAGTTTTTATAGCCCAAATCTAATGGGGTCCCTGGGTCTGTAAGCTGCCTTGTTGGCGTACAGTGATTGGATCATACAGTAGTTGCTAAGGGTGTCATCTTCTGCCTTCAGGCAGATGGGGCAGGGGTCAGATGTGGGTTTCTGTTGCACCAGACCAGTAGGGGTCGAGTGTTCAGCCTTGAGTGGGGTTGAGTGTTCAGACTTGATGCAACCAGGTGATAAAGGACCAGACAAAGCAGGGTTTGAGTGCGTGGGTTATCCTGTTAACATTTGTTCAGACTGCCCTGTAGACAACTCAGCCTGTCCTGCACCTAACAAAGAATATTTCTATAGCCTGGCTTTTCATAGCAAAGTTCAACCACAGGTCTAGACAGGTTATAGTTCTCGAATTTGGGAATTCTTCAGAGTTCATTCACTTTTTCTTGCTCTGTGGTATGAAGTTACAGCCAAGCCATCAGCAGAGGGCTCCCTCAACCTTAGAAGCTGGTAGCAATGTTTGGAAGGCAAACCAATGTAAATGGAAGAATTGTGGATATGATTGTGAATTTAAAACCCAACATAGCATATGAATCTTAGGATTACTTTTTTCTACTTCAGTGAAGAATCACTTTTTTTCCCCCATGGTACTGGGTATTGAACCAGGAGTACCCATCACTGAACTACACCCCCAAGTCTTTTTATGTTTTGTGACAGGGTCTGGTTAAGTTGCTAACTCTGGTCTCAAGCTTGTGAATGTTGTGCTTTAGCCTTCCAAATTGCTGGGATTACAGGTG